>NC_083348.1:78223566-78851906 GCF_019175385.1 Lycium barbarum | reverse complement strand
ACAAATGGACCGTTTTATACTTCAGGAACAAGCATAAAGAAATATTGATCACTTTTGTCTTAATCTTAATAAAAAAAGGAAATCCCCGTAAATGGTATTTTCCGTCGAAATAGTATTCTTGCTTATTTCGATGATCCTCGATACAGAAGAAAGAGTTCGGGCATTATTAAATATGGGAGGCAACACTGGCCTCCATGATAAACATTCCTGAGGGAAAGTCCGCCCAATCATGATAGAACAAAGAAGCACGAAAGCCGTTGCGCCTTAGCGCATCCCCTTTCTTGCTCGTTAGCGCTTGACTAATAAGATAGAAAGAGCCTTCTTCTTTATTTCTTTTTTACTCTGTATTTCTGAATGTTTTTTTTTTCTCTGGTAAATTGGTTCTTCTATTTTCTTTGCAACTATTAATTAGATTAATTTCATGGGGACGTCAACCGTAACTGATATATCTAACAATGCAAAAGGTTTTTTTACAACATCATGTCACCTAAATGATAAATATGGGTAAGCATTCATAAAGGAAGTGGTATTATCGACCTGAAAAGTAAGATCGGTTACCTGCTGAGCAAGTTAATCTATGTTGTTCAGACTCTTCAAAAATGTCGATTGATGTGTGTTGGATCCTACAAAAATAGTATACCTTTGAAGAATTCGACACGGGTGTAACAACATTTTTTGGAAAGTAACATAGGTTAAAATACATCGATCAGAGTGTTAAAATTGTTTACATTATTATCAGTATACATAAGTTAAATCCGAGTTGATTTGAGATGCCATTGTCTGATGCCAACTAAAATCCAAGATGGCTAACTAGTTGTTGTGTTGAAGCAGAGGAACAGTGGAATTATATGCAGCTGAGTTGCAAACATTGGCTTTAAAGATCATTAATTTTCTGGCAAAAGCATTGAATATAGATCAAGAATACATTAGGGAACTGTTTGGAGAAGGGATGCAATCAATGAGGATGAACTACTATCCACCATGTCCACAACCAGAGAAAGTGATGGGACTCACTCCTCATTCGGATGCTGTTGGCCTCACTATTCTCCTTCAACTTAACCAAATGGAAGGACTTCAAATCAAGAAAGATGGGATGTGGATTCCTGTTAGTCCTCTTCCCAATGCATTCATTATCAACATTGGTGATATCTTGGAGGTAATTAAGCTGCTACATTTATCTTTACTTTTAAAAAGAATTTCAGTAAGCATGTTATTTATCATTTTTATCAAGCTATCGATTCATACTAATCATAGAGATTTACCAATAATCTATGTCGCTCGAACTCTCCGAAAATATTGCTGCAACCTTGTATCCTCCAATTAAAAATGCACTACTTTCGGAGGATCCGACACACATCGATTGACATTTTTGAAGAACTATAGCCTGTAATCACCTTGAAGTGATTATGGCATATATATTTTTCACACTGTCAGAGCCAGTACTCAAAATCTTGTTACATCAATTAGTAGGTATGAGAGGATTAATGTCGAATCCTCAAGGACACATGATGGATTTACCAATTCACGCGAGGAACTCTATTTAACATAAAACATCGTCTCTTGCTACGGAGACCGTAACGGAGTATAGAACCTTGTTAGACTACATTTATTATCACTTTTGTGTTAACAGATCTTGAGCTGGTTTTGACATCAAAATGTTACTTTATACTTTTTGATATTCTGACCTCTGTCAAATGAGTATATACTCGCTCATCTCATAATAAGTGTCACCTTAGCAAAAAAGATTTGTCACATAATAAGTATCATCGACATAAATTGACTAGTTTTTTCAATTCTACCCTTAGACAAAAACTGACAACTTAAAGCAACATTTAAATGATGATTGGAAAAGCCACAAAATAACTTGGTATTGTTGGATTCTCAATGTCAAAAGTTTTACTACTTGCGCATGCTCTAATCAAGAGGAGAAAGTAATTTATTTTTATTATATAAAGGTAATTTAGTAAACTTCATATTGCATTATTGATTCCTTAATATGTGTATTTTTTGCTAAGGTGACACTTATTATGGGACAAAGGGAGTATAAAATACTAACTCCATAAATGTTTATACTTCAGATGAGTTCTACAAGCATATGAAAGTTTTAATAAGTCTTACTTATATATCAATATGTATGTATTTATTTGCAGATAGTGACTAATGGAGCCTACCGTAGCATTGAGCATAGAGCAATGGTTAACAACGAAAAGGAAAGACTCTCAATTGCAACATTTTACAACACAAAACTTGATGGACAAATTGGTCCTGCTCCAAGTATCATTTCTGCTAAAAATCCGGCAAAGTTTAGAAGTATTGGAGCTGCAGATTATTTCAGAGGTTTATTTGCTCGCAAACTTGATAAGAAATCATACTTAGATGTTTTAAGAATTGAAAATTCTGAGAATCTAGCAAGTTGAAACTCGGACAGTATTGGCCAAAGCTACTTATGAATTCTTTCAAGTAATTATCCAATATGATTAAATACTTGTGGATTTTTCTTGTAGTAGTTGTTATTATCTGTTAATATTCTTAAGAAGTTGTGTTTCATCAACATTCAGTTACAAGCTTTCAATTAAGTTAGACCTACCAGTCAACCATTGTCTGTCAAAGATGTTCTGCTGATGCAATTAGGGTCAATTTGGTTGGAAAATATGTATTTACTATATGGTAACAGTATTATAATTTCCAAGAACTCTTGATTTCAGGCATAAAATATCTTCCATATCTCCAAATACATATATCCATCTTCCTTGATCTTGATTTTAGTGTGATGTAATAATCCGACACAGAGGTCATGATCGGCACGTTGAAGGACAAAATTCTCCTTGCAAGTGTACCACTTCTGTATAAAATTATATCAGAAAAGAACTTTTTCAAGAAAAGTAGGATTGTTCATTCGCAATATTTCCTAATACAAATCATATCACCCCAATATACTATACAATTCTGCTACATATGCAAAAATGAAAAAAAGAGGAAGGGAGAAACGTATATTAGTAAGGAAAAGAGAGACAAAATTAGAACTTATCTAATTCTTGGTCACAGGATGAAGAAATAATCTAGTTTCAGTATTCAGGCTGAAGTCCTATGCAGTGCTACTAAAGATGCATAAACTCCATCGTTTATGTTCATAAGAACATCATGTCTTCCTTTCTCAGCAATAACTCCATTCTTCACAACAGCAATGACATCAGCCCCTTTGATTGTGGTTAAGCGATGAGCTACTACCACGGTTGTCCTGTTTACCATTACTCGATCCAATGCTTCTTGAACTATACGTTCTGATTCTGCATCTAACGCACTTGTTGCCTCGTCTAGCAAAAGTATCTTTGGATCCTTCAATATTGCTCTTGCAATAGCAATTCTTTGCTTTTGTCCACCTGATAATTGTATCCCTCTTTCCCCAACCGACGTATCATATCCTTGAGGCAATGAGGATATAAAGTTGTGTCCATTTGCTGATTTTGCTGCTTGAATGATCTCTTCTTCTGTTGCATTCCCTTGTCTGCTGTAGGCAATGTTGTCACGAATAGTTTCGTTAAACAGTATTGGTTCTTGACTAACCAGTCCCATTTGTTGCCTTAGCCAACTTAGCTTGAATTGTCTGATTTCCACACCATCCAAATATATCTCTCCTGATTCAGGATTATAGAACCTCTCTATTAGGCTAATGACAGTTGATTTCCCGCTTCCACTCTCTCCCACTAGAGCAACAGTCTGCAAAGAGGCGGAAAAAAAAAAAGTTTAAGCCAATCGAATAAAAGATGAAGTACTTTATAATGTAGAGGGAGTAATCGAAATTACCTTTCCAGAAGGGATGGTTAGGCATAAATCCTTGAAGATCTGGACATCAGGGCGAGTTGCATACCTGTAACTCACATGTTTGAACTCAATATCTCCGCGAATAACAGCTAGAGTAGTGCCAACATCAGAACTTGAGTCAATCTTGGGTTTTCTATCAAGAATGTCAAATATAGAGGCTATAGAATCCTTGGCTTTGTTAGCATCTGGGGCCATTCCAGTGCTTTGAGTAACTCCAACAGCTGATAGAGTCAATGCAAAGAAAACCTGCAACATTAAGAATACCTTTCACAAAATAAATACAGATATGCAAGAACTGAAAAAGAAAGAGAAATTTGAGTATTTTTACCTTAAAAACTTGGCCAAATGTTGCTAATCCATGATGAATAAGGACAGATCCTATGTAGAAACAGAAGGCGTTTGTGCAATACAGTATAAAAGAACCAAAACCTAAGCTAGCTCCACTAACAATTCCTATCTTTACTCCTTGCTTCATTGGACCTTCACATTTCTTTTGGTACATGTCCATCACTTTCTCCTCCGCACAGAATGATGCCACTGTTCTTATACTCCCAACAGCATCATTAGCTATTTGGCTAGCTTCTTCATACATTACCTGGAAAAATGACAATCAATTTTTAAATTAATTCAAGCGCCTTTAATAATGAAATTTATTTATAAGGATTAAGAAATAAGGGAAAACCTTGGCATCAGCACTAAAGCCTTTGTACATCTTGGTTTGGAGGAATCCTTGCACACCAATTAAAGGCAACACAAGAAGGATTATAATTGCTAAAATCCAATTAGCAGTGAAGGCTATCACAAGGCCGGCTACTACAGTTGCTATGTTTTGTACAATAAGTGCCAGTGCATCACCCATAAGAGTCCTGACTGTGGAAGCATCAGTTGATAATCTTGCACCCACTGCACCACTGCAGTGAAGAAAATATTTCAGTTTTTAGCCTATAACAACCTGTTAAGTACATAGTTAGAGGGGAGACGGCAGATTTCAGTACTTATTGATTTGTTAACAAACCTTGAATTTGCAGGGTCATCAAACCAGCTGATTTCTTGGTGGACTACTTTCGTAAATGTCAAAGAACGAATTCTCTCAATCAATTTCCCCCCTGCAACTCCGAATAAGTAATTCTGGAAAGGTACAACTAGCAAAGTCACCACACCGAGGCCAACATACATGGTTGCCCAGAATCTTGATTCCTTTCGCAGCTTATGTGGTGGGTAAAAGAATATTTTAATTGCTGTCGAGAGTAAGAGTCCGAATATGGGGAAAATCAGACCATGTACGATCGCAGCCAAAGATCCAAGTAGCAAATATGGAAGCTCAGGCTTGTTTAGTTCAGCAAGCCGCCTTATGGAAACTTTCTTTTTCTTCTCTAAGCTTCCGTTATCTTCTTTTTTCTTGTCCTCATCTCCTGTTTCCGCTTCGTGAATATCAATCAGCCCTGGAACAGGATAGTTCAGTGTGAAGGAATGTCTAGATGATCCATGGCTTGTTGATCGTTTCACTGCTGACAATCGCTGGCTTGATGACCTGCTCAGGTTATTATCCAAATCCGTGGTTAGATCCGCCTTATCAAAGTCCATATTTTTCATTTTCTCTTCTTCCTTATTCCCTCCCTGCATTCGCACAAGCTGAGAATATGCCCCATTTGGATCTTGTATCAACTCAGCATGCGTTCCTATTGTCGTGATGAGATACAAAAGAAATGCATATAGTTTAGTTATACCCAAAAAAAAAAAAAAAAAAAAAGAAAGATACACAAAAATATAGCCTGATAAATATTCTTTAGAATTATTACCTTGTTCTAGTAGTTTTCCAGCATTCACCACTGCTATAAGATCAGCATTCCTAATGGTTGTTAGACGATGAGCAACAACCACGGTTGTTCTATTCGCCATGACTTTCTCAAGTGCTTCTTGCACGATTCTCTCCGATTCAGCATCAAGTGCACTTGTAGCTTCATCAAGGAGAAGTATTTTTGGGTTCTTTAAAATAGCCCTTGCTATTGCCAATCTTTGTTTTTGTCCGCCGGATAGTTGTGTTCCGTGCTCACCTACCATAGTGTCAAGCCCCTATAGGACCCGCAATGAAAACGATGAATTTCCAATTCGTTTGCCTATTTAACAGCTAATTGTAAGTGTGAACATGGAATAAAGGGAAACATATATTACCTGTGGGAGTTTGTAAAGGAACTTGGCAGCATTAGCAAGTTCAATAGCTGTCCTAATCTCGTCTTCAGTAGCATTTTCTTTACCATAACTGATATTCTCTTTTATGGTTGTTGCAAACAGGATAGGTTCCTGACTTACTAATCCCATCTGCTGCCTCAGCCATTTGAGTTGAAATTTCTTCAAATTGACACCATCTATGAATACTTCTCCAGCTTCAGGATCATAAAATCTCTCCAGTAAACTGATGACCGTGGACTTCCCGCTACCACTTTGCCCAACCAAAGCAGCAGTTTTGCCATTAGGAACGACAAGTGAGAATCCGCTAAAGATTTGCACATCTGGCCTAGCTGGATACCTAAAGTACACATCTTTAAGCTCAATTTCACCTTTGATGTCTTCTAACACAACCCCGCTCGTGTCAGATGTGTCAATCAAAGGTTTCCTGTTGATTGTCTCAAACATTTTGTATGCTGCAGCCTGTCCTGCTGCAAATGCATTCAAAGATGGTGTTGTTTGGGCTAGAGACCTGCAAATTGATAACAGAACAAACAAAAGGATTGCACTCTTTAGCCTACACCAATTTTCCAACATAACAAATCTAATAAGATGCTTTAAATAGAGAATTATATCCTTACATTCCACCAGTCATAATAGCCATAATAACATTGATGACAACTCCACCGTTATAACCTTTCTCTATTATCAGTTTGGAACCATACCAAACGGCAAGTCCATAAGTAGAAAAAACAATGAGTAAGACCATGCCAAGTCCAACGCCTGAAACAAGCCCTTGTTGAACAGTAGAAGCACAGGCAATTTTTAGTTTGCTGTCATATTTATTTATCGCCAGCTTCTCACCGGTGAATGCTGCAACCTAAAGTTAACAATCATTAATATCAAATTTCCAAGTCTAGTACAAAATTATGTAGAAAGATTTATTTTTTAGGCCTTACTGTTCTGATTGCTCCTATTGTTTGCTCTACTACATTTCCAGCTTGCGCATAGGCAACTTGTCCCCGACTTGACATTTTAGACATGATCAATGCCATAGCTCCTCCAGCAATGACAAGAGCAGGTATGCAAGAAACCAAGACTATCGACAGAAGCCATCCCTTTATGAACGCGATTATGAAGCCTCCAACAAATGTTGAGAGGAACTGAATGAACTTCCCGACCTGGAATCATTCAACATAGGTTTGTTATGATTATTTTGCAAGAAAATATGAAAACTAAAACATTAGTCAGTTTGCAGTTGCATTTGTTATTAATTAAGGAAGTGCACCTTTTCACCTAAGGCATCTTGAATGAGAATAGTATCTCCAGACATTCTTCCAATGACCTCTCCAGTTGTTGTTTCAGTGTCAAAGAAGGCTATGTCTTGCCTCAATATTGTTTTTAAGTACAGTCCCCGAATTCGAGTCGCTTGTCTTTCTCCAGTAACCATCCAACATGACATTTCTGAAATGTCATAATAACGAGTTTATTCAATATTGAGTGCACAGGCTCTTTCCATTATTATAATAGTTCAAGAACTCAAATTTAGTTGTTTTCTGTTCTGGTTCATTTTACACATTCTTGATCCTTAGATTGAAGTCGGGTTTGAACCCTGGGAGTAGGCCTTTGCCACAGTGTGGGAGCCAAAGTTTTCATTTAAGGGATTTTAAATACTCCGTAAAGAAATAAACATGTCTAGAAACTAAGGAGATCCAACATCTACTCTATATATAAAATAATTTAAACCCTATATATACAGTCCGGCGAAAGGGGTTCATAACTCCGCCTGGGTACCAGACACCAGGCGGTGGGAAATCAAAACATCCTTTGATTGGTTGTACAATATTGGAAAATTATCTTTTCCTGGGAATTTTACGTACTGACCCAAATTCTCCCAAACATGGTGGGGTAATAACTGATTGAAAACTGTCCTTTTACTGCTTTTATGCCTTTATAAAACAAGCACGCAAAGGCACCGATATTCTTAGAGACATCCATTTAATAAACGTGAGTGGGGCATCTATATATGATGACTATGAGCTTTATTTGGATGAATATAATTTCCAGGTATAAAAATATTTATCTAAAAGTAACTTTTGGTATTTTAATATTCTAATTAGTTCAACATTTAGCATCTTCAGAAATATATAAATTTTACATCTCCTTCTTGATTCACCAATTATACTCATGTTACAACTGTATACATACTACTGTTTGTGGTGTATTAGTATATCCAAGGATTTTTTTACAAACACTGAAAAACAAGTTGTTTAAACTTACGTAAAAGGGATGCAATGCCAGCTCCAATAGCGAGGTAGACATAGTAAATGGAAACCTAGAAATAAAATTGAAAAAGAAAAAAGAAGTAGTTAATAAAAAGAGAAAAAGTAACACATTTTAGTCAAACGTTTTGGTTATTAGACCACTTAGGAATAGTGCTTCACAATGTTGATTGGACTGTGAGACAAGAAATCAGAGTGCATATAGGTATATGCTTTTGTTCTTTCCCAATTTTTCTAGTGGGATTTTAATTTGCAAAAGAAAAAAGAACAAAAACTAGAATTAAGCCAAGCAAATAAGCTAGGATTGCGATACATAGCAAAAACCAATTGAAAATCTACATGAGAAAATCATAATTATGTTTGCCACAAAGGAAAAGTTGAGTCTCAAATGCTATTTGGAGTAACTCAAAAATTGACACGTCTTATTATAAAAAGGCAAATTAGTAGATTTTAATTTGCAAAAGAAAAAAGAACAAAAACTAGAATTAAGCCAAGCAAATAAGCTAGGATTGCGATACATAGCAAAAACCAATTGAAAATCTACATGAGAAAATCATAATTATGTTTGCCACAAAGGAAAAGTTGAATCTCAAATGCTATTTGGAGTAACTCAAAAATTGACATGTCTTATTATAAAAAGGCAAATTTGTAGATGAGTGGCACCATTATGATTCTTATTATTCAGGTAAAGGTGAAATAAAAGAGTAAAAATATTTATCGTCACATATAATTTTTTTTTTTAAAATAACACTGGTGATATATATAAATTAGTGATTACAGCACAGGAACTATAAATTTCAAATTCATTTAAGATGTGCTGATTACAAGATAATCAATAGGATCAACTTTGTTAAATATGGTCATGATGTTAAATCGATTGCGCATTTGTGTAAACTCTCTTCAACGTGATTATAATATTGAAACTTATTTGTTCAATGAATCTACCCGTTCTCATTGTAATGTTGATACAATTGTTTAAGACAACAGACGAAAAGTTTTTACACCGTCTATATGCTTTCACATCAACCACCCCGCAAAATAAGAAAATAAAAGCTGTTTGTACTCTTTCTTGTTGTTGTAGAATGAGACCTTAGAAGGCAAGTTTTAGGTTTATGCTTGTAGTTGTAGTTAGAACGTCGCAACTTTTGATTGCATGAAACCAAGAAATTAATCAAACTCATGAATATCTCAAGAATAAATATATTCAACAGAAGAAACAATAATATATGATAATATTAAAAAGAAAATACGGGTACCTTTGAGATTTTGTGAACGACCTCTTCAGAATTAGAAGAACCAAAAGAATTAACAAGCTGGCCAAAAATAAGTGTCATCAATGGTTGAGTCAATCCATTGCCAATGGCTCCAATAGTTCCAATGATCATTAGGGCAACATCAAGCCTATCTGCAAAAGAAAATAATTTGTAGAATGGAACTTTCTGATCTTGATCACCTTTTTTCTCTAAATTTTCTCCACTATTATCGGCCATCTTCTTGAATCTTGAAGGGGATATAGAAAAGGATTAATATAATATTATCCTTTTCACTATCTCCCTTGTTCAATATATGAAAGTGTTGTGCACTTGTATTATATGTAGGGCTTTAATGGAGGGGTAAAAAATAAGTTTGAAGAATGAAATTCTTCAAAGGCAAGAAGAAAGAAGAAGAGGAGGAGATATTCATAAGAAAGTGGTTAAAAAAATAAAGTGATTAGTGGAAATCAAGATTTAAGAATATAATAATAAGTAGTTTCGTTAGGCAAAAACAATTGGATACTTTTTTATCTTAGGTTTCGATTTAGCGTATTTATAGCTGTAAACTTCTTCTTTTCGTTTTTTATTTTGCAAATATAACAAACAGCTATCTTTTTTCTTTTCCTTTTTTGGGTTGGCTGATCTGTTTATATTTTTCCCATTTGTAAAAAAGATATAATAATACTCTTCTAGAAACATTGACCGTATTATATAGTCAATAGGACAATTATCGCCACGAAAATTGAGTGGTAGCTTATTACTACTAGAATTCGAGTATTTCCTTGAAGTAGATGCATAATATTCTGCTTAGCTTAATTTACGAAAACTATAAACAATTAGGGTGCGTAACTACGTTATGTTTGGAGAAAATATAGGTATTATTGAATATTTTTTTTCATTTAGTGTTCATCTTTTATTTGTATTGCTAATTATATACTATCTTTTTTCCCTCTTTATACGAACATCTTCCAATTTTCATCTTCTAAAGGTGAAATCTGTTTAATCAAGGAAAACTCTGGAGATAAAAACTTATGGGGTGTTTACATCAAGTCAATGTATCTAGATCTATATGTCTTGTACATATATTTTTTAACAAGTGATGTGCATTTTTACATTAATTTAATGATTCATAAGTTTAATCATTTAGTTAGGTGTAAACACAAGGTGGAAATAAATATTTTTCAAGCTCTATAGATTCAATGTTTTAGTAAAATCTTTTTTGTTTTCCATTACTAGTATGCATGAAATTCTTGTCTCCGTTATCAATTTCACCAAAATAGAGTAGCTTACGCAATATTACAAGTATTTATTGAGGATTAAAGTAGTTGTGTCCTTACATAAGCGGCGAAAAAATTGACTAAAAGTTTCACACGATATGTCAATATAAAAAATTAAAAAAGGAAAAGATGGGAAATTAGGTATTAAAAATCAATAAAAAAAGTATTAAAATTGAATCAACTCAAAAAAAGGAAGAGGTTTATCGAAAAGAGAAAAGTGACAGAAGACAACGAAAAGAATGTGATGATGAGAAAGTCGAGACTCAAATAAGGAGAATGTGATCATTGTGGTTGTCCATCTACACAGAATTAATTGATTTTACGGAAAATGATTTTAAAAAAATGTCTAAAACGTATTTAAAATAGCTTATAAATATTCTTCGTTAATTTATTTTTTTTAGTTTAAAATTACTCCTGATACGTTTATGGGCACATCAAATATATCCCTGTAACTAATAGGCCGGGCATGGAAAAGCTTGGAGTCTTTAAAATAGTCACATGACATTTTCTCAGTTTGTCATGTGTGTTCCTTACAAATCACAAACAACAATAAAACTCACACGTGTATATCTTAAAAACCCCAACCCGCTTAAAGAGATGGGTGGGTTGTAATTTTGTTTTTAAGAAATACATGTGGCTAGCTAGAAAATGTTATGTGGCTATTTAAAGACCTAAATTTTGTCCATATTTGGTTAGTTTTGGGGGTATATTTTAACCTAAAAAGAATGTTAAAGGATATTTCTTAAGGATATTTTTAGACCAAAAAGTTAACAGATGTACTTGTTAGCCATTAATTATTATTTTTTCCCGCTCTCCGATAATTTTTTAATAGCTTTACTTAAATTTTCCAAAAGTGGCCTTTAGAATCAAAATAAAAGAGCCATTAATTACGTAAAACTTTATTTCCAAAATTTCATATGTGCATCACGTTTTCAAAGTTCATTTGTGTGCATTTATCAGAATTATATGGCTAATGCAAAATTCATCTTTTCACAGAATTAGTATGTTTTATTTCTTTTTTATTTTTTTCATTTTCCCCCTTTTTCTGTGATGAAATATCCTTATCTGGTTTCTCTCTTCTTCTTTTTTCAATGATTAATTATGTGACTCGTTGTTCGTTCTTTATTCATTCAATCCCTAAAAACATAGTCCGTTGTTATTTTATTAGTTCCGAAGCGTTCTTTATTAACTTTACATGTTTCAAAATTTTAAACTCGTTTGTCTGGCTCCCAAAGGTACTTTTGGAATGCCATTAAACTATCACTTGAACATGTTTCGTCACAAATAAATAAAAACAAGCTAAGGAAAGAAAAAGTAATATTTTAAACCCTGAGGAAAGTCTCTGAAGCTATCCATTTTATTAATAATCATACTTAACAGGAAAAAAAATGTGGTATTCAACTGTCTACGTTGAACCATCATGTTTTCTTTTTCCTTCATACTCTCACATAGTCACACTATAGTTTACTTGGGAAATTTACATTAGATCCGTAAACTTTTCTTGGTTGCCAACCAGCAGGAATAACATTTCGGGCAGTGACAGTCTTATTTGTTTGTGAAGTAAGTCTGAGTGTAAATGGAGCTGTATTTGGTTCTACGCCAACATTCCAAGTTGCCCCCAAACAATCGCGACATGGGTTTAAATGGAACTGTTCCTGTTTGGAGTTCAACTAAAGAAAGATCACCATCTCCATTTACTGCTTCAGTTGTAACTGCGAAGCAATTAGGGTTTGAGCCTTTGTCCACCTTGAACAAGATACTTGAGTTCAAATTGCATGCAATCCTGTAGGAAACCACATACAAAGAAATAAAAGATATTAAGACGTTAATTTTAGGTTTACACATTTTGGCAAGTCAGCGAAAAGTAATTACTTCCTTTGTCCCAATTTTTATATATATATATATATGATATAATTTGAATTTCGAAAGTCAAACTTCTTTATTTCAACTGTGCATTCAAACATACAATCTTTAGAGACCACATGAAAAGTACTATATGTCACAAGAATTAACAATTTAAAATATTAATTTTAAGGGCATACGAATAAATCATGCTCAATATTTTGTTTGACTTTCGAAAACTATCCATGTCAAATGAATTGGGACAGAGGGAGTACATTCTCTAGCCAAATATACACTATTATGTATCAAAAGTGTATATATATATATAGAGAGAACAACACATAAAGTAACAAATAAAAAATTGACCTCATTATTATAAATCAAGTTATTGAATATTTCGAATAAATCCCTAAATTTGAAACTCCCTGTTATCCAATAAAAACCTAAAATTCCTAATAATAAACCAAAATCTCCTACACGATTAGTTACAAATGCTTTTTGACAAGTATTTGCCGCAACAGGTCGTGTAAACCAAAATCCTATTAATAGATAGAAATATATGTATATATATATATATATATATATATATATATATATATATATATATATATATATATATATATATATATATATATATATATAACCAAATAAAATCACTATAACAATATCATATTATAAAAAGCAACTCAAATTATATTAATAAAACACATTTAAGATGAATATGGGGTCGTTGAACTTGACTTTGGACGATTGAAAGAGTCTTTGTGATAACTAATATTAGGCTATTATAAATTTAAATGAACCCGATATAATTTCATTGTAACAAGAAAGGAGAAAGAAATAAAATTATTGTCTTAAATAAATAGAAATAAAACTTCAAACACTTAATAAAAAGTTACAGTGAAGAAAGTACTAACCTGATGCGGGAATAGGGATGCTGATGAACATTAACGAGAAGAAACTTACAAAAAAGTAGGCAGGCAGCAATATTGTTATTGTACTTTTTTTTTTTTTTTTTTGTAGTTCTATTCTAATTGAAAAAAATAACTTAGGGTTTTAACTTCTAAATAACAGCCAGTTTTTTTAGGATTTTAAAGCTGCAAGGTTTAAGGCTTTTACTAAATAAACAATTGTTTACCGAATAATAACGCACTAGATAACCGGTGGTTCTTTAAGAATAAATGGAAGTGTTAAAAAAGATAGGGCTATGTGGGTTCGAACTCGCAACGTCTCACACGTTGGAGCAGCGCCTAACTACAAGCAGTGTCCCTTTAATATATTTTCGTTCTGTCTTCATTTTATTTATTATTTATATATGTATATCTAGTAAAAAAATTAGACGAAGCAGTGTCACGGGATTCGAGACACCCCTCGAGACAAGGTAAATCCGCCCCTAAATATATAATCAATTTCTCTTATTAATATTATGTACATCTGTGTTGCTGAGAAGAAAAATTAAAGAAAGTATAAAATCAATTTACTACTCCCTTTGTCCCATTTTATGTGAAGGAACAAAGGGAATAACTTTTTAGTGTTTGAGGAACAACACAACGTAACTCACCTTCGGTAAAAAAAGGGAACTCTTCCTGCATTATGCAATTGTGCAGCTTCACCAGACTTTGCCAATTTTCCAAAGGCAATTCCACTTAAATCGAAGTGAATTGGATCATTATTGCATGCTCTAGGGCACTCATCTGTAAGAGCTACAGTTATTGGTTTTCCTGAACAATGTGTATTTTGTTTTGGGGTGCACAACACCTAAAAAATTAAACAATACCGTTAATATGGAAATGTCATGCATTTATGCGTCAAAACTAACATATTCATGCACGTTCTTTCTATTTTGTTTAATAATTTCGTTTCCTTGTCATCTGATGTTAAATAGGGTATGTTCGAATTCAAGAAATTATAGATTCATAAGATCAGTGACTCGATCACAAATTATGTTAATGGGATTAGAACAGATCCTTATTTGAAATTTGAACCTATATTTTCTTTTATGTTAAGGAGATTCAAAATTTTATATATGTATAGAAAAGTTTTCCCTATTTCGTTATAGTATAACATTTTGAAAAAGGGGATTCAATTGAATCTCTTTCGTTCACCTGATAGCATGCACCACATCCAGCGCCTTGTTTAAAGAGAGCTTGATTTCCCGCCGTGATCATAGCATTATAGGGAGCTTTTGCCACGTCATCTTCTAGCCCACATGCTCAACCTAGAACAAAATAGTTAAGATAATATATGTTGTCAATCATTTATCTCTAGAATTAATAAAGAAATATGTAAAAATCAAGACTATATCAATCAAGCCATCTCAGTAAACATGTCTTCAAAATTATATTTTATTAAATTGTTTTTATATACAGGGAAAGGGGAAGAGAAAATGGGAAAGAGATTATAAAGTGGGGAATCAAACCTTCACCAATAAGACAAAAATTCAAGTAGTCAACCAACTAGACTACGAAGATTCCTCTACAAAATGGTATTTTAAATCCAAAGCAGAGTAGGTTACTTCAAAAATCTTTATGGGAAAAAATTAGAAAAAATGATATTTTCATGACGAGTCCGGAGCCTAAAGAGTATAAAAATACACGGTATAAACCAAAAAGGAGTAGTTAAAAATTTACTTACCAAAACGGGTATAACGTGGACTGGTCCACGTTATACCCCAATTTTTTTTTCAATTGTCAGATCTGATCACCAGAAATTTAAAAAAAAAAATTAAAAGGTATAACGTGGATCAGTCTGTCACGTCCCAAAATACCCCTTAGACGTGACTGGTACCCAGCACACACCACCAGCCAGGCGAACCAAATTTTCATATCTTAACCATAATTTCACAGCATTTAATAATTTAAATAAGTACACAAATAATATGATAATTAATTACGAATAACTAGTGTCTCGAAATATTAACCAAATACTTTTGTCCAAATCCCACACTAGACCATGGAGCATCTAAGAGAATTACAAAAGGCTTGGGTTTTTAAATTCAAAAAGAAGAAGAAAAAAAATTAATAAATAAATGGTAAAGACACTTTTGGTAGCCTCCACGAACAAAGCGGCGGCTCACTTCCACCAATAGATCAACTCTAGCAAACTCATGAGCTACTAGCTTCGTCGTCACCAATAGTATCTGCATGGACATGCAGGTAAGGAGTGAGCTATACGAAAATATAACCCAGTAAGATCCTCGACCCGCCACTTTAAATACCCCTGGAATAAGTGTTAGAAAATACAAACACACAACAAGCACAAAAATATTATGCGCATAAACATATCATTATATAATAGCAACCAAGATCCAAACCACTATTTATCAAATATATTATACATCTCAACACAATTTACACTACGAACCGTCATAAGTGGCAATTAAAGAATTAGTCAACACTATGAATCCACGGCAACATACACAATGTGCCAAATATGTCAGGAAGCATACACAATGCCCCAATATCATCAGAAAGCATACACAATGCTAAGGGAAGCATACACAATGCCCCAATATCATC
The DNA here is from genome assembly GCF_019175385.1 of Lycium barbarum. NCBI lineage: Eukaryota > Viridiplantae > Streptophyta > Magnoliopsida > Solanales > Solanaceae > Lycium > Lycium barbarum. The sequence goes on along the minus strand of NC_083348.1, from coordinate 78,835,746 downwards.
AAGAAGCATACACAATGCTAAGGAAAGCATACACAATGCCCCAATATAATCAAGAAGCATACACAATGCTAACGGAAGCATACACAATGCCCCAATATCATGGCTCACAGCCGTATCACATTACGAAACAATTTATAAATAGAGTTTTAGAGTATTTGAAAATAAAATATATGCGGCTGGCCTTAAGAACCACCGATTCTGCCAAGCACACGCTTGCCCCAATACATGGACCAGGCAGACAAAACATATTTTTAAAACGGGTTTTGAAAAGCAAGTACCCAAAGCTTAAAGTCTCACTTACCTCAAATTCACAATTCAAGCACACTTCCCGATAAATCAAAACTGCGTTCTCGAGTCTCTGAATTGCCTCACACTACACAAAAACGGATTTAGAATGGTCAAAACCCATAGGGTAAACCACTTCTATATTTTTAGAGGCTTAAACGGTTAAAGTCAAATTTTAAAGGACGAAAATGCCCTCTGGTCAATGTGTTCAAAACCCAACAAGACATATGTTTTCAGGAAGGCCTTAACGAGAGGATTCCAATGATATTTAGAAATCTAAAATTCGACAATATTTGCCCTTTCAAATCAATGATTTGATTGAAAACCCCTAGAGCTAAACTTTCTCAATTCCTCAAAATATCTCATGTTTTCACCATAAAGATTCACCCATAATTATGTAACAAACTTAAATAAAAGATTAGAGTCATTACCTTGATGAGTTGGGTGGAAAATCTTTATTTTTCTCCTCTCCCTTCCTCTCTTTTTCTCCCTTTCTTCTACTGCGTTTTTTTTTTCCTCTTTTGCTTCTACGTTTTCTGCCTCTGCTACAGTGGCTTCTTTTTTTCTTTTTTAAGATCATTCTGCTCCTTTCTTTCAAATTGGGGCTTCAGCCCTTCCTTTAAATTTTTTTTCCTTTTCCTTTTTGGGCTTGGCCCACTAAATTCCTTCTATTTTATTTTCTTTTTAATTCCTTTTTAGCAAAAATTACCAAACAAACCCTTATTTAAAAAAATGATTTATTACATTCTCCACCACTTAAAATAACGTTCGTCCTCGAACGTGTTCAAGAACTTTTCGAAATTGTCAGGATATGAATACTCAGTACGCATGTCCCACTCATACTATCAAAGTGATCTTTCTTTGTAGATAGTCCTACTATAATACTTTGACCTCAAAATACTTCTTTGTCCATAGCTAACAAAGTCATATGTTCAAATATAGAATAACAACTTTATAAAAAACGCAATTCTCATTTACTGGCACTATTTCGATCTCAATAACATGGATCAGACCATTAATGTGCTCTCAGAACGTATTCGCATAATATAACGTGCACCTCTTGTAGCATAACAAGTCTCTTAGCTACGACCACAACCTGTTGCCCAAAATCTTATCAGCGATATGCTTGCACCCAACTTATCCTTCTTTCAGTATATCACATAATACCATTAGTGTCAAAAGAAACTTCCATGAACACACGATCACTAAATGAAAAAGCCTTTAACTGCTTTGAGTTGTATTTAAAGTGTTTTGCTTCAAATTGGCCTTATCCAAGGCATATCACACTAATTTTTTTTTTGTACATTAGCTTTACGTTCTCGAGTTCAAACTAATCAACTAGAGGACGACATCGATATTCTCATAAAGGCTCAAAAGACATGACTTGCACACTATACTTCCACTTAAGCAACCTTTCTCGAGCTCAATTGTCACACTTGTCTATTAGTAATAGATATTGAACCTTCCTTGAGAGTCAAATTTTCATCTGGCTCAACTTTTTTTTTTCCGGACTAAATCATGGCAATCATCGTGAACATATCATCTAAGTATGGACACGTGAAACACAAGATATGAACAACAGACAATCACAAAGCTAAAGCAAGTCCATATGCCACCAACCCGATTCGATCCAAAAGCCAACAAGAATCAACATTTACCTAGGACTTTGCTTACTCTGACTTATAGTGTTCAACCAACCTGATAGAGTAAGACTCCAACATCCACGTAAAATCTAAAATGACAAGATCTGATGCTGAATTAGTAAACTATTATCATACACGAGCTCGGTCAAAAGCAACTGATCATTAACCACTTATCGGGTAATATCCATCTGACTAGTGTTAAGACTGGGCACCCAAGGATGGCACAATCCAAGTGCCACAACCACGATCCTATGGCGAAACATATCCACCAATCTTACATACAGTAGAGCTGAAGCACCTCCAAGCACTCCTACATAGTGCTCTCACGTACAACAATGTTAGAAATACATCCTTATGCTTCTACATATCTCTCACATGTGCAGTGGTGTTGGAACACATCCATACACTCCTACATAACACTTTCACATATAGCGATGTTGGAACACATCCACATGCTCCTACATAAACGTTCCATGCACTGTTACTCTTGTCACACATGACAATATTGACATCTCATGCCATTGCACTATCTCTGACACATAACACCATATAAGCTAGTATGATATATAAAAAAAATATTTCAGCTTAAATCAGGTACACAATCTCGCTAAGTCAATCAATATCACCCAAACTACGATCACGATTTTCTGAATGAACATATAGACCAGCTACAAAGTCTACATTGATCTATTTTTACTTTCTATCGGAGACAACCATGCATCAGAAATTTCAAGTCTCTAACACTCGTATTTAATATATTAACGATTTAAACACAAGAACAATATTTATGTACCCCGAATAACTTTTGTCAACTTTCACTCTCTTCTTGCGGCCCCAATGCACATTTGTGATTCTAAAAAGTAATAAATATAATAAACGCTGTATCTTTTCGAGTACAAATCTCCTTAAGTCAACCACCATAGGTGTACACACATTCAACTCTTTAATTAGAATGTTCCCTTCTTTTTTTTCCACTATCAAGTAGCCTCGTCTTTAGAGACTATCAATAATCCCCAATAAGGTCAAGACTCTCGTATCGATCAACTGCGCATGTTCAAACAAAAACAACTGTAGCATAACACATGATAGAGCCTTAGTGTGTGTATTAAACTCAACCTTCCATCCTTTTACTAGACACCACAAGGCTCATAACGCCATGATGTAAAAATTAAACTTCACACTTTTAACCTCAGTTGTTTAATCAATATTATCCCGACATCTTTTTCAACCACAGCAGATGCTTCTATCGACTGAGAAGATATTCGCATATGTCATTAATGAACATAACAAATAGAGAGCTAAGGAACGTTTTTGAATACCCCAATCCTCTAGTGCATGACAATCACTAATGCATTCTCTATCCAAAAGATATCACCAGAAATTTACACTGACCAAAATAAGTCTTGGTACATGTCTTCAGATTATCCTACCCTTTCTCCTACTACTCAGCGTATCCTGATCACAAGTATATCTTAGAATAACATATAACACCCTGTAACTGAAGCCACATATCATGTAATTTAGGAAAAGACAAAAAGATACTTGCCTATCATATGATAAAAATTAAGTCATTTTTCTCTTAGTGATAAAAATCTGCATAGATTCAATGTTCTCCCCAACAAACAGAAATTAAGCACCTCCGGGCTCTATAATTGGTATAGTGACCTCTCAATCACGAAATCTTGTAACTTATAATTTACTTCCTTTGACTTTGCAGAGTCATTCTATAACTAAAAATAAAAAATATACCAGATTAATGACAGCATATCAATACCCAAGTTTTAGTCGACATCCCCATTATATGGTATAATTAGTAGGTTATCTGAAAGCATATTCAAAAACTTGTTAACCACTCACACTAACCCAATAGTTAGTTATTCAACTCTGATGCCCCGAGTTATAGTTAAATACGACCTATATCCTCCACTTATTATACAAAGAACTTTATCGACGAGGTTGCTTTATCTGCGGACATATCAAATGAATCCTTTAAACTCAATACAAACTCAATATTAGGCTCCACCGAAATGGAAAATGGAACGGTCTTTTTATGGCAATCAAAGCATAAGGCAAGACGAAGTCATTCAATCTGAATCAAAGATAACCTCAAGGTCAATAACGCCAAAAAAAATTTTTACAGCACAAAAACGTATCATGACTCTGAACTGTGCCCACACATGTTCGATAGACCGGTCAATAATATTAGACTCCCCCACTTAGATCGAATCACAAATGGTTCATAAATACTCAAGTTCTCTCAGTATCTTCCTTTACACTATCACGTCATTAACGTGTTTCTCATATTACTCAAGCTTGTGCTTTACCGAAAACAACGCATGTTAACAAAATTGTGTAAGCTGATTACTTTTCTCACGGATAGTCATGACGTTTTTCGTTACTCAAACTTCATTTATGGTTCATTTATTTTTTCTGATGCGTGATAGTCTTAACATTCCACGTCTTTCCCTTTGACAACTAATCAAGTCACTATACACTGAGTTTTATGCTAAATATCTTACTATGTTGTTTCATAAATTCTTATAAAGTCTTATTCTCACTCACAACTTGGAATTCATCCAGGGACTTACTCCACGAACAAGCTGTGCGTCTCGTAGTGCCATTATCATGCTCATACTTAATACACCACAATCACACTTATGACATCACCATTACGACATTACCAATACTAGAAAATCACTTTGAGAGACATTAATCTAGAACCATACAAACACTTTGCTCAAAATATCTTTCACCATAAAGGCCAACAACCTAGGCGTGGGTATGCCATTAAACTTCATACTTTCCCGCTACCCTCTTTCTCTTTACCGATAAGACTCATAATATAGAGTCATACCAACAACCCCAAATTTGAATAGTCGCTCTTACACAAAAAAAAGAAAAAAAAATTATATCATTTGACCACTTTTTTTTTTACTAGGGAACCCGCAATCGCTACCCTTCCATTCAACGATTTCTTAACGTTCAAAATTTTCACTAACTCCCGAACTTCTAAAAAATATTTGGCAAATTTTTCTTTGTAAACAAAACTATCTCAAAGTGTACACCCGGTCCAATCTCAACTACAATCAATGCACACAACATTCCACGTACTCAGTATCACTCTCAGTTGCACATATAACGTTAAAAAAACTTTCGAATTAATCGTGACATCTAGCAGAGGAGGATATGCATGTCCTAGCCGTCTGCGGAATAAGTGTTACAACAATTAGACTAGATTCAACTCAACGCACGAATAAGGAATGAAAGAAGGGAAACCATCCTAGATGTTCAGTAGCCTCAAGGTCATAAGTATGGGCGCCTACATACCCATGAACAAGACTCTACTAAACACTGCTCCATGGACCCGGCACTTAAAGCCTTCGCTCTGATACCAACTTTGTCATGTCCCAAAATACCCCTTAGACGTGACTGGCACCCAACACACACCACCAGCCAGGCAAACCAAATTTTCATATCTTAACCATAATTTCACAGCATTTAATAATTTAAATAAGTACCCAAATAATATGATAATTAATTACGAATAACTAGTGTCTCGAAATATTAACCAAATACTCTTGTCCAAATCCCACACTAGACCATGGAGCATCTAAGAGAATTACAAAAGGCTTGGGTTTTTAAATCCCAAAAGAAGAAGAAAAAAAATTAATAAATAAATGGTAAAGACACTTTTGGTAGCCTCCACGAACAAAGCGGCGGCTCACTTCCACCAATAGATCAACTCTAGCAAACTCATGAGCTACTAGCTTCGTCATCACCAATAGTATCTGCATGGACATGCAGGTAAGGAGTGAGCTATACGTAAATATAACCCAGTAAGATCCTCGACCCGCCACTTTAAATACCCCTGGAATAAGTGTTAGAAAATACAAACACACAACAAGCACAAAAATATTATGCGCATAAACATATCATTATATAATAGCAACCAAGGTCCAAACTACTGTTTATCAAATATATTATACATCTCAACACAATTTACACTACGAACCGTCATAAGTGGCAATTAAAGAATTAGTCAACACTATGAATCCACAGTAACATACACAATGTGCCAAATATGTCAGGAAGCATACACAATGCCCCAATATCATCAGAAAGCATACACAATGCTAAGGGAAGCATACACAATGCCCCAATATCATCAAGAAGCATACACAATGCTAAGGGAAGCATACACAATGCCCCAATATCATCAAGAAGCATACACAATGCTAAGGGAAGCATACACAATGCCCCAATATAATCAAGAAGCATACACAATGCTAACGGAAGCATACACAATGCCCCAATATCATGGCTCACAGCCGTATCACATTACGAAACAATTTATAAATAGAGTTTTAGAGTATTTGAAAATAAAATATATGCGGCTGGCCTTAAGAACCACCGATTCTGCCAAGCACACGCTTGCCCCAACACATGGACCAGGCAGATAAAACATATTTTTAAAACGGGTTTTGAAAAGCAAGTACCGCTTAAAGTCTCACTTACCTCAAATTCACAATTCAAGCACACTTCCCGATAAATCAAAACTGCGTTCTCGAGTCTCTGAATTGCCTCACACTACACAAAAACGGATTTAGAATGGTCAAAACCCATAGGGTAAACCACTTCTATATTTTTAGAGGCTTAAACGATTAAAGTCAATTTTTAAAGGACGAAAACGCCCTCTGGTCAATGTGTTCAAAACCCAACAAGACATATGTTTTCGGGAAGGCCTTAACGAGAGGATTCCAACGATATTTGGAAATCTAAAATCCGACAATATTTGCCCTTTCAAATCAATGATTTGATTGAAAAATCCTAGAGCTAAACATTCTCAATTCCTCAAAATATCCCCATGTTTTCACCATAAAGATTCACCCATAATTATGTAACAAACTTAAATAAAAGATTAGAGTCATTACCTTGATGAGTTGGGTGAAAAATATTTATTTTTCTCCTCTCCCTTCCTCTCTTTTTCTCCCTTTCTTCTACTGCGTTTTTTTTCCTCTTTTGCTTCTACGTTTTCTGCCTCTACTACAGTGGCTTCTTTTTTTCCTTTTTAAGATCATTCTGCTCCTTTCTTTCAAATTGGGGCTTCAGCCCTTCCTTTAAATTTTTTTTCCTTTTCCTTTTTGGGCTTGGCCCACTAAATTCCTTCTATTTTATTTTCTTTTTAATTCCTTTTTAGCAAAAATTACCAAACAAACCCTTATTTAAAAAATGATTTATTACACAGTCCACGTTTTACAATATATATTTGTAAAGCGTGGTACTGTCCACGACTCACTCACATTCGTTGCCCTAAAAGTTTCAGCTCTTTCTCCTCTGCCTCTGCCTCTTCCTCCATTTTTGAAGTCATAGAACCTCTCCATCTCATTCTCCTTTTCCTTCTCCTCCATTTATTTTCTTTTTAAACCTAGCATTATAGTCTAATTTTTGGAGCAACTTCTTCATCTTTATCTTTTGCTGCTATTTAAATTAAGGTGTTTTTTCTAACTCATATAATATTGTATATTTATAGTAGATGTAGATATCTGTTTGTATTATATATCTTAATTGTTATTTTTTATTTGTGTTATTTTAATACGTATAAGATATATGTTTGTGTTATTTGTGTTATTTGTGTTATTTTAATTTGAACTTAAGATATGATTGTTAGAAGCATTATTATATAAAAGGTCTGATTTGTTTAGTAGCACTTTCGAAGAAATTTGTTGTTATGTTACTGTTATTTTTGTGGATTGTTATATAAAAGATCTGAATAACTAATTGTTTTTCATTGTACCTTTAATGTGATATTTATATAGCCAGAAAAGTGAAACTTAATTGATGCCTCGGTAGCCCAAAAAAAATATACTTAAAATGTCATGATAATGCTTTATTATATGGGACCTAAGTCTAAGTAGGTGGACAATTATTTTGTCTATACCTTATAGGTATTAATGTGGTCCACTATCAGTGGTTTCTAAATAAGGCGTATGGAAGTTGGCTTAATCTAACCAGTGCATATTTGTTCTGCTAAAATTGGAATAATATATATTTTTTTAATAGTAAGTTACTCCAAATAGCTTGATCTGGACTTTATTTTTTTTTTAATCTAAGGTATGAAGTTTCCACGGGTATGCGTACATCCGGGGCCACAAGTGTACGATGTGTTAACACTCCAGGAGAAGCATCGATCACAGGCTGTGTGGAATGGTGCCTTGAGAGGACCGACCGGATGCCTGTTTCCTCGCCGCGCGGATACCGAATTTTGGAAGCACATGAGGCGTCATCCTTTTCATCCTCGCATCCTTGACTACTTTGGCCTGTGTGTATTTAGGGGAGTAGTAGAGGTAGGATGTGTATCATATGATTGGGCAGTCATCACTGCACTTATAGAGAGATGGCGTCCTGAGACGCACACCTTTCATCTGCGTACAGGTGCGGCGACCATCACATTACAAGATATTGAGCTCATGTTTGGCTTGGTTGTTGATGGTAATCCCTTGAATGATCTTAATGCTAGAAATATAGGTATTGTTGGGTGGCAACAATTGATCCATGAGCTTACTGGTTGGGCACTCGGTCTAGATTGTTTTAATGGTGTTAGTAGGTTAGAAGTAAATAAATTAATTGAATATATTAGAGGCTTAGATGACATTACAGATCAGACCCCAGAAATTGATTTGCAACAGCGGGTTAGGTTGTACTTGCTATGGCTTTGTGGCGGCACGATATTTCCGGATAAGTCCGGTTACTTACTTAATTTAGACTATTTGCTTGACATGCGTGACCTTAGAGAAATGAGTAGACAAGCTTGGGGAGCAGCTGCATTGTCATATTTGTATACTTGTTTATGCCGCCCTTCGTTGAAGAAAGCCAAGGATGTGTGTGGATTCATTTCCTTATTGCAGGTACGTGACCTTTAAAATTATATAATTTTATTTGGTTTCCCTATTTGATAGTTATAAGGTTTTTATATATTTATTTTAAATTTTTAATATAGGTTTGGGCTTGGGAGCGAATTATACCGATGCAGCCACCACTCAGGGCCCTTCAGCCACACACGACTCTTGCACGAAAGTGGACTCATCGTAAAGCTCGCGAAAATGAGGCACGTGTTGTGCTACCCATATGTAGGGATGTATTGGACAACCTAACAGATGGTCAGGTATTTTATCATAATTATGGTTGTTAATGGCGTTTTGATATGATAGTTACGCTTATGTGTAATTTATTTATTTTATTATCATTTAATTTTATGTTCTTTCTATCGTAGTTTGTGTGGCAGCCTTATTCAGAGGCCATCATTAATGGACTCCATGAGTGGTGTCGGTATGGCCAAGTTATTTGGATGGCGCAGGTTCCCCTTATTTGTGGGATCTACCGAGAGTGGCACATGGTAGACCGCGTTCTCAGACAGTTCGGTAGGAAGCAACATATTCCGGGACCATGTGCTGAGATTGATCCTTTTCATTACAAACGTGACAAGCGGTATGCTATAACAGTGAAGGATCAACAAAATTTTACACAAACGGACTTTTTGTGGGAAAATCGTCGACAAAGGGTAATTCTGGCCGAGTATAAAACTCAAGACCTAGGGTCATTATCAGAGTATTTTTGTTGGTATCGACGTCACTCGCGCACTTTCATAGGAAATCCTGCGCATAAAGTGGATAGAGGATACCAACACATGGCAGGCAGGCATGAGGCACTGGTACGTACATTACATTCCATTAGATGTTTGATGTCTTTATATGTGTCTTAGACCACTATCAAATCTTGCATTTTTTTTATTTTTTTTTTTAGGCTTTAGGACATCAAGAATCGTACAAGTTGGTTCAGCAAACTATCCAAGATCCAACCAAGTCTAATGAAGTGGAGGAAATAGCAGAGATGTTTAGCCACATTAATACAGAGTCCATGGTTGTTGCCTCTTTGGGGACGATGTTGAGTTTCGCTCCCAATTATACACCACCGGCAGAGTATGTTGAGCCGCCTACTATGCAAGTGCCTCGTCATCAATGTCCTGATGTACCAAGACCTACGGCGCGTGGTAGAGGACGCCAATCAGGTAACAGACGGGGTCGAGGTCCCATGGATCACCAGTTGGTTGATGAGGAAGAGGTTCGTTTTTATCAAGTTATGCCCAGCTCAACGATGCCTGCAGCTGATAATGCATATTACCCAATAATAGATTTTATGTCCAGCTCATCGACGTCTGCTCCCGAGGTTCAATCACCAGCGGTAATCAGAAGTGAGGGGCTTTTTCAGGCATGTGATCGGAAGTGGAGGCCTTTTCAGGCATTCGCATCGTCTGAGCCTATTAGCCTCGCAGTTATGGCCCAACAGTTTGGTGTTCAGACAAGCAGGAAATGAAAGGCGCAGTGAGACAATATTGTCTCAAAGAAAAGAAAGAGTTCATTTGTGATCAGTCCAAAGGTAAATTTTAGATGGTTATTTACAAGCGTCATATATTGGGATGTGAGTGGATGATCCGTTTTAAAGAAATTTCAAGTGGTATGTGGAAGGCAAGCAAAGCGGTTCTCCACCACAGTTGTCTCACGGATGATTACAGAAAGGATCATTCTAGTTTGAACAGTCACCTAATTGCTACTGCGTTGATACCATATATTATGGTCGATCTATACATCAGTATTAAGTCAGTTCAGCAAAAAATAAAAGGATTGCATACGTTTACTCCTAGTTATAGAAAAGCACAAAAGGGGCGTAAGAAAGCTATTGAAATGGTATTTAGTGATTTTGAAACCTCTTTCAAGACATTGCCCCGATACATGGTTGCCTTAAAATATTTCAATCCGGGGATCGTTGTTGAGTGGGAGCACCAATCAACTACAATGCAAGGTGAACACATCTTCAAGTTTCTGTTCTGGGCTTATAAACCAAGCATCGATGGATTCAAAAGTTGCAGGCCTGTCATCTCAATAGACGGTACACATCTGTACGGTAAGTATGAGATGAAACTGCTAATTGTTGTTGGAATTGATGCGAACAATAACATTTTTCCACTTGCATATGCTATTGTTGCACGTGAGGGCTTTGAGTCCTGGAAGTGGTTCCTTGTGTTGTTGTGGAGACATATTGTTCGTAAGAGACAAGGAATTGGATTTGTTTCTGACCGTCATCAGGGCATCTTGCAATGTGTCCAAACACATGATTGGTTACAACCACTATCCACACACCATAGGTTTTGCGTTCGGCATTTGAAAAGAAACTTCAATAAAAAGTTCCTCAGCAGTGACCTTGAGAAGCTAACGTGGTTGGCGGTTATAGAGCGCCAGAAGAAGAAGTATAAAATGAGGATGGAAAAAATTAAAATAATGTCACCTCCAGCGCATCTGTGGTTAAAAGCTCTTCCGGGGGAGAAATGGACATTGCATAAGGACAACGGTCATAGGTGGGGGGGCTATGACAACGAATGTCTCCGAGTCTTACAACGGTTTATTGAAGAAAGCTCGTGGATTGCCCGTTACTGCCATGATCCATTATACGTTTAAAAATCTTGTTGATCGATTTCTTGAGAGAAGCACCCTTGCTGATTTGTTGATTGCGGATAAAAAGTTTTGGTCGCGCGCTGTTGAAAAGAAGTTTGACGAATACTGGAAGAGGTCCCTAAAGCATACTGGCATGCAGCAATACAATACAACTGAAGGGGTTTTTGAGATTCTGACATTTGCACACGAAGGTAAGGGCGGAAATATCCATAAAGTCTCTGTTGAAGGGAAAAAGTGTTCGTGTGGGAAGTGGGGAAACTACCATATGCCATGTTCACATGCAATTAAATTTTGTGATATCCGCGGAATTCAACCAAAGACCTATGTTAGCAAGTACTACAGTTGCAGGTTTTACAAGCAAACGTACAGTGGAAATTTTTCACCGTTGGGTGATGAGGCATATTGGCCACCTTCTCCCTTCAGTTTAATTGCAAACACTGAATACGAGCGAACTTCAGGAGCGCGGACTACAACTAGAAGGAGGAATGAAATGGATATAGCTCCTGCTCGCATGGCTAGAAAGTGTAGTACGTGCAAGCAAACAGGTCATAACAAGAATCGCTGCCCCGACAGAAATCAGTAGTTGTTCTTGCTTGTTGGTTTTTATGTTTTTTCTTAAGTTGTACGATTGTTGTTTCCTCATGTAATCTTCCAAGAATATATAACATGTCTTGTGCCATTTAATAGTTAGTATGTAATTTAACATTTACTACTCAGTTAATGTGTGACGTTTATTTAACTTATATTTTATTTTTTATTTTTTATTTCTGTTCGCATATATAACACATATTTAATTATCGCATGTGTTAAAATATTTATTTGATTTAATACTGAAATTAACTATTTAAAAATTAAAAAAATCAATAATTTTTTTTTATTAAAAACACAACCGAATATGATTTAAATAGAGGCAACGTCTTATAAAGTATTTGTAAAACGTTGGGGGAAAATTAATGAAGGTATAACGTGGACTGATCCACGTTATAAAAATAATTTTGTATAACGTGGACTGATCCACGTTATACCTTTTAATTTATTTTTTTTAAATTTTCCGGTGATCAGATATGACAATTGAAAAAAAAATTGGGGTATAACGTGGACCAGTCCACGTTATACCCGTTTTGGTATGTAAATTTTTGGCTATCCCCTTTTAATTTATACCGTGTATTTTTATACCCTTTAGGCTCCGGACTCTTTTCAAGACATTACCATTTCCAGGACTAGTAGGATTTGTATAATAAGTTGCAACGGCTGGTGAATAAGCATCTAGTTGGCAAGAAGAAAATGTAACCAAATGTGAGCAAAAAGCTACAGTGATCCAAAGTAAAAGACACCGAGAAAGATTTGCAGCCATGACCTACTAATTATCTTTGATAAGTAATACTCTACTAATATTGCTTGCTAATTGCTTATGCATTGCCATGATAATAGGTAGTACTATTTATAGTAAAAGATGAATATTGGTTAGTTAAGGATATTAATTGGATTCTAATTTATGGTGATTGAAGATTTTCAATATTTCATGATTCTCCTCTCTTTAACTCTTTGACCCGTTTGCGTCTACAAGCACGTAATAACAATTTATACTGAATGCATAACAACTAACCATAAAAAGAATTGGACTTTGGAGTGAGGGTGCAGTGGATGCGTGGTATAACATAGAAACAAATATTTATGAATAAGAAAATTAATATATTAGCGATTTTGGCTCCTCTCCATTACACCTTCTGTCAATTTCCTCAAGTACATATTTAGATGAGTGACACTTGTTATATTTAAAATTTTAGAGTGTAGATCAAATTAATTTAACAAGCATCTTAACCATAGTTAAAGAATAAATTTTAGGAAACAATCTCTATCTTCCACAAATTTTGGCTCCTCATTTAATATCATTATTTTCACATGTTGGTAAAAACTTATTCACACCGGGTGTTTACACCAAACCACTGGATGCATACCATGTGTATGAATATACATAACATCATTTAACCATGGTTAGTTAATGTACATATTCACTCCACTAAATTACTTAACTACAGTAAGTTACATTGATTTGGTGTAAACACCTGGTCCAGGAAAGTATTTACCATATATGTTTTACATCTTCATCAATATCATTGCCCTAATCTAGAGTTAAGAATACTCTCCGTTTTTTTTTAAAAAAAAATTATCTGACCAAATATAACCAAAGATCAAAGGTATAATGAGATCACGCATGGATAAAGAAACAGCACAATAACTAAGGAAAAAAAAAAGGACTAACTTCATCTTTAAACAGAAAATATTCTAAACATTTTACAAATACTACTACTCTACAATATCTTCTTTTCTCTCGCTTTTTCTTTCATTTCTGGCGTAATCTTATCGCCAAATATTGATTGTTTTACTCAACATAAGTTAGATTTTTATATTTTTCTGTCAAAGGTAGTTTACACGATTTCAACGAAAAAATAAATAAAAAGGATAGCATTTCTGTCACGACCCAACCCCGTGGGCCGTGACTAGTTCCCGAATTGGGCACCCGAACACAATCACAAATCCGAGTGGCAAACAGATAACTTATACCGACAAAATATCAAACACTGCCTCAGATTATATCAAACCCATCCAGGCATATAACAGAAGCCGACAAGGCGGTGTTTCATATTTATGAGATTTTCAAAGAAAATTTCGGCAGAGTTTCCTTTGTTTTTCAGACTATCCAAAATAACCCTGTACACAGCAAATACCAACAAAGGCCACACAGGGCCAACAGAACAACATATACATGTGCGAGCCGACAAGGCTGCCATAACGAATAGAGTCATGCAAACACATCCGTACAGAAGTAGGCACACACACCCACAAATACGTCTACAGACCTCTAAACAGACAAACCGAATCATATGGCGGGACAGGGCCCCGCCGTGCCCCTGAACAAATACATATATACATAGCGAACGAATATATATACCAAAATGTGTGCTCTGAAATGAGAAGAGCACTCCAAACAGCAGAAGAGGGTGTCCTAAATGGGTAGATCACCAAACTGTGCGTCTGTACCTGCGGGCATGAAACGCAGCCCCCCGAAGAAAGGGGGTCAGTACGAAATATGTACTGAGTATGCAAAGCAGAAAATACAGAAACAAATCTGAGGCATAAACGAAATAGTAGTACAGAACATAAGTATAAATCCAACATATCAAAATTTGTTTACTTTCAAAAATATGTAAGTCATGCGTAGGGTACAGAAGAATATGGTCGCCCGCCCGTCGATGGCGCCATAACACAGCATAACACCAGAATGTTTCAAATCTCCGTATCCCCGTCACATATCACAACATAACGCCATACACAGCATAACACCAAATATAGGTGGAACCCGACCCTCTTTTGCGAGTAGCTCGGTGAACCATAAACACAGCATAACTCCGGAGTATATCAAAGTGCGCACGATAACAGAACCGGCCCGGGAACCGGCGAAAGATATAACAGAACGCACGAGCAGAGTCATGAGTAACCATATGCATAAAATCATTATCATAGACTCAAATATAAGTAAATGACCATACTTGAAATTCGAAATGATAATCATACCAAATTCTTTCAAAAGTCGTCTGAATTACATAAAGGAAAGTCGCGGGACCCACGGACGGGTATTAACCCGAGCCGGGCCCGCCTATGGAAAACATACTTATCATACGCCATACAAACTTCTACGAACATATCAAAGCAATCCGAGCCTTTCTGTGAAAGATATGGCGTTCAAAAAAATTTTGAAATTCCTTAAAGTGAAATCTTTTTATGCAAAGTTCGGAAAGCGATTATTTCAAAGACATAATGGTTCATATTTCATCAAATCATACATAAGAGTGCCAAGGGATACATAAGGGTCATAACATGCTCGGATTTCGAATCTTAGAATTTTCCTCAAGGCTTATAATCTAGCCTATTGAAAACTAAGGCATGCCAAAAGAAAGAAGGGTTGCGCTTTACATACCTCGTACGCACTCCAAGCTAGCCAATATAAAGCTAATCCCAATCTACGCCTCGGGCTCCCCAAGGTCTACAAATATGCCAACGAATATCCAATATTAACCATAGGCACTTAAGCAATTCATTTCAAACTAACACTAAATTCTACAGAAAATTCGGCAGCATTTCCCCTGTAAATAGGCCAACCCGAGAATTTAACTCGCTCAAAATCAACAACAACAACCACAATAACCAACCTAGCAACTCCAATAACCAATCCGAAAGACAATATTACATTAATACTCTCTTTTTCATCATTCGACAACTTTCCAAATATTCAATTCAACGGCTTACCTTCAAGCCAACATCAACGCCTATACATTCAAATACTAACCCAAACCCATACTAACAACATTCAAGAACATTCTAAGCAATTCACATAATATTTCCAACGATCCAACAATTTCTCCAAATTGGGCCGAAAACAGCCCCAAAAACCGAGAGCAGCCCCTTTACCACATTCCTCATTTTTAAGTCATGATTTGTATCAACAATCCACACTATAACGATATAATTTTCACAAATATACGAATTACATCAAACGCACAATAAGTCTCAAATCAGCCCACACAATTTCAACAAGAACAACAACATATCAAAACAGCCCCCAACTATAACATAACGATATTCTTACTAACTCGATTGACTTTCCTTGAACTTTCTTAACTCATTCTTTCTTGTCTTAATTAAAATAGCACAGACTCTTACGGGGTGTAACAATTTCATCTTAAAATAATTCAAAAAGTATAATTGAAGTGATGATATTAATAAGGAGCCAAAATTTGTGGAAGATGAGATTTTTTTCCCAAAACATAATCTTTAACTATGGTTAAGATGCTTGTTAAATTAATTTAATCTAGGCCTTTAAAATTCAAATATGATAAGTGTCACTCATCTAAATATGTACTTGAGGAAATGGAGAGAAGGTGTAATGGAGAGGAGCCAAATCCAAATTCTATATCGGGTGCATGCAATCTTGACATTTATGTATTGCATCAAACACTAACATACCTCAAGTATCACATTTTTTTGAGTTTTCTTAGAGTATATTTATTTAGCTGATTAACTAACTACTCTATTTTATATCCACAACGTTCTAATTTAAAAAAAAAAAAAAAAAAATCACAACCAAAAGGTCGAGAAAATGATTAGTCGCGTTTAGACATCCCTATGTTTTTCTCCTTTACCATTAAAAAATGATTAGTAGCGTTTAGACATCTCCTTTAGAAAATGATTAGTCGCGTTTAGACAACCAAAAGGTCGAGGAACTTTTAGCATGTCACCAAAGTCCAACCCCCTTGATGGTTAAGACAAACAATATGTAGACAACAAGAATTTTCAGTCTGCATTATATTACTCAGCGTATTTAACATATTAATCAAATGTAAAATATCTAACCATTCAGTAAATCAAAAAACAAGCCACCTATCTAAAAATAATTTGATTCAAACTTTATCATTAACCCTAAAAGGACCAATTAATGGTGGAAAATCTTAATAGGAGAAGGTCATTATAAATCAAAAGATTATACATATAGGACAAAAGAAATATCAGCAACGAATTTTATTTACAAACGTAAAATTGTTCATTCACAATATTTACTAGTAATACGGATCATATAACCCCAATAGACTATACACCTCGATTACATAAACAAATAACCGAAAAAGAAAAAAGGGAGAAATATTAGTACTTAATATAAGGGAGAATCTCTCCTTTTTGTCGTCCTCAGAAACTTTGATTGGGGCCCTCATAGGTGAAATTTCAAATTTATCCCAAAGTTTACCTTTAATTTTCTCGGATGCTTATTGATCTTATCTTAAAAGGACAACCTCATGTTGTGAAGACTTGTACAACAAGCTATGTAAATGGTACCCTCTACTTGGTCTTATCTCATATCATTACCATTAGCTTAATTATAAATAAACACGTGTATTAGAATTTTTTTCTTTATCCTATAAATGCATGTTAGTATATCATAGTTTTTTCCTCTCTGGTGAACGTGTAATGTGAGATCGAGAAAGCTGAGGATATGCCAGAGTTTATTATATTTTGTTTTGGTATATGTTGAGGGGGCTTTGCATTCCTCCCGCAGCCAGTGGCGGATCAAAGATTTTCACTCAAGGGGTTCGAAAAAAAATAACAAAAGTTAAATATATAAAATAATGTTGCTCCTTGGAATCAAACCTAGGACACTAGAGACAATTTTGAATACTCTGAACCACTTGAGCTAACCTTTTACATTTGTTCAGGGTATTCAAAAGTTAATATATGTACATAAACACAGAAAATCTACCATATATATGTTGTGTAATATTTTGCCCCATCCTCTAGATCAGCCCCTGTTTGTTGCAAAGGTTGATAATCCTCAAAATTAAAGATATTCTTAATGGAACAAACTCCTAAATCCTTCTAGCACATTTGCTAGAACACATTGGATATGCTGAAAGCAACCTTAAGACTGAATAAGCCTTCAAATGTTTAACTTGGGTTTAAGTTCCCAAGCATATCAAATTTCTTGCTGCTTGCTCCATTTGATTACTTATTGTTTTATATGGAACTCTTATCATATGTGCTCATCAGTTACAATGCAAGATGTTTGACCCTAGCTTGTTGATTTTCTTACTTCCTTTAAAGAAGTCATTTTTCTCATTTTTAAGGAACTTATTTTTCTACAGAAAATATTTTTCCAAAATTTTTGACCAGCCAAACATGAAAAAATTGAAAAACATTTTCTGAAAATGTAAATCCCCAAAGTTTTACTTCTTTAGTGAATGTCGAATATTGTATCCATTTATATTGCTAATTCTCCTTCCAAACTTCCTTCATCATAAATAATTTGTTCTTTAAGAATTATTCAATTATGTGACTAAGAAACGTCAATAGTTATAAAGACTTACTGACAAATGACGTGCCACTAGATTAAATAAATTATACAATAGAAAAATGTTCATAAGTTATATTTTTTTAATTAAGTTAACTAATTTATATCATGAATTTGGGCCCGGACTTAGCACGGGCCTGTTAAACTAGTTTATGAATAAGGGGGGGAAAAAGACAAAAAGAGACCTAATCTAAGTCTTGGTCACATGGTGAAGAAAGTAATCTTGATTTTCAGTAATCAGGCTGAAGTCATATGCAATGCTACTAAGGATGTATAAACTCCATCTTTTATATCCATAAGAACATCATGTCTTCCTTTCCCAATAATGACTGCATTCTTCATAACAGCAATGATACTGCATATTTGATGCTTAGATGACGTTGTTTGGTTTGAAGATTCGTTGGGTTGTAACGCTAGGGGAACAGAGGAAATGGTGACGAGAACAATAGAATTCGCCCCTAAAGGTGTAACTTTTTCTAACAGCAATGATATCAGCCCCTTTGATTGTGGTTAAGCGACTAGTTACAACCACGGGGCCCTATTTACCATTATTCTATCCAATGTTTCCTATACTATACGCTCTGATTCTTCATCTAATGCGCTTGTTGCCTCGTCTAGCAAAAGGATCTTTGGATCCTTCAAACTATTCCAAGAAACAACCGTTCCAAGTTTAAATTATGTCCAATTATTTTAAGTTTAAGCTGAAATAGCATTATCATTCATCCTTTTGAGGTTGCACTAAAATTCCTTTTACTTTAGATGCATATCTCACAAACATGTTTAACAACAATACATATGTGATTTTAAAATATTTTTACTAATTGACATGGGATGTACGTGCGGCGCATGTAGAAGCTAGTTTTATTGAATAAACTTTAGACCTCTTATTAAGATTTGGGTTTGGGCTACCAATTCCATTAAGTCACCCCTATATGCAATTACTTCAATTCCTTAGAGTATACTTATTCAGCTGATTAACTAACTATTGTGAATGAATAATTTTACATGTAGGACAAAAGAAATATCAGCAAAGAATTTTATTTACAAACGTAAAATTGTTCATTCACAATATTTGTATAGTAATACGGATCATATAACCCCAATGGACAATACACCTCGATTACATAAACAAATAACTGAAAAAGAAAAAAGGGAGAAGTCTGTATAAGGGGAGGAAAAGAGACCTTATCTAAGTCTTAGTCTCATGGTGAAGAAAGTAATCTTGATTTTCAGTAATCAGGCTGAAGTCATATGCAATGCTACTAAGGATGCATAAACTCCCATCTTTTATATCCGTAAGACCATCATGTCTTCCTTTCTCTACAATGACTCCATTCTTCATAACAGCAATGATATCAGCCCCCTTGATTGTGGTTAAGAGGTGAGC
The DNA here is from genome assembly GCF_019175385.1 of Lycium barbarum. NCBI lineage: Eukaryota > Viridiplantae > Streptophyta > Magnoliopsida > Solanales > Solanaceae > Lycium > Lycium barbarum. Next base: position 78,816,027 of record NC_083348.1, on the reverse strand, counting down.
TACAACCATGGTGGTCCTATTTACCATTATTCGATCCAATGCTTCCTGTACTATACGCTCTGATTCTGCATCTAATGCGCTTGTTGCCTCGTCTAGTAAAAGGATCTTTGGATCGTTCAATATTGCTCTTGCAATAGCAATTCTTTGCTTTTGTCCACCTGATAATTGTATCCCTCTTTCCCCAACCGATGTATCATATCCTTGAGGCAATGAGGATATAAAGTTGTGTGCATTTGCTGATTTTGCTGCTTGAATGATCTCGTCTTCTGTTGCATTCCCTTGTCTGCTGTAGGCAATGTTTTCACGAATAGTTTCGTTAAACAATATTGGTTCTTGACTGACCAGGCCCATTTGTTGCCTTAGCCAACTTAGCTTGAATTGTCTGATTTCCACACCATCCAAATATATCTCTCCTGATTCAGGATTATAGAACCTCTCTATTAGGCTGATGACAGTTGATTTCCCGCTTCCACTCTCTCCCACTAGAGCAACAGTCTACAAAGAGGCGAACAATAAAAGTTTAAGCCAGTCTAACAAAAGATGAAGTACGTTAGAATGTAGAGGGAGTACTTGAAAGTACCTTTCCAGAAGGGATGGTTAGGCATAAATCCTTGAAGATTTGGGCATCTGGGCAAGTAGCATACCTGTAACTCACATGCTGAAATTCAATATCTCCATGAATAATAGCTAGAGTAGTGCCAACATCAGAACTAGAGTCAATCTTGGGTTTTCTATCAAGAATGTCAACTATAGAAATTATAGAATCTTTAGCTTTGTTAACATTTGGAGCCATCGCAATATTATGAGTAACTCCACCAGCCGATAATGTCAATGCAAAGAAAACCTGCAAAGTTAAAGTTCTCATTTCAAAAATTAAGACAGACAGGCAAGAGAGTGAGAGAGAGAGAGAGAATCATGTAAAAACTCGGTCGAATGCCGCTAATCTATGTTCAATAAGGACAGATCCTATGAAGAAACAGAAGCCACCAGTACAGTAAAGTGTAAAAGAACCAAAACCTAAGCTTGCTCCAATAACAATACCAATCTTTACTCCTTTCTTCATTGGGCCTTCACATTTCTTCTGGTACATGTCCATCACTTTTTTTTCTGCACAGAATGATGCAACTGTTGTAATACTGCCAACTGCATCATTTGCTATCTGACTAGCGTCTTCATACATCACCTGGAAAAATGAGCAAAACCTTTTTTTAATAAAGTTCAACCACCTTATGAAAGTGTAATTATGAAAAATAAAACTAACAAAAACCTTTGCATCAGCACTATAACCTTCATACAACTTCGTCTGGAAGAATCCTTGCACACCAGTTAAGGGTAACACAAGAAGGATTATAATTGCCAGAATCCAATTAGCAGTGAAGGCTATCACAAGGCCGCCTAATGCAGTTGCCATGTTTTGTACAATAAGTGCCAGTGCATCACCCACAAGGGTCCTGACTGTAGAGGCATCAGTTGATAACCTTGCACCCACTGCACCGCTGCATTCAATAAACTTCCACTTTTTAGCATATGTCATACTGTTGAGCTGGGGGGAAATGGGAGGGGGGGGGGGGGGGGGGGGTTGGGGATTGAATGACTGTTGACTTGTTGACAGACCTTGAATTTGCAGGGTCATCGAACCAGCAGATTTCTTGGTGGACAACTTTCTTAAATGTCAAAGAACGGATTCTCTTGATCAATTTCCCCCCTGCAACTCCAAATAAATAGTTCTGGAAAGGTATAACTAGCAAAGTTACCACACCGAGGCCAACAAACATGAGTCCCCATAATCTTGATTCATTTCGCAACTTCTGTGGAGGATTAAAGAAGGATTTAATGGCTGCTGAGAGCAAGAGCCCGGATAAGGGCAAAAATAGGCCATGAATATTGCAGCCAATAATCCAAGTAGTACATATGGAAGCTCAGGTTTGTTAAGTTCAGCCAGCCGCCTCAGAGGAACTTTCTTTCGATTCTCTAGGCTTTGCTCGTCATCTTTTTTCTTATCCGCGTCTCCTATTTCAGCTTCATGAAGGTCAATCATCCCCCGAAAAGGATAGCTGAGTGTGAAGGAATGTCTAGATGATCCATGGCTTGTTGATCGCTTCACTGCTGACAATTGCTGGCTTGATGACCTGCTCAAGTTATTGTCCAAATCCATGGTTATATTTACCTTGGCAGAATCCATATTTTTCATAATCAGGTTGTCTTCTTCATCGCCTCCCTTGCCTCCCTGCATTCTCATAAGCTGGGAATATGCCCCATTTGGATCTTGCATCAACTTATCGGGCTTTCCTATTTTCATTATGAGAGTAAAAGATGCTTATACTTATCCAGAAAAGTGACGCCTGATGAACCTCTTTCTCTTTTTTGAATTATTACCTTGCTCTAGTAGTTTGCCAGCGTGTAGTACAGCTATAAGATCAGCATTCCTGATGGTTGTTAGACGATGAGCAACAAGAATAGTTGTTCTTTCCGTCATGACTCTGACAAGTGCTTTTTGGACGATTCGCTCTGATTCATCATCAAGTGCACTTGTAGCTTCATCCAGGAGAAGTATTTTTGGGTTCTTCAGAATAGCCCTTGCTATTGCCAGTCTTTGCTTTTGTCCACCAGGTAGTTGTGTTACCTACCATAGTGTCTAGCCCCTATAGATCCCCGAAACAAGAAAAGGATGAATCATCCTACATAAAATAATTCAAGTTGGTCCTTTGCGTATTAGCAGCTTACAGAAAGCGCAGACATGGATATTAAGGAAAAAAATATTACCTGGGGTAGTTTGTCAATGAAATTAGCAGCATTAGCAAGCTCAATATCTGCACTAATCTCCTCTTCAGTAGCATTTTCTTTACCATAACTGATATTTTTCTTTATGGTAGTTGCAAACAGGATAGGCTCCTAGCTTACTAATCCCATCTGTTGCCTTAGCCATTTGAGTTGATATTTCTTCAAACTGGTACTTCTCCAGCTTCAGGATCATAGAATCTCTCCAGTAAACTGATAATAGTGGACTTCCCGCTTCCACTTTGCCCAACCAAAGCTACAGTTTTTCCACTAGGAATGACAAGTGAGAATCCACTAAAGATTTGCACATCTAGCCTGGCTGGGTACCTAAAATACACATCTTTAAGCTCGATTTCACCCTCAATCTCTTCCAACACAATCCCCCTCGAGTCAGATGTGTCAATCAAAGGTTTCCTGTTGATTGTCTCAAACATTTTGTATGCTGCCGCCTGTCCTGCTGCAAATGCATTCAATGATGGTGTTGTTTGGCCTGGTGACCTGCAAATAGATAAGAGAACAAGCGAAAGGTTTGCACTTCATAGCCTACACCAATTATTCAATAGACAAATCTAAGATGCTTTTAACGGACAGAATTTTACACTTACATTCCACCAATCATTATAGCCATGAGAACATTGATGACATCTCCACCATGATAACCTTTCTCTATTATCAGCTTAGAACCATACCAAATGGCAAGTCCATAAGTAGAGAAAAGAACGAGTAAGACTGTGCCAAGTCCAACCCCGGAAACAAGCCCTTGTCGGACAGTAAAAGCATAGGCAATTTTCAGTGTGTTGTCATACTTATTTATCGCCAGCTTCTCTCCATTGAATGCTGCAACCTAAAGTTATTTAGCTTTTAGATTAGAATTAACAAGTCAAATACAAAATTATTTAGAAACATATTGGATTGTCCTATGAGGCTTTACTGTTCTGATTGCTCCGACAGTTTGCTCAACTAGATTTCCAGCTTGTGCATAGGCAATTTGTCCGCGACTTGACATTTTGGACATTATTAATGCCATGGCTCCTCCAGAAATGACAAGGGCAGGTATGCAAGAAACCAAGACAAGTGAGAGAAGCCATCCCTTTGTGAAGGCGACTATGAAGCCTCCAACGAATGCCGAGAGAAATTGAATGAACTTCCCAACCTGCATTGGTTCAACAAAAGATTTTTACAGTTATTTTCTGTTGGGTTCCAAGAAAAAAAAATTGGGCACAGCTAAAACAGCAATGAACTACAGTAGTAGCAATGTGGCATTAGTTAGTACAGAACAGCACCTTATCTCCCAAGGCATCTTGACTGAGAATAGTATCTCCAGACATTCTTCCAATGACCTCTCCAGTTGTTGTTTCAGTGTCAAAGAAGGCAATGTCTTGCCTCAATATTATCTTCAAATATAATCCCCGAATGCGATTCGCTTGTCTCTCTCCAGTAACCATCCAACATGACATCTCTGCAATGTTACAGGGGCAAGATTTCAATATTGAGTGCACGGGTTCTTTCATCAATTAGAATACCCAAGAATTTAAATGATAACACCAAAACCAAGTAGCGTACACTTACGTAAAAAGGAAGCAATGCCTGAACCAATAGCGAGGTATACATAGTAAATTGCAACCTGGAGATAGAATCAAATTATCTAATTTAATATAAATATCGAGTGCAAATTGCTAGTATTTATCGAGAAAATGGTATGATGAAAAGCCAAAAGTCAAACTTCATGTCTTCAATCCCACCCCAACCTCCCATCAAAAGAGGAAAACAGGAACTTTATTTGCTGCTCTTTGTTTTGTCTATTGAAACATTGTGCATGTCAACTTTGATTGCAGGCATAAAATCGAGAGATGAATCAAACTGATGTAAAACCCCGAAGATGTAAAAACTCATGACTATTTCAACACTGGGAAACTCAACAAGAAAAGAGAATATTCTAAAATAGCTCATGAATATCTCAAGAGTAAAACAAAAAGATATCTCAACAAAAAGAAAAAGTCAGAAGAAAATAAGTTTTATGCATGTTTTATGGATTAATGATATATTGTGTAAAAAAAATTACTTGATGTATACAATAAGAGGTAACCACTTCATGTCAACCTTAATACGGTATAATCTTAGTAGAATTAAAGCAGTGTAAGAAAATTTTATACTGTAAATGCATATAACTTAAACTAAAGGAAAGTGAGTACCTTTGAGACATTACGAAGAACCTCATCAGAAGATGAAGCACCACCAAAAGAATTTACAATTTGGCCAAAAATGATTGACATCAAAGGTTGAGTTAATCCTTCGCCAATAGCTCCAAAGGTTCCAATGATCATTAGTGCAACATCGACCCTATCTGCAAAGAAAAATAATTTGTAGAATGGCACTTTCTGATCTTCATATCCTTTAATTCTCGATGCTTCTTCTAATTTTTCTCCATTATCATCCATTTCTTGAATCTATGCAATAGAGTTGTGCACTTCAAATGAGTTCTTTAAAGACAAAACGCAACGAAAGAAATTAAAGAACAAGCAAAGTGATAGTAATACATAGTAGAAGCTAAAAAACAAAAAGAGATGCACTTTAATTTCAACTTAATTTTCCGCTAGTAATGAAGGTATGATACGTGCATATGTATTTAATCGTAAGTTTTACACTCACATTTGACTAGGATATATAAATCACATACTTTTAGCTAGTAGCATGTGGCCTCCCATTTTTGCCGCCCACATATTCATATGGTTGCATGTTGATATAAAATTTAAAATTTTAAAATGATCTCTTCTACGAGTATATTATAGTACTGTCAAAAGCCTAAATTCAATAAAATATTAGTAATTTAATGACAGAAAGCAGCAAGGCCTCCTGTAGCCTCCGGTGCATATGATGAATAGCCAAGAAATTAAACAACAATGTCAATATGAGCTAATATTAAAAATTCTACATTTACATTCTGGAATTCCATTATGTAATTGGTATTGCAGTTGAATATTTTATCTATGATTACATTATGTTCTGGACTATATATATGATGATTATTATGGAAATATTATTGAAACATGTTCTATTGAATTAGTTTATAAGGGGTTATAGCACAAGTTTTGGTTGGAAACAATATGATCCCTTCAATTTTAATTAGAGGTTTCTAGTTTGAGCGAAAACATGTGGTATATATCAAATTTCACCCTATGGTTGGTACTTGTTACCAATTATTTTTCGCCCCTTTATCCAACTAACTTAACCAAAAATAGTTGGACACTGAAATCAGTATTATTTTCTTTCTAAAATGCAACCCTGAAGTTACAACTATGTGCATCTGAATAAATAAAACTAGGCATAATACATAAACAGACCCGTAAACTTGGCCTCAGCTGGTAAGTATGCCCTCCAATTTTAGGTGTGCACAAGTAGGCACCTCAACTTGTACAAAATTGAACATATAAACACAAATACTGACGTGGCACATAAATTTTGAAGGGCCACGTCAGTGCCAAGTCGATGGCACGTCAGCATTTGTGTTTACATGTTCAACTTTATACTAGTTGAGGTGCCTACTTGTACACACCTAAAATTGGAGGGCATACTTGTCAACTGAAGCCAAGTTAAAGAGCCTATTTATGTACCATGCCATAAAACTAGATCCGCTGAATGCTGTCTGTGGACCTCTTATTTCATGTTCGATGTCACTGAAAGCATTTGCTGCATTTGTTCTGTGCAATGCATATATATATATATATGTGTGTGTGTGTGTGTGCGTGTGTGATTTTTACCATTTGTTTAGTGTTCTGTTGACCTCAGTAATAAATAAAAAATGTTTCTTTCATAATTCACAATTTCACAACTATCTTCTTCAAAAACAAAATTACACAGCCCCTTTTTCGTTCCCAGGTAGAGGGGAAGGATACTAACTCGCTGTATTTCAGCTATCATCCAATCAGCTATGCCCGCGGAAAAAACAAAGGGGGGAAAGGAAAAGACCAAAAGAATAATCTTTTCTATCCAGTATATCCCTGAAGGAACTGATATGAATATATTACACACTTAACTCTATGCTCTTGCATGAACAAATGGATGAACTGGGAACAGATTAACAAATAGCAGCAGCCAAAAACACCATGTCTCAGTAAACTTCAGTCAAATACCAGCAGCAAGAAAAGACGAAGTCTCAGTAAACTTCAGTTGCTCCATTAGAAGTAGGTACTCTTTGTCGTTTCTCCACGTACTCAGATGGAAACCAACCTGCCTTGCCCTGACATTCTCCTTCTGACCACCCTGATTGAGTCACCTGAACGTAACATTAAATTGGAAAAGAGAGGCACTCTTCAATTCAACATCGATATAAAGGTTAGAAGAATTAACCACGGTTTCTTCTATTGGACTCTACAGTGTTTCATTGAACATATCGTGTACATCTATGAAAGATCATAGTTTTATTGCCTCTACAAGTTTTGAGAAGAACAATAAAAATGACACATGGAACATGAGAGTTACGGGTGTGTCATTTTCCTAGTTCATTTATAGAGTATTCTTTATTTTGTTCACTTTTTTCTAACTTTTACTTCCTTTCTATTTTCTTTTTGGTGGAGATGGCCAATTTAAAGTGGGAAGGACCGCAAGAGGGGGCAGGTTTAAAGTGGAAAGTTGGGCATATATTAAATTCATTTCTCAGATAAATTGGGAGATAGAACTTTATAAGGAAGACTAGTGAGTAGTGACAGCAGCCATCTTTACTGGTATATAAGAAAAGGCTTAGGACTTTAAAGGGGCTTTTAAGATATAGAAAAGGAATGATGCTCCAGTAGATATACATGTGAGTTTATGTCAAACTTCAAGCAATATGTTATTATCTTAAGAGAGAGGGTCCAAAAGAATAAGGGGCAGAATTTTAGAATAATATAAACAACCTTACGAACAACAACATAATCACCCACAGACAAGCTTAGCTCCTTTTCTGATTCAGCTTCAAAAGAATGAATAGCCTGTGTGACAGAGACACAAAATTATTACCATGCTTCATTAAATACTTAAAACTCACTAATAAAACGGTAAGAACTACACTGATAAGAGTGTCTCAGAGCCACACAGTTTAAAAGGGCTCAGACCAGCAATACATGCTCATTCTCAATCAGCTTTTCCTCATAGGTTTCTTTCAAATTGTATAATAAATAAATCATTCTGCGATTAAGATTATGACACCTGTTGTTAAGCAGAGGTTACCTCAGCCAAAAAGTATTTTGTTTTCTCAGGCACGTGGGTCGGAGGGTTTACAGGAAGTGTGGCTACAGGAGGAGCAGCCTCTTTTCGCTGTTTTTCAGAAACTATCTGTACAGATTGCAAATTGTCAAGTAAGAAAAAATTAGCTAGGTGTAAAGCATACCTCTGGAGAAATAAGAAAGGAAAAACACTCACCTCAGCTTCAATATTACCCAAAATAACAGCAACTCTCTCATGATAAAGCTTTTCTGCTTCAACCTGCAGATGATTATACTCACTTTCACCAGTTTGAAAATGGTTGACCATGCAAAACAATAAGTATCAACTCCATGAGAAGCAAACATGCACCAGCATACAATACATACCATTGCGACAAGCCTCTGAAATGTAAGCCTCTCCTGCTGTGATTCCACAGCAGCTAATGCTGCAGCTGCTTCTTTACCTAGTACTGCCATGTTGGCTTTCATTTCTTGCATTTTAGCTTCTGCTGCATGCAGCTTTGCCACATTCTCTGGGATGGGAGCTTCCCTCACCCGAGCTTGTCTTCTAGAAACTTCGGCTGCCTGCTTACTTTGTATTCAATAATAAGGATGTGATGACAGCGCAAAATAGTACGATAAGACATTTATCATTACAGTCTTTAGGAACAGGATGAATCGTTACAGTAACCTGTATCTCTGCCTCTTGCCTCATTTTACTGTAGCGCTGAGCAAGATGACGAGCATCCTCTAAGGGAGAACCAGCTACCATAGCTCTCAATGGTTCTAGTACCTGGAAATAGAAAAGCCCATTATAGTCTGCTACCGTAAAGCTCCACTATGAAGTATTGCACGCAGGTATACAGTACAAAGTTTCATGTCTCATCAACTAAATGTGCAGTATCTTAAAAAGGAATAAGCCAGTTACCCTAAATGTAGGTTCAGGACATAACACCAGTTAAAGCCTTGAAAGAGCTAACTTCATCACAAATAACAGAAACAAAAGTGAAAAGGAAGGTACTGAAATATTTGCCAAAATTATGTTTTATGTGACAAAAAAGGCCAGTACCATGATTCTTTAGATATGTTGTTTACCCTTCTTTTTGGTTGGGGAAGAGGATATTACTTTTTCCTTTTGCAACTGAAGCATGTGCTAACAGAAAATCATCCAGAAACCAGTAAAGCGAAAATCTCCAAGAACAAGAAGGGGACAGGGAAGTGACGTCTTTCTTGCCACGTGTGCCAAGGAGAAAACTGGAGAGGAAAATGATTATCATTTAGTTTTTCAAGGGAACTGTTTCAGCAATTTCTTTATGCATTTGTCACTTGCTACCAGCACCAGAATCTAAGACTGTCATCATTGGTTTCTTTGTCTTCACAGTTCCATGAGAAGTCTTTCCCACAAAATATAGCAATAAGCCTATTTGTGTGAGGACAGCATGATCTTAGGCTAAGCTGGGACTATGATCCAGCAATCCACCGACTTTTAGGCCTAGAGGAAAACCTTTTATCTAGCTCATGTAACTCTAACAAACAAATAAGACACTATATCTTGCTTCTAATTAGTTTTCTTTGACATACACCTGATAATCTTTCATACTTCATATTACATGCACGTTTTTACCGACCTGACTAAAGAACAGTTTGTTTAGATCTTCAACCTCCTTCTCTGCATGCTTACGAGCATCACCATAAATAGAAGCAGCCTTCGCTAACACCTCGTCATTGGGATTTTCGACTCCATATTTGCAGCAATCTTCTGATAATTTAGTTCCTGGCTACCATAAACTTCCACCAAATAAGCTGAAATATAAACACTAAAAAGCAAAAAGAAAAAAACATGTCTCGATCCCACAAAATGGGAGAGAGAAGGATAAGAATCTTTTAGAAGTAGCAGCAGACACACTCATTAGTTTATCCAACGCGGCCAGGGAACCATGACTACAACAAAGTTCCATTTGCAGGTAAATCTATATATAGAGAAAATAGGCCTTCAAAAGTTTTACCTGCTTCTACATGCTTGTATCCTATAGCTGTAAATGTTTCAGCTGCCTTAACAATCTCTTTCTGGAAATCCTGCAAAATGATATAAACAGAGATACTAACTTCAGACAGAAAAAGAAACGCAAAGTGAGTTCAGATCAGAATTAAGCAGTGAATTTCCAAGTCCTGGATCCACAACTACAAAAGACAAGATGTAGGAATGAAATGATCTCCGCTAGCATGACATTTATCTTGTTCATACATTCACATTGTCTTGTGCATTCAGCAAAGCACCTTGGAAGGTAAAACAACATATTGTCCACCACCAACAACAACAAAAGCAAGACACAAATGGCAAGCCAAGTGTGTATAGAAGTATCTTAAAATAGGTCATGCGCAAAAAGAATTAGAAAAATGAATGCATGTGGACAAGCCATGCTGAATAGCTCGAGTTGATACAACAAGCAAGCTCGGCATCATTATGCTCAACTAGCCTAAGAAGAAGATTAAGTGCATCTTAACAAGCCAAGAATAAATTATAGTAGTCGGAGAAGAAGAAGACGAAAATGACTAACCAAGTGTGCTAAGAATATCTTAAAATAGGTCAGAGTCAAGCTAATTCATAAAAGTGAATGCATATCAATGAGCCGAGCTAAACGACATTATGATCAGCTCAGCTAGGTCAAATCTCAGCCTTAGCCGGCAAAAATGTAAGCCAACTAAGAATCACAGCAGAGAGGACCATTTAGTTCAGAATCTTCAGACCATGTAGCACTGAAGCGGATATCAAACAAATAATTACTTGAACATAACACTTAGCACCTAGCTTTCACTCGTGGACCCCAACCACACCCTCAGTTATTTTTCTCGAGTGGCTTAGATTTTTATGTTTGGTTTTGTGCTGTATTTAGTCAATGCCGATCTTGTTCATCTTTTTATAGATCAAAGAATCTTAGTAACCACCCAAGACGGTGTCAAAATTATATACATATGGGAATGTTTCCCAACCGCAGTCATCTATCAAGTTAGCCCAACTAACTGTACTTTAGCGGTGTTTTGCCTTTAAAGACTATACGTGTGGACAAAGATAGTCCTATTCGAAGAATTAAGCTGAATTGTTCTTTGTCTATTCAACTCTGGTGTAAAGAGAACTATATAGATGATGCAGAATCAACGATAGATTTTTTTAATTCCTTGTAAGAAACAAGGTTGCCTGTAATCTTTATCCTACAACATGGTAAGTAGTTATTCTTATTTCTATAATTTGTAGGTAAATACACTACCATTAGATACGAAATATTTCACAGTGTACTACAGAACAATATGAAACATTATCAAATGACGTAACTAAATTTAATAGATCTAGACATGCTGTGAAGCTGAATATATTCTCTGAACTTTCAACATAACAAAACCATCTATATTCGGACTATAAGAAAAACATCTCCAAAACTATCTATATTCGGACTCAAGAATCTTCACGTCCCATTTGCATCCCTTCAAAATATATGGAAGCTTCCTCCCCTCAACTCCTTATTAATAATAGAAAATGAAGAAACAACTAAGTTTTTCTTGACTTCCCATTACATCGTTACATAGCAACAACTATTACCAAGCCAAATGCACAAAAATAGCGATCTCGCTTCAAATTTCGGCGTCTTCCTTTTGTAAGTCAGACCTTAACTAAAGCCCAAATAAGGCTCTACCTCCCAGTAAAAGAATTCTTTTTAGCTAAATCACTCACCTTTTTGGATTGTCAACTATTAGCAAGAAGCAGGAAGAGCAAAGCGAAGGCCTTTGATAACGACTAAATCTTTAAAGTAGCTAATACATGCTAAAAGAATATATGAGCAGTTGTTTTCTGCCAGTAATTAAATTGCAGTCAGGAATATAATGTAGTAAATTTCACAGTTAGAAAGTAAATGACTGAACATCAAATGTTCCAATATACCATATCGAGAAAAAACTGTAGTCACCAAACAGGCTTTTATTTACATTATGTGACAGAATCCTTACCCTTTTTTCACGGGTAGACTTATACAACTTGTCCAGTTGGTGATGTAATTGCATCTCTACCTCATCAATGACGATAACATCTGAACCTTCATAACCAGTTGCACTGAACTGCTTGATGACTGCCTGAAGTTTAAGAATCGATATAACTAGCAAGTAAGAATCAATATATGACACTATAAAAGTAACACTTACTGTGAAAAGAAACAATTTGTCCCATATCTCAAAAGTCAATTACTCAATTGAATTCTTGAGAAAGTGGGGGTTTTCTGTTTTCATCATTGTTGCTTTTATACTTTCTTTTTCTGTTTTACTAGTAACATTTCAGTCTTAGGATACAGGATAACTTTTCCTCCTTCATCTTTCAGACAAATGAAGATGCTATTACGACACAGGTTTGGCAGAACACAGTACCTTTGGCTCAAACCAGTAGTTGTCTTAAAAAATAATTTAATATATACAAAGTATAACTTTAGAGCCCAGTAACTTCCAGGGCTACAATACAGAACCCCATAAACTTCAAATCCTGGATCCGCATAAGCTGCTTTGCACCATTTTGTATTACCATACCAATTTCAAACCACAAAGTAAGCACATTTTAGTCAGTTAGAGACCAAAAGAAAACGGGAGAACAAAATCTGAAAATGCACCTTTTCACAACACACACATTCAATTCAAGATAAACTGAAAAGAAAAATCTAACAAGCATAGAAATTCATAAAGCTTAATATCTTCTCTCACTCTCTTCAAAACTTCACTTCTTTATCATTTCCTTAGAAGTGAATTACTGTTATACAATGATTCTCCAGAATTCAAGTATTCATTCGCACATTAAACTCATAAACTCAATTTGGTAATGAAGAAGAAAAGATGATGAATCCAAATTGACTTTACAATTACACAAATTAGCTTGTATCAACCCAAAATTGAAATTTTTCCCATTTTACAGTTCTAGTAGATGAATCACTATAAATTAAGATTACCCAAAAGAAGAAACACGTAAAGGATACATTTTTTTGGTGCCCCAAACAAGAAAATTGGATCAAGAAAGATGGACCTGCTGTTGTTTGGCGACTTGTTCTCTTAGCTTGCTAGCTTGTTTCCTTAAAGCATCCATGGTTTTGCAATTTTTGGATTAGATTTGTTGCTTCCTATATATGATCTGACAAAGGTCTTCTACTACTGCTCTTCAATGAAAGAGAGCTGTTTTTAGCTTTGATTCTTGAAAGTTGAAAGCAGCTTTAATTGAATTGCATTTCTTTTACTCTTTTCTTTTTAACAAGTCCATAAAAGATAGAGTTAGAATTTGATGCAATCAGGTCACATAAGAAAAATGATAAATTTTAATAGTATTAATAACAAGCAAAAAATAAACATGTTAAATTAAATGAAGGTATAAAAGTTAAACTATCAATATATGTATATAATTTAAATCTGTGAAAAAAATATGTATTCTCTATTTCAGTTTATGTGAAAATTTTCTTGGCATTCTCTTTTTTAAAAGAAATTCGCACCTACTATATTTAGAAACTATTAAACTCTAAATTTTTTATTTTTATAATAACACAAATAATATATTAAAAAAAATGAACAACAAAATACCCGCTGTAATTCTATAAATGGGGTCTATAAGGTTAGAATTTACACAAACCTATCCTTATTTCACCTCATGAAATTAGAGAAGTTGTTTTCAAAAGATCCTCATCTCAAATTATCATAAAATACCAAAAATTCAAAGATAATTCTTTCTTTCTTAAAAGGTTGAATTGGGTTTCAAAAAGGCTCTTATAAGGTATGTCATCCATTTATTTTTTTTGGCACGAATTGTCCTTCAAAGGCGCTGGTCTTTAATTTTTAACTTTTACTTAAAAAAATGATCGAAAATATCTCGAGATTCTGAATTCGAATTCCCGCTCAGTAAAAAGAATATAATTTCGCCAAGCAAAGGTTCGTGAAAATTATGCCTTAAAGCAGAAGTTTGCCTTGAGAAATTTTGCAAGACAAAATTTTATTTTATTTTTTATAACTCTGCTTGAATTCTACAAAAATTAGCCCGAATAGGCTTATTTTTGCTACGAAATTATGCGTTGCGAATTTTTTTATTTTTTTTACTGACCTGAGGTTCGAACTCAAAACTTTGAGATATTTTAGACAAAAGAAAAAAATTAAAGAGCAGCAATTTGAGGGCCAAAAGTTAAAGACCACCCCCGAACAAGGACAATCGTGTGAATTGCCCATGTTCAGGTCCAAAGCCACCAATGGACCAAAATTTTCCAAACCTTGTACATATAACATACGTTATGATTTGGTTCCCATAACCAGCTGATGGCCCAAGCCTAATTTTTTACGGGCAATTCGCAGAATTGCCTTTTTTTGGGGTGATATTTAAATTTTGCCCCTCATATTTGTGGTCTTTAAATTTTGCTCTTCGGCTAAAATCCATAGGTTCCGGGTTCGAACTTCCGCTCAGTCAAAAATTTTAAAAAAAAATGCAAAGTAGAGTTTAAATTTCGCTATGCCCCCTCCGGCAGACTTTTAGTCATGTTTAACTAAAAGTCTGCCGGAGGGGGCAGACTTTGCCTTGAAGCATATATATGTATTTTTTTTTAACTTTTCAAGGTAAACTTTTAGTAATGCCTTAACTAAAAGTGTGTCCCATAAAACATAACTAAAAGTATGTCCCATAAGGCGTAAGTTTTCCTTAAGGCATAACTAAAAGTTTGCCTTATAAGGCAAAGTTTAAATTTTGTTATGCCCCCTCCGGCAGACTTTTAGTTGTGTTTAACTAAAAGTCTGCTCCCTCCGGCAGACTTTGCCTTGAAGCATTTATATATATATATATATATATATATATATATATATATATATATATATATATTTTACTTTTCAAGGTAAACTTTTAGTTATGCCTTAACTAAAAAGTGTGCCCCAAAAACATAACTAAAAGTATGCTCATAAGGCGGAACTTTTCCTTAAGGCATAACTTAAACTTTGCCTTATAAGGCAAAGTCTATGCCTTAAGAAAAGTTCTTGCCTTATGGGGCATAATTTTGTTATGCCTTAACTAAAATTCTGCCCCATAAGGCATAACTAAACTATGTCTTAGGAAAAATTCTGCCTTATGAGACAGACTTTTAGTTATGCCGGATCCGGCATAACTTTAACTTTTCCTTAAAGATTGTATGCTGGATCCGGCATACACTCCCCAGTCCTGCCTGGCGAAATTATTTTTTTATTTTATGCCTGAGCGGGGATTCGAACCCAGAATTTCATGTATTCGCCCACCTTTCCAAGCAAAGGGCAAAACTTAAAGACCACAAATATGAGGGGCAAAATTTAAAGACCACAAATTTGAAGGGCAAAATTTAAAGACCACCCAAAAGAAGGGCAATCCGCGCAAAAAAATGATTTTTAAAGACCTCTTGCACGCCATATCATGGCCCAAGCCAGCTTATTGAGAAGAGATGCGAAAGATTCAAGAGATTCATATTTTAGCATGGTTAAAAAAATAAAAATTGCATAAATGGCCAAGGTATCATCTCATTTGCATACGTTAAATCCAATTATAATCTTCCCTCATGCTTTGCAGTACTCATCCAAATGCGTCCTATCGCAGACTACACGCATGATCAAACAACACTCGTGTTTCATCATTACTATTATAGAAGCTGTGCAAGAAATTACTCATCTAACTTGCACCTATATGTTTTGGCCTTTTGGTTCATATTGTTGATCAAGAACAGGTTGGGCTTGGAACAAAGGGAAAAGGGGAAAATGTAAGAAGATGCATCTGAATTCCATCAATTTTATGTCCGATTGAGGCAGTTAATAATTGAATCACTTACCAATGTCAATAGTTGATGATTACATAATTTGAAAAATGTCTGCTAATACGATGATTGATTTAATCAATGTGTTCGGAAAAAAGATACATGTAGGGGTCATGCTATATAAGTTCAAACAACAATTGGCATTCAAACAAATCCTACACGAAGCTAGTCTTTTTAGAAGGGTAAACATGTAATTTCATTGTGTTTTGCGTCAGACGCAATATTCGTACTTCATATGTTTTCTTTTACGTGACATTATTAAACATATACCCATTTTTTTAAAAAGAAAAGTTTATTTGTAACTTGAAGTTTTAAATATGTCATGACATTTTTGTGGCTAAAAAGCATGTCATCAATAGTAATATGAGAAATTTAAAGTCAAAGTATTTACTCGAAGTATTTCAACAACAATAACGTACCCAATATAGTCTCACAATTGCGGTCTGAAAAGAATGGGATGTGCGTAGACCAAACCTCTACCTTTGTGAGGTAGAGAGGTTGTTTCTGGCAGACTACCAGCTCAAGAAAATCATTTTTCATAAATGATTTGAAAGAAATGCAAGAGTAAATAGATATGATGGAAATATTGAAAAAAGCAAAGTGCCGACATTATAAATATTAAAGATAACCAAAGTAAAAGAAATAAAATCGAAGCATAAGATAATAATAGCATAATAGTAATAATAGTGGTAAGGGTTATATGCTCCAGGCTATAGAACCCTGCAAGGGCAAACGCTCTATTACTTACTAGCTGTCTACCCTAATCCTCGACCTCCATGCTCTGCTATACCTCGATGAGCTAAAGATATGTCTGGGGCATCACCTCTCCCCAGTTCTTCCTTGATCTACTTATACCTCTCCTCAAATATATCACCATCAACCTCTGGCATCTCATTACTGAGGTATCAGTGTTCCTAAAAAGATGAATTATTATTTTTAAGCAATTTTAAGAAAAGAAAAAAATCACATGGAATGTAACATAAGTTTTCTTTAGTTAATGGAAATTAAAAAAAAAAAAAACACTAAACACTGCAAAATAAAAATAAAGAAGCTAGGATTTCATTTCTCTTGGACAGATAAATTGGGGTTGTTGAATCGCTAGATTTGTCTTCTGGTCAAATATAGTAAAGAAAGTAATCAAAGTCATATGACAAAGAGTCCCAACTTGCTTATTTAATTCGAACTTCTCCTGCCACATATTTTTCCCACCTGTATCCTTAGCCATGAAGAATAATTTATATTTATAATTATCAATAAATGCCACCTTCTTCAATTTTTAGCATTTGTGTTTGATATACCTATGCACTCTGAAAGGGACTCCTCCCTTTGTTATCAATCAAGATCCACATTTCCATTAATTTGCCACATAACGTATTTATACTTTGTCCCTCCACCGAACCCCCCGACTCAGTGCCAGATTCACGTTGGTCCAAAGATGATCAATTGAATCATCTTCATCAGAAAATTATAGTAAATTTTTTCTCTCACACACACACATATATATAAGGTTTAATGCATATGCGGTCTTCTAAACTTACCCTTTTTTTTCATTTTGACACCTCAATTAAATGTTATTCCTATTAAACCTCTGAACTTGACTTCAAATGTGTCTATCAAACACAATCCGACTTACATAGCATCTCACATGATGTATCCTTGAAATTTAAGCTAATGTATGTATGGAATTTGACAATGTTGATAAAGATAATGCTATGTTGATGATGTATTCATATGTGAATTCTTGATTCTCTTTATAAAATATATTTTGATTTTCAGTTATTTTTAGTTTTAATTTCAAGTTATTGTGATTTGTAGGGTCTTGTGCCAACCATACTTGAATAAAAAAAATGAAACTTACCATATATGTTATGTAAGTCAGATTGTGTTTGATAGACATACTTGAGGCCAAGTTTAGGGGTTCAATAGGAACAACACTTAGTTAAAGTGTCAAAATGAAAAAGGAACAAGTTAGGGGGGTGCATATGCATTAAGCCTATATATAACTAAGGGGCTGGGGTTAGTGAACCTTCGGAGGCAGATGTAGTATTGCAGCACCGAGTTCATTTGAACCCGCTATTTTCAACGCATAACAAAAATTTATATTTAAGAAATTCACTAAAAATAAATAGTAAATGAAACCGTGCATTATTTTAAAATAACAATGGATTCAACTTTAAGAAACTTAAAAATTGAATTCATAAAATTTAAATTCCAAATATGCCTCACCGAAAGGTGGTATTTAATTTTGTCTTTTGGTCATTGTGATTTTATAGAAAGCAAGATTTGCCTAGCTAGTTCAGAAAAGAAAAGAAAAAAGAAGAAAATAAAGACTCGGGTGAATTTGAATCTAAATTTGATTCATTCTGAGATTTTTGATTCCGATTCGAGGAAATGTCTGTTACACTTAATTTTTATGTTTGAAATTTGCGGCCATTAGCCCATTAGATCTAACCACGTGACAAAACAGGGAGGAAAGTGGGGGAAAAGGACATCTTCCCGATTTGAAAATGGACACAGATGGTGTATGTGTCCCTTTGAAATTTTGTAAAGTTTGAGTTTTTTAACCTTTTAAAAAAGTCCCCCTTTTGTTTGAATTATTTTTACAATATATTACTATATTATATAAGAGCAAATGTGAGGACTTTTGTAGTCCTCACAATAATTTCTCAAATTTTTAAAAACTTTTTAATTAATTACTTTTAGATCCTAATCTTATTTATTTAAGTCATTTTTTTTGTTTTTTGTTTTTAAGGTCTACTTTTCAAAAGCTATCGAACCTGGGGACTTTTGTAGTCCTCATAATAATTTCCAATTTTTTTTAAAACTTTTTAATTAATTACTTTTAGGTCCTAATCTTATTTATTTAAGTCAATTTTTTTGTTTTTTGTTTTTAAGGTCTACTTTTCAAAAGTTATTGAACCTTCTACCTTATTTTTCATGTTCTTTGGTTTTCTGGTTGGTGCTCGATATCCGCATTTGAGCCCAATTAATCTAGATAATTTGCACTGTATCGCGCCTATTCGGGGGGAGCGCTTCCTCCAAAGATTTTTTTCATATCCATGTTCGAACCCCTAATCCCTAATTAAGAGAGGAGCAGTTTCATCCGCTTCACAAGTTAAATTATGTATTTGTCTTAAAAGTTCATTAACTATGTATAAATTATTTATTTAGAACTAAATAACTTCAGAAAATTAGGATACATAAGTTATAAATGTCAAATTCTGGCTCCACATTTGATTTGAAGTAAATAATTTCATCAAAATGGAAGTTAAAATATTAAAGGAGTGGAATGAAAATTTTGCTTTCATATAACTACCCACTGGTGGGACTACAATAGGTATATGGTGGTTGTTGTTGTTGTTGTTGTTGTACACTTGTACTAACACAAATTATATTTCTTTAGTTAAAATATCTACTTTTATATCTTGAGTTTAGGCTCGGGCTTAGCACGGGCCTCACATAACTAGTATATATATATATATATTACAGAAGCAATTCAAACAAACAGAGCACAAACACACAATTGACTATGCACTTTTTATAATCATTCAACATAGTTGTTAAAGTCACAAAACCTAACATTGCTAGTAATTCTATAGTAGTACTATATAGGGAAAAGGATCAAAAATATCTCTCTACTTTGAAAAAAGGCTAAAAAAAGTTACAAAACCTAACATTACTTATCCATTTTTCTAATCTAAAAAAAAGGTGGATTTCATATCTATCATTTCGATAAGATGAACTGAATAATTTGTCACCATTTATGGATAATGAAAATGTCATTCCACAAGAATTGATCCACTATACAATCAATGCCTTAAATAAGAAAATTATTTTTTCTATAATGTTCAGATTCTTATCGCTTAGAAAAACGAAGTGACATCTCTTTTTGAGAGACGATCTCTCTATTTTTTGTTTTATTATATAATCCCTAAATTTATGTAGTAAAAAACCCATAAAGTTAACATATCGTCAAGTCATTTCTATTAAATAATGATATCAGACCCTTAGCTTCAACATTGACAAGCTTATTATCTCATTTTTTATCCTAAAAAAGTAAAATTAAAAAACAATAATTTTATTTTGTCTCACTATTTGGATGGACAATCTCAACAGTAATAGACACAAAATCAATTATTCTGACTATTCATATTTTTTAATAAAATACTTAGCCATTACATGTTAAAAATCGAGCTCGAAGCACTCACCTAACCAACAAAGCAAGAGTCGATGTGGTTGCAGATCAAGATTAGGAGCCTGTTTGGATGGGCTTAAAATAAGCAACTTATAAGCTGGAAACAGCTTATAAGCCAAAAAAAAAAAAAAATTGGGTAGGCTAACTTATTTTTTTTTTACTTATAAGTTGTTTTCAGCTTATAAACTGCTTTAGATAAGCTAAACCAAACGGACCCAATTATTTTTTTGAGCTTATTTTATGCACAAAATGACTTTAAACTGGCCAGTCAAACACTCAAAAAAACTAAAAACAGCTTATAAGTAACTTATAAACCAATCCAAATGGGCTCTAGATCGCTATAAAAAGAGTCCTACAAAAATGAATATTTTACCTAGGGAAGCGTTCATATTTATGTTGGGTTTTTGGTCATACGACACAGTGGCTTATGTGCGACTTATGGTCCACGCAACTCTAGTACTAGAATGGTTCTATGATTTTGTTATTATAATCAAGATTCAGTTAGTAAATCTAAATATTTAAAAGAATGTAGCTGGTTAATCTATATGTTAACCATTGGCAGGTCGACTAAACATATAAGTACTAGCAAGGATCTCGTACAAATAAATACTATTCCTCGAGTTTACTCTTTGATCAATTTGTTGGAGTTTGATATGGTCAACTTTTAACATTTCATTGCGACATGCCGACATATCATAGAATACCAAAAAATGGAGGAATGATTTTTTAAGACAGATTATAATTTTAATTTAAAAATATAAGTTACAGAAATTTTATGTGTTTTATTATCAAATTGTTGTATTATAATTTTTCAATTTGTTGTGAATATTGGCATGTACTTTAAAAAAAAAAACTTGTAAAAATAATAAAATCAATCTTACCTCGAATATTTGGGCAATATTAACACAAATTTAACTCTTAATGATTCCATGACACGTGACACTTTTTAGTAGTACGTTAACTACTATACATATTAAATGAAAGCGAAAGTGTACTAAGAGTTAACCCAATGAGAACCCACAAAATGTATGGTTGTCAAATTGGCCACCATTATTTGTCCCAATCTATTGTCTCTTTTTGCCACACAAAAGTCTTCTTCATTTCTCTTGTTTTTACATCTAATTTTATTTCTAGCACTCTCTTCTTCTTGTTTTTTTTTTTTGGGAATCAATTTTCACTTAATTGTCACCATATATGCCTTTCGTTGTTTATCCAAATGTCATCTTAAATTTTTTTTAAGGGGCCACTCTATCCTTTGAGAAATGGAGAATGTTTTTTTTTTTCCTTCCAGTTACATATTTTTCGTTTTTTAGACTCGTAAAAGAAGAAGAAAAGTACATTTCTCTTGTTTTGAAATCAGAAAACTTACCACCACAATTCTCGAATTTTGTTTATCATCATACGGTAGCTTTGATATTGTATTAATAATAATATTTCATGCATTGATGAGTTAAATCAAATTCAGATTCATTAAAAAGAATATCAAAATCGTCTATGAAAGAAGCATTAGATACATTGAGTTTTGTCAACACTTATACCATCTATTTTGCACCCATAGTTTTTTCTTTCTTACCATTGCAGTTAGGGGTGGGCATGACACGGTATTTGAAATTTCGGTTCGGTAATTTCGAGCGGTATTTAAAAATACTATACCATTATCATACCAAATTAATTCGGTATGGTTCGGTATTTTTAAGTTCGATTTCGGTATTTTGGGTACGGTAATTCGGTAACCATAGTTTGTTCACTACGACTTTCATATATACATATAATAAAGAATTATGACTTCGGCTATTCAAGAAACGTCTCAATTATATTATACTAACGCCTTACACGCGTAAAAATATTCAAAAGAAAGAACAAGCAATGCCCTTCGTTAATCAATTACACAAAAAGGACATTTCAGTCAAGATATATATACTTCGGTACACAAAAAGAGCATTTCGATCAATTATATCATACTAACATCTTACACATGTAAAAATATTAGAAGGAAAGTACAAGCAATTCCAACGTCTAAACAATTAATTTGTAGTAATTCTAATTATATATTTTTAATATATATATATATATATATATATATATGAATTGTATATGTAGTTATATGGAATACTTCGATATGGTATTTTGGTATTTTCACTATCAATACCGAATACCGTATCAAATACCAAGCTTTTCAAAAATGCATACCAAATACCATATCAAATATCATAATATTGAAACCATGGTATCAAAAATTTCAATTTTGATATGATAATCGATATATACCGTACCGTGCCCACCCTTAATTGCAGTCATAGTTCACGTGGTGTCACATTATATACTACTATTAATAAGTGACAATGTAAATATTTTGTCATCCATAGTTCCCTTAGAACTGTTTGGTTGTGAGTTTTCCAACCAAAAAAGGTTGTACTTACTATTTATCTCTTTACATACCAAAGCATGATCAAGAAACTTCCTAAGTCATTTTGGGTAATACATGGCTGCTTGAGCCTATAAATATTCTACACGTGGTTTTGTCTTTTTCCCTTATTCTAATTTGCACTCATTCACTTTTTGAGACCATTTCGCTGGCCTTTATAATTTGGTCTCACGCGGACCCCGTGGCAGTTTCTATTGCATTTACCATCATTCTTTCACTTGGGCCTTGGTAATTAATTTTATTATAGTAGCTTTTTGTTATTTTTTTCCTTTATCTTAAAATATTTATCACATTTCATTTTTTGATAGTCAAATTATATAAGCTTTAACAAATATTTTAAGAATCTTTACATTGTGTTGATAGGAAAATTGCAATTTATAGTTTTTTTCTGTATAATTTTTTAATATCTAAATTTTAATTTTAAAAGATTGAATTAATCTAACTCAATTTAGCTCGAAACTAATCAAATTGCTTTATTTTGGGATGTAGAGAATATATTATTTATCCATATACGTGCTGGTAAAATCTTGACAGCTTTGGAGCCAAATTTTCGTTTACACTGAGTAATTAATTAGGTATTATAATATCTTTTATCCTTAAACTTCCTGTATCTTAGCTTCTTTTTAGTGAGCTCATATATGCTTATACAGATCTGTGCTAAAATCATTTGAAATATAATTTTAAAATCTTTTACTTTATTATTATTTACTAATTGTAGGATCACTAGGTTAATTTGCATAAATATTCTAAGCTAAGGTTATAAATATTGTAGTATAGATTTGAAGTTATTGGAATTTTTTTCTTGTGTTAGATGATTCTAGAAGATAAAAACATGAGTTTTGGTAATACAGGTAAAATAAAACACATTATCAAAATCTTAAATGAATTCAAAATAATCACCAAAATGAGTTTGAAGCTGGGTGGAGCTAGAGTGCCGGTGATGATTTCGATCGAATCCGGTAGCTTTGGTTCACAAACTTTGTATTTGTCTATAGGTTATTAGTACCAAATAAATTAAAAAATTTAAATTCAGCACCCATAAACTCCAAATCATGGCGTTGCATCTGAATTCAAGTATAAAATTTAACTAATAATTAACAATGAAAGTTAAAACAAGTAATTGCACGGTTTGCCCTTTAAATGGGATGATCTTTGATTTTTGCTCTTCAAATGGGCTGATCTTTAATTTTCGTCCTTCAAAATCAAACTTATATCTATAGGAGCATAAATTCTTTAAAGACGCTCACATAACTTATAGATATGACATAAGTTCAATTTTGAAAGGCAAAAATTAAAAATCACCTATTTGAAGAGCAAAAACTAAAGACAGTCCATTTAAAGGGGACCCAAGTTAAAATATTAAAAATTTGATCTCGGGCTTACCACGGGCCTCATAAAACTAGTTATGGTAAAAGGATGAGAAATTTTTGAAAATTAGAAAACTAATTTATTCCCCTAAAAAAAGGAAACAAAACGCAACAACTTTAGGTAAAGATCACATGAACGAGCATGTTCGATTTGAAAAGCGTACGATTGTTGATTGGAAACTATAGCTTTATCAAGTACTTCTGGATCCAAATTTTGTCATCTTTCATTTAAAAAGTACTACCACGTTAATAAATAATAAATAGGAAAAAAAAAAAACTTTGAATTTTTTTCATGTGTCATAGAATAATAAGTAAACTTTTTCTTCTTTAGTGTAACTCAATGACAATGTGTAATTAAGTCTCAAACTTAGAGCAAGTTATATTGATGATTTTAAACTTGCTTTGCATGTAATTATATGTGAATAAGGTTGTGATTGAAAATAAGTTGTTAGAGCAAATTGAGAATAAGAAAGAAAGAAAGGATCTAATGCAAACAATCCAATACAAATTGACGGAATTCGCATAGCGTACAAACTCAATCGATCTTCATAAAGAATAAAGATTTAACAAGACACAGTTACCTCGTGATACTGAAAACAAAATTATTGATAACCTTCATAAAAAATAAAAATTTAACAAGACACGATTACCTCGTAATACTAAAAACAAATTATTACACCGCGTCAAGTCTATATTCTCGTGACAAATCTCACCAAATTTTGAGAAACGAAAATAAGCAGTGACATTTAAGTTTCTTTTTATGTGTTTTATCTTGGTATAAACTAAACTTTAGCAATTTACCATCGGGTTTTGGAAATTATACTAAGAGTATACCAATTTAAAATAATTTGCAAAAATAAGACAATGATAGAATGAAACTCTTAAAATATTTAGTAATACACCACAAGAGAAAATTATGACATAACAATAACGTATTTAGTATAATTTTACAAGTAAGATTTGGGAAGGATAGTGTCTACGCAAACCTTACTCTTACCATATGCGGTAAAGAGGTTGTTTATATAATCTCTTAGTCAAAAATCATGACATAAGAATGGATAAATTGTCATAACAAGATTTGAAAACTGAAAAAGAAAAGATAATAACCCATATTACATTGAATCCAGACGAGAAAAGACAAAACAAATTCAGAAAGACGAATAAAAAAGAAAGAAAAAAACTAGAATATTTGTGTCATAAAATTTAAAAAGCTGATCTGTCTATAACCAAAAAAAATACAGTACACTAGAGGCTCACACAAAGTGACGCTTCATTTGATTTCCAAATTAACACAGGGGACCCAATCCCCATCCACAATCTGCTAGTCTTCTCTACTGTAGTGTTGGTACCTATTTCAAAATCCTCACTTTCCCTAATACCACCATAAAACGAAGCTAACCTACCACTACTACTACAGAGAAACACACACACACACACACACAAAAAGATTCCTCAATTCATTTTTCTCAAGGACAAACTAAAATCCCATTTTCTTTTTTTTTTTTTGCAAATCATAAACCAACATGCCATCAGGTGCCAAGAAACGAAAAGCTGCTAAGAAAAAGAAGCAGTTACAAGCAAAAGAACCCTCTCTTCTTTCTCATTCTCATGGTACTTACTTCAACCCTTTTTAACGACTTGTGCTAGTTTTTGCTGTTCTTGTTTTATATTTTTTATGCTTTGTTAATTAATCTTGGACATACCCATGTGGGTTTTTTTCCTTTTTCAATCTTCAAGAACTTTAAAGATTGTGATCTGTCATCCAATTGGGTTTTGTGGGTCTGCTTTACTTTATCCTGTTGTGTTTTTATTTTTTTTATCCATATCCGTATGTTTCTTGATTGAACTTTAGTTAGTTATTGGTTTTTTCTTCTTGTGTGTGTATATAGATGATTATATAGTGTGTTTGTTTCATAATTGTTTTTTGTGGGAGCATTCATGACCCACCAACCCCATGTTACTTTCATTATTGCTTACTTTTTAGTTGTTAATCTTGATTTATGAGTCATAAAAGCTGATGGGGTTTGCTAACTTGTGACATGTTTCTTCATTTGGTATTGAATTGAATGTTTGTGGATATCTATGGCAGGTGAGGAAGATTTGAAACATGATGATAAAGAGAGTGATAGTGAGGGTGGTGGTTCCCCTTCATCACAAGATAACCAGAATCATCAAAACCAGTTCACTGAAGGGGAGGTAGAAAAGGGGTATAAGCAATTGGATGGTTCACACGATCGGTCGATCCATGAGAATGAATTCAATGGGGTGAAAAATGAAGGCGCGGAAGTGGAGATCGTCGGAAATGAAGATGGAGGTCTTGTTCAGGTTGAAAGGGAATTGAAAGTTAAAGGTGAATCTGAGAGCCAGAAGATAAATGTCGAATATGTTGAACCCGCTGTTGAGTCTGAAACAGGAGGGTTGCGAAGGAGTTCCAGTAGCAGCAGCAGTAGTAGCAACAGCTCAGTAGAAAAACATGCTGTTGCTGATAAGAATGATAGTGTGGTTGATGGTGCTCCAGCTGTTGAATTAGTTAAAGATAATGAATCTTTGCCTGATAAGGTTGATATTGTGGTAGAGAGTGCTCCAGTTGTTGAATTAGTGAAAGAAAATGAATCTTTGCCTGATACACAAGTTGCTGATAGCCTTGTGGGAACAGCATCTACATCCAATTTGGATAAGGCTGCAATATCAGAAGACGTAGTTCAAGTGACAACAAGTGCTTCAAATGCTGATAATTTGACGGCATCTACCGTTGAACCTGTGGTGAAGGGAAAAGGGGAAGAAAATCTGTGTGTTGTGGATGAGAAAGGTACAGCTTCAGATACTGTTGTGGAAAATTGCGAGGAAAATTTGGGTGCTGTAGTTGACAAAGCCACAGTTCCAGAAGTTCTGGTGGAAACAGCATCAGAGAAAAGAGATGAAGCAGCTAGTGCAGTATCGAATGGTCATGCTTTAGCAAATACAGATGCAAAGGCTTCTGCCACCCCAGAAAATGAAGCCAAAATAGAGGCACCCCACAATGCTCCTAAAATTGATGCCGGTGTTTGTGCAGATAATGTGAAAGACTCTCCAGCTCTCCACGAGCATCAGGTTATTTATTTTTCTGCTTAGGTTATTTATTGTCCTCTTAAGTTGCATGATTCATTTAGTAGAGAATGCTCCCAATAACATCTGGCAGCTCCTGTTTACGCGGTAAATCTTGTAAATTTATTCTATTTTCATTTTTACAGTTAACTGCATTGCCTCCACGACCAGTGCAGACAACTTCCTGGAAGAGTTGCTGCGGCTTGTTTGAGTTGTTTGCTGGATCAAATAGATAAATTGAGGTTAGATATCAGCCTTCTTCTTCTTTTTTTTGTTTTTTTCAACCATATACTTTTTACCTGGCTTTCGTTTGCAAGAAGAACAAAAATGTATACAGCTATTTTCTATGAGCAAGTGTCTGAATGATCGTTGTGTTGCTAAAAAGAAATCAAGGTTGATCTGCTATGTTGTCATTTAGGATTGTTTTCTTCAAGTTCTGGTGTACCAAACAAATCTCTTTCTTCAAGAGTGTTGGTTGTTGTCCTTATATTGCAGTTTTCATCAATGTTTTTAAATTTTTTCTTATTTATGTCACCTATCACATATGTAAGACTTGAAGTAAATGCTGAACTAATGGGTTTGATTTGTTTTTTCATAATATATATTAGAATGCAAATGGTTTCACTTCATGTTCCTACAGAATAACTAGTCAACTAATAAGGTTCTCAAGATATCCTACAAACCTTTTTGATGTATTCTTTTAAGTGTGTCAAAGTTCTGGAATGGCCATGACATGAGAGATCATCATGTTCTCTTCACGTGTTGATCATTCTCTTTTCTTTTTCTAGAGGCTGGGGGATCATTTTAGATATATTTTTGTAGGGTCTGCTAAAGTCTTTTTGTCTGTTTCGACATGTATATGTTGGTAGAAATTGTAGAGAACTTCTACTGTTGGAAACCCCAAGTTTTTTTAATATTGGAATTGAATGATTATATGGAGCAAATGGATAGTGAGGAATCATCTAAGCCATCCCACCCAGTTTGGGATTGAGGGATTGTTGTTGTTGAGTATCGTAGTAGGCTTTGATTTTTATTACTCTCTATCCCATTTTATATGACGCTCTTTCCTTTCCGGTCTGTCCAAAAGAGAATGACCCCTTTTTATATTTATCAACAATTTAACTGTATACTTTCCATTTTTTCTTAATGAGATAGTTTATTGCCAGACAAATGTCTATAGCTTGTTTAGACTAAAGGTTCAATAGTCTTTTTCTCTCTGTTAAATTCCGTGGCCAGTCAAACAACATGACATATAATAGGACGGAGGGAGTAGAACTTGTGGGCTTAGCGGGATTGGCAAGAAAGTGTAGGCAAAAACCCATACGGTTCAGCAGAACAGTTCACTAAAGTCTCTCTCAGTGAAATCTTAGACGACGCACATCTTGCTTAGTTAGTGTTTGAACCTTGGGTACAAATGGGGTGAAATTCACTTTCGGTATGAAGTGAAATCTAAGAGATGGCTTGAAGGAGTACAATGGTGAATTATGTAGTCATAAAGTTTGCAAAATGGGATACCTTCTAGAAGCTGGTATAAAAATAGTTTACGGTTATAAAGGTCACGAGCAAGGGTAGATTTTTGGATTAAATGTGAGGAAACGTTCAATTTATTTGATCAAATAGCTATAAGGATCACCAGGTTAGAGTAATTTAAGATATCAGGCAGAATGCACCAACGACCTTTGTATAATTCACATATAGTGATTTCCGGTAGCAGTTTCAGGTGTTGGCTGGTTAATATTCCAGCAATCAGCATATTGAGGCCTTTATGAAGCAACAACCCACTTTGTCACAAAAGGTTATGAACTGCCACTATTAGCTGAGAGTCTGAGACAATGAAGTAATGTCAAGTATGATATCCTGTTTCTCTTTTTTGCATGACGAGACCAAAAACTAATAATCTGGAGAGTTGTGTGAAAAATTACTCGAATTTTAAGAATGTCATCAAGAAATATAGCAAACGATCTTTCAGCTACCCGTTACTCTGAGGAAAATGGTATGGGTAGCTAACTAGATAATGGCAACTGGTGAGGCTGAGCATCACGAGAATAAAAAAAGAATATACATGTACTTGTGACATCCTTCGTGAAGTTCTTTGTTCTAGACTCCTTGCATAAGGATATTGGGAGTTACTGTTCTGATGTTTTCTATTTTTGTGAATGTATTTTTCCACTCATACTGTAACACCTGATAAATGTCCGATTGAGTTTACTCTCTCAATTATATCTGGCAATTACAGATCTGTATCTCTTAATATAGCATCGATATTCGTGGTCTTATTATAATTCTGATTAAATGCCTTTTTATGATGCAGAATAAGAGCATGAAGCTGGTTGAATGGAGTAGCAACAGTTGGAGTTATAAAAGTTAATGACTGCCGTCATGTTCTTGAACAGCGTTTATGCAAGGGGCCTTGTTATAGAAATTTGAATGTTCAGTAATCCTAGTTTAGTTCGAAAAAGCAGCTCAGAACTTCTCGTCTCTTAGCTGCTTTCCTGGTATTTTGCAGTGCTTAGTTTCTTTTCTTGTATGTTCTATTGGTGTGATGTACCTGCTCCTCAGGGAGTTTGAAGAGCCTCTTTTATGTTTTTCCATTGCACAGGATACTTGGAATTGTTATTCATCAAAACTTCACCGGCATATACTTATATCCTTGGGGTTTGCTCATAGGCTTCGAAGTTTTGTTATTAATACACTCCTCCTACTTTTCTTCACTAAGTTTGACATCGGTGATGGTTATTTTTCTGTTTCCTAATCTAGTGATCCTAACCTTGCTGCCAAATAGTAGTGTAATATACAGCATTTTAAGAGGCAGTTTTAGGATTCGCCCTTGGACGAGGCACTGGCAAAACGCTCTGGGGCTCACGTGCGAGGGTTAGTTCCTGTGAGGTTTACGTCTTAAGCGCCCGACTGTACGCCCTAAACACGCGTAACGCCCAACGTTCGGGGCTCGCTTAACAGTTCTTATATAAATTATATGTTAAATTCCTTAATTTTTTTAACAAATCAATGATACTTAATAGTTTTTCATCTATATAAATAAAAAGATTGTGTGTAACTCAAATAATAAGTCGTAGTATTGCATATTTATTGTTTGAGAACTTTTAAAAATACATAGTCAATTTGTACATTTTCGCTTGTCATTGGCCTTTTGTCCTATGTATCAAAATTATCATATTTTATTATTTCGCTATTTGAAAGTAATTTTAATTTTATTCATGAAGAAGTTGCGTTTTAATTATAATACTGATAAAGTTTATTGATATAAAATGAACAGTATGATAGTAATATTGTTTTTAAAAATTGTGATTTTTTCATTGTTTGAAAGTTAAGATGTTAGAGTTGATTTGTATTCCATAATAACTTTTATTTCGTTGTATTGTTTATACTTGTAAAATTATGTTATATACAACAACAACAATAACAACATACCCAGTGAAATCCCACAATGTGGGGTCTGGGGAGGGTAAAGTGTACGCAGACCATACCCCTATCTCGGAAGATAGGGATAAGCTCCCGCTATGCGCAGGGTCCGGGAAAGAGCCGGGCCATAAGGGTCTATTGTACGCAGTCTTACCTTGCATTTCTGCAAGAGGCTGTTTCCACGGCTTGTAAAATTATGTTATATATAATTACAAATTGTAAGCAGAGGTGGCTAGAGGGTGAGCCTAGTAAAGCTTTTGCTTTAGGCCCCCAAACTTTTGAGGCCCCAAAAACTTTTATGGATGAATTTTATGATTTAAGTTTCTCTTAGATAATATTGAAGATTGTAAAAAGAATTACAAAATATATATAACAAAACATATTTTTCTTTGATTTTCAAAAGCCGTTTATTGGTTAAAAAAAAACTATGTTTTAAGAGCAATATTTTAAAACTTTGAACTAAACTACTCAAATCTTTATATTATTACATAAAAAATTTACAATAACATGTCTTTAAAGCACATGGCTAATATCTTATTGACTTGAATTGATCCTTACTAGTATAAATACTAATGTTACTGTATGAAGTAAAAGACAACAATTATGAAAAACAAAACAAAAAAAAAAGGCAACACTAAATTTTTTGTATATGTGCTTATACTTAAGGCCTCATATTTAAATTTAGCTTTATTGTGAGGATCAAGAGCATATATATCATTCATTTACAGTTTTTTTTTTGTGTGTGTAATTTTACTTATGTAAAAATATTTATTGTAATTACATTATTTTATGAAATATTAAAAATTAAATATCCATGGGCTTACGCCTCGCTGAGGCAAATGTAAAACGCCTTGTCTTACGCCCTCGCCTTTTAACACTAGTAATATATTTTGGTGTGGTCCTTCGGATTGTGAAAATCTGTGCTAGTTGATGCAGACAGTCCTTATATGCTACACAATCTTTTGCTTAGATTTGAATTACTCCATGGAGTTTAGGTGCCGCAATAACTATGCTTTGAATGGTACCGCTAGTTTAGATTTAAGGTTTGTTTTGACTATCTGTGGCTGAGGAGGATGGATCTGGGAGCTGATCTGAGGCGATTGTGTGATGTATACACCGACCCCATTTCCTTCCTTACTCTAGCCAACTCAAAATGAAAAAAAAAAAAAAAAAAAAAGCACAGTCACCTGTTCCAGCCTTTGAACAATGTCTTGTTAAATCCCAATGAAAACAACCAACGGTTGTAGAGGAGGGGAAAAGTGTAATTAAGAGAATTAAGAGGTGTAATTAAGAGAGTTAAGTTAACAGAGTGAGTTTTTTATTTTTTGTATATAGCACATTAATTTTAAAATGAGGAAAAACTTCTAAAAAAAAAAAGATAAATCAATCGGGTTGGTTAAACGGGTGGTTTTCTAAAAGAATCGGGTATTTAAAATTGCGTGTTGGTTATCTAATTCTGAGCTTGACACATATCTTTCCATTAAAATTGAGGTCACATTTGTGCCAAAGTATAATGAGAGGGGTATTTGGACCGAAAGTATAACAACAAGGATATATTTGGACCGAAAGTATAACAAGGGGTATATTTGACCTTTTTCCGATAGTACAGGGTTATATTTGACCCTTTTCTGTTTTATATTTTAATTCTAGAAAAGGAAAAAAAAAAGAAATTTATTCAAGAAAAAAAAATTCTTACCAGAAAGTATTACGTAAAGAGGTTATCGTTTCCATTCAATATGTGAAGGAGGTGTTGTTTCCCAACCCTTAAATGTTAGGCGGGTAAAGTGAAATGCACTTATTTTATTCGGTACAAGTGGTTTTACATATTAATTTATGGCTACATGCATTAGAGATTTATGTACTTGCCTTTTCAAAAGAATAATTTATCATAACTTTTTTACTAAATACATCGACTATTTATTATTAATTTTAATACCTCAAATATATAACTTTGCTTATTTTCAGCACTAAAAATTTTCAGCTATTTATCATCAATTAATCCAAAGGTCCCAAACGGGCTCTTGAAGGGATACTAAAAAAAACATTATACTGTTCCGCTGGCCATCAATTTTGATATTAAAGAAATATAAGAAAGATAATTATTGAGGTTGAGGAAAAGTATTATCGTCCCTTTAATTTAAGGGGAAATTTCATAAATATATAATTGGGAAAAGGATACTGTATGTCCAACGGCCCAAAGTAATGTCACATTTGGCCAACATTTGGACCTAATACCCCCAGGAGTCCGGTCGGCCCAAATTAATGCCAAAAATGGCCGGTCGGTCCAAAATAATGCTAAGGCTGGCCGGCCCAACAGCCCAGGTGCTTAAAAAAAAACAAAGACTTTTTGTGGCGACTAAGCCGCCACAAAAACGTCGCCACTAAAGGGTTGCTGCACCATATATACATATGTTGGAATTATATATACACTTTACATACAAGAATTATACAATTTATATACATATGCTAGAATTAATCATACATTTATTATACACAAATTATACGTTAATTATACATTTATTAAACACATATTATAAAATAATGATATGATATTTATTTTTAACATATACTATAGTGATACATATTATATACCACAATGATATGGTTTCTATAATACATTTTTTATACGTATGGTACACTTTTTATACAAGACTGATACACTTTATATACACATGCTGGAATTATATATACACTTTCTATAGAAAAAATGATACATATTATATACAAAAATGATACAATTTTCTATTCTATATGTGAGGACCCACACCCCTTGCGATGTGATGACCCCTGGCACATGGGCCCATGAACATGCTGCAGCTCAATTGGTAAGAGTCGATTCCCTCAGGGGAATGTAAAGGTGACTGCAAGGTCGCGGGTTCGATACCAGCCGCTGCAGCGTATATCGAACTGGCTAAGCCTCAATTGGTAAGAGTCGATTCCCTCAGGGGAATGTAAAGGTGACTGCAAGGTCGCGGGTTCGATACCAGCCGCTGCAGCGTATATCGAACTGGCTAAGCACCCTCTCACGCACAATACCTGAGTATGTCATGTCATGTACGCATGTTCATGGGGTCAGATACCCAGGGGTTTCACAGTATGGTTAGCGCCCAGCTGTGGGTCCTCACAAAAAAGGCGACTTTTTGTCGAGGATCCGACCCCCTTGCGAGTCGGGTTGCCCCCTCTGCTGACATGCATCTGCGCATGGACTACTGGGTCATTGTATGTGAAAGGGTGCTTAGCCAGTTCGCACACTCTGCAGAGCTTCGAACCCGCGACCTTGCAGTCACTTTTGTCCTCCCTAAGGAGACGCCTCTTACCAGTTGAGCTGCAGCTTAATTGGTGAAAGTCGTCTCCTTCGGGAGGACAAAAGGCTTGAGGTCACGGGTTCGAAGCGCTGCAGCGCGTAGCGAACTGGTGTGATTTCCTGTCCATACAATACCTGAGTATGTCATGACAAGTCATGGTGTCCAGTTGTAAGGGGCTGGCACAAGGGTTCACAGTATGGCCAAGGCCCAGCTGTGGGTCCTCACAAAAAAGGCGACTTTTTGTCGAGGATCCGACCCCCTTGCGAGTCGGGTTGCCCCCTCTGCTGACATGCATCTGCGCATGGACTACTGGGTCATTGTATGTGAAAGGGTGCTTAGCCAGTTCGCACACTCTGCAGAGCTTCGAACCCGTGACCTTGCAGTCACTTTTGTCCTCCCTAAGGAGACGCCTCTTACCAGTTGAGCTGCAGCTCAATTGGTAAGAGGCGTCTCCTTAGGGAGGACAAAAGTGACTACAAGGTCGCGGGTTCGAAGCGCTGCAGCGCGTAGCGAACTGGTGTGATTTCCTGTCCATACAATACCTGAGTACGTCATGACAAGTCATGGTGTCCAGTTGTAAGGGGCTGGCACAAGGGTTCACAGTATGGCCAAGGCCCAGCTGTGGGTCCTCACACTATACAAGGCAGTTGCACTGTGCTAATACACATTATATACACAAATGATACATATTATATATAAAAATGATACATGCCTGAGTGATTCATATTTTATACAGTTTCTATACATTACAGATAGGTACTGATACATATTTTATACATAAATGACACATATTATATATAAAAATCGCCTCAAATATTTTTATGTTTGGGATTTTATTTGAAAATTGTCTTATTTAAGTTTTGGCTAATGGATGAGATTAGTTTAGTGGGTATAATTTGGGTTTGAGAAAAATTGGGCTAGAGGGTGGGATTATTTATGGCCGACCTGCCATATATGTCCTTTCCCCTATATAATTTGCTCACTTACATTGCAAAAAAATAGCCCAAGACTACATTGCAAGGCTTTGGCCCAAAAACACCTTTATATAGTGTTATACACTTATATACAAAAGACAAGTATATTATGTATATAGTTGTTTGAAGGTGTATAATGTGTAGGTATATACACTAAAAAATTTAATTATACAGTATTATACAAGAAATATACGCACTTATACATATTTATACAGAATTATACAATATTGTATAAGTGGGTATAAACATAGATCTAGACTGGGTTTGAATAAGACTTAGACATATTTATACACCTATATACATAAGTATACAAGACAAATACATTTTGTATATAGGTGTAAACAAATGTATAATAGTGTATAAGAGGGGTGTATACACCCATATACACTATTATACAATATTATACGCCCACTAGCCTGCGCCTATCGGTTTCTCCATTGCCGACCTCAACCACCTCCAGCTACCCCACCGCCGGTAATTTCATCTCCGCCACCTACACTCCACCACCGGCTAGACCTTCAGGGATAGATCTAGGTCTAGCAAATTAGGTTTCAATTTTTTTCTCTTTCTCTAGATCTAAAACGCCGCGAGGTTCCGACATCAATGACTACACTCAGAGCAACAAGTTTCTGGCGATGGTATTTTGGTTGTTTGTGTGTTTGATTTCTCCAGCAACAGCGACGGATGTGCAGATGTGGGGGAGCGGCGCGGCATAGAGAGAGCGAGAGAGAGGAGGCAGAGAGAGAAGGCTAAGAGAGAGGGAGAAGGTTGAGTCATTTTTTGTAAGATTTAAAAATATGGGTCAATTTTGATAGCATTGTTACCCTAATTGATATACAACTTAAATTAACTGTTAATATAATTTTGAATATAAGATCGTTAAGTTTAACGGAAAAGAAAAAATAGAATATTCCGTGGAAAATTATTATATGAGAATAATAAATCTTATGTTACAAATTTAATTGAGAAATTAGAATAGAAAATGAATAAAGATAGTGAGTGTGTGTGTGTATTTAATCTAATTAATCTTTACAATTAGAGAGTAATAATAAAGTGGCAATTTAAATCTAACCAAAATACTACTCTACTATGTTTTTCGTAGAATGTACGAATACAACATGAATATGAAATTCATGAACGGATGTAATTATGTCGGTATGTCATAATCAGTTTCAACTTTATTTGCCAATCTTCCAAATCCTTGGTCGGCAATCCTAAAGTTTTCTTTGTGTATAATAATTAATTGCATTGAATCTTCCTCCCATCCCCCAACCCAATAGTTCTCTAAGTGTAAACACAAATTTTCTAAATAATGAAAACAAATTAAGGCTCCACGAGTTTCTAGTCAAAGTTGAAAATCCAGATATTGCTGCGACAGTGAACTCAAGAAAGAATATTTGATTAATTATCCGTGAAAAAGAAGTATTTTAAAGTATGTCCTTTTGTTCAAAATTTTAATCTAAGTCAGGATAACGAGTGTTTAGGAGCAGTGAGCAAATGTTTCATGAGTAATTATTGAAAAATATGTCCAAAGGTTATGTCCCAATTGATCTCGTATATGAATTTTCTTTCTCTATTCTATTGTCGAGAATGTTAGGATTTGAATCCCAAATCCGACCTTTGTAAGCAGGTTCCCAGGAAAAATTGGAGGGTCACAGCTGGACCACTTAAATACCAACCTCCTTAGACAGAACCTACTTACGCCGTGATGTAAGCGAAGAATAAATAGCACACACAGATTTATAGTGGTTCACCCTCAATGTGAGAGCTACGTCCACGTTGCTGCTGCAGATCTTATTAAAGAAGAAATATTACAAGTGTTTATAACACTCAACCTCACAACCCCAATCCCAATTACACTCAAGAATTTTACCACAGAAAATTCTCTCAAAGACCTTCTCTTACTTAGGCCTTTCACTAAGAGTATTTCTCTTAGATTTTTCTCTCTCTTTGGGATGTGTTTAGCAAATGATCTTGATGATGTCTTACAAATTAACCATAAGCTACCTATTTATAGGAATGAATTTCCTATGATGAGGTAAGCGCTTACATCACGACTATCATGAGGTAAGCGCTTACATCACGACTAAGATGAGGTAAGCGCTTACATCACGACTATGTGAGACCCAACAGAGACGAGATGAAGATGACCATAATTTCGAGTATCTATGTTGCCTTTTAGAAATAAAAATAACTAGGATAAATATCTAAAATATCTATGTTACATTAAAAGCATGAACTCCAAAATTTAAAAGTTAAATTACTAAAATACTCTTCTTAAAAAACCTAAATACCTTATTTCAGTTTTAAAAAAAAAAAAAAACATATTACCCCAAACCCAGACTAGATACGAACCAATGTGCCCCTTCAGAGGAAAAAGCCTGTCTTCTTTTTCCCAAGTTCGATTAATTGCTCCCGCTTCAAGATTAATGGGTTTACATTTCCTTTTCGGTAAAAGTTGCATGCCAAATTTCGTCTATGTTTTCTTTTCATGTATTCAAGTTTCCACCCAATCATATACGTACTTTGACACTTTAATTTTGCATATGTTTGTTCTTCAATCTTTACTTTCTACAAGAGATGGTGAGAAGTATAAATTATGATGACTTTAGTTTAGTTTCAGTTGACCAATCACCAAAGCAAGAAAAGTGCAAATGAATTACTGTTACAGGTAAAATTTAATTCAAACAATTATATCCATCAAGGGATTTTCCATGACATGGAAGCATATCCGTTGAAACAAAACAGTGCGTGGTATTTTTAATAGCAATAACAGGGAGTGCATAAATTTCAGTATGGCAATGTGTGAGGAAAGTTTTCTTATAGATCACAAAAAGCCCTTCTCGTGATACATCGTGGAAGTCACTTCCCAGTAGAACATTTGCATACATATAGAAAGGCACAATGTTTGGCCTTTCATGTTTGCTATGTTATTAATTTCAGGAGATCTTTGGTGTGTCATTTTTGATGTGTCTTGGTAATTCAGGAGATACGTTATTGCTCTTCAACATCAGCCAACAAGTTTTGACTTGGATGGCGGGAGCCACATCATCAAAACAATGAATTAAGAAGAAACCAACAACAAAAATACGTTCGACTTCTTATCCCGTCTTTTTATTTGTTAATTATCCACCTTTTGTGATTTGGTGACTTTGATTTCTAAAATGGTTATCATAGATTTGTTTGGGATGACCTCCTAATATATATTGTGTTTTATGTGAATGTTATAATACATATAACATAAGTTTGAAAGTTACAGTGGTTATTCTTCCGCTAAAATGCAAATTACTTGACGTACATAGACGTTACACGTATGAAATCAGTGGAAGTTAGTTTCCAGCAGTGGCATGATATAAATATACCATTTGAAAGAATCGTGTATTGGCTTTTAGAGACCAGATGAAATAAAATGTGAGACTTTTACTTAAAACATTATTATGGCTTTCATTAAAAATTGAAGACATAAATTTGATATCTCTTGTGATGAGGAAAA
The DNA here is from genome assembly GCF_019175385.1 of Lycium barbarum. Classification (NCBI taxonomy): domain Eukaryota; kingdom Viridiplantae; phylum Streptophyta; class Magnoliopsida; order Solanales; family Solanaceae; genus Lycium; species Lycium barbarum. The sequence goes on along the minus strand of NC_083348.1, from coordinate 78,777,980 downwards.
TACTATATTTAATTTTGAATTCTTTGGGTTCCATATTGATGCTTATTGCAATATAATACGTTAACTGTTACTATTTTGGATGTTCTCATTAAGGCTAGCATATGCATGTCACCTTGTGAATTACAAACTATGTTAAATTGTGCTCCTATATATACTCTTCTGTATAAATTATATATATTGAAATTTATATATATGCTTATACATAAAATGTGGGGGTCGACTATATTTTCTGCAAATTATTTAGAACCATAAAGCTTTGTGTCAAAAAATGATTACTGATTAACTTTATGTGTCTCGTGTTATAGTAGAGCCAAACAACAACTTAAAAAGTCACTATAACAACTTCAGTGTAAGTATATGGGTGATAGATCTTTTGACGTATGATATTTGGCATTGTTTCTTTAGAAGAAACATATGTCCTTTAGTCAACATCCTGCTTATAGGGAGGTTTCCAGAGCTAGAGCTACGTAGTATAGATGGTAGGCGTTCATCAAAACTCAATAACTTTGGTTTAAACTTTATATTTGCCTAAACGTTCATTTAATTTGTATTAACTATAAATTTAGAACCCAATAACTCAAAAGGGCTAGCTAGAATCCAAAACCTGCCACTAAAAGTTTGATGCGGTAAAGGAGTTACTATCCGACTTAAATATTTATTTGCAAAGTTTAGTGTTTGTTTAGAACGAACTCTCAAAATTCTGTTTGTTTGAAATAGACTTTTATTTGAAAATTCGTACTTATTCCTTACAAAACTAATATTACATCCAATGTAAGTGTATTTTGTACCTAACTTCTAATAGGTTACTTGGATTACTTAGTCACACAATTGTAATACTTCTGCTTTTTACTAATAAGAATTAATTCTTGAACTTATCAATACTTATGATTGTACGCTATGAGAGTGCAGAATTAGGTCCATCGATTAAAACCTGATCTTGTTTGCGTAACTGCGAGCCGAATTTTATTTTTTCTAATTAAAATAGTGATATACAAAGATGATTCACTTCAGAATTTGATTGTCATCTTGAACTCAGTTCTGATTTAAGTTAACGAAATTACCCTTATCTAAGTTGAGTGCAAATAACTTATTTGGAGTCGACGTTGTTTACCCCGAATTTGGTAAATCAATTGAATTTGTACGCGGGTATAGGATATGTGTTTGAATCTCGATATATTTGATGGATACAAGATTCGTATGGTTAAGATGTGAAGAAAACGACGATGCTTAGAGGACCACTGTGGATTTATACATCTACTAACATATAAGTATTATTTGTTTGAACAAGTAATAGAGATGAACACAATGATTCCGGACCAAAATCTAATATTGAGAGAGAGATTTGTATATATCTTCTAGTACAAAAATGTTGTTGATCTCAGGGAGCCAGCCCCTACAAAGGAGAGGGATGTGTTATATTTATAGTGTGATCTCCATGGGTCTCATATGATGTGAGCTAATAAAATAATATCAACAAGGACAGCTCTGCACGGATTTGGTGGGATTAGACTGACGGCGCCGTCTGACACACGCATAGTTGGTAGCCGACCATGATGTGACACCACTGATGCGCTTCAGCAACGGTCATAACGGACCAACGGATACACGGGCAAACGGCTGTCCGGATCAACGGTGATGAACCCTCAGGAAGAGTCTCCGAACCATCGGTGGCATAGAGACCGGGCCAAAACGGACTAACGGCCAGGATTTCCCGGACCAACGGCCACAATCAGTTCGGACCAACGGCCACGATCAATTCGGCTATGGAGGAACCGGACCAGATGACGATATTCCCTCTTTTCCTTCGATCTCTGGTCTTACCAGTTCTAACATATGTCCGATTTTTACCGTATACAGACGTTGTTAATTTGAAGCAGTTTCCTCCGTTCTCCCAATGTAATACAAATATGCATATTCTCGCCCAATAATTTTCATATTGTTTTGTATCTTAAGAGACAGAAAATTTTAGTGACAACACTAATCTTTGGCAACTCTTTGCAGGCATTTATGAATTATTTCCGTACGTATTACGTGATTCTTATTATTAATTTTGATTTCATACTTTTCATATGTATGTAGTTAGCATGTTAGTAATATAGAAACCATCTATTGAAGAAGGACTGAGTAGAAAAGAGATATAATCGTTGCAATTCAAAAAGTAACAGTGCTTCGTGATAAATAATGTATATTTTTTTTCCATGTAGCAAAATTTCAGTTATGATATTACAATTGCATTACAAGTCATGACTTGTAAAGTTTACAGGACTTTTAAATATGTTGCTTTCAGATATAGAGTTAACGCACTTTTCTAATGATTTCTTTTGTAGCATATTTGTTCCCCGGGAAATGTTCTTATTGTTTGCTTACTAAATTGCACACTTTTTAGTTTTTACTTGCAATATTGATATTAATATTAGTTGACTAAACCATATTTCGGATAACTTGACATACATGTGCAAAGCACGTGCCGAAAAACTAGTATATATATATATAAGTAATAGACCTTTGGAAAGGAATAGTGGTTGCACATTTCTTTTGGTATATATGTTCTACTCTATATCCCCGATTATCAGTTCGGGCTTCACCTATATATATATATATATATATATATATATGTGTGTGTGGGGCCTTGAAAAGCACTTGTCTGCCGGCATGGTCAAACTCAACCAACTTGTTTCTTGAATCTTATTTTAATTTTTATTATGTAATTTCATTTGACTTTTATTAACAAATTCAACTTTCTTATATCGGAGAAAATACAAAAATACATTTAATTGAACCATCCACCCCACTTAAGTGTCATTGTGAAGGCTTCACAGTCAACAGGTTTTGGAAATGGACATACTTTGACTTTTCCATTATGTGCGTACTATTCTTATTGATTTGCTAATCACTTTTTTTTTCTTTCTAATTACAACCACGAACCATTCATATTGGGGTCCATTAAGTGGGGTAGATTTAGATGAAAGATGAATATGACCAATAGTAAATGCCATGAAAGTGGCCTTCTTTTTCGAAGGAAATTTTCATAATTATGGAGATATGTAATATCATAACTGAAGGGTAATATTTGTGTCATCATTTTTTTTCTTGATAATCTCCATTTTTCTTCTGGTAAAAGCCAATGAAGGGTAATATTTGTGTTATCATTTATTTGCTTGTTACAATTTTAATACTGAAGATAGTTAAAGATACAAACAGCCATGCTCTGGCCAACTTTGTCTACACAATAATGAATTAAAACAACGAAATTGGCAAAACAAAAAAGAACCCTGAAATAAAAAAGGAAACAACAAACTCAATCCACACACTTCAGACGATACAATTCATTTTCCGAGTTGATTTATCTCCTTGAATAAGCACCATGAATGGCAACTATGTATACCAGTTGAGTAAATGATAGAATTATCAAGAATGCCTCCATCGTTCTCTGCAAGATAATCCAAAAATTACAAAGGAGTTAATGTCAACAGTTTTCTTAAATTTGTATAGATTAATTAACTTTGTATACAGTTGAAGGTGCCATTTAATTAGAGTAACTCACCAATTTGGCATTCCTGTAGTTGAGTTCAATTTCTTTCCAAGCAAAGCTGCATGGATGACAAGTTCATTACTTTACTGATATGTAGAACAGTAAATACAAAGAACCAATACGAAACGTTAAGAAACTAATTCAGATTCAGATCTTCGTTAAGTGAACATAGATCTGAGGCCTTACCCCATGGCAAGGAGTGTAAGACTCCAGGCAATAGTAGCAGCAGAAGCAGCAGCTGGTAAGCTATCGATGTTCCATCGGCCAATATGGTCAACTCCAGAGAGAACAGATGCAACTCCCACCACACCTGCTATCAAAGAAAATACAACAAAGAATCCAGTGGCAGCATTCCCCATTGGGAAGTAAATTGGAGAGAAATGTGCTGGAAGTTCAAATCCTTGACCTGTAAAAAATCACACACACCATGATCAGTTTCAACAGAGAGACATCACTTAGTAAAGAAGATTAAACTTATATACACTGACAATGTAAAAGTGTTTTTATTCTATTAACGCACGTAATTTAACATGCTACCTATTTTATTTTCTAAGTAACTAGTTCCACTTATCATGAACAGTTACCTATAAATATCTTTTATGTAATATGATAGTTTAAAAAATAAATATGATAGTTTAAAAATCTAGCGAACCTACGAATTTCAAACGAGATACTTACCAATGATGAAACCATGATCAATGGCAAAGTTCATAGCCCAGCCAGCAATGCCTAAAACAACAGCATACATGCAGAAATTAAGGACCAAAAGCAAAGATGCAACAGGTTTCATTGTTGGTTCTTGAAATGGATATGTTAAACCCTCTTTTTGATGAAAATCGAACAAGGGTTTTGTGAAAGGGATTTAGGATAAAAAGATTATGCTGTACAAATGCATGTGATCTCTGCAAGTTCTTTGGGGTCTTTATAAATGCTTTAATCTAAGAAGGTTTTGGTTCTTTTCTTCTAAGGCTGTTTGTTCTAAAGGGCTTTGTGGGGTTGTAAAGGCCATTACTTCATAATCAAGGCAAGGAAGCAAAAACCAAGATTCTTTCTCAGCTAAATATATTTTTTTAGTATTCCTTTTGAGGTTGTACATTCTTTGATTGATCAAAAGGAAATTCTTTGATTTAGGATTTTATATTTGATTCTCTAGTTCTTTCTAGGAGGAAGTTAAAGTGATATTCCTTGCCAATAGAGCTTCTTTCATAAGTATAGATTGACAGTACCCTTTTTGTCATGGATAATTTTTTGGCTTAGTTTAGAACAATTGGTTTATGCCATTTCAAGAGCCACGAACAAAGAATTTTTACACAACTATGTTTGAAACACAAAAGGGGCTATGTAAAATAACAAAAATTGGCCCCTTATGTTTGGGTTGGTCCAAAATAATCTCTTAAAGATACTCATGAATAATTTTAGTCTTTTAAGTTTGTCAAAAGTGAGCATCTTGATTTTCGTCAAACATTTAACAATCTATGTCTATTATATTTAATGAGTGAGTGGGGGAGCTTTTCTTGGAAATGGGAAGATCTAGGATAGGTGGCCAATCTCCCGGAGAGAGCGATGTGCATAGACCAGGTGAATTGGGATGCAGTTTCGTAGACTCGTCAGGCCTGATAGATGATTGTATCACAACCATATGTGACACTCTAGCGCCATATGACTCCGTCATAGAAGCCGGACCTTACCTTTCCTTTGACTAACGGGTCCTCAAAACTTTATGATTTCGTGTCGAACCTAGTTTCCATCTTTAAACATCTCGTTCGTGCTGCGAAAAGAAAAAGAAAAGGATAGAGTTTGATAAATATTTGCGGTGATAAAAAGTGTTCATTTTTGACAAATTTAAAAGACCCAAACTGTTCAAGAGTATATTTAAGTAACTACTTTGAACCTATACTTGAGGGACCATTATTATCATTTTCCGTAGAGGCGTTCAGTGTGATTTAAGGTTTAGGGTAATTAATCCAAGTTTAGTGTAATTTATATTTAGTATAGAAGTGTTTAGTGTAATTTATCAGCCCAGTTTTTTTTTTCCCTCTCTTCCTTGGGGCGACCATTGAAGCCTTTAGGGCTCGTTTGGTAAGAAGAACAAGGATAACTAACATTGGCATTAAATTTGAAATGAATTTATTCCATATTTGGTTGGGATAAAACCGCAATGTAACTAATCCCGACATTAATTATTTCGGGATTATAGCGTTATTTTTATCCTTGTGGGAGGCAGTGGCGGAGCCAAATATAGCCGAGGGTGTTCATCCGAACCCCCTCAGCGGAAAAAAAATACTGTTTTTACAAGGTTAAAATTATTTTTTATGTATATATAGTAGACGTTGAACCTCTTAGGCTTCTTCCTATGTTTACGTTTTTATATTTTGAACCCCATCGACGGAAATTCTGGCTCCGCCACCGGTGGGAGGGCGGGATAACGATTCCGGGATAACTAATCCTAGATAACTTGTTCCCTAAACAAACGACCCCTTAATGTTTAAAATACCGTTAAAGCCATGTAGTGAACTTTTCCCACTGGCTTCTTCACTTCTTCTCATGCCTAAACATGTTGTTTCTCATTGCTATATCTCAACCAATTAAAATTCATTCAAGACTTTTAATTGGTTTAGCAAGATTTTTCAGAGTAGCTAACCCCACTTGCTATTCTATTCTATCTGAACACTTAAAGAACCAACGAATTAACGAAGCTAAAGAGCTTTTCGAAAGAATCCCATCACCAAATATCTATTTATGCACCAAAATGATAGCTGGATATGCTGAAAATCTAAGGTTGAATGAGGCACTGAACCTGTTTGACAAAATGCCTGTTAAAGATACAGTTATGTGGAACTTGATGATCAAAGGGTGTGTAGAATGTGGTGATATAGAGATGGGGTTGAATCTTTTTGAGGAGATGAACCAAAGAAATGTGATTTCTTACACGACGATGATAAACGGGTTTTTGAAGTTTGGGAAAGTTGAAGAGGCTAAGAGTTTGTTTTGGGAAATGCCACAAAAGGATGTGGCTGCTTGGAATGCTATGGTTTATGGGTATTTTGAGAATGGGAGAGTGGAAGAGGCTGTTAAGTTGTTTGAGGTGATGCCTTATAGGAATGTGATCTCGTGGACGTCAGTTATTAGTGGGCTTGATCAGCATGGGAGGAGTGATGAGGCTCTATTGATTTTTAAGAAGATGTTGGATTTCTTCGTTGAGCCGAATTCTAGTACTTTTGCTTCTGTTATTACAGCTTGTGCTAATGCAAGGGATTTATGTCTAGGTAGTGAAATTCATGCCTGTGTTGTGAAGATTGGTTATTTGTATGATACTTATGTTACTGCTTCATTAATCACATTATATGCTAATTGCATGCATGTGGATGATTCTTCTAAGATATTCAGCGAGAGGTTGCACAAAAACGTTGTTGTGTGGACGTCTCTTTTGACAGGGTATGGCTTGAATTATAAGCACGAAGAAGCATTGAAAGTGTTTGGGGATATGATTAGGATTGGTCTACTTCCCAATCAGTCTTCCTTTACTAGTGCCCTAAATTCGTCTTGTGAAATGGAGTCTATTGATCTTGGCAGAGAGATTCATGGTGTAGCAGTCAAACTCGGATTGAACACTGATGCCTTTGTTGGCAATTCATTAGTAGTATTGTATTCAAAATGTGGAAATATAAACGATGGACTCATTGTATTCAAGGAAATTCCTGGAAAAAACATTGTTTCGTGGAACTCAATCATCGTTGGATGTGCACAACATGGATGTGGAAATTGGGCACTCACATTGTTTGCCCAGCTGGTACGTTCAAGGGTTGATATGGATGATATTACATTTGCTGGGTTACTTGCTGCTTGTAGCCATTCTGGCATGCTAGAGAAAGGAAGACGCTTATTTCAGTATATCCCTCACTACTCATCCATTGAAGTGACACTTGAGCATTATAGTTGTATGATAGATATCCTTTGCAGAAGTGGGAAGTTAATTGAGGCAGAGGATTTGGTGAAAAGCATGCCCATGAGACCAAATTTGTCAATATGGTTAGCTTTGCTTAGTGGTTGTAAGAAGCATTTAAACTTAGAACTGGCCGAAAGAGCTGCAGAGAATGTTTTTCATCTTGACCCAAATTGTAGTGCTGCTTATGTTTTATTATCTAACATTTATGCCTTTTCTGGTAGATGGAGTGATGTTGCAAAAATTAGAGGAAATATGAAAAGAAGAGGAAACAGAAAACAACCAGGATGCAGTTGGGTTAATCAGAAGGGAATCCGGCATACATTTCTTTCTGGCGACACTTCACATCCTCTAAGTGATAGGATATATGAAAAGCTGGAATGGTTGACGGAAAAGTTGAAGGAGTATGGTTATGTCCCTGATCAAAGGTATGCATTGCATGATGTAGAGGATGAACAGAAGGAAGTTCTGCTGTCATATCATAGTGAGAGGCTTGCTATTTGCTTCGCATTAATTACAACACATGGTAGTACTATAACAGTTATGAAGAACCTGCGTGTCTGTGGGGACTGCCATTCTGCCATCAAGCTCATAGCAAAAATTGTTGAACGTGAAATCATCGTAAGAGATTCTAGCCGATTTCATCACTTCAGGGACGGCTTTTGTTCTTGTTCAGATTATTGGTAGCATTATCCTTTTGATTATCATTCTGGGAATGGTTAGTGAAGCCTTGTAATTGGTTCACCAGAAGCAGGACCACATTATTATAGGGAGCTTCTAGAGTTAGGATTGTCTGACCAACATTCTGTGATGCCCCAATATAATAGGGTCCTTCCTTGTAGCAAGGATAGGTAACTTTCTCTTGATTACCCATGTAGAGATCAGGCATTAGTATCCACTGCTTCAAATGTTTAGCAGCTGATCTGGAATCCATGTCTAGATGTTTCTGATACTGTCCTATGATTGACAAATATATCTGAAGTCAAGGCAACCACTGCACATAAATAAAGCTCAAGGTACCTGGTGGCCTATCATGCCAATCTTGTAGCTTTACTATTCTTGGAGTTGAGAATTATTTGTCAGCAGCTGGTACTTAATTGCACAGTACTTGATGAAGTTTCCTGTGATGTTTAGCTAGGATCAGCAAATCGAGACCCCTGGTCTATTCTGCATTAATCAACATAGGAGGATTCCACCAACAGACCTTCCAACAACAATCAGGTAGAGAGGTATATGTTATCAATGGAGCTTTAATCATAGAAATCCTGTTTTTCTTTTTTGGGTATAACTAGACAGTTGTCAAATATAGAGCGTGCCAATAATGTTCCTACCTTCGGTGCAAACAGGAAGTACTTTAATCTACACTCGTGAGAAATTTTATTACAAGTTTTGGAAAAGATAGCTGATTGTTTCCTGCCTCAGCCTTAAATATACTTGAATTATACATGCATGGCTGCTGACACAAGGATACTCTCCCTTAAAGTATTGGAGCTGTTATTTACTTAGCATTGAATCAAGGGGCTTGGGCCATCAGCATTGCATAGCTGATGTTGTCTTCATGTTCTTTCATGCTGCAACTGCTGAAGCTTGAAATGCTTCCAATTTCCCCATCAACCTCAGGTATTTATTTGATTAGCACACTTTCCCCAGTTCTACTGATTGAAAGTTCTATTTGCAGTGGTATTTTTTTGTTTTCTTTTTGGTGTAAAGAGGATTTGATTAGTGATGCAAAATCTCTGTTAGACATACTTGAATTCATGCTGATTTGATGTGAAGGTGAATCTTTCTGTAAATACTCAAGCACAATTCATGTTGCATTTATAATACTTACCCTTTTCGCAGAAAAAAATTCCTCTGAACAATGAACTCCTTCTTATACATCACGGTCTAGCACTCACGATGTGGAACCCTTACAAGATGATATCAAGGCAAAGGAGTGCTATAGGAGATCAAGAATGAAGGCTACAGTTTTGCAATTAACAATCAACCATTTATGTAATAGTTTAAGCCGCTACTATAAATAGCTAATTCCAGGGTTTAGTTTGAGGAGTCTAGATTTGACGAATGAGTATGTTACTTCCTGGTGAGTGACTGGGGAATATCCCTCCTATCTCTTTAGTGAATCCATTTGGATTCCCTTACTGTGGAATCATGTATGAGTTCTTCCCTTTCTCCCTTGCATCAAAACTAATGATTACATTTAAACTGCAAAATGTACAGTTCGATGTTCCTAGTGTAGTGTAAAAGATTTTCTGATTTTGACATAATAGCTCTCGCTTGGTCTCTTCATTACCTCAAGAGAATTCTTATTAGGCAAACTTACCTAAATGTACCACTTTGGCATGGCGGAGGCATACACTGTCTATACACTTCGGCTGTATAGGTAGTATCGGCTGTGTAAACTAAATGGCCGAATTGAATGACTGTATTTCCTGTTGTTATAAAGCCTTCCAATTGTGCTCAACACAGACGAAACCAAGAAATGCTTTTTAGGGGTAACTGATTTGTTGGAGGGATTTAGGCTGTTAATAAGGAGTTTAATTACAAAAGATAGAATAATGTTGAAGGAAATTTGGAGAGGTGCACCTGAGCATTTAGAAGTTTTCACAGCCAAGCGGAGCAGAGTATACTCTTTTACCTCTCTCAATTTAACTTGAATAAAATGTCTGAAGAGTACAGGGAGGTTACATGCGGTATGGAAAAAAATGCAAGTATATGTAGATAATCACTAACACTCTGTTTACATCAAACATTTCTTTCCTATACATTTGCCCCTCAAACGAAATCTAGGTTTAAATCAATTGATTCATTGTAAACATGAGTGCAACTTTTTACAGAATATATAAGGCATAATAAAAACATATCCCATACGTTTATCCTTCTGTAAAAAGATGTGGGATAAACATATTTTTTTCCTAGATATATATTCAAGGTATAATGAGTATGGCAAACACCTAATGAAATTATACAGTACATCAAAACTGAGTAATATTTCCAAAAACATTCTGCTGACAACGCTAAATAAAACCAAAAAGCTCATTCATCCTCCTGGCTACGCAACCTAGCAATCTTGTTAGTCACTGCAACATCAAGTTGGGCTGCTCTCTCAACAATATCCTTTCTCTTCCTTGTTGATACGTTATGTGCAATTTCTGCACAGTAAGTCCTGTGAATAATAAGACAAGTTGAAGGTGAGATGATGAAAACATAAACAAGATGAAATAGGGCAAACAATAGAAAAGGAGTGTGAGTTCATTACCTATTGTGCATCAATAAAATATCAAGCTCACTTGCATTGTGCACAACAAACTTCTTAAAGCCGTTTGGAAGATAGTGACGAGTCTTCTTGTCAGAACCATAGCCGATATTGGGCATCAAGACACATCCCTTGAACTTCCTTCTAACTCTGGAGTCAATACCCTTTGGTCTGCGCGCCAGTTTGTCTATTATAATAAATTGAAAAACCATTTTCAACTAGTAACCATTGCGCATGTGAATCAAAGTGCATTCTGCTAGTGTCTAGCAAAGCGTAAATACAAATTGTCCAAAAGCTGTATCAGTTATAAAGATCAACCTTAACTATAATGAGAAAGATTCATCAAACAGAGCATCTAAACTATTAAGGCGAGAGATCTTTTTCATAAACGAAATGTAAGCAGGGTTAGAAGTAACAGAAAGCTTATTCATAAAGAAGCAAACTGTGTCGCAAAATCTGCTCTACAGATTAGTTTCTGCCCGTAAAACGAAACACCCAGCTACGAAGTAGAGTCTGGACATTAGATACCATAGGCAACAAATAATTTGAAGTAAAATTGAAGAAAAATTACTGCAAGAGTTTGTTCTAGATCCTTTCTCAGGGAAAAGATGGTGGTATTTTTATACTAATCACTGATCAATCAACAATCCAATGAAAAAAGGTTCACCAATCACAAGGAGTTATGAGGTCTTTTTAAGAGAAGACATGAAAGCAGGGTTATAGTAACGGAAAGCTTATTGATAAAGAAGCATCGGTGTCGCAAGACCTGCTCTTTAGTTTAGTTTTTGCCCGTAAAACGAAACACCCAGCAACAAAGTAAAGTCTGGACATTAGATACCATAGGCAAGAAATAATTTATTGGAAAACTTGCAAACTAAGGAGAAATACTGGAAAAAAAATTGTTTTGGATGCAATCTCAGCCGAAAGATGGTGATATTTTTATATTCATCACTAGTCAATCAGCAATTTTGGGAAAAAATCATCATTGATTGCATCAGTGCATAACCAATTTTAAAAAATTCTAAACCAGATCGGAAAACACCATAAAAATGAAAATGGAGAAAACCCAAAACCTTAAAGAAGCATGAGATGTGATATAAGATCAGATGGTAGTGCATGTATTTGAATTCATCATTGAACTCTACAGAATAGGTGGATAAGCATCATCACACCTTATATGCATATCTCAAAAAACAGGCTTAGCCTCAAAAACAAAAGATAAAAACCAAATTAATACAAAATTTTAACATTATTGTTTAGCAAGAATCAGATATAATGTGTCAGTCACCATCTTGCAAATCCAATACTTTGGATGCAACTTAAGACTGGGGCGACAATAATTGTCATCATTTTCCCTTTCCAACACAAAAAAATAAACACAACATAAACAAATTTTTGTTCTAACATTCAACTAGTCTTTCTAGCTATTATTACTTAACAATAAGAGTAAGATCAAGCCAAAACTAAAATGGGCTGTTTACAATAACAAAATAACACCTTTACAGTAATAAAGCCATCACGTCTTTTTAATAAAAGAGATGTGAGCAGGGTTAAAGTAACAGAAAGCTTATTGATAAAGAAGCCAACTGTGTCGCAAGGTCTGCTCTGTAGTTTAGTTTCTGCCCGTAAAAATGAAACACCCAGCGACAGAGTAAAGTCTGGACATTAGATACCATAGGCAGAATGTAATTTAAAGGTAAATTGAAGGAAATAATTAAAAACAAAAGGGAAAACACTGCACGAATTTGTTCTAGATGCAATCTCAGCCGAAAGATGGTGATCTTTTTAAATTAATCACTACTCAATCAGCAATTTGGGGAAAAAATCATCATTGACTGCATCACAGTGTCTAAACACTTCTAGAACTTATACCAAATCAAAAACAACATACAAATGAAAATAAGGAAACCTCAAAACCTTAAAGAAGAATGAGATATGCTATAAGATCAGATGGTAGTGCATGTATTTGAAATCATCACTGAACTCTACAGAATAGGTGGATACATATCATCACACCTTATAGACATATCTCCACAAACAAGCTTAGCAGCATTAATAAAAGCTAAAACCAAAAAAAAAATCAAATTTTTAACATTATTGTTTAGAAAGAATCAGATATTATGAGTCAATCACCACCTTGCAAATCCAATATTTTGGATGCAAATTAAGACTGGGGCGACAATAACTATCATCATTTTCCATTTCCAACACACACACAAAAACAAAAAAAAGAGCAAGCAAGGCAAATAAATTTGTATCCTACTGTTCGAAGAGTATACTCTTATAGTTGAACAATAAGAGTCAGAACAAGCTAAAACTAAAAAGGGTTGTTTACAATAAGAAAATGATGTCTGGAGAGATTTTGTTACACCTCAAAAACCAATCTTTTATCATGTGATTTCAAGATTAGATTAACCAAATCATAAACTCAACAAAAAGCAAAAATCTTAAAAGGATGACAAATGCTATAAGATCAGATGGTAGTGCATGTTTATGAATTCATCATTGAACTCTACAGTTAGGTGGATAAACATATCACATCTTATAAGCATATCTTCCACAAAAAAATCTAAACACCAACAGAAAAAAAAGGGATAAAACCAAACAAATATAAAAAAAAAATTAACATTGTTGTTTAGTAAGAATCAGATATTATGTGTCAATCACCACCTTGCAAATCCAATAATTTGGATGCAAATTAAGACTGGGGCGACAATAAATAATCATCATTTCCCCTTTTCCAACACAAAAAAAAAAACAGCCACAACAAACAAAGTGAACAAAATGTTATCTTAATGCAACCCATAAAAATGAGATCTTTTCACTATTTTTTGAACAAAAAGATTCAGATCAAAGCTAAAACAATATTACTGAACAAATAAAACTCAAATAGAACTAAATACAAAAATGGGGTTCTAAAAAAATTCCAAAACAATACCTTGACAGTAATTCTCCTATCACTCTGATGTCTCTTGAATTGCTTCACCCTTTTCTTGATTACTTTCTTTTTAAGTAGAGCAACTGCCATTTTACCTTAGATTTTACAATACACAGTTAACAACAAACATTAAAAAATTATATACATTGAAATAGATATATAAAGGAAAAGAGGCTCACTATGAACTAGGGTTTCTTCAGATAAGCTGGGCCTTATGGAGTAGTATTATAGTAGGGTTTATATAGGAAACAGTTGGGCATTTGCTAGGGTTTACAGCAGTCAAGCATAAAAAACAATCTACGGCTGTAAAGTTCCTTGATGGAACTGTACGGTCCTGATTGATCTAAGGATAATATGGTCTAATGCCTCATTATCATATTACAGTTTCAGTCCAATTAGAATACTTAAATAAGACTTTTAAATAAGGGAAAAAGGGTCAAATATACCCTTCTATTTTAGTTTATTTGTTAATTTTGCCCTCCGTTTGTTAAAATAATCAAATATACCCCTCTCGTTAATAGTTGGGACCAAATATACCCCTACCGTTAGTAAAGTTTCAAAAATACCCCTCATTTATAACATATTTCCACATAAACAAGTCTAGTCATTGGAATTGGGTGACATGGACGCCACATGGCAATTAACTTATTTTATATGGTGCCTACGTGTCAATTTTAAAAAAAACAATCTGGAAAAATGATTTTTTTAAAACAAATCTGTTACAAATGTCTTTTATTAAAAATCTGATTTTTTTTATTAAAAATCGAGAAAATGATTTTTTTAAAATCAGTTTTTCAGATTTTTTAAAATTAATCCAGATTTTTAAAAAAATAGGACACTTTTTTATTAAAAAAAAAAAGGCTTTACAGTTTTTCAGATTTAAAAAAATATATATTTTCCAGATTTTTTTTAACTAAAATTCCAATTTTCGAGAATATATTTAAACAAAATGGGTATTATTAAAATAAAAAAAGGTTTCAGATTTTTAATAAAAGCCACTTTTTTCATATTTGTTTTAAAAAAAAAAAAATTCTAGATTGTTTTTAAAAAAATTACCACATAGACATCACATAGAATAAGTAAAATGTCATGTGGTGTCTATGCCACCCAATTTCAATGACTAAACTTGCTTACGTGCGAATATAGTAGTACATTCTCATTTAGTGACGATGATCTTAAAGTTTAACCAAATTTGTTGCTTGCAAAATTAAATATAATACGTATTCCTAAATCTTGGAATATAGTAGCTCATAGATTAGCTAGTTTTTTTTATATATATTTCTCTTGCACACTTGTAGAATATTTTTCCGAGCGGCATTATAAATAGTACATACTAATGTAGCGTATCGGCATGCACTCAACCAGACAAACAATTATTCCTGAATTCCAAACATAATTAGGTTTTGCAATATAAATCCTCTATAAATCATTAATTTTATTCGAGGTCATTTTATTGTTTAGGTTTCATTTGTACAACTTTTCGTTAATCTATATATAATATAAAGCTAGGCATAGACAAGGTGATGTGACACCTCTGTATGGCTTTCATTAGTATTTATCTTTTTTCTCCTATTTTTGACATTTTTTCTATCATTTTCCTCATTGCCTATATTTAAAGTCCATGTAAAGACAATAAATAAAAAAGAATTATAGTAAATAAATGGGGAAAAAATAAAGAGTCATAGTATGGGCGGCAGTTACCCACGAAATGGATAATTAGTGAAGGTAATAATGACATATAGTAAATGATAGTGAGCAGTCTAGCATATATTCATCTTGTAACAAATAATTCTTTTCCTATAATCTCCGTTCTTCCTTTCTTCCATCTATGTCTTTCGTAATTTCTTTCAAAAATTTCAGCATTCTTAATATGCGATTTATTTTTTCTTTTCTACTTTCTTAATTATTGATAGATTTTGTGTTTTAGATTTGTTATTATGTTTTTGAGAACATATACAACATAGCATGAAATGTTGTTGTCTTTTTATAAATATAAAAAGAGAGAAAATTTACTGGTAACAATTTTGTGTCAAAATCGATATTGATTTTTTCATTTTTTGCAAAAAATGGTTTAAGCTTATTTGTATATCTGATTTAAAGATAATATTGCAGGGACTGTTTTGGAGCAAATTAAGCTTATGGAGAAGGGATGGAGAGGGTGTGGCACCTACAAAGAACCAAACTTCACTGGTAATTATATATTAAATCTGTCGCTTTTCTCTTTCAGAGTTGTGCTTACAAAAAGTTTGTATTTGTGCATATTTAGTGAAACCATTTTTCGTTAGATTCGTGGAACTTTTAGTAAAGTTTAACATCTTGATGCACTTATATTATTATTTTTAGTCTTGATAGATTTTATTAGTTTTTTTGGTAGAAACAAATAATTTAAGTTATAGTTGTTTTTCTTATCAACAAAAAGAAAATTCATTTTTTTACCGTAAAGTTACATTTCTATATTTGTAAGAAAAAATATCTTACACAGTTATTCTTAATCTTTTTTACTCTTGTCTTATTTCAATGTTAAACATCTGTTTTCTTGCTTCCATAGTAGAACGTATCTTTTGCGACAGTTAATGTTACATGAGTGGCAAAGATTGAAGCCTTTTTAAACTTATATAGAGGTAAGAAGAATTGACAAGTGAGAGAAGATATATAATTTCAGGAATTTTACAGAAAATTGAGAGGACGATTAGATGAAATTGATGGGAGGAAAGAAAGAAAGAAACAAACAGAAAACGGAAAAATAAAGCGAGAATCACATTTTTCTTTTTTCTTTTTTTGTGTTTTTTCCTGGACCCCCTATTTTTTGCGTTTTATCTCAGTCATTTCTTTTGTTGTTTCGTTTTTTTCTTCTTCTATTTATTTCAAGTATTTATTGGAGAGAAAATTGGAAACAAATTCTACTTTATTATTAGCAAAAGACAATTCTTACTAAGACAACATACTAAGAGAAAGACCGTATCAGAAGAAGAAAAAATTGAACGATATTTTAGATGTGCATCTTCCGGATTTTTACACTACAATTAATGTCTTTTTTCGTTATCTTTTATTTTTTGTTCTTCTTATTCAAGTTCACCTATAATTTTAAGTGAGTTATTTTATACTTTTTGTTTTTTCACTGACATTTATTTCAAATAAGTTTATATAGGATGTTAAAAGTTTATAAAACGATGTAGATTCGTAATTATTAATTTTCTTTATTAAAATCACGATATTAATATTTAATTATATTTTTTACAACCGCGCGAAGCGCGGATAGATGTACTAGTCATTTATATGTAGTAAAATTATTGTCCAAGGGTGTTGATAAGTGATTCATGCTGGAAGTATCCCTCTCGCCATAACAATCTTAGTTCTAATGACTAAGGGGTGTCCACGAGAAATCGGAAAATTGAATCACACCGAAAATTATACTGAATCAAAGAAAAATCGAGATTTTTTCAGTTAGATTGGATTTTCTTTTTTAATTTTAAAAACTAGCAAATATCGATTTTGTTTTGGTTTTGAACAAACAATAACCAGTAAGTCGAACCAAACCAACTATATAAATAACTATTTAACACTTATAATTACACATATGTATGCAATTTTTATATAATACTACTTTTAAATTTTTATGGTACATATTTAATCTTATGCACTCTTGTTGTCTAGTTCTTTGCCTTTACAATAATTAGTTTTTTGACCTTTAAAGTACTTTAGTTTGATTTATAACTTTATTTTGACAACTCCAATTTTCTTTTCATGTTAAGATAATAATTGAATCCATAATCCTTTGATTTTCTATTATTATTTGTTTTTTCTTGAAATTCGATTTCCATATGATTTTGTGGTAGTCCCTTTTTTTTTTCCAAACTGCTTTGTCATGACTTCTTTACTTCCGTTATTTCTTTTTTGGATTGCTTTGGTTTGCTTTTTGTAAGTCGAGGGTCTATCGCAAACAGCCTCTTTACCTCCCAAAGTAGGATAAGTTTTGCGCACGCTCTACCCTCCCGAGACCCACTTATGGGATTACACCGGGTATGTTGTTGTTGTTAGTCAATTCAATTATCATCGAGATATCTCGATAGTGTTATGTCGGAATATAGTAGTTAGAACATTTGTTTAACAATGTATGCACATATTTATAAAAGGGAAAAAGACATGCAATGGGCAACAGGCCAAAGTAATCCCACATTTGGGCCTAATACAGTGAACTGGCCTGCTGGCCGACCCACACTATTCACAAGCGCTGGCCGGCCCAGCAGCCCAAAAGCCTTTAAAAAAAAAAATAGACTTTCTGTGGCGAATTTAGTCGCAACTAAAAGTCCGCTGCAACAAAAAAATGACTATTGTGGCGACCTAAAAATCAACTTCTTCTTTTTTTTTTTTAAGTGGCAATTAAAAAAGTCTCCACTAAAGGTTAAAATTCATATTGAGCCTTCAACAAATGTTTCAAACCATGTATAATATGTGCATACTTATATAGTGATTGAACTTTCAAAAAATATTTCAAAACATGTATAATATGTGTATATTTATACGTTGATTGAGCCTTCAAGAAATATCTCAAAACATGTATAATAATACTTATGATACATTTTCTATGCATATGCAGTAGGGATACATAATCTATACAACAATGATACATTTTCTATACATATACAGTAGGGATACATATTCTATACAATAATGAAACATTTTGTATACGTATGATACGTTTTTTATACTTATGATACATTTTCTATCATTTTCGATACATATGTGAATCGTTAGTGTATAATCAATGTACAATGTACATACTAGTGTATAGACACATATTATGTATGGAATATGTATAATATGTGAATCATTAGTGTATAATCAATGTATAATGTACATACTAATGCATAATATATGTATGATTAGTGAGTATACGTTGATGATACATTTATTATACATAAATTACACAATAATTATAAAAACCTATGATGCATTTTTTATACATATACGGTAAGGATACATATTCTATACAACAATGATATATTTTTTTATACGTGTGATGCATTTTCTATACATAGTTGATCTTCAGTGGCTTTTACTCCAAAAAAAAATGATCTTTAAAATAGTCCTCTTTTTTTT
The DNA here is from genome assembly GCF_019175385.1 of Lycium barbarum. Classification (NCBI taxonomy): domain Eukaryota; kingdom Viridiplantae; phylum Streptophyta; class Magnoliopsida; order Solanales; family Solanaceae; genus Lycium; species Lycium barbarum. The sequence goes on along the minus strand of NC_083348.1, from coordinate 78,759,211 downwards.
TCACAGTGGACTTTTAGTGGCGACTAAAATCGCCACAAAAGGTCGCGTTGGCTACACTTTGGGTTTGGAAAAACATGGGCCATCGGGTGGGAATAGTTCATTTTTTGCGCGGATTGCCCTTCTTTTGGGGTGGTCTTTAAATTTTGCCCCTCATATTTGTGGTCTTTAAATTATGCTCCTCATATTGCTGGTCTTTAATTTTTGTCCTTCGCATTGCAACCCTGAGCGTTCACGCAGAAATCATGAGGTTCTGAGTTCGAACCCCCGCTCAAGCATAAATTAAAAAAAAAACATTTTTTTGCGCGAATTGCCCTTCTTTTGGGATGGTCTTTAAATTTTGCCCTTCAAATTTGTGATCTTTAAATTTTGCCCCTCATATTTGTGGTCTTTAAGTTTTGCCCTTTGCTTGAAAAGGTGGGCGAATACATGAAGTTCTGGGTTCGAACCCCCGCTCAGGCATAAAATAAAAAAATAATTTCGCCAGGCAGGACTGGGGGAGTGTATGCCGGATCCAGCATTCAATATTTAAGGAAAAGCTAAAGTTATGCCAGATCCGGCATAACTAAAAGTCTGCCCCATAAGGCAGAATTTTTCCTCAGACATAGTTTAGTTATGCCTTATGGGGCAGAATTTTAGTTAAGGCATAACAAAATTATGCCCTATAAGGCAAGAACTTTTCTTAAGGCATAGACTTTGCCTTATAAGGCAAAGTTTAAGTTATGCCTTAAGGAAAAGTTCCACCTTATGGGCATACTTTTAGTTATGTCTTTGGGGCACACTTTTTAGTTAAGGCATAACTAAAAGTTTACCTTGAAAAGTAAAAAAATAAATATATATATATATATATATATATATATATATATATATATATATATATATATATATGCTTCAAGGCAAAGTCTGCCGGAGGGGGCAGACTTTTAGTTAAACACAACTAAAAGTCTGCCCCCTCTGGCAGACTTCTAGTTAAACACAACTAAAAGTCTGCCGGAGGGGGCATAACAAAATTTAAACTTTGCCTTATAAGACAAACTTTTAGTTATGCCTTAAGGAAAACTTACGCCTTATGGGGCATACTATTAATTATGTTTTATGGGGCACACTTTTAGTTAAGGCATTACTAAAAGTTTACCTTGAAAAGTTAAAAAAAAATACGTAGATATGCTTCAAGGCAAAGTCTGCCCCCTCCGGCAGACTTTTAGTTAAACATTACTAAAAGTGTGTCGGAGGGGGCATATCGAAATTTAAACTCTGCTTTGCAATTTTTTTTTAAATTTTTGACTGGGCGGAGGTTCGAACCCGGAACCTATGGGTTTTAGCCGAAGGGCAAAATTTAAAGACCATAAATATGAGGGGCAAAATTTAAATACCACACCAAAAAAGAATTGCAAGGCAAGGTTTGGGTCGCGTATATGCCGGACCCGGCATACACTTGTTAAGGAATTACCAAAGTTATGTCGGACCCGGCATACTCATGCCTTATGGGCAGACTTTGCATAAGTACGCCGAGTCCGGCATAACTTTGGTAATTCCTTAACAAGTTTATGTCGAATCCGGCATACTTATGGACAAACTTTTAATGGGCAAATTTTTAGTTAAGCCTTAACTAAAAGTCTTTTCCTAGTTATGGCTTATGAGGCAGACTTTTAGTTAAGGCACAACTAAAAGTATGCCCCATAAGACATAACTATAAGTATAACCCATAGGGCGGAACTTTTCCTTAAGACATAACTAAAAATTTGCCTTATAAGACAAAATCTATGTCTTAAGGAAAAGTTATGCCTTATGGGCATACTTTTAGTTATGTCTTAACTAAAAATCTGCCCCATAAGGCATAACTAGGAAAAAATATTTAGTTAAGGCTTAACTAAAAGTTTGCCCATAAGTATGCCGGACCCGGCATAAACTTGTCAAGGAATTACCAAAGTTATGCTGGACCCGGCATACTTATGCCAAGTCTACCCACAAGGCATAATTATGCCGGGTCCAACATAACTTTGGTAATTCCTTAACAAGTGTATGCCGGTGGGGGCATAGCGAAATTTAAACTCTGCCTTGCGAATTTTTTTAAAATTTTTGACTGAGTGGGAGTTCGAACCAGGAACCTATGAATTTTAGGCGAAGGGCAAAATTTAAAGATTTCAAATATGAGGGGTAAAATTTAAAGACCACCCCAAAAGAAGGGCAATTTTGCGAATTGCCCGGAATAGTTTGGGCTGGATGGCCCTTTATGTCCTTTTCCCTTTATAAAACGACCGGCCAAAAACCAACAAAACCAAATCAATGAAAAATCGACCAAACCGAACCATGAACACCCATAGTAATGAGAGTCTTCCATAAAAAGTTCCCTTAATTGATTTCACCATTTTGCTGTGCTACCATACATTCCCCTACTTGTTTGTGTTGATTATATCTTTTATGATTTCGCCTTCGCTTCTGCTAGTAATTGTCAAACCTGTCAACCAGTTCTTCAAGTCCAACCATATAAACTAATGCAATTACAAAGAATCAATAAACAGCAAATGAGCAAAACTAGCCATCATCACCATTGATGATAAGCCTACTGAATGCTTGTTGATGGAGAATTGGGTAAAAAGTGACGCTAAATAACATATGACTAATGATGCTGACAAGTCCCATAGTACAAAGCCTCATTATCTGGAAATAAGTAACATAACCTTTTCAACCTTCCTTTGCAATAATCTCAGCTACTTTAGCATGTGTGCTATTTTAAGAACAAAGATACTTGTGTTATTAAAAGATCTATGTTTCTGGGGCTAAGTTGGAGTCATATACATGTTTACAAATATCGATATCATGCAGTAATATCTACCAGACAAACCTTACTAGGAGGACAAGCATTCAAGCAACTATAAATTGAAGAATGGAATTCATATGAGTTGGGTGAGGAGGGGATGACATCAACCCATTCTTTTTCTACCATCTCCACATACTGATTTGGCTTTAAAATGGCTTCAAACTGAAGTTTGTCTGTCTTCTTAGTCAACTTCTTTGCAAACTCAATGGAAAATACGATGTTGAAGTGTTCTTCCAAGTAGCCAGCATTCCCGAAGACTTGGATCCCCGCATTGGCTTCACGTGAATTAGTAAAACCAAGTAGCATCTCCCCATTTATGAATTCTTGATTGCTAGAACAGACCTGTATTGCATTGCAAGTCAATTAGTAACACAGATTCATAGCAGTGAAAAGCCACTGATAACACCAATTAAAACAAGACGCTGACAATGGATTTATCAGAATCCTTGTACTATCTCCATCTACTTCTTTTTTTTTAAAAAAAACTTTTGGATGTGTGTGTTGGGGGAGGGTGGGGGGGTGAGCATCTTCAGATCCATCATAGTGCTGCTTTGGACCTGTTTGAAGCACTGTTCCAATTCCCAAGACATGGCACTTAGGAAGGAAGCTTATCGTTAGAACCAGAATATGATTTCATTATTTCAAAAATTCGTATCTTTACACGAAAGAAAATTTTAAAGAAAAGTGCCAAAGTTCCAAAAAGAGAATGCTGAAATACGGCGGAAATGGCAGCAAATGGCGAATATCATGACACCATATGCAGGTTTTCCTCCAATTTTTCCCTTTTCATGTCCGTAACTTAGTTGTCCAGCCACAGAAAGTCAACAACTTTAGTTGCTGGCCCACTTCTCCCTCGACACACTTCCTCTCTACTGTCTAGTACAATAACCTGCATATTCAAAGTCATTGCCAGTTCCACCCTAATCTTATCACTTCCAATGTCTTCGCGAACAAATGTGTACAACAGTACTAACTAGTCCCATCACTAAGTTAGTTAGGTATGGCATCCTCTGTCCTAGGCAATAATAGCATCCTATCCACACAACTACACCACCCACTCTCCTCACCCTCCTAACAACTAAATACTACTAAATCTCCATAACCATTTGTCATCTATGACACCGACACAAAGAGCTAGCTTTGTTATATGACATTCAACAATATATCTGTGAGTGGATAAGGTAACTGCTCTGAGGACTTGATATTTTTCAAAGAAATGAAGTGTTGCCTCTTCAAACTAAAGACTTTTTGGTTGCACGTGAATCTAAGTGCTTAAAGATGTGGAATCGGATCTTAACAGAGGGTTTCCTTATAATAGCTCAAAGACATATCCTACCGGTTCACATTTTTATTTAAACGATGTTGGATTCAACAAAAAAGACATTCAGTGGAGTAAAGAAATACAGATTCTAAGTTATAATTGCCGCCTTCAGAAAATTTTCTGCTAAATAAAATCCAGGTCACTGCAATAACTCCCCACAACGACCCAAGAAAACAAAGAGATAGGGAATTAAAAAATAAAGGCTGATGCTTGAATTGCTTCTACACATCAATTCAATTGCTGCAGATGAAAAATATTTCAGGACAAAGTGCTATCAGTTTCATCGATTGACTTAAAGCTGGAGTACACAGGAATATAAGGAGTGTATATTTGCAGCCCTTCTCCAGAATCACAAGATAGATTTTTCTGAGCAATACAAGAGTACAACCAATTCTCTATGTTTTTTTCATGCATGCCGAATAAACAATAGAAACTTAGACAGATCTATAAGGACAAGAAAAAGGAGTCATGCTATTTAACACGCCAATTGCAGTTAGGCAGAAGTCAACACTCACCTGAATATACTCCACGCCCATCACATGTAAAAGCTCTACTAGGTTCTGTGATGAGAGCAAAGTAACAATTCCTGCAGATCCAGCTGGCCTTTGGAGTATCTCCCACGGTGATTTCATCAAAATTTTATGTTTGTTTTCTTCTTCCTGTGGAGCGCTGACAACAGGGAGCTTCTCTTCTTCCAAGAACCAAACCTATGAATGTTTCAAATGATGTGAAAACTAAGAAACTGCACGAAGCTAGGCCTATTATCATGTCAATAATGATTATAAAATTTTCTTCCTGTGAAAGAGAAAATGGACATACTTTACAGCAAACAACAAAAAAGTAATGCGAATAAAATCGTAGCAGAACAGTTTTTAAATACTCTTATCTCAGAAATCGTTCCGGCCAACCATAATTCACGATATCCAGAAGTTGAACAAATACCTGATAGGAGAAGCCCGTCCACTTTTTCATAGAGATAATAGTTTCAAGTCTGGCTATAAGCATGTAATTCAACTTCCCTTAACGGAAGTAAATGAGAAGGCTTTGGCCTTTGCTTTATTTGGCCCAGGGTAGGAATTTCTAGAATCAGAATATGGAACATCATTAGGCCATTAAGGCATTAACAAAACTTTTTTGAAACAACTGAGGTTCATCTATATGACTTTTAGTATAGCCGCATCAATAAATGAAAAAGTTTCAGTACACAACAATTAAGTGGCTCATCTCAACATTCAGAAATTGATTGAGGCAATCAAAGTGCTAATTTTCTCCGCTAAAATTGTGTATTAGTAGAAATTTTTCCTAATACGATGGTAGAACGATTTAAGCTCCTTATAGATAATTATGACCAAACTTTCTATCTGTCATGTAACTAATTGCATAGCCAAATTACATGCATCTAACCTTCTCAGAGTCGAAAGAGAAGTAGTCATGATCCATGAACAATTGTTTGACATATTCAATAGATTCAGCAGAACACACCAATATAAGAGGTACAGAGGGCCGGTCCTCCATCTGCAATTGCCAAGAAATTTATCAAAACATGACGCAAAGCAACTCTCTCCAGCAAGACAAGTGATTTCCCTTTTTCATGAGAATATCTAAAACTAAAGTAAATGGACCTGTAATCAATCAGCTAAAATGTGAATTAAATTTGCATGTATACAAGTAAGTCTAGGAAAAAATTCATAATATTATGTTGATTTGGTATTAATGACTAAGATTGAGATGTTGATTTGATATTGATGATTAAGATTGATAGCTTAATTTTAGGAATATATTGTATTGATGTGAATGATTAGGAATTGATTGTGTAATATTGTCTTTCCTTATTTAGTCTTAGAACTCATGTATAAGTACCCATTCTTATGGATTGTATATTCATTTAGAAATACAAGAAGCCCTTTCTTCTTGCTAAAAATCTTCATGGTATCAGAGCCATTGCTGCCTTTTTGAGGTGAGTTTTCTCCCTCGCAGCACTAGGGTTCCGTGTTTTATCAAAGAGGTCGAGTTTTTTTCTCTCTTTGTGGCTGTCCGCACAAAAAACTCCTCCCGTTCAGTTCGTTTCTTGATTATTTTTCTCTGTTGGGTCGCTGGAACATTCTGAGCCTATCCCTATCAGTTTTGATTTTTTTCCGATCACCGGAATTAGGATTCCGGCGTGGCAGCCAACTTTCCGGCGATTTTTTTCTGGATTTTTTTTTCCAGTTCTCGGGTCATAGGCCTATTCTAACCCTTCCCATCCAGATAATATGGGTGACACTACTTCTGGAGAGACTTTGTCTCAAGATGAAGTTCAATATCTTCGCCGTCTTCTGAACAAACTTGGCTCTTCTAATGTTGCTAGCCCCAATTATGTGCAGTCAGGTATTGCTTTTAATGCTCAGCTTAATTGTTGGATTATTGATTCTGGTGCGAATAGACACATGACAAGCTCTTCTAAAGGCCTTCAAAATTACTCTCCTAGTCCCAAAGGAGATTATGTCAGAATAGCCAATGGCTCCCTAACCCCTGTCTCTGGAACAGGTTCAATCTTTTGTACTCCTGATATTACCTTATCATCCATTCTTCATGTGCCTGATTTTCCTATTAACCTATTATCTGTTAGCGCTATCACCAAAGAACTAAACTGTAGTGTCAGATTCTTTCCTGATTATTGTGTTTTTGAAGACCTTCATACAGGGAAGAAGATTGGCAGTGGTAGATTGCATGATGGCTTATATTTGATAGATGGAACTCGAGACTCTGGTCAGGCCTTTTTTTGTAGGAAATAAGGATGTCAACCGAGAAATAATACAGTGGCATAGACGGTTGGGACACCCATCTTTTTTTGCTTTAAAAAAGTTATACCCTGGTTTATTTTCTAGAACCGAGTTTGAATCTTTGTCTTGTGATGCATGTGAATATGCCAAACACACTAAAAACTCTTATCCTCTGAGTGACAATAAAAGCACAATTCCCTTTTCGACTATTCATTCTGATGTCTGGGGTCCTACTCAAACACTTTCTTTGTCTGGTAGTCGATGGTTTGTTACTTTTATCGATTGTTGCACTAGAATGACATGGGTATATCTGTTAAAAGCCAAAAGTGAAGTTTTCTCCTGTTTTAAGTCATTTCATAAGATGATTTGTACTCAGTTTGAGGCTAAGATAAAGATATTTCGAACTGACAATGGCACAGAATACATGGATAAAACTTTTGGAGCTTACTTGGAGTCTTTTAGGATAATGCATCAAACTAGTTGTCCTTATACTAGTGCACAAAATGGGGTTGCTGAAAGAAAAAATAGGCATTTGTTAGAAGTAGCAAGATCCCTTTTGTTTACTATGAATCTGCCGAAGCCTTACTGGGGGGATGCCATTCTAGTAGCTGCCTACCTTATCAATAGAATGCCACTTAAAACTCCTAATTTCCGGAGTCCTTTAGAAGCTTTAAAGGGTAAAAATGACTATACTGTTCCTCCAAAGATATTTGGGTGTGTTTGCTTTGTTCACGCTAGGAACTCTGGGAAACTTGAACCTAGAGCTCTTAAATGTGTTTTTATTGGGTATTCTCCAACACAGAAAGGGTACAAATGTTATCACCCTCCTTCTAGGAGATTCTTTGTCAGTATGGATGTTACCTTTCGGGAATCTGAGCCCTATTTCAGTATTACACCATCACCTCTTCAGGGGGAGAATTATAAGGAAGAAGAGATGGTTTTTCCTAGTTCTATTGTTGAAACTACTGCCACAAGGGAAAGTGAAATTGGAGAAAGAATTCAGGGGGAGACTATTGAAACTACTGCCATAAGAGAAAGTGAAAGAATTCAGGGGGAGACTGTTGGGCGTTTGGATAGGCCTGATTTGATTACTTACTCAAGGAGAAATAGAGCAGAAGAAGCCATCATGCAACCTGCCGAAGCCGAACCTTCTTCTTCTGGTGAATTATCTATACTTCCTAATGAGTTAGATTTGCCTATTGCTCACAGGAAAGGAGTCAGATCTTGCACTCAACACCCTTTATCTAACTTTGTTTCCTATAATTCTTTATCGCCCTCCTATAGAGCCTTTTCCTTGTCTATTTCTTCTGTGTCTATTCCCCAGAATTGGAGGGAAGCTTTTGCAGATTCTAAGTGGAAGCAAGCTATGATGGAAGAAATGAAGGCCTTATCAAAGAATGAGACTTGGGAACTTGTCGCATCACCACCAGACAAGAAGTTGGTTGGTTGCAAATGGGTCTTCACTGTAAAACATAAAGTTGATGGTTCCATTGAAAGGTTCAAAGCAAGATTGGTGGCTAAAGGATTCACTCAGACTTTTGGAGTGGATTATCAAGAGACATTTGCTCATGTTGCACAAATGAATACTATTAGAATTCTTCTATCTTGTGCAGCTAATCTTGACTGGGACTTGCAACAGTTTGATGTGAAGAATGCATTTCTTCATGGAGACTTAGAAGAAGAGGTGTACATGGAGATTCCTCCTGGTTTTGGTACTGAACAAAGTCAAGGAAAGGTATGCAGACTGAAGAAAGCCTTGTACGGATTGAAGCAATCTCCTAGAGCTTGGTTTGACAGATTCTATAAAGCAATGATCTCCTTTGGTTACCAACAAAGCAATGCGGATCACACCCTCTTTATACGACATTTAAAGGGTAAACTCACTCTTCTCATAGTTTATGTTGATGACATAGTAATGACAGGAGATGACAAAGAGGAGATGACCCGATTGAAGAAGTTGTTGGCACAGGAATTTGAGATCAAGGATCTAGGAAAATTGCAGTACTTCTTGGGAATTGAAGTTGCTAGATCAAAAAGAGGAATCTTTATTTCTCAAAGAAAGTATATTCTGGATCTCTTGAAAGAAACATGTATGACAGGTTGCAAACCAGCAGAATCACCCATTGAAAGCAATCACAAACTACAAAGCGGAGTTGGAAAGTCAGTTGATAAAGAGAGATATCAGAGGCTAGTTGGAAGACTCATTTATCTCTCTCACACTAGACCAGACATAGCCTATTCAGTCAGCCTAGTGAGTCAATTTATGCATGATCCTCGAGATTCTCATATGCAAGCTGTCTTTCACATCTTGCGGTATCTGAAGTCTACTCCAGGAAAAGGTCTACTTTACTCCAGACATGGTCACCTCCAAATAGAAGCCTTTACCGATGCAGATTAGGCTGGGTCTTTAGATGACAGAAGGTCTACATCCGGTTACTGTACACTCGTAAGAGGAAACTTGGTCACTTGGAGAAGCAAGAAGCAAAGTGTAGTTGCTAGATCAAGTGCGGAGGCAGAATATAGAGCCATGGCCCAGGGTGTTTGCGAACTTTTGTGGTTACAAAAGTTACTAGAAGAATTGAGATTGTCTGAAAAAAGGAAACTTTCCTTGTATTGTGACAACAAGGCTGCAATCAGTATAGCTCGAAATCCAGTCCAGCATGACCGAACAAAGCACGTTGAAATTGATCGACACTTCATCAAAGAAAAAGTCACAGGTGGTGTCTTAAGTTTATTCCACGTGTCATCAGAAAAACAACTAGCTGATGTGTTTACTAAAGGCCTCAACAAACGGACTTTTCATACACTGGTTTGCAAGTTGGGCATGTGCGACATCTTTGCACCAACTTGAGGAGGAGTGTTGATTTGGTATTAATGACTAAGATTGAGATGTTGATTTGATATTGATGATTAAGATTGATAGCTTAATTTTAGGAATATATTGTATTGATGTGAATGATTAGGAATTGATTGTGTAATATTGTCTTTCCTTATTTAGTCTTAGAACTCATGTATAAGTACCCATTCTTATGGATTGTATATTCATTCAGAAATACAAGAAGCCCTTTCTTCTTGCTAAAAATCTTCATATTACATTCCCCAAACTTTATCAGAATCATCTAATAACAATAGTAATGCATGTGTAATCTTCTTTCAAGCAATTGGCTGCAGGGAATGAAGTGACAACTACACGGTATATATACTTCAATCCTGATGGGCATATAGGAAATAGAAGTTCAATTTACAAAAAAAAAAATGCCGTCTCTTGTTCTACTACTGAAGGAAGGACTACCTTGAGCAGTCTGTGGCTGTTATCTAACAATGCCTTGACATGCAGATAAGCAATATCCTCATTATTATGAGAGCCAGCAGGTTCAGGAATAGAAGACGTTCCAAGCAAATTGCTTTCTCCCAAAGCTAAAACAATGGCAACCTTGCCAGAAGATATGAGGCAGTGACCCTGCTCTTGAACTTTAGAACCAATGCTGGAGTGTTCGACATTGTCTTTAGAAAAGAATTCTTTTGATAGTTTTAATGTATTGTTTACTTGTAAAGCATTAACAAAATCTGGAAAGCTCCATCTGCAGCAAGGAAAAAGTTTCAAAATGTCAAAAGGCAAATAGTAATTCACCAACCCGACCCCCCCACCCACCCTCAATCCCCAAAAATAAAGGAATAAGAATGAGTTCGATCATGAAAAAACTTGTAAGAAAAATTGTTTGATCAACAAAACTTAACCAGCCACACAATAGGACATGTTGATAAAGCCAATTTCTTGAAAACCATTAGCCACTGGTGTTGATTTTGAACTAAAAATTGAGCAATCTTGAGTTTTATGCCAGTGGCAGTAGCTACAACTACACTGAGCATTGGATTAACTATGCCCAACAACAACAACAACAATCAGTGTACTCCCACAAGTGGGGAAGAACAAACTATACCCAAAAGGCTGAAAAATATTACTGCAGTAAACAAATGGACAAATCTTTACCGGCATACTTAGTCATTTAATATCGTCAGTACACATTGATTGATTGGGGAAAGGGTGTGAGCATTAGGGGTAAAAAGGGAGAGAGCTCACTTCTAGAACTACATAATAGCACATCCTAGTTCACACATTACATGGCAGGCAGGGTTAAATTATTAAAATATCCCCAAATTGACTAGAAAATCATAAAAGTCAAGTAATATGTGGACCAGTACTGTGGCGTCAACAAACATGCCGTAACCTTCTCATTGACAACCCCTTCTAAGAAGTCAAGTTGTATCCACCATCATTTATTGCCTATTCTTCTTTTTTATTGCCCATTCTTCTTTACTGGATATAATCCGTAGCACGACTCGTAATACTACAAAACAGTGCTAATTACATTTCTGAAAAGATCTATCAAATTAAATAATCCAGGATTCATTTATCTCTAGTTTTACGCTGGCTACCACAAACCGTAGATAAGATAGGGTCTAAAAAAGAATCCTAACTTTTCCCAATGCCTTTGTACTTAATTAACATTTGGAATATGGGATCTCAGTTTCATTTATTTCTAGTTTTAGGTCGGCTACCACAAACTGTGGAAAAGATAGGGTCTCAAAAAGAATCCTAACTTTTTCCAATGCCTTTGTACTTAACATTTAGAATATGGGATATCAGTGTAAAAGAACGGTTAGCCTACTTAAAGCGTAGCGTGTATGACATTCACTTTGGCAGGTCAAAAAACCTATTAATGCCAAAAGACAGTAAATGACAGCACCTCTTATATGGAATCTTTTTATTCTGCAATGCATGCTGAAGCAACGTGGAATTTACATCAACTATCTGGTTTGCGAGGAAGCTCTTTTGGTTTTTCTCTCCATATCTGAAACCATGAAAAATATGATCTTGTTCCATTTCATGCAATATTTTCTTGGCTGCTATAAGGCGTTTCTGAAACTTCTTTCTCTCTTTCCATTCCTGAAAAAGCAGAAGATGAGTAGGCCAAACACGCTAGATCTTCAATACTATAGAAGAAGCACCTATAAGAATCACAGAGGAGCATCGGAGAGAAAAGCAATTTTAGAGGCATTACATAATGACCAGCAATCATCTGGAGCAGTTAAGTATGAACTCTCCATCAAGAATTACTTAATCATTGAGCTCCGCTAAGAAAACTTATGAAATCTATTAATTATAATAACTGCACTACATTGCTTATGAGGAGAAGTGGGTAACCATTTATTTAAGATGTTAAAGAATTTATCATTGTGCATAAATCAAATTCACCTCGTTGTTATCTCACCATTGTGGCGTCAACGACTATTCATGATGTGAATAAGCAACCACCATCTTCTAACAAGCGGCTACGAACTTTCCTTTATACGGATAGAGTTATTTGCAGACGATTGTTAATTGATTAATGAGCAAGTGAGTCAACAAAAAATTGAAAAAATGGAAAAATACTCCATTAAGTAAGAGTTTTAGGATAAGTAGAACTAATACTAGATATATGCACCACAAGTTTAACCTCCATAATAAGAATGACGGTGAAGTGAAATTAAATGTAATTGTTGGTACCTAAGTGCAGAAAATTTGAGATATTTAAGCTTCGCCTCAAAAGAAAAGGACATGATAGATGAAGATGTAACACATGAATTAGAATAGGATGACTGAAATGAAGGAGAGATATGGAATTCCGTGCAACTACAAAGTACCTAACAAAGTTTTATTAAACGGCAGTAAGGCCAGCAATGTTATACTGGAGTAAATCTTGGGTCTCTATGGTCTTGATCAAAAGATGTTGGGCCGCCAAGGTCTAAATATTCATAGGATGAATGTCGTAGAAATGAAAATGTTGAGGTGAATGTGCCTTCAAAAAATGTTGGGCAAGATTTGAAATGATTACATCTGACAGAGGATGCAAGCAACACAAATAGGATAAAAAAAGAGGTCACTTATTGGCAAGATTGGTCTGAGTTTTTGGGGAAAACAAGCATTATCCTGTGTAACGGAAGAAAAGTTTTCTTCTGGCAAGACATACGTATAGGCCACACTCATCTAAAAATACAATACCCTCGGTTTTTCAACTTGGTTCAGTATCCTGAAGCTACTATAGCAGAATCCAGGGACGGTGAAGTATGGAGCATCAGATTCAGAAGAAATTTCAATGACTGGGAATTGGTGACAGTTGCCTGAATTTGACAGTACAACTGTGAGTTTCCAGGGACTTCCCTATGAAATGGATAGATTAAAACAGGATGAACAAAGTGGAGGCTTCTATACTATCTGAGTGTCCAGTAACATTACAGAGCTCACAAGAGAGGAGCAACAGATCTGGCCATGGCCATGGAAACAGATATGGAGGTCAAAGGCTCCATATAAAGTAGTAAGCTTCACATAGTAGCTAAAAGTGCAGTCTTGGCTCAGGACAACTTACAGAAAAGAGGATCCATACTTTGCAGTAGATGTTATCTTTGTGGAACAAAGGCAGAAACAACTGTAGTCATCTGTTTCTTCGCTGCCCAGTCATTGATCAAATTTGGCAACTGTATATTTTTTTGGGTGTCACATGGATCATCCATCATGCCTGGTAATACTGTTGATCTTTTGAGAAGCTGGAGTAGCAGTACCAGCTTGCACATGGTGGACAATATGGAAAGAAAGGAACAAAATGTGTTTTGAGGGCAGCTATAATTCCTTACATAAATCTAAGGCAAATTGTCATTCTTTTGGTTAATTACTTCCAAAACTGAAGGTATTGTATCTGGTCTGCCCCTGGAAGAGGTGTGTCGCAAGACAAGGATGGCAAATGGGCAAAAGGGATACTAGAGAAGGTCAAAGCGCCGAGAAGCAGTGTTATCAAAAGCGAAAAGCGCAAAAAAGCTCTAAGGTCAGCTGGGGCTTTAAGCGCGAAGCGCAATAAAGCGTGGGCTTTAATGCAAAAAAGCGCAATGGTGCAAAAATACAAATATATATATATATATATATATATATATATATATATATATATATATATATATATATATGTTTAGTCCAAGATTAATAATAATAAGCATGAATAACAAATATATGGACAAAGAAATTGTAAAAATATTACGATAAAGTGAAATATCAATCATTTAGTGTCACCTCCTCCAGAGAGGCTCATTGGCAAGGAAAAGTATGTCTTAGATCCTTGATGACGACACTGAAGCGCACATAAAGCGAGGCGAAGCGCTCAACATGTTTTGAGCCTCGCTTCAGGGCTTAAGTGCGCTTAAAGTGAGCCTTTGATAACACTGCCGAGAAGAAGACAAAGAAATGAAGTTGATAGAGGTTAAACTTATGACTGCTTCACACACATCTGTAATTGGTCAAATTCGTAATGTAAACCACGCAAGAGTAACTTGCAACCAACAATGAATATGGAAGAACCCAATCAGAGTCAGAGGCAGATCCAGGATTTGAAATTTATGGGTTCAGACTCGTAATTCTACCATCTCCATCAAACTTACTGGGTTCAGAATTTGTTATATGTACATGTTTAGTGAACTTTTTACCATATATACATAACCTAGGGAAAAACCTAAATGAACCCCTAGCTTACTAACTGGATATGCCCCTGATCAGAGTACTTTAGAAAAGCTGACTATAAGTTCTTTGAAAATGACAATGTGATTCTAAAATGGTTGGGACAGCGCTCTGTGAGATGTTACTTCTCTAGAAAAGATAAATAGAATTTCATTTAAAACAAATGGTGATTTATGACATCACAGTGACAGCTCTCTGCAACAGCGTGTGACCTATATGATAAATTCTGGCAAAATGGGAGAAATTAGAAAAGTAACTCACGAGCTGTCGCCTCTCTTTCTTGGACCTCTCATCAGCACGGATGTTTAACTCTAAAAGACCCTTTGGAGGTGTAATCAGCATTTCCCTTTTACTCAAATCGACATTTGGAACAATTGCTTCAACGAAGGGGACCCATACAAGAGGACCAGATGCACCTCCTTCCAACCGTGGTTTTGCATTTCGATCTGGTAGAAGCTCAACATGTAGGAGATCACTAGCTCCATTGTCGAAAACATTAATAACAGTTCCTACCAGTTCTCTGGTTTCCTGGAGCACACAAATATTAGAAGATTCCCTTTAAGTGCCACTCAGCTCCAAAAGAAATTAAACTAAATAAACCTGTACTTTTTTATGAAACTCAGAAGCCGTGGAACACAAACCTTTAGAAAAACTCTCATCCCAACAAGGTCACGGGTGTAAAATTCACCTTCCTCCAGGACTGGTCTATCTTCATCCTTCACCAGTAAGGCCGACCCCACAAGCTTTTGAGCCTGAGGAAAATCGAGAAAACAAGATATATCAAACTTTCATGCCCTAGGATAAAGACCAAGTCCATTTCCAAAATATCCCTCAGAAAATACATAAAACTGGCATGAGAGTTGTAGTAAAGGTTCCATATAGGCTAAGTGAAAATGGCCTTTTGTTTACAACAGATGAGCCAAATATTTTCAACTCGGTAACAAAGTCATATAAAATTCTTCAACCTTTGTACATGACACCGCCACTTTGTCGTAATGAATTACTGTGATAGTAACATGCATGATTAAATTGATTCATCATAAAGGAAAGATAAGGCCATTATAATCAAAAGACATATTTACTGCTTCCATAGTATATGAGGTCATATGAGGTAAAACAAAATAGTGTGGGTCGTGGAAACAATAGTGTGGGTCGTGGAAACCCAATGTAGTGCATAATTACACTTAGTTCACCTCCTCTATTGAGTCAATCTCATGGAATTTAAGTATCCAACTCTTCTGTCCTGGATGACCTCTTCCTTCCATTAGTTCGATTTCATGAACCATATCTCTCCCTGCAACTTGCTGCCTCAACCATCGCCTTCCTGGCTGAATTAAGAGTGAATTAATGAAAAGGATATTTTCAAGCATCCCAAAAAGGAGGATCCAGTCCTGCTGTTAAGTTTCTGATGCTTTCTACCTTGGAAAATCGCAATTCAGGGAAATCAGTCGTAGCTTTTACCCGAACCTCTCCTTGAAGCCCATGAACACTATATATGTACCCAGTTTCAACAAATAATCCCTCTGTCTTACTAGCCTCTAAGATCTTCTCAGTAGCTGAAATACAACAAACATAAAAGGGTGCTCAACTTGAGAACCGAGTGATTTTGTAGAAACTATTCAAAACACTTTCTGTGAATGAGGACTATTGTGATACTCTAGCCTAATTTAGATGCGTGACAATGCAGGCACTGAACTCTGGAAATGATAACTAATTTCACATGAATTGGTATATCATGATGAGCAACAGAATTTAAGCAGACAGCATACATTACAATGAGCTGATATCGTTCTTGGAAACTGAATGTCATATATAAATATTTCCACATTATGTGTTAGACTGGAGCCAGGGAACTTTTAATTGGACTTTTGAACGGTTTACAAATTCAAAGATTGCCTCGCACTTGCTTAAGGTTAAGGGTGTAGAATTACAACAATCACAACATATCATACTTAAGATAAGCACAAATATACAAAATATACTTAAAGGCGATACAACTAATGATTAACTGGTGTGTCATATGAAGGAAATAGGCCAAGCGAAACTTCAACAACAACATCACACCTAGTGAAATCCCACCATGTGGGGTCTGGGGAGGGTAAAGTGTACGTAGATCTTAACTCTACCTCGGAAGGTAGAGAGGCTGTTTCTGAAAGACCCTCGGCTCAAGAAAAAGTTAGACAAAGTTAGACAAGCAAAACTTCATAGATAAATAAATAACAACATAAAATTCAAGGTTTTGCTCAATGCCAGAACTTTTATTAAGCCTAGTGTCTTGTGATGGGTCCTGGTCATTGTACCTTGTTTGGGATAGGCTAAAAGCATGAATGTGTCTTGAGTTACCACTCATCTATACTCAATCTACCAAAAGAACAAATATTCATCTCCTACCGTACTTCTGCATCTCCTCACCTTAGATAATGATACTCTCACTTTTGCTCTTGGGTGTGTATTCTAAAACAATTGCAAATACAAGATTAAGTACCAAAAAATGAAGCCAGAAGTGTGTCCCCTCGGGACAAAGCCGCATAATATACGAGTTGGCAAGACACTTTACTTCCCGACATAAATAGCTAACTTAAAAAAGAAAAATAGCTGACCCAAAAAATCAATTGATAACAGACAAATGTATGTTACTTGAATCTGATAATCTGTTGATAACATTAACTTTTTTTGAAAGTGGTAAAAACTTGTATTAACAGTAAACAGCTATGAAAGGAGCTGAGTTGTGATCTTTACATACAAAAGAATAAGGCGGCACCTTAATTCGCCAAAAATCATGAAATTATGATTAACTTAACTACATATAACTTAGGTTTAATTATCTGAAGATGCTACTGCTTCAAACCAGAACCAACAAATAGACAAACAACAAAACAAACTTATGAAAAGAAAAGCAAGGAAGACGAGAAATGTAGAACATAAGCTAAACTCAGGACATGTCCGATGTTTTAAGTTTCAAATGCCATACTATGTACCTAAAATTTCAGATTAAGCAGCATGTATTCAGCAGAGAATACTACAACTACTACTACTACTTGTTAATACCCCATGAAGGTAAGGTCTATTGAGACAACCTCTCTACCACTCAAAGGTAGGGGTAAGGTCTCCGTACATCTTACCCTCCCCAAACCCAACTTTGTAGGATTACACTGGATACATTATTGTTGTTACTACGTGTTAATACAAACTGATTGGGGTCAGCCATATTAACCCTCAACATTCATTCCATCACGGACCCGTTTCATTCCAATATTCAATAATTTATCTTTGGAACAAATTAGGGGTTCTCTCAAAATTAGGGATTCTCTAAACCTCAGGCTTATTGCTGTATTGACATACAATCTCTAAACAAACCAAAAGGATCTTGCCAAGCTGACCGGACACCACGTTACCAGAAACTAATACTGATGATAATTCAAAGGAACATAAATTCCATAAAAACAATGTCTAACATCTTGAACACTAAACAACAACATACCAAGTATAATCCCACCACGTGGGGTCTGGGGAGGGTAGAGTGTACGCAGTCCTTACCCCTACCTTGTGAAGGTAAGGAGGTTGTTTCAGATAGACCCTCGGCTCAAGAAGAGATGAAAAGGCAGCAGTAATAATAGGCAGTAACAGCAACAAGATAATAAGATAAACGGAGTGAAAGAATCAATCAGGTTGTACTAGAGATTCCAAGAATAGGCAAACGTAAAAAGATACTATACTATTCCAGAATTCTGTCGAAAAGAAGTGAGTAACAGCTGATAATACTAAATAAACAGAAACCCAATTAAAGGTGAGAAAAAAAATCATAGAAACCATTAGTGGAAGCTCAAAAATCAAGAAAGACTGAAACTTTAATGAAAACAAGAATTACCAGTGCAGTGAAGCAAAGGAAGAGTGCTTTGGTGAAAATGGAAAATCTTGAATCTTGATTGAGCAGGAAAAGAAGATAAGTTTTCCAAGAAACCATTGCTTTGATTTCGAAAAGGAAGTGTTAGTCTTTGAGTACAGCAAATACCAACTGGAGAAGAGACAGTGTTTGAGGAACAGGAAAGAGCAGAGCAGCCTTGCATGTTTTCTTGCCTTCACTGATAACACAAGTGGAGAAAGAAGAGCGTATTAAAATTTGAATGAAAAAGAACTACAGGGAAAAATCTGCAAGATAGAATCTTTGTACAACACTTTCTGCAGAGAGTACATGTCTTTATTAAACTTTTACTAACAGCAATATGGGAAACAGAGAGAACTTTAAACAACTAAAAGATCAGCCTTTGAAGTCCGGGCATTCGACGGCTACAGTTAACTTTGTCCGTCAAGGCTAAAACATATAGAAAGAAATTAATTTGCGTATGTGTGCTAAAATTTGAACCTGAAATAGTATGGTGCTCTCAACTTACTTCATTGATCACTGAGTAGCCATTTGGCCATAAAAATTATTCACTTTTTTCTGAATTTTTTTTTCACTTTTTTTACTTTGGGCTTTGGCCATAAATATTCGGAATACAACTTATACCAAAAATAAGAAAAACTTGTTTTTCAAAATTTTTTCACTTTTTTACAACTATATTTCACCAAAAACTACAATTTTAAAAATTATGGTCAAGCACAACTCCAACTCCAACTCTAACTTTAAAAATTCTAAAAAAAGTAAATTATTTTGATATTTATGGACAACCGGCACCTAAGTTACACCCTTGAGTGTGTTTTTGAAGTTTGATTACATGAAAAAACACGAGATGATTGATGAATTTGTTCTTTCTGGATTTTTCTTTTGTTTTGGATTTGCAAGTCTACTAGTCATGATGTCTTCAAGAAATTTAAGTGGCAAACACATTTTTTGGTTGGACAAGAGTTTAACATAAATCGGTAAACAATTTAAATCGAGATTATAATGATTCAATTGAAATTATTTAATGAATATATTTTTATTGGTGTATATTGGTTTATTGGACTACAACAATATATCAGTGTAATCTCATAAGTGGAATTTGGGAAAGTAGAACGTATCCAAATCTTATCCCTACCTTTTTGGGTAGATAGGTTGTTTTTGAAAGACCCTCGATTCAAAAGAGAAGTGAGCGATGCGACATTATAACCAGAGACGGATCTAGGATTTGAAGGTGACGGGTGTCATAATTTTCTTCAATGTACATCTTATTAGGAACGTGTATTTAGGTCCGGTCCATCTCTTTTTAGTTTATTCGGGTCAACTTAATAGGCTTTTTTTTTATTTGCAAATATGAAAATTACATCTCAAAAATCAAGAAACGAACATAATTAGCATTTTAAACAAGGAATCACACTCATTAACACCTATTAACAACAGAAGTAAAATCAATATTTTTACTAAGGGACTTGCATCTCTTATGTATATTAAAAAATGAATTTGTACAAATAAAATAACATCTTCAATAAGGAAATTACACCAATCAAAATAAGAAAAAAAAAACTCTTCAATAGGTAAATACTCCCCATAAGTAAATGTAGAATTAGATAAACTACAAGTTCTCAAAAATAAATCATAAATTTCATGTTTTTTCTAAACAGTGCTTGCGAAATTTCCATCACAATTTAAGTAGTAAAAGTGATTTAAATTGAATTTACCAATTATAGAATAGCATAAATTTTTATAATACGCTCCCTCCGTCCATTTTTATTTGTCCATTATACTAAAACATGTGTCCACTTTTACTTGTAAGTTATATAGTTTGAAAAATCAAGACATAATTTACCATTTTATACCTATTATACCCTTGTTATTAAGTACTCCAATTCCTTTCTCATTTTATTTATTGCTTATTAAAAGTGTCCCGAATCAAATATAAACAAGTAAACATGGACGGAGGGAGTAATAAATAAAAGAAATTATTTTTTAAAAAATGAATTTTTATCTCAATCCAAAATTCCCCGTGAGACCCAAGTTTTTCGATTTAAATACTCACAGATTTGAGATTAAGAGAAATGCTTAATTTAAGGGATTTTGGAGTTTCTATTTGTGTGTTCTCGCTAGAGATCACAGATAAAGTAATAAAAAAAAGGAAAGACAATATAAATAATAAAAAGTTGAAAGACAATATAAATAATAAATAGATAAATAGAAAATTGGAAGGGCCGAAAAGTGAATTACTGGTACAAAGGAAGTAAAAAGCGCAAAGAAAAATGAGAGTCGGAAAATGTTCAAGATAGCTTCAAACTTGTGTCTACCAGCTGTGACACATTTGTCTAATTTACGACTGGGGGTGACAGGATCAAATATTTAACCTAATTTAAGCAAATTATAACATAAGTATATAAGACATTAAGACAGCAAGATATAAAATAACTGCAACAAAAGATAGTAATACACATTAAAGCATAGGAGACTACATGATAATTGAGTACTACTGCTAAAAGGAAAATTATGTTATAAAATGAAGCTAAAAGAGTCACAATATTAAAGGATGAAAACCATAGAAATAGAATAACAAAAGAGGAGAGATTTTTACTATTCTTCCAAAATGTGTTACAAGTGTATTTCATATGAAAACTTATGCCTCTATTTATAGTGCTACATATGCATTCAATATATGAGAAAATGGAGGAACCATTAAGATGGTGGAGGAAAATTGAGGAACCATTAAGATGGTGGAGGAAAATTGAGGAACCATTAAGATGGTGGAGGAGAAGCATTATTGTCACGACCCAGCCCCGTGGGCCGCGACTGGTGCCCTAATTGGACACCCAAACCCATTCGCTCACCAAATCAACATATCAAAAATTTATTCAAATTTAGCATACGTCTTTTGAAACAGATACTGAAAACAAATATCATCTTAAGCGGTCGCCCGTACAGAAACATCATATCAAATCCGGAAAGTTGGCGGAATACACATCGCCCAGATATACAAACATATATAAACATATGGGCCGTTTTGGCCATAATATCAAACGGGACCGCTTAAGGCACAAGTCACAGACATAATCGAACAAACACGACCCATGACCCACATATATGACTACAGGCCTCTACAAACCATAACAGAAACATATGACGGAACAGGGCCCCGCCGTACCCAAATAGCCATATATACAGAACATGTATAACAGAAGATATGTACCAAAAATATGAGCTCCAGATCAAAAGGAGTACTCCAAATAGCAGAATAAGTATCCTACACTGGCGGGTCACCTGAATGAACATCTATACCTGCGGGCATGAAACGCAGCCCTCGAAGAAAGGGGGTCAGTACGAAATATGTACTGAGTATGTAAAGCATGAAGTACAGTAATCCGAATCATAACTGATCATAACTGAAGCATAAGGTACAGAAGGGAATACCGAATCAGTATATCAAAACCGGTACGGAAATCATATGTATAAGTAATGCAAATCAAAATCATGCATAAGGCTCAGGAATGTGGTCACCACTCCGACGCTGGTGCCACAACACAGCATAACTCCAGAAGGTTTCAAATCTCCGTACAATCCCGTACATAACACATCATCACAACAAATCATAAGCCATATCACAGCATAACTCCATAAACGGAACCCGGCCCTATGGCGTGGTCTCGGGAACCGTAACACAGCATACTGCCGAATATATCATAGCGCGCACGATCACAAAACCGGCCCGGGATCCGGCGAACGATATCATAGTAGTAGGCACGAGCAGAGTAGTGCGGAAACCATATGCATATAAATAAATAAATTTCAAAACTTGATGAACAAATATATTTACGGCATCCGAAGGCTCAGAAATCAGTTTCTGGTCAATCGGAGTTAGTATACAGAAGTTACAAACTTTTGAAGTACAGAACTTGCTAAAGGCATTTTAGAAGCTTTTTTCGGAAATTCAAGTGACATTCATATTAGGGGAACTTTCAAATAACATTATGGGTCAAATCAAATAGAGACTTTAGGACCATATCTACGTATCAAAATATTCATAAAAGACTTTAGTCATATCGATTCTCTTTCGAACAACATTCGGAAACATAACAACTAGAATCTTCGAACATCATAAATACGTATCAAACCATATGGAATAGCTTATCTAAGTCAAAGATATTAGCCATCCTAGTGGCCCTAAGAATAGGATTTTCTTTAGAAGCATACATATACGTTATTTGTTCATTTCATAAAGGTCATGCCAAAAGAAAGAAAGGTAGGCTTTACATACCGTTTGTCGTCTGTACCAATTCAATAATTTAAACTCGTCTCGATTGACACTTTAACCTATAACAATGGTAGCATGTCCGTCAAATTGGTGGTTGCTAGTAAACGATAACTCGTTCTTGTATAAAAACAAGTGGGCAGCACTTCCACTACTTGCATACATCCACAACTCACATACGAGGTCAACAACATCAATAACAAGACACAACTCAAGGACATAACAAAATCAGCCCCATATGCACTACATACACCATTGCTATCATTCTTTCTCTTTACATCCATGGAGTACAACAACCACAGCAACAAAGTGATTAATACACTAATTCCTTATGTTTATCCTGCCCCTTTAACAATGTTAGACCAGCCATCAAGAACAGCCCATACTCCAGCAAATATACTACATATATTGTACATAATCATAACTATAATCCCTGCATTTCGACTCAACAAGAGCAGCCACGAAAATTACAACAAACAGCCCCCAAAATGTCACTACAAAACAGCCATGAAATTCATCACAAAACAGCCACGAAATTCATTACAAAACAGCCCCAAAACAGCCCTTAGTTACCACATAACAATGACCGATAATCTCACGAACATCTAAGAATATACCAAGCAGATCGACACACTTCGCATACGATATTTTATACGCTTCTTTCCTCCAAGTTTGATGATTCACATCAGCAACAACATCAACCTCTATATGCAAGAAAACTATCGTAACATTACAACAAGTTCTAAAACAGCCCCATCCATTATAACGTCACAATACAATTCTAAACTATCCTTAGTTCTCCAATTCCTCAAGAACAACCCCTAACTACAATTTAACCATAACAATGACAACCTCAAATAGCCATATAATCACATGAGATTTTCCACCAAAAACCTTATCAAAACAGCCCACAACAACAACATAACGATGCCCGAAATTCTAACGAACACCTACAATACACCAAGCAGCCCATATACACTTCTCATGCCTTATTTCATGCAATCTTTTCAGCAAATTTCAGGGAAATACAACAGCAGTCACACGACACCACATCATCTATTCATATGCAAGTAAACCACATTATTATATCTATAATTCTTACAACAACCCACAACAATTTTAACTCCAACTCTAACCATTAAATTCCTTCATTCTCATCACATAATCCATGATCACAACAACCAAAATATTAATTCAAATCAGTCCAGCAAATTTCAATTAAAAACAGCCCCTATGGCATTCAACAACATTTCAACAACATTCCAACATTCGTACAATTCGTGTTACCAAGTTACAACTATGTTTCAACATCAAGATACATAATTTCGTGGCTTCAACCATGCTTCAACATCAAGATACATAATTTCATGATTTTCTTTCATTTCTACTCACCATAAGACGTTCAAACCATCCACAACACATGCAAATTCATCCTAAAACATATAGAAAATGATCAACTCTTACCTTAGCAAATTGGCTCCTTAATTTGCTGAATTTAATGGCTTCAATTAAAGACCACTTTTGCTGCTCTCAAGGACCAAATTCACGTTCCCATAGACCTCCATTTGATTTAAAACACCATGGAAAATTAATTTGAATCAAGCTTGATGAACTTGTATTTTTTTCCACCATAGTCGTGCACTCCCTCTCTATCTCTAGGGTTTTTACTACTTTGTTGAAGATGGAAAATGAACTCTTATTCAGCAGATTTTTCCTTATATAGGCAGCCCCTAAGAGTGACAAGTGTCCCACTCAAGGCTTGAGCCAATTAAATTTGGCCACATGTCTTGGTGGGGCCCACTTAGTGCACTAGTGACTTGTTTAATGAATAATTAAATTTTAATCCCCACTTAATAATCTAATCATGGTAAATTAATCCCAACTTTCCATTAATATTTTTACACTAAGTAAAATTCATAAACAATTCATTTTCTAATAGAGACCGGAAATTAAAGATTTTTCTGTTTCGTACCCGAAAATGATCCCGTCTTTAACTTGAGTCGATTCTCTTGCGAATAACTCGACGTATAAAAATACGGGATATAACAATTATATTTGTGTATTGGACATCTATAATATATTTCATAACACTCCCCCTTGGATATCCATAGATGATGTGCATCGTTAAAAACCTTATTGGGAAAAACCCTGTGGGAAAAAGCCTCAATGAGGGAAAAAGAGTACACATATCTAGTAATACGCTTTGAGAGTTGCCTCATTAAAAACCTTACCAAGAAAACCCAATGGGAAAAAACTTGGTTAAGGAAAAAAGAGTACAACACGTATTTCACTCCCCCTGACGAAGACCAATATTCAGATGTCGGAGTCTTCGCATTCCAATCTTGAATATCATTTTCTCAAGAGTTGAAGTTGGCAAAGATTTGGTGAACAAATCTGCAGGATTGTCACTTGAACGAATTTGTTGCACATCAAGATCACCATTCTTCTGGAGATCATGTGTGAAAAATAACTTTGGTGAAATGTGCTTCATTCTATCTCCTTTTATAAATCCTCCTTTTAATTGAGCTATGCACGCAGCATTATCTTCATATAATACTATGGGTATTTTTGTATCACACTTCAAGCCACATCTTTCTCTGATGAAATGTATCACTGATCTCAACCACACACATTCTCTACTTGCTTCATGAATAGCTATTATCTCAGCATGATTCGAAGAAGTAGCAACAATGGACTGCTTTGTGGATCGCCATGAGATAGCAGTACCTCCGCATGTAAATAGATAGCCTGTTTGAGATCGAGCTTTATGTAGATCAGATAAATAACTTGCATCTGCATAACCAACAAGATCTGTACTAGCTTTATTAGTATAAAACAGACCCATATCGCTAGTTCCCTTCAGATATCGCAATATATGCTTAACTCCGTTCCAATTTCTTCGTGTAGGAGAAGAGCTATATCTTGCTAGCAAATTAACAGAGAACGCTATGTCAGGTCTTGTAGAGTTAGCAAGATACATAAGTGCACCAATTGCACTAAGATATGGTACTTCAGGACCAAGAAGCTCTTCATTTTCTTCTTGAGGTCGGAACGGATCATTACTCACTTCAAGTGAGCGAACAACCATTGGAGTACTTAAAGGATGCGCATTGTCCATGTAAAATCGTTTTAAAACCTTTTCGGTATAAGCAGATTGATAGATAAAGATCCCATCTGTCAAATGTTCAATCTGCAAACCAAGACAAAGTTTTGCTTTTCCCAGATCTTTCATCTCAAATTATTTCTTTAAATATTCAATCGCCTTTTGAAGCTCTTCTGGAGTTCCAATTAGGTTTATGTCATCAACATAAACAGCGATTATAACGAACTCTGATTTTGTTTTCTTAATAAAAACACATGGACAAATGACATCATTTATATAACCTTCTTTTACCAAGTATTCACTGAAGCGATTGTACCACATGCGCCCTGATTGTTTTAGACCATACAACGATCTTTGTAATCTGATTGAATACATCTCCCGAGACTTTGAGTTAATTGCTTCAGGCATTTTAAATCCTTTAGGGATTTTCATATAGACTTCATTATCAAGTGAGCCATAAAGGTAAGCTGTAACCACATCCATCAGATGTATTTCAAGGTTTTCATGTACAGCTAAACTGATGAGATATCGAAATGTTATGCCATCCATAACGGGTGAATATGTTTCTTCATAGTCGATACCGGGTCATTGAGAGAATCCTTGTGCAACAAGGCGTGCCTTGTATCTCACAATTTCATTTATCTCATTCCTTTTTCGCACAAAAACCCATTTATGGCCAATTGGTTTTACACCATTAGGCGTTTGGACTACAGGTCCAAAAACCTCACATTTGGCATGTGAATTCAATTCTAATTGAACTGCCTCTTGCCATTTTGGCCAATCATATCTTCATCGACATTCTTCGACAGATTGGGGTTCCTGATCGTCAATGTCTTTCATAATATTTATGCAACATTATATGCAAAAACATTATCCACCATAATCTTCGATCGATTCAAATTTATCCCATCACCAGAAGAACTCAATGATAGTTCTTTATTTACTTGAGTCTCGGGTTCCCTAATATCTTCAGGAGCATCAGGATTAGTCAGATCTTGAATATCTTCATGATATTCTTTCATAGTGTCATTTTGATCATTTTTCGTGTTTCTTTTTCTAGGATTTTTATCCTTAGAACCCAATGGCCTACCACGCTTCAAGCGTGTATGAGATTCAGAGGCTATGACACTAGTAGATTGTCCCTTTGGGACATCAATTCAGATAGGCACATTCTCTGCAGGGATATGTGACTTAGTTATCCTTTTCAAATCAGTAAATGCGTCTGGCATTTGATTTGCTATTTTTTGCAAGTGAACGATCTTCTGGATTTCCTGTTCACATATGGGGGCACGTGGATCAAAATGAGATAGCGATGGAACTTTCCACGCAATTTCTCTTTTGATTTCTTTTTTCTCTCCCCCTAATTGTGAGAAATTTGTTTCATCAAATCGACAATCTGCAAATCGGGCAGTGAATAAATCTCCCGTCAATGGCTCAAGATAGCGAATAATAGAGGGTGATTCAAACCCAACATATATCCCTAACCTTCTTTGGGGGCCCATCTTAGTACGCTGTGGTGGTGCTACAGGCACATATACAGCTGTCACGACCCAGCTCCGTGGGCCGCGACTGATGTCCTATTTGGACACCCCAAACAGACTTACATACTGACTCGTCATATTTTTATCTAACTCAGACTTTCATATTAATCATCTCAAACAGATTGAAAGCAAATATTATCATATCATAGTCAGAAGGGGCGGCAGAATACACATCGCCGAACAGATATACACATATACAAACATACGGGCCATTATGGCCGCCATAACAGACGGGACCGCATTAAGACGTAGATCATAGACAAACAAACACACACACATGACCCATTACCCACATATATGACTACAGGCCTCTACAAATCGAAACAGAAGCGTATGACGGGACAGGGCCCCGCCGTACCCCAAATAATCGAACATACAAAAGCATATACATAACAAAAGATATGTACCAATATAGGGGCTCCGGATCAAAAGGAGCACTCTGTAATAGCATAATGTGTGGCCTACACTGGCAGATCACGAACCTCTGTACCTGCGGGCATGAAACGCAGCCCCCCCGAAGAAAGGGGGTCAGTACGAAAGATGTACTGAGTATGTAAAGCATAAAGTACAGAAATCCAAACCATAACTGAAGTGAAGGGTACAGAGAGAAAATACCAGATCAATATATCAAAACCTGTACTGAAGACATATGTACATAATGCAAACAGAAATCATGCATAAGGCTCAGGAACGTGGTCACCACTCCGACGCTGGTGCCACAACACAGCATAACTCCAGAAGGTTTCAAATCTCCGTACAACCCTGTACATAACACATCATCACAACATATCATAAGTCATATCACAGCATAACTCCAGAAATGGAACCCGGCCCTATGGCGAGGTCTCGGGAACCGTAACACAGCATACTGTCGAATATATCATAGTGCACACGATCACAAAACCGGCCCGGGAACCGGCGAACGATATCATAGTCATAGGCACGAGCAGAGTAGTGCGGAAACCATATGCATACACACAATTTAATTCCAAGGCTCGACAAATAAGTACACATATATGTATATATATATATATATATATATATATATATATATATATATATATATATTTATTGAGGTTAGAAGGTTCAAAATAAGTATCGAGTCTGTCAGAATTAGTATACAAAATATGAGCCTTTAAATTTACAAAACTTTCGAAAAATACTTCATAAGCCATTTTCTGAAAATTTAGAGTCGTTCACATTTAGGAATTTTCAAATAACTTATGGAGCAAATCAAACGGAGCCTTAAATTCATAGACAAAAGCCCTCTTTTTATATCATACCAAAATAGCTCAAGTAAGGCAAACGAAGAAAATCTCGGGGCTAGCGGGCCCACCTCGGGTCAAGTCGAGGTGGCGGATGTAAATTACGAACATTAGACTCTATGGAGTCATCCAAGGAAGTTTCAAGGAGATTCGGTTACGCTTATGAATTTTACGAATGTTTGATCACTTTTACAACTAAACATAAGAATTGTAATTCAATTACATTGAATGAATAGTACCCAAAATCTAGCTCGGGTTTCTAAGAACAGAATTATCCCCGAGGCTCAAATCTCAACCTAGTATTACTAGGACATGCCAAAAGAAGAAAATGGATAGCTTTACATACCTTTTCCGCCTCCTATACGTCTCCAAAATCAAGTCTCAAGTTCGCCAAAATCTACAATTTGGTCACATTTACCAATTGTGAGTTATAGCTTCTAAGAATTCAACTTAAATTCATATTTGTCTACCGAAATTTCGGCAGCATTTCCCCTATAAATTCAACATCCCCGAGACTTAGCTCGGCCATAATCTCAACAACAACAACCACAACAATAACAACAATCATCAAAATCACAACAAAACGCATTCTAACATAATTTTTCTTCCTTTCTACATAAGGCAACAATTTCCATTGCAACTTCACACCATCCAACTAATATCAACATTTTCCATATTCATTAACTACTCAAGATTACTCAAACATATTTCAATAGTATTTCAAACAATACTCAAGGATTCAATTAATCCCGCCAACTCCATATCCCATCCGAACTTCTACAAATACAACGGAACTACCAAATTGCATTGTTTTCTTCCAAATTCATCAACAACTACCAAAGTTCACATTTAGCATCTTACTTTCATAATTGCATAAAAATTACGTAAAAATCACATAATCTCTCATAACAACCTACAACCAATTTCAACAAGAACAACAACATATCAAAACAGCCCCCAACTATAACATAACGATGCCCGAAATTCTAACGAACGCTTACAATACACCAAGCAGCCCATATACACTCCTTTTACCTTATTTCATGCAATCTTTCCAGCAAATTTCAGGGAAATACCACAACAGCCACACGACACCACATCATCTATTCATATGCAAGTAAACCACATTATTATCTTTATAATTCTTACAACAACCCACAACAAATTTAACTCCAACTCTAACCATTAAATTCCTTCATTCTCATCACATAATCCATGATAATAACAACAATACTCATATGAACATAATCATACCCTCAATCCTTTCAATTCAGCAAGGATAACAACATGTCCATAAAACAACACAACTTTAAATTTAACCATTTAATTTCCTCCATAATGCTACTAAAATCAATTCATCATTCTTACTCAAAATACCCCCCTTACACGGCTCAATTTATAATTCAACATCAACATACATAACCTTTTACTTTTAAAACATAATTCACAACGATAATAACAACAACCACAATCAAACCAATTTCTAACTTAAACAACTTCAATTCTGTCCATTTCAACACCAACACTTAATCATGCAATTTTCTTACTTCCAATTCCACTTCATACAATTTTAATTTTTTCATTACCACACCATTAATCCAACTATACCATAAAGTGAGAAGATCTTACCTTAATTTAATCGGAGCAAATTCTATACTCGCTTGCACCAATTGCACCGCCTCTTCTTTCTTCAATTTAAATCCTAACTTACCGCTTCCTTTGGGACATTTAAATCACCTTGGAGATTTAATCAAATTTTTTTTTTAACAAGGCTGGCCGTGAACAGTGGCGGCCGTGAACAGTGCGCCGCCGTGAATAGTGGCGGTGTGAACAGTGGCGCGTGAACAGTGCAGCCGTGACTCTCTCTCTCTCTCTTTAAGTTTGAGAGCTTCTCTCACTAACTCTATTTTGATGGATGAATTTTGTGAATGAATGGTGTATAATGAGTCATCTTATGGCTATATATATGTAGCCCATAACATTGACACATGTCCCACTAATTTACTTGGTTAACTTTAATTAATCAATAAGTGCCACTTAATAACTTAATCATAGTTAAATAAATCCCTAATCTCCATTAATATTTTCATACTAGTTGAAACTTATAAACACTCGTGCACTAATTAAAATTGAGAATTAAAAGTTTCTATTACATATCCCAAAATAATCCCGTCCTTAACTTATGTCGATTAACTTATGAATAACTTGACGTATAAAAATACGGGGTATAACAACAGCACAGCCAAAGATTCGGAGATGAGCAATATTTGGTTCATGACCAAATACTAATTGTGACGAGGAGTATTTATTATAATGAGTCGGCCTGAGACGAATAAGAGATGCTGCATGTAAGATAGCATATCCCCAGACGGTAGTGGGCAACCGTGTTTTCATAAGCAGTGGTCTTGCTATCAATTGTAGTCGTTTAATAAATGACTCAGCAAGGCCATTTTGGGTATGAACATGTGCTACAGGATGTTCAACTTTTATCCCAACTGATAAACAATAATCATCAAAAGATTGAGACGTAAATTCTCCAGCATTATCGAGGCGTATAGCCGTAATGGGATAATCTGGACATTGTGCCCTTAAGCGTATTATTTGTGCCAATAATTTCGCAAACGCCAGGTTGCGAGAAGATAAGAGGCACACATGAGACCATCTTGAAGATGCGTCTATTAGGACCATAAAATATCTGAATGACCCACAAGGTGGATGAATAGGTCCACATATATCCCCATGTATACGTTCTAGAAAAGCAGGGGATTCAATGTCAACTTTCATTAGTGATGGCTTATCTATCAACTTACCCTGATAACAAGCAGCACATGAAAATTCACCACTTTCAAGAATCTTCAGGTTCTTAAGTGGATGCCCATTTGAATTTTCAATAATTCGTCTCATCATTATTGATCCAGGGTGACCTATTCGGTCATGCCAAAGCACAAAAGTACTTGAATCATTAAACTTTTGGTTTACGATCGAGTGTGCTTCAATTGTACTAATTTTTGCATAATACAGACCAGAAGACAAAGTTGGCAATTTCTCTAAAACATATTTCTGGCCGGAGACATTCTTTGTAATGGCAAGATATTCATCATTTATTTCGTTTAATGCCTCAGCGTGATATCCATTACGACGGATATCTTTGAAACTTAACAAGTTTCTTGGGGATTTAGAAGAGAATAATGCATCTTCTATAACAAGTTTCGTCCCCTTAGTCAGAAATATAGTAGCTCTTCCGGAGCCTTCAATCAATTTCGAATTGCCAGAAATTGTATTAATATTTCCCCTTTTTCTACGCAAGTGAGAAAAGTATTTCTCATCTTTGAATATGGCATGCGTTGTTACACTATCAATCACACAAATATCTTCATGATTGGTCATTGATCCAAATAAAATTTGAGGAATTTCCATAGATTCTTCAAAATGAAATAATAGATAAGTGAATATCGAAGTAGATATTATGATTAGACAAAGCATTACACACATTTTATTATATAAACATGGAAACATAACCACATACAAATGACACGTATGAAATATCTAAGTTTTTACAGATCCATCACCGATCAAATGATCTATTTTCCCTTCAGGGAGTTCAAAGAAATCTGCCACATCTAGATGCATGGGCTCAACATTATCTTCAGAAATAAAATTTGCTTCGGCATCCTTTTCTGCCCTTTTGAGAGAGGCTTGATACAAATCAACTAGGTGTTTTGGCGTACGACAGGTACGTGACCAGTGCCCCTTTCCTCCACATCGGAAGCATTTATTTTCTGAATTTTTCTTTTGCACAGTTTTATGCTTTTCATCCTTCCTTTTACACTGCTGGTGGTGAAGGATATTATTTGGTGCAAGACGAGAATCATGATTAAAATTCCTTCCTCGACCACGACCATGACCACGACTGGGGCCACAACCTCTTTCACGCCTAGAATGACGAAAATTTGCCTCATTCACTTCAGGGAATGGGGCAGTATCAGTGGGTCGGCTTTCATGATTTTTTATTAATAATTCATTATGTTGTTCAACCACTAAAAGATGTGATATTAAATCAGAATATTTCTTGAATTTCATCTCTCGGCATTGCTGCTGCAGGAGCATACTCGAGGCAGGAAAAGTGGAGAATGTTTTCTCCAGCATATCATGATCAGTAATATTTTCACCACATAATTTTAAATGAGAAATAATTTTAAACATGGTGGAATTATATGCCTTAATAGATTTAAAATCTTGTAGCCTTAAATTGAGTCAATCAAAACGTGCTTGTGGAAGTATGACCATCTTCAGGTGGTCATATCTATCTTTTAAATTATTCCACAGAGTAAGAGGATCTTTAACAGTGAGATATTCCATTTTCAAGTCCTCATCAAGATGATGGCGGAGGAATATCATAGCCTTGGCACGGTCTTGGTTTGATGCCTCATTTTTATCTTTGATGGTGTCTGCCAGACCCATCGCATTAAGGTGAATTTCGGCGTCAAGAATCCAAGACATATAGGTATTGCCGGATATATCTAAAGCTACAAATTCACGTTTGGTAAGATTTGCCATTAGTAAAGAAAGATAGAAAATCAATACCTTCGAGGCTTTAAAGTATTTGCTCGGAACGGCAGAGTCTCGTGCTGATAACGTGTTATAAAATGAAGCTAAAAGAGTCACAATATTAAAGGATGAAAACCATAGAAATAGAATGACAAAAGAGGAGAGATTTTTACTATTATTCCAAAATGTGTTACAAGTGTATTTCATATGAAAACTCATGCCTCTATTTATAGTGCTACATATGCATTCAATATATGAGAAAATGGAGGAACCATTAAGATGGTGGAGGAAAATGGAGGAACCATTAAGATGGTGGAGGAAAATGGAGGAACCATTAAGATGGTGGAGGAAAATGGAGGAACCATTAAGATGGTGGAGGGGAAGCATTATATTTGTGTATTGGACATCCATAATATATTTCATAACAAATTGGACTAAATATAGGATATACAACACGTGTTTAGATTTATTATTACAGTATGTTCAATTTTAACCTTTGATTTTCCCAAGAAGAGCCTCGGAGAAGGACGTCTTTATCATCTGATGTTATAGCCAAAGAGTAGTAATCTCGAAATTATTATCCCAAATTGAGAGTTATAAAGTATTACTATAGTTATTGCTGGGATCGAAATAAACAGGTCATCATGCGGAAGTTAGTAATTGCAAACTTTTAACGACGATAAATCAAACAACAAAAAGAACTATAATAAAATAAGCATTATTTATATTTATACTATATTAGAAGCATGAGTTGGGGGTGGTTTCGTCGTCCACCTCCAACTCATGTAAAAAAAAAAAAAAAAAGTGGACCCCATACTAAAAAATCAAGCAATATAAAAATAAAAAATAAAAAGTAGACCCCACCACCTCCAAACTCATGTAAAAAATAAAAGTAGACCCCATACTAAAAAAATCAAGCAATATAAAAAATAAAAAAAAAGTGAACCCCATATTAAAAAAACAAGCAATATAAAAAAAAAATGTGCACCCCATATTAAAAAATCAAACAATATTCATATAATTCCCAAAGTATCCCCATTAAGTCAATAATGATGAATTCATTGCCAAATGCATATCAACCTATTAGTAGGAGCAAATGAAATTATTGTATAGCAAAAATATGGACCCCATATTATTGTTTTTCTTCAAAAGGTTAGGTAGCCAAATCATACAATTTCCTTTCTTTTCTTATATTAGCCTGACATCTAATCTAGATATTTAACTGTTGTATTTGCTATTCCGCCATGTCATTTATTTGTTATGTTTACTAAAATAAATATACTTAAAATATTTATATTTTAAAATAAGATAGAATTTAATTACTTTTTCATTTTTATTCTTACTCTAATAAATATGAAAAGAGATTAATGTCGTAAAAGAAAAAATAATATTAAATGGAGATCAAATAATAAATAAGGTAAATTAGTCAAATTCTAATTCTAATTGATGTTTCCTTAAAAAAAACGTGCAAAAGACAACATGACAAGTAAAATGAGCTAAACCAAGAATATTCACCAAAAATTAAAAAATAGTAGTTCTTCGTTTAAATAGAAAATCAAATTTCTACTTTGTTTCGTTTTAAACATGTAAAATTAATTTAATAATTTGAATTAGAATTATCCAAATCAAAATTTGATAAAAAATAATAAATATTGTTTAGGTCCAATCTACATACATTAACGATAGAATATTTTACACCTTTAAATTAATCGAATTAAAATTCAAAGTGTCACGCCCCGAACCATGGCCTGGGCGAAACACAACACTCAGTGCCTTATTGCATGTGACCTAGCGAACCACATGGCTTGCTGAATCATCATGGGGCATAACATGAGCGGAATTTAACGTGAATGCATGATGAACCTTTATAAAATGTGATAAGTCATACTACTTAATCAAAATACTTGTTTAAACATGAATGAGCCAAAATGGCTATACGACTCCGAAAGTGTGACATGACATAACTGACTTGTCTAGTCTATGAAACCTCTAACATAAGTCTGAAGATGGAAAACATACTCGCTGGGATAAGGCCCCCAGCATACCTTAGATGCATAGCTAATCACAAAATAAAGCTGGTACGAATGTTGTCCTACTGAGCAGATGCGTCATCCTGTAAATTAGTACCTGCATCGTGAAATGCAGGCCCCCGGGCAATAAAAAGGGCCGTCAGCACATCGAATGTACTGGTTTATAAAGCAACTGAATGAAATAACACGGGATATGAAATAACATGATAGGAACTGAAACTGAAACCCTGTACAAAAACGTGAGCATGAATATATATATATATATAACATGAGTAAAACATAGTAAGTAGGGTGAGCATTTCATAAATCGACATGTGATATCACCACGTGGGTACGTGGAGTCTGGTACCTCGTCGGACCAGCAGAGCCCCCATACCTTGCCAGGGTATAAGGTGGTAACGTACCTGATGGATCCATTCAGCGAAAATTAAGGCATCGTCCTAACTGGGCGGAGCGATCCTTGTCCTATGGTGACTACGTAGTTTCAGGCTATCTGAGCCTTCTCGGTAATTCGTGCAACTCCCAAAAACATGAACATGATATAATTGGCTAAGAAGCCCATGATTTTCGTGAATTAACTTGTACTTGACTTGTAATCATGATTTCACGAAATAACTTGTAAACATGGTTTCATGAAATAGCTTGTATTTAGCATGTATGTATCTTGTATCATGGCATGAAAGTAATTATATAATATAGTTGCATGAAAACTTGTAGACATGTAGGATATTCATGAAATAATCATTCTTAGTTAAAAACATGCATGCAAGAACCCATGGAATACAAGATATGGGTTTTCATAGATTACGGACAGATTCTCAATAATCATATGGAGTTATTAAGAACACAATGATAAAATAATAACAATTCATACATAATCTATTCATGGACATGGACCTAGGGTTGTCATGAACATGGTGTAGAAACCCTAGTTTTAGACGAGAATAATAATTTATGGATTATGAGGCGTGGGGAAGAACAATGATGTTCCCACCCATAGATAGTAACTCTACATACCTGGTAATGCTCCAAACTTGAATTAAAGATTTTAACTTTGAAGAAGATTTTCAAAATCTTGAATTCTTGAACTTTGAGATGGGTTTTCTTGAAAACCCTAGTTTAGGAACAATGATTTCTTGCTTAGATTATTAGAGTATGTTAGAATTGAGTTGGAAGGGTTTGGATTGACTTACCTTGATGTTTTGGATTGTTGCTAGGGCTTGGAATTGTGAATAATGAAATAAGAGAACTCAAGGCTTGAATTTATACAAAAGTGAGGCGGAAGTTATATGGACATATTATACTGTCCGTATAATATGACCATATTTTATCATGGCTGAAAACAGAATGTCGATTTGAAGTTTCATGAAGTACAGACGAGATGCGGTCCGTATAAAATTATATGGGCCGTATAACAAGTTCGTATAACATGACCAGTGAACAGACTGCTATGTAATCCTTCAGTTAAATGGCCATAACTTTTTGTACAGATGTCCCCTTGACCCCCATAATATACCGTTGAAAAGGTATTTCAAAGGGATACAACTTTCAAGAAGGAAGTTTTCACAAATTCCTAACGCAAGTACCCGAAAACAGGACATAAGTACAGACTGTCCTAGACTTAGACGAATTTAGAAGGCCTTAAGAATTTCACTTTTTGGTTTAACTTCAAAATGACTGTTTATCACCTGAGTTCATCCCAAATAGATTCGTATAGCTAAAATATCACCTTTATACTAGATTCATACATTCATACCTAATTCGGATTTACGGGTTGTTACACAAAGTATCAACTGATGCTTAAATATTGTTATTCTTTTGTCTCAAAGAGAGAAAAATAGTTTCCTTTTAAACAAGTCTTTTCTTTTAAAAAGTATCAATAAATTTTTGTAAACTTTGTATTCGTTGCAAACACTAATATAATAAAGTTTTGGATACGGAGCACAAACTACAGTGTTATATTAATCGCGTTTTGAACATACTCATAAAAACAATGCAAACTTATATATGTTTATTAGCAATATAAAATATATATATTATCACTATCCAAACACAACTACATATACATAGATACACTATAATCTAAAGTGTTAGGCCTACGCCATCTAGTATTCTTATATGGTTTGGCTGGTTGACCTACATACGAGAA
The DNA here is from genome assembly GCF_019175385.1 of Lycium barbarum. Classification (NCBI taxonomy): domain Eukaryota; kingdom Viridiplantae; phylum Streptophyta; class Magnoliopsida; order Solanales; family Solanaceae; genus Lycium; species Lycium barbarum. Next base: position 78,721,984 of record NC_083348.1, on the reverse strand, counting down.
GACTAATAAGAAAACATAAAAACTATTGGGAGAATAATCTCCCCCTAAATTAGACTCTTTAAAAGACTACGTTGTGGATGTTATTGTGTTGTTTATGACAATAACAAACATTATGTTTATAGAAGTTCAAAAATTCTCCTCCGAGAAATAGGATAGATATAGTAGAGTTCTTTTCCACGAATAAATTCCTTTTAAGGTAAAACACAATTATGGTAGAATCCAAATAAGGTAGGAAATTCAGGGCAAACCTTAACAAATCTCCCCTTGGCCTGAATTTTCGGCAAAATAATGTAGATTCTGCATATTCATATAATTTTCATCACTGCTGCTTGTCATGGTTAAAAATAAGGTTAAAAATATTATGGGTTAAAAATAGGTTTAAAAATATTTTGCTTTATTTTTAAAGATGTAGCATCTGGAATGTTGAAAATATGGTTGGAATTTTTTCTGCACATGTAGCTGGACAAAATCTTCATTATCGTGAACTTGGTCTGCAGCTTGATTTGTATCTGTCTTGAATCCGTCTTCGAACTCGTTGAACCATTAATTGAATCATTGGCTCTAATACCACTTGTTGAGATCGAAATAAACAGGGCGTCATGCAGTAGCTAGTAATTGCAAATCTTTAACGACGATAAATCAGACAACAAAAAGAATTATACTAAATTTTAATAAGCATAATATTCTTATATGGTTTGGCCGATTGACTCACACATGCGAAGACTAATAAGAAAACATAAAAACTATTGGGAGAATAATCTCTCCTAAACTAGACTCTTTAAACGACTACATCGTGGATGCTATTGTATTGTTTATGAGAAGAATAAACATTTTATTTATAGAAGTCCAAACTTCTCTTCCAAGAAATAGAATGGATATAATAGAGTTCTTTTCCATAAATAAAACTTTTTTCCACCAAAAAATTATTTTTGAAGTAAAACACAATTATGATAGAATCTAAATAAGTTATTGTATACGGTAAAAATCGGACATATGTTAGAACCGGTAAGACCAGAGATCGAAGGAAAAGAGGGAAGATCATCATCTGGTCCGATTTCTCCATAACTGAATTGATCGTGGCCGTTGGACCATTTGACCGGGGCCGTTGGTCCGAATTGATCGTGACCGCTGGTCCGGTTGATCATAGTCGTTGGTCCGAATCGATCGTGGCCGCTGGTCCGTTTGATCGTGGCCGTTAGTCCGGGAAATCGTGGCCGTTAGTCCGGCAGATCCTGGCCGTTAGTTCGTTTTGGTCATGGCCGTTGATCCGGGAGATCCGTTACGCGGTTGCCACGCGTCGATAGTGTCCTGCCATGCTCAACTGCCAATCGTACGGGTGTCAGACCGTACGGCCAACCTAATCCAACTCAGAGCTTTTTCATCATTATTTTATTGTTCATGTTGTATGAAGCCCATAGGGCACTACTATAAATAAGGGGCATTGTCCCCCTCTTAAGGGGTTGGCTTTATCATATCAAGAACACTTTGTAATAGAAAACTATATATAAGAATCTCTCTCATATCAGATTTCGGTCCATATTTGCTGTGCTTTATCTCTTACGTTTTCTAAATCAAATAACACTCATTTGCTAGTAGATACTCGAGTCTAGAGCAAACCACCGATTATCATTGCTCTCTTCATATCATACCCATATATATATCTTTCTCTTATCAAGAAGATTAAGACTTAACCACATATCTTATACCCACTCACAAATTTAATTGATTATCCAAATTCGGGGTAAACAGTTATAGGAAATTCCTGGCACACCTAACAGTTATCATTTAAAAAAGAAAATCTAGATTGCTAATCTCATAATTTAACCAAACGCAAACTAAAATGATTTTATATTTCGTTTCAAAATTATTATCCTTTTTCCGCAAAACAACGACTCATAAATATATAATCTTTGTTGACATGTACTACTCTCTCATGTCCTATTAGTCTGATTCGGCATAGTGGATTGTGGTGCAGTGAATGGGGTTGTTCGTCTTTTAACTAGAGGTCTCGGGTTCGAGTTATGAGTATGGAAAAATTCTTGGTAGGAAGCACTTTTCTCGAATGGGCTCTACGCGGCGAGAATTCAGATTTAATCAGGCTCCAATGTGGGTACGGGACATCGGGTGGAAAAAAAAAAAAAAGATACTTTTTGTTTAATAGTTGTATGAGTTTTGGAAAAGAGTTTTTGCATAAAAAGAAATATAGAAATAGTATTTCAATAAAATGCTAACAAAGAAAAAGAGTTTTACAGTTCTTGCAAAAAATTTGAGACAATTTTTTTTTGGCAAAAACTAGAATATTCTTTTGGCTTTCGTGAAGAGCGAGCACAGATTAAACTTTTTTTGTTTTGTAAAAGCTCATTTCCAAAATTAGAAGTGACATTTAAATAATGAGTCAAGTTGGATAGTGAAACAGAGGAAGTTTCATTATAGAGCCCGTTTGGATTGGCTTATAAGTTGGCTTATAAGCTGTTTTTAGCTTTTTTGAGTGTTTGGCTGACCAGCTTAAAGTCATTTTGTATTTAAAATAAGCTCAAAAAAATAATTGAGTCAATTTGACTTAACTTATCTAAAGCAGCTTATAAGCTGAAAACAACTTATAAGCCAAAAAAAATAAGTTGGGCTACCCCAACTTATTTTTTTTGACTTATAAGCTGTTTTCAGCTTAAAGCCATAAGCCCATCCAAACAGGCTCATAGAAATGTAGCAACTGCTTATAATATATGCCAAAAATGAGGTATTTACTTTCTCTCTGCGTCAAATCATTTATCTTCGTTCTGTATTCTCCAGGTCATTTTTAGGGATAAGTACTAATATAATGTCTGTCTATAATTATAATCTTTGATAGTTGATACACTAGAATAGATTAAGACACCACATTTGGAAAATAAATGATTGAGTTATACTTTATGGTCAGTATCATAAAAAAGCTCTGGATTTGCTTAGTATTCTTTAGGAAAATAACTAGTTTTCAAATTTTGACATGAAAATTTGAATTATTGGGTTGACAATACACATTGTTTTTCAGCTTCAAAACATAGTGAAATTTTAAGGTTAAAAAACAAAAAAAAACAGACATCATCATCAATTTGATGAAACTAGACTAGTACCATTCCAAGATTCCAGTTAGCATAAAAGCATATTCTTCTGTACTTATCACCCTAAACTTTGTTCTTATTCGTCAAATAAATAAATATCCACGGAATGATCTACTTTCATTTATATAACAGTAGTTAAGTATTTAGAAACTTTTTCTTCTTCTGAAAAAGAGAAATTTCAATTGTTTTCTTAAATATTTGTAACTTTTAGGTGACGTTCGATGTCCTTTGATCCATTACAATTTTGATAAGAGAAAGGTTATAAGAGTTTGCATAAATTGCATTTCAAATTTTAGGTGGTGAAAATTAGTCCAATCCTTTAACTTGAGAGTGGGTTCACTTTGATGTAATTGAATTATTTTAATTAATTCCAGTACTACAAACTAAGGTTGTCTCCAACCTTGCGGTTCTTGACTTCATAAAAGGGGAATATTTTTACCCATGTTCTATTAAACTTTCCATGAAGTTCTGGAGCACAGTATATATTTTCATTAGTTAAATATAAGTACTCCCTCCGTCTCAATTATTTATCAATTTTTTTACGGAAAAGGGCCAAAATTATCCCTGAACTTTGAAAAATAGTTCATTTATACCATTCGTTATACTTTAGGGTCAATTATACACTTACAGTTATACTATGGGGTCAATTATACCCTTATGACTAACGGCTGCCACGTGGCATCATCCCAACCCTTCAAAATTATTTTACCCTCAGATAATTTTTTACCCACTAAAATAACTCAACAATTTTTTTTCCAGCAAAAATAATACGAAATTATTTTTATTTTTTTTCCTGGAAAAAATATCCGTATTATTTTTGCTCGAAAAAAAAAATCTGGTCGGGTTGAGTTATTTTAGTGGGTAAAAAATTATTTGAGGATAAAATAATTTTGAAGGGTTGGGATGATGCCACGTGGCAGCCGTTAGTCATAAGGGTATAATTAACCTCATAGTATAACTGTAAGGGTATAATTGGCCCTAAAGTATAACGAAGGGTATAAATGAACTATTTTTCAAAGTTCAGGGGTAATTTTGACCCTTTTCCGATTTTTTTATACGCCCCTTAAAAAATATTAATCAGGAAGGAGTTTTAACTACTTTATGTCTAAGTTATAATCTCTCTATTGAACGTTTATTCTATTTATGTGTGTTATCGCCATTAATGATAAAATTCTACTAAGGATAAAATGTGAGACATTAGTTAATTTTACCTTAAATTCTAAACTAATAAAAAATTTGATACAATTATTTTTAACGATCACGATAAATAATTTGAGACGGACTGAATAACATTACTTGTAATTAGAGGTGTACAAAGTAAACCGACAAACCGCACAAAACCGATAAACCGAGTCAAACCGAGAAAAAAACCAGACTAGTAGTCTGGTTTGACTTGGTTTGGTGTTGAAAAAAAAATCCGACCATAATTGGTTTGGTTTAGCTAAAAAAAAGTTAAACAGAACCAAACCAACCTGACATTACATGTTTCAATTTTTAAAATATTTTATACATAAAAATATTTATTTGTAATGTAATTTATAAATATTTTTTAAATTTTTGCGTGATTTTTTATCTATTATCATAATATTCAAGCTTGAACTTAGAATTTTGAATGCCAATAAGTTTTATATCCTATGGATATTAGTAACTCATATAAAGTCCAAATCAAAACCAACTCAACACTAATACTAACAAAAGAAATTCAATTTACCACTAGGAATGACAATAGTGTTGGATATCTATTCTTTATTTTTGCATAATTGGTTTAGAAAGTGAAAATACAACTTAAGTTTTTTTCTTGTCATGTAATTAATATTTATTAGTCGTACTTATTTTAGCATGACTTAGTATTTTTAGACTATGGTCATTTTCTTTATGGCTTATTAGTTAGCAATATTTATTTTAACTGATTTTACTATCTTTTGTTGAATATTTTAATACAATGTCATCACTCTTCTCACATTTTATGTTATTTTCTTATGAAACACCTTAATTATATAGTTGTATCTTATTAGGACTAAAGAAATATTTGAAGTAAAAGTTATATATTTGTATCAAGACTATTCCGAAAAAAAACCCAAAAAATCCGAGAAAACTCGAGGTTGAAAAATCCAAATTTTATTAGTTTAATTTGGTGTATAAATTTAAAAATTCGACACAATCAATTTAATTTAATGTTTAAAAAATTCAAAACTAACCCGATCCAGGTACATTCTTGTAATCATCTGTTTAGTAGTACAACTTACAGGAATGGGGTCACGCAAAGTAACTTTCAACTTCAATGAGATGATGTGAACAGTTTCAATTTGTCTTTTATGGGTTGTTTGGTTGTGGTATTTGAGTAAATAATCGCAACATAAACCCGTCATGAGATAAGTGTTTAATTGGTTGTATACGAAAAAAATATTTTCTGCATAATTAATGCATCATCTTAGTTGACAGTATTAAATAGTACCTCTGTTAATTATCCAAAAAATTATATAAATTATTTTATGTAAAATAAAATGTGAATATAAGAACACATAAACTAGCAATGCGAGATTAAATTATTTAAATATAAGTAATTAATTCATGTACAATTTACATAGTTAAAATTATTTTTTATGTATATTTAGTAGATAAAGAACCCCCTTCAACTTATTCGTGTGTACACTTCTATAAATTTTAAATCTCTTAGTGAAAATTCTAATTCCCTCATTGCATATCTGCATTATTAATCACAACATAATATTCATTATTAAAAGCGATAAATAATATGATTTCTATATGTCACGACGAAGTGGTGAATACAAACTTATAATCAGGACATAAAGCCTTAAAAGACCAAATATTTGCTTTTGCTTTAGTAAAAAAACATTAATATAAATTTTATATTTTCAAGGGAACTTTTCTTGAGATGACTTCTTTACTTAAAATTTTAAATGATACTCCCTCTGGATAAAAAAAAATATCCATTTAGTTTTTTTTCTTGAATTTTAAAAAGAATCCACTTATTAAATTAAGAAACAAATAATTTTATCTTTTCAGATTTGTCATCAAATTTTAGTGTCTATTTAATTAGGGATAGCTTAGTCAATTTACATATTTTTTCTTGGAGTAAGTAATTTCTTAAGGATGTATAAATAGTTAAGTGGATTTTTTTTTTTTATCCGGAGGGAGTACCAACTTCTTAAAAACTTAATCTTATGACAAACGAGGAATTTTTATGTAAGGTATGCATGTGTTCGCCGTATTTTATGCAAACTCGGAATATATTCACATTATAAATTGTGATTAATTAATTAATTACGTACAAATCCGTCAACGACACATGGGACTTGTTTCCTACTTTTTTACTCAAAATTTGATTTGATAATTTACGTCTGACCTAGGAAATAGGTGTGTGTGGTTTGGCGGGACTGATAAGACATTAATTATGCACGTCAACCCGCCGTCATCTTATCCTGTTTGATTGAAAAGACCATTATAAATTAATTGCCCAATAGTTTACATGTATAAATACTACTTCTATTTCCTTCACCCGCAAGAGTTGGGTGAGGTGTTTTCATACCGAAGATTTGAAATTGGTTCTCCTCACCAGCAGTTTTTCCAATCAGAGCTTGTCGTATTAGATTTGTCTAATGCGCATATTTTCTATGTGATTTGTGAGCTATTACACAGTGAGCAAGTTATACTGTACGCACCCACAAGATAGTGGCTACGGGTTTACCTAGTATTCCAATAATACTTCCTTCGTCTTATATTAGTTGTCAATTACTAACAATATTTGTCATCTTACAAATTTAAGAAGATTAATTTTGTGATTAATTTTATCCTATTTCCTTAATATTAAGTGTTCTTCCAGTAATCAATATTAATTACACAACATAGAAATTATAAATTTGAAGAGTTAAACCAAGTGATTATTGGTTAATATTATGATTATCTGATACCAATAAGATTAACTTAGCCTTGTTATTTAGTAGAGTGCACACTTTTTGAAGAGATATAAAGGTAAATTAGTAAAAACTAAAAAAGTATTACTTTTTATTTGCTATTTCTTGAGGGGGCTTACAAAAGATAAATGTGACAACTAATATGAGATGGGGGTAATATAAATACCACATGTATGGAATGCAGATTTTCGTTGGTTGTCTATTTTGTTTCTCTTGTAATTTATGGACCTTTTAAATCATCATATAATTTTTTTTTTAATTTAGCTAAAAATGTTATACCGTGGTCCAAAATTTTATAAAATTTAAACAATAATTTAATATTTTATCTATAAAATTGAGCAATATATAAGCAAACATAAACACATGAGTCTAATGTTGTTTGAAAGTAATCTATGCACAACTTTTAAAATAGAATGAAAATCTAAATGGTGGTCTAGAAATAGGGACATTTGCGTAATCAACCTATGAAATGGAAAACATTTATCTGGATTCCCTTCATACACCCAAAAAAACAAAAATTAAATTTACACTTGTCAAGTGTTAAATTAGATATAATAATAACAACGATTATTAGATAAATTTCTACTATTATAGAAAGTGGGTTTGGTCGTCAACCCACTATTCTATAATAGTAATTATAAAAAAAAAAGTGAGGTCTACGTGAAGAATTAAGAGACAATTGCAAAACAAAAACAAAAACAAAAAATACATTTACATAATGATAATAAGTTCGGAAAATGGTAAAGGTACGCTTAGAGAAAATTTAAAGAAGAGAAATTCAGGAAAAAATAAATAACGATTTAAATTGAATACAAAAACTGCTAAAGAAGTCATAAAACCAAAAGATTTAAAACTTATACCCCAAACATACATCTCACACAAATAATGAGGAATAACATCAAGAAGACAAAATATAATCGGTCAAGAAACGTATACACATATTTTCTTAAAATGATTTAAAAATTTAAGACTACAACAGATGCTAACACATGAAAGCGCTTTTCAGTGTTGTTGAGTAGAAAGAGATGATGGCATGAAACTCGGTGGGAGAAGGTGTATTTCAATTTTTTCAATTGGAGAACCAAACCAAGAAAGTCATAAATGGGAGAAGCGGACTACGTAAAATAATTTATTGATATTTTCAATTAATTGAATTATAATACTTTCTATAATAAAAATTCCATAATTATATTACTAAAAGATACTCTCTCTGTCCTAATTTATGTGATATAGTTTGACTAGACACGAAGTTTAAAAAAAGGAAAGACCTTTGAAACTTGTGGTCTAAAACAAGTCATAGATATTTGTGTAGATTTAAATCATTTCATTAAAAGTAAAAGGTAAAGTTTCAAATTAAATGATTTATAAACATAAAAATATATCATTCTTTTTAAGACAGACTAAAAAAAAAAATGTGATACTATTTTGGAAAATTTACCTGTCATAGCTATCTCTAAGACTTATTTATGAATAATAACTACCTTATTTTTTTATTTAATTTTTGTAGCTTTATTTTTTCAAAATTACATTTCATAACTAATCCAGTAACTTTTGAAATACATGTACCTCTTTATTATCCCTCACTGCACATTTAAGATTTATCATTTTCTCCAAACCCTAAAAAAATTCTCTCTCCTCTTTCCCTTTCCCCTCACTGTCGCCTCGGCTCCGACATCTCCTTAGCGCAACCGCAGCTAAGGCTGCTCTTGCCGTCGGTGATGCCAGAAAAAAAAATCTCTCTCCTCTTGCCATCGGTTGAGATCGAGCTCCCTTCAAACAAGTTGATCGGATTTGGAATAATGAACATCACAACCGTAAAGCTTAAGCTTTTGTGATTGCACAATATATATCTGATTCAATGATCTAGTAGAAGTTGATTTCAATTCCCTACTTTTCTTGGAGTTATTACCAACATGTAAATGCGACTCAAATCTGTTGGAACTCAACTACTCCTGCAAATGCACCAAATGACAACTATTCCTCAATCTCAATCTTGTTAATATTTTTTTTTCCTTCTCGTTAAGATATGCATATGCTCAAGTTACAATCTTTTCAAGTAAGTATGACACTCTGAGATATAATAATGCGAAGAAGGTGTTTGATGAAATGCCTCAAAGATATATTGTTGCCTCTACTGTTACAATATCATATTATCTTGATCATGGGTTGGTGAATAAGGCAATGGATGAATTTCGTCTGGTTTCTACCAAGGATAATGTTGGCTGGACAGCTATGATTGATGGTGGTTAGAAATAGTGAAATGAAACAGTTGTATATTTCGTTGTATTTCAATGTATTTCTAATTTATGAAACAATTTCTGATATATTTCATTGTATTCCATTGTACATACACATACTACAATTTTATATTTCTTAAACAATCAACCATATTTCATTGTATTTCAGTGTATATTTTTCTGTATTTGGAAGTATTTCTAAAAGTTTGGAATAGAGTAATTTGGAGAGAGAAACGTGGGTTGTTATGGAACTTCAACAGTTATGTGTCATATATGGTTGATTTAATTTGACTTACCATTTAAAATGAAATAAGAGAATCTATTCCATAAATACAGCCTATTTTTACTCTGCCAGATTTTGTATTTCAGTGTATTTCAAAAAATGCGAACTCTCCCAAATTTTGTATTTCCGTGTATTTTCCTGTATTTCAAAAACGCGAAATACAACCAAATACAACAAAAACTAGCTACGATTTGTAAATATAGAAAAAGTAGCTATAAATTGTTAGAAGCTATTAAAAGGTAGCTGTTTATATAAGTTTCACTACTATTTTTTGTGTTGGGCCCGTGCTATCACGGGCTTTCATCATCTAGTTATATATATGAAACACACTCAAACCATGCTTTCTCGTCTACTATACGCTATACATTTTATTTTCTATATTCAAATATTAATGTTGCCATCAATAATTATAAAACAAAAAATATTTAGGGAATTATTTAAGTGTTAGAATAATATCTATATTAAATTATATTAAGTATTCGAGTATTTTGAGTCAAACAAATATTAGAGACATTAATAAATAAAAAGAATTAATATAATACACACTAAAGAGAGTATTATATTAGTAGAATGTATGTTTTTATTTTTTATTTTTTACAATTTGAATTTAAAAATTAGAATAAATTAATGAAAGCTATATAAATCAGGAATATATGTTTAAACCATATCCTAATCAATAATGATATTCAAGTTGAACATCTAATCAAAACCTCGTGTCAAAAAAATTACTATTTTCCATTTAAAAAAGGAAAAAAGCGACAAGTTGGACAACCATAAAAGAGGAGGAATATATTTAAATTGTTTAGGTAAGACAAAGGTAGTTTCGTACATATAGCATAACAAATGATAAAACGATCTTTTCGCATAGACAAACGACAAATTTGACTATTTTTCCTTGAAAAAAAATCATGTATGGTTAGTCTTTATATCCAATCTCTAAATCTAATCCAAAACCTAAAGTCAAAAACAGAATAAACCCCCATATAAATTTTAACAAAAAAAATCTTTCTTTTTTCACTTTACTAGTTCTGTGAGGCTTGTGCTAAGTCCGAGCCCAAATTCAATATATAAAAGTAGATATTTTAATTAAAGAAATATAATCTATGTTAGTAATATTTAAATCTCATATAAGTATATTTCTAATATATAAAGCAAAACTTTCATTTCACTTCTTTAATATTTTAACTTTCATTTTGATGAAATTATTTACTTATTTTGTTCATTAATAATCTATACATAGTTAATGAACTTTTAAGACAAATACAAAATTTGTGCAGCCGATGGGGCTGCTCATCCCTTAATTAGGGGTTACGGGGTCGAGCTTGGGTATGAAAAAAATCTTTGGAGGGAGCGCTTTCCCCGTATAGGCGCTACACAATGCGAATTATCTGGATTAATCGAGCTCAAATGCGGATACCGGACACCGGATAGAAAATCAAAAAACAGGAGAAATGACGTAGGAGGCTCGACAGTTTTCGAAAAGTTGACCTTAAGAACAAAAAGTAAATTTGATTTTAAAAAATAAGATTAGGATCTAGGAGTAATTAATTGAAAAGTTTGACATTTTATTAGAAACTTTTGTGAGGTCTACAAAAGCCTCTGAGTTGTCCCTTATATATAATAGTAATATTTATTTTGAACTAAGTATAAAAATTATAAATATTGCTCTATAATATAAAATTGAGGGAGTAAAGAGCAAAAAAAAAAACCACAAAAATTTATTACAATATAAATATACAAATTAAAGAGGCAGTCGAATGAATTTAGGAAAAATAATTGGTGTTAAAAATTGGGAATAACCAACCAAAATGCAACAACTAGAACACACTTGGTGCAACATGAATGGTCAATAAAAAATGTGAGGACTACAAAACTTGCATATTCTCCCTTATATATAAGTACTAGTTATGGAAGGCCCGTGCTAAACCCGGGCCCAAACTCAAAATATAAAAATATAATCTTTTATTAAATAAGTATAACTTGCTATTTCTCGTGTCCCAATTTATGTGATACACGTTCTTTTTTAGTCTGTACAAAAAAGAATGATACATTTCTATATTTAGAAATAATCTAACTTAAAACTTTTCCTTTAAAGAAATGATTTACAGCCACTCAAATATTTATGATTTGTTTTAGGCCACAAGCTTCAAAAGTCATTATGTTCTTTCTTAAATTATATGCCTAATCAAACTATATCACATAAATTGGGACGGAGGGAGTACATTTTTCTACCAGATAACTAATTTAATGTATTTGCAGGTTAATGATATCTTATTAATAAGTTTTATAATTATTAAAGTTTTTTCATCACACAATTAGATGATTTTCAATGAAAACTTAATTTATGAGGAAGAAAGTTAAGTAGAAAAATTAGCAAATCTCAAAGTGACATAAGTGATTCGATATCCTAAACTAAGATGATAAAGTAGGATAATAACAACTTGCAAAAATCATAAATCGCAAAATATTTTCATATTTTTGTGAATTTTTGAGCTTATGATGTTATTTATAGATATAAATAAATATTTTTTGATACTTATTAAATTATGCACTCATTATTTTGTGTTAAGGGTTTATGCTGGTTAAATGTGATTTTTAACCTTAGTTTTAGAATAAATAGTTTTTTAAATTATACCTGAAAATCATTTTAGTACAATTTTTTTTAAACACATGAGCTCGGTAAAGTATAAATATAATATAACAAAAATGCCTACATGTAAGTAAACAAATTTTAAGAAATTCTCAAATTCAATAATGCAAGTATAAAGTAAAAGAAATGCCTACATGTAAGAAACTACAACCAACGAACCAATAACAAGAGGGAAAAAAAGTTGGAGGATAACAAGCAACAAAAGAAAAAGGAAAACCGAGAGAGCGATAAGAAGCAAGAATATCTAGCGAAGAATTCATTGTTTTTTTAGGATAATAGATAACATCAATAGTAGAACGGAAAAGGGCCTAAAATACCCTCGAACTATTGAAAATGGAGCAAAAATACCCTCCATCCACCTTTCAGCCCCCAAATACCCTTATCATCTATCTATTGGGTCTAAAATACCCTTATCACCACCTATTGGGTCTAAAATACCCTTATCACTAACATAATCTTTTCATTAAACACGTATCATTTTTCTATTGGTTGGATTATAAAATTAATTAAACTAATTAACTTTTGCAATATTGACCAGATAGTGCCCCCACCCCCCGACCCGACCCCCCCCCCGTGAAAAAAAAAATTTGAAAACAAAGTTGACTTTTTTTTTTTGCACCCCACCCCGCACCCTACCCCTCCCCCGCACCCCTACCCCCCCCCCCCCAACGCAAAAAAAAATAATGGGAGGGGAGGGGGGCGTAGGGTGCAGGGTTTGGGGGGTGGGGGGAGGGGAAGGGTGCGGGGTGGAAAAAAAAGTCAACTTTTTTTTTCAGCTGGGAGGGGGGGGGGGGAGGTGTAGGGTGCAAAAAAAATATTGTTACGCTTCTCAACTTCCTAGTAAAAAGCACAAGTACTGTGAAATGTCTTGATAAATTAAAATGTCTAATGTAATTGAGTTACCAAAAAAAAAATATCTCACCCTAAAATACATGGTATATTTTCAACCAAAAATCTAAAAGGCACAAGTGTAGATATTTTTTTTGCACCCCACCCCGCACCCTACACCTCCCCCGCACCCCCCCACCCCCCAAAAATCTAAAAGGCACAAGTTGACTTTTTTTCCACCCCGCACCCTCCCCTCCCAGCTAAAAAACAAAAACGTTTTTTTTCAAAAATATTAATTTTTTTTTGCATCGGGGGGGGGGGGGGGTAGGGGTGCGGGGTGGGGTGCAAAAAAAAATGTCAACTTTTTTTTCAAAAAAAAAAATAAAATTCACCGGGGGGGGTCGGGGGGGGGGGGGGGTAGGGGGTGGGGGGCACTTGAGTTATCTGGTCAATTAGTTTAATTAATTTTATAATCCAACCAATAAAAAAATGCCACGTGTTTGACCAGAATATTCTGTTAGCAATAAGGGTATTTTAGACCCAATAGGTGGATGGTAAGGGTATTTGGGGGCTGAAAGGTGGATGGAGGGTATTTTTGCTCCATTTTCAATAGTTCGAGGGTATTTTAGGCCCTTTTCCGATAGTAGAAAGTGAAAGAAGAAATAAGGTAGGCATTCGACAGCTTTTAAACAGTATACCATAAGAATAAAAAGTAAAATTGACGTAGGGATCTAGTAGCTCAGTTGGTTGGCTACCTGAACTTTCACCTCGTTGGCGAGGGTTTGAATCCCTACATTATAATCCCCTCTCGAATTTCCCCTCCCCCTACCCATTTTTTGTGAGGACTACAAAAACTCTTAGTTCTCCCTTATATACGGTAGTAATATGGACACCAGATCACATTTAAATACAATTAAATTAAGTTGAATTAAATACTATCCAACTCTTTTTTCCAATATTTTTTTATACACAACTGCAATAACTCTCTCAACACCCCACCCCCCTGTTCTACCCCACCCCCAACCCCGATTGTCCGCAATCATTCTCTTTCTTCTTCACTTTTCTTTCCTCCAATCATCTTGTTCAAATTCTTTATTTACTATTTATATAACTATATATATCTGCACTTTGAAGTGTGAAAACAGAAAAAGAAAAAAAAAAAAAAAAAAAGAAAGACATTTCTCTTTCTTCACGTCTCGGTATGTACTTTTATTTTTCTTTCTTTTCTCCATTTGGTATTTTGTTCGATCGTGTTCCACTTTTTGTGGGTTTTGGTTCTTGATTATTTTTTGCCTTTTTCTTTTATTTGAAGTGGTTGCTTATGTACCTTTCTGCTATTGTCTTGTGGGTTTTAACTGTTCTTGAGGTACTTCCCTTTCTTTTATTTTCCTTTTTTTTTTTGGTTGGTTTTGACACAATTTTTGCTAATCTTTTTTGGGTTAGTCTTGAAATTTGAAGCTTGTGAACCCCTTTTCTTGAATTGGTTGTTTGCTTAGCCTAGTAGGTTTTAACTTGTGCATGTTTTTTTTTTTTTTTGAGTAACTAAAAGCCTACAATTCTTGATGATTCTCTCTCTTTGTTGTTGTTGTTGTTGTTGTTGTTGTGTGTGATTATGTTGGTTTTTGAGAAAGTTTGGAACTTTGACTTATTTAGGTGGTTTTGTAATGGTGTAAAGAAACGATCTTTTGTCTCATATAATGGAATTACCTCTTTTATCTTTGTTTTGTTGGCAGTTATTTATTTGTTTACTTTTAATCTCCAAAGATAGAGCTTTTGATGAAGTGGTTGTGTTTGTTTTGTCTTGAGATGAATGAAGTTGTCCATTAGCTGATGCTGGTGTTTTTGTTTAGATGTTGGTTTATGTTCTTTTCTTTGATTGTTTGTTGGTCAACTCTTATCACTCAATTATGTTGGAAGATATTTAGTACAGATTGGAAAGAAAAGATGTTTGCTGAGTAACCTAGTCCCTATCTTGGCCTGCTTTAGTCGTTACCAAGGTGAAAACAAGGAGTTTTAGATTTCTTAGGAATTGAAAGTTGCTTTTGGAAAAAAGGTTAGTTCTTTAATTAGAGTTGGTGTCTTTGGGGGCATCCTGTGTGTCTAGGATTTTGAGGAGAGGCAACTTGTACCAAGTGGAAATAATTGACTGATTGGTGTGGTTGTGGACCCGAAGATGACTATCTTCTGTTTGCAAGTGTACAGCTTTACCCATAAGTTTAAGAAGTTGAAAGCTTAAACAGTGGCCAGAGAGGTTTAAAATTTTAATTATACAGTTATCTTATGCTGTCTATTAGAGCTGGTAAAGAGCACTCACTGCTGTATCAATTAGCTCTCTGGTTTCTTTAGCTAATGTGTATATGAATGTAAACTATGGAAACCTCCGATTAATCAGAAAGAAATTAAATTTTGCAGAATAAAATCACATAGCAAATGTGAAGGTGATAGGGGAGACTCAACGCCAGATTTTCCTTGAGATCATGTAATAATGACAATACCACTTTAGTACGTACACTAGTTCATAGTAGGTAGCTTGTGTGCACTTGATCTTAGCTGGATTGCTTACCGATTTGTTAAGCTGGTTTTTTCTAGCTTGTGTTTTAAAAGTAAAATGCAGCATCGTGTGACGAAGCGTTTTCAAATGTGCAATAGTCAGTGGAGATTCTCCAGGAATGATATGTATTTATTAATTGGCCCAAATTATGCTGCATTACAGATCCTCTGAAGATGCCGATGATAAGTGTATCTAAAGAAAAGGGAAGAACACCATGGGAGATTTGTCCAGGATCTGATTCCATCCATGTCTCTAGTGATGCTTCTCTTTTTTCAAGCTCAGTGCCTGTACTTCTTCACAATAAGCGTATGAAACGATTAGTCTTTCACTCATACTGCATTTGCCCATTTTGTTTAAGAAAATCTCACATCTTCTTAATCTCTTTGAAATTCTGATGTAGTGGCATTGAGTGATGGTGAACTGGGTCATCAATCCGTTGATGATACATCACCCAGCTTGAAGAAAATTCGCCCGGATGTAGAGGTTGATGAGCTGCTGGATGATGGTGAAAATCGTGCAATTGGAAGCTTGCTTCCTGATGACGAGGATGAGCTTTTAGCTGGGATAATGGATGGGTTTGACCCTAGTCGGTTTCCCAATCACACAGATGACTTGGAAGAGTATGATCTTTTTGGAAGTGGAGGAGGCTTAGAGTTGGAATCTGATGGTCAGGAACACTTAAACCTGGGTATATCAAGAGTAAGTCTGGCCGATTCAGTTGGCAGCAACGGAGCTGCTATTTATGGACTTTCAAGTGGTGGGGGAGCGGTTACCGGAGAACATCCACTTGGAGAGCACCCTTCTAGAACATTATTTGTCCGCAACATAAATAGCAATGTCGAGGATTCTGAGCTAAGAACTCTCTTTGAGGTTAGTTACACTCATATCTTACAGTGTATAGCTATGTTCTTTGTAATTTCATGTGACCCTCTCCTCCGGTTTGTCAGTGCTATGTCCTAATGAGTTCCCTGGACTTGTAGTATTGCTTTGTCTAGTTAGGGATGGGTTTTGCTTGTCAGTTTTGTAATTGGTCTAGAACCATATTACTTGTCCGTACTCTTTTTTCGAATTGCTGGATGAATATTTCTGTAGAAAGATTTCTTTTTTTGTAGATAATACTCGAGGTTGTCTTTTGCAATTTCTGGAGGCTTCATCCTGATTCTAAAGCTTTTGTCTTTCTTTAATCTTTGTCAGTTGAACTGCCTAAGGTTCTACTTTTTCCTGTTGGTACAACAAGATGATCTACTTTTTGTGAGTTTCTCTTGTAGTGATAGTATACCATAGTCGAGTAAATTCACTGGGTAGATGTGTTCATGAGATGCTTCAATTTGGTGTGGAAACCTGTTATCTTATTATTGTATAAGCCCCATATTAATTTTGGCATGGAAAATGTCAAAGCGCTGGCCTTGGTGTGTTTGCAATATCGCATTTGAGTCTACTGGTTGCTTGACAGACAAGAAATGTCTTGTAAAGTTTCTGATTTATAAGGTGTTTTTATTCCCCTTATAATCCTTTTTTCAGTTTTTAACGTCCTTCTCTTTTTCTTTTCCCCCCTTCTAATTAGCAATATGGTGATATCCGGACTCTCTATACTGCGTGTAAGCATAGGGGCTTTGTCATGATATCATACTTCGATATTCGTGCTGCTCGAACTGCAATGCGAGCATTGCAAAATAAGCCACTGCGAAGGAGAAAACTAGACATACATTTCTCAATCCCCAAGGTGCTTCTTCGTCTGCTGCTTTTAGTGGTTACAGAATTACATTATATGCTATATATTTATTTCCTTTCCTGACTAACCTCCTCTCCTTCTCCTATTACTCTTCTTCTCTCTGGCCCCTCAATGTTTATATATCAGGACAACCCATCAGACAAAGATGTAAATCAAGGAACTCTTGTGGTTTTTAATCTAGATCCATCAGTATCAAATGATGACCTCCGCCAGATATTTGGGGCTTATGGCGAGATCAAAGAGGTCAGATACTCAATAGTCAAACTGGTTATTTCCCATTTAACTCCATCTATTCATTTTCCCTTGTGTGCTTCCTCAAGGAGCTAGTTGATATTAATTATATGTGACATCCCATTTTCTCGCATCGCAGATAAGGGAAACACCACACAAAAGGCACCACAAGTTTATTGAATATTACGATGTTAGAGCTGCAGAAGCTGCTCTTAGGTCCTTAAATAGGAGTGACATAGCTGGAAAGCGCATAAAGCTTGAACCAAGCCGCCCTGGAGGAGCTCGTCGAAAGTGAGTAATCCACATTTTCTTTTTTCTTGATAAACAAGAAAAACTAGCGTTTTCGAAGCTTATAGTAGTCCTTTTTTTTGTTCATGAGCTTCGCTAACATTTTGCTGTTACAGCATCTCGAACAACTTAGTTACATTTGATTTAAACCTTCCCTCCTGCTCCATTATTGCAAGTGTCTGGCTGTTTATTTTGTTTTTCCTTCTTTTTGCTTTCTATCCCTTTTGCTGAATTAGATTACAGGATGATGATCAGACCAGCAAGCTCTCCCAATCTTTGCCCACCCTCACTAAAGGAAAAGGGAAAAGGAAATAACGTAAGCCCTCAATTGATGAGGGAAGCAATGAAGATACCGTATCACTTAAGTAGTATGCCATTGGGGCATTGGTTTTGTCATGGGATTAGTCATTTGCATTACCTGCATCTGAGTGGCGCACACTATACAAATCTCCTGCTGTGTGTATACCTTTTCCAGGCGTCCCGCAGTTATGATTGAGCAGGAACGACTTGAGAGGCTTACCTCATGTTTGAAAGGATACAATTGGAAAAAGTGGTTAGACCCAATGGAATCCATTAGAACTCTAGGATTCTGATAAATCTTTCTGAGCTGTTTGAGGTCTGGATACTACTGTAAGAAATGCTATGTCAACTAACTCCTTCATGGAGTAGCACCTGTGATATTTATCTAGGAAAAGTAGAGTAAATTAATACTGTTGCTGGGTGGTATAGGCCTGTGGATGTTCCAGCGGCAGTCTTAATAGAACAATGGGTTCGGGCATGAGATAGTGGTATGTGGGTTTTGAGATTTACACAAGATCAGCTAAAAAGTGCCAAAGGCCAAAGACTGGAGCCTTGAAGGATAGAGAATGGAGGATTTGGTAGCATTGCATCCACTACTCTCTTGTAACAAGTTCGGACTTGGTGTGTGTATATATATTCTCTCTCCTGCAGATAGAAATGAGGAAAGTAATATTAGCATAGACATTTAAAAGTAAGTGTAATCACATGACAGACTTAAAATGGCGTGATGCTGTCCCTTTGCACTCTTTTTTTTCCTTTGGTTTAAACCATGTTTATTTTTGTTACTGAGATTCTTGTGCTTCTTTAAGTGGGCTACTCATTAGCTGCTTCTCCTTCCTCCTGGATACTTTTGCTCCTCAGCCTTTTTATACCCTCGAGCTTGAGCTCTTTATGAACATGCCATCATACTATATGAGTCTCTTTTTGTTGGGTGTTCCGTCAAGTGAGGTTCAGCTTAGCCAAAAATTCGAGGTTGCATTATTTTATATGTTTCTGATTGCGCTGTTACATATTTGGGTTCAGTTTTTTAAATCTTGATGTCTGATATAGGAATCCTGTTTTCTTTGTGTTGCACTTGTAGTCTTGTATTGCAACCAAATCAAGAACCTGAACAAGATGATTCTTGGACTTTTCGGCATCCATTGGGTTCCTCACTTGGTAATTCCTCCCCGGGTAAGTTTACTGAGGATTTCCACTTCTATGTTATGCTGAGACAATTTAAGGTCTTCTGTTTCCTTCTGCTTGTGCCTGTATTCTCTATTTTTTTTTTTAAGTTGGGTGGGTAGAAAAGGGGGGGGGGGGGGGACTTAATTAATTTAAACTTCTATGATTTCAGCTATGACCTCTGATACTAAGGCATTGCCTATATTTCTTGCAGGTAATTGGGCACAATTTGGCAGCCCTATTGAGCGTGGCTCCACTCAAAGTCCTGGCACGTCACCAGGATTTAGATCCCTGAGTCCCACCATTGGCAATAATTTACATGGGTTAGCTTCAATTTTGCATCCTCGTGCATCAAATACCTTGAGGGTCGCACCTATTGGTGAGGATCGCACAATGGGCGGTCATGCAGATTTTCCTAATGGTTCAAACCATGTTGCTCCCTTCCCTCAGTCTCATTCTTTCCCTGAGCCTAAGATAACCCAGTTTGGTGGAACACTGTCCTCTTTGGGTGCTTCAAATACAACTGGTTCTGCTGTTGAAACACTATCTGGACCACAGTTTCTCTGGGGCAGTCCAAAGTTGCATCCTCAACAGAGTAATTCTTCATCCTGGAAAACCCGGTCTTTGGCGAATGCTTTTACATATAGTGGTCAGGGCGACAGGTTTTCCGTGTCAAATCATCAAAAATCTTTACTCAATTCATCTCAGCACCATCAGCACCACCTTCACCATGTTGGATCTGCTCCATCTGGTCTTCCCTTTGATAGGCACTTTGGTTTCTGCCCAGACTCGTCAATCCTGAGTCCAGGTTTTAGAGGCATAGGTATAGGTCCTCGTGACGGAAGTTTGATGGTTAACTATGGTGCTCGTACCGCTTTGAATTCTGGCGTTGTTGTTCCAGGGAATATGTCGGACAATGGTTCTCCTGGATTTGGCATGATGTCTTCCCAAAGACTCAGTCCTTTATTCCTAGGCAATGGTCATTTCCCAGGACATGCAGCTTCTAGCTTTGAAGGGCTGACTGAACGCAGTCGCACTCGACGTGTTGACAATAACAATAATGGGAACCAGATGGACAGCAAGAAGCTGTTTCAACTCGACTTGGATAAGATCAGATGTGGTGAAGATACTCGGACAACCTTGATGATTAAAAATATTCCTAACAAGTAATAGCTACTTCTAAATGCTTGTACCTTGTTAAGTATGGCTTATTTTAGTTTGGGTGACACTTGACATTTTTTTCCTCCAGGTACACCTCCAAGATGCTTTTAGCCGCTATTGACGAACAACATAAAGGCACTTTTGATTTTCTGTATCTGCCCATTGACTTCAAGGTAATCCTATAGTAGTTAGGATTATGTGCTTTCCTTTTTGTTTCTCAAAGTCTGATGGAAATTCTTGCTTGCGAGCAGAACAAATGCAACGTGGGTTATGCATTTATCAACATGTTGTCTCCATCACTCATCATCCCATTTTATGAGGTTTGTTTTTGTCTATTCTTTTAAACGTATTGTATTACTTTCTTTTTCCTGAAGTGATTGGGCTATGAGCTTTGAAGCTGTCTCTTCTTGTTGTATAGTTCTTGCCTTCCCGGTTATATATAAAGATTGCTATGCCTTCTTAATCGTCTCTTCCTTTTTATTGTGTTTGCGGTCTTGAAGTTTTGAAGCAAGTGTGTTGTGCTGTGTATTCACTTTGTGCAGGCATTTAATGGAAAGAAGTGGGAGAAATTCAATAGTGAGAAAGTGGCTGCTTTGGCTTATGCTCGGATTCAGGGAAAAACAGCCTTGGTAGCCCACTTCCAGAATTCAAGTTTGATGAATGAAGATAAGCGGTGTAGGCCAATCCTTTTCCACTCGGAAAGCTCAGAATTAGGGGATCAGGTAATATAGACCGTTTTGTTAAGAATTAAGCATGCAAAATGTAACTACTGTTATGTCGTGCGCTATGATTCGGCTAGCTTTGATTTTTTTCTCTTGAGTTTTCAGGCTATGTGATTGGATATTCTTGTTGAGATAATATGACAACTGAAACTGCAACTTTTTCATCAAAACATAATTATAGCTAAGATGAAAACTTCCCTGCAGATTGTTCAAGAACATCTTTCATCTGGAGGCTTACATATTCAAATCTGTCAGTCAAACGAGTCAGACTTCCTGGAGTCACAAGGTAGCCCACCTGAGGAGGATCCAGTTGACAAATCGGAGAATAGCTAGCAGTGTCATGGAAGAGTTTTTGCTCACGGCTTGATGAGTGTGCAGCTGCTAGTACAAGTGTCGATATACATGTGTAGAGTAACATGATTAAGGCAAAAACATAGAAGTATGAAGTATTTGTATTATAGTGAGTAGGTGTTTTTGGTTAGAAATATCTAAAGAGGAAGAGGGCTATTTCTGACGTGGCATCAAAGCATCTGTAGTTCATGTTGTAATCCTTTGGCAAGTTGAGATAGAAAACTATATCTCAACATGGCATGCAAGGTTTGTAGTTTTGTAACAATTTTTTTGGTGGTAGGAGTAAAGAGGAGATGCTTGAAACTTGTATAGTGGGAAGGAAAGCTGACGGCCATTTTGTATCAAGCATTTTGCTATTTATGTGAAACATCTCTAGAACAATTGTATAACAAAATTGCTTGGTTTACTTATTACTTTTTACACAAGAAGCAATGATTTAATTTTCACATTTCACACCTCCTCTACTTTGCCTTAGTTTATTTTGTCTTTTTCATTATTTAGGAGAATCATGTGAAGTTATTGAATGGAGGATGCCAGACTTGTATGCTAATGAGTAATGGTTAAAATGTAACTTGACCTGCTTGTAGATTAAAATATAGTTTAGTTATAAAAAACTTGAAAGGAGAGAAATTGTGTAATGTGATAGAAGGCCAAAACCTTAAGGGAAGCATATGTATTTTTCTTTTATCAGTTGGACTACCTATAATTCAGAACCTGAGCTAGTGTTATGCTCTATGCATTTACGTTTTCAAGGATTTCCTGTTATTAGTTTCTTTTTCCTTTACCGTGGGGTGGAAAGAGCATTAATTAGACAAAATGAGCGCGACTTGAGGTCTTTTGCATTTTCACCATGTAACTCCTGTGACTACATTAAATTACCGTAACTGGCACGTCGGATTTCTGCTTTCATTTTCTCTTCTTTTAGCTGAAGATCTATTGAAAACATTCTCTGTACCTTTCAAGTAAGGGGTAAAGTTTGCATACGCTCTATCCTCTCCAGACCCATTTGTGGGATTACACTACATACGTTATTGTTGGAGTCCGCAACGAAAATGAACCCAAAAAAATGTTACTAATTCCCCCATTTTTTTTTTTTTGGGTTAAACGCCTCTTTCTTTACACCTTTTTACGTACTTTACATAGATTAATCATGCTTCAGGACTCTGAAAGTTCAATGTTTTATGTAGAACCCTACTTATTTTTGAGCAATTAGTAAGGTAAGCTCAATACATCAAGGATAAGCAAAACTTCGGATTGTCGTTTTAGTGGTTAAAAAGTGCTTGAAGTCCAATTTTGTTTAGCTTTAAGTTATTTATATTGTAAGGTTTCGATTTAAACGTGTTATTTTTTAGTTAAAATTGCATTATTCATACCAATCTCAAAATAATTAAATTGCATCATTCTTAATAATATGAAAACACTTAAACTTGTTCATTAATTTGAGACCCAAACTTATTAAAATACAATCATCAAAGAAAGAAAAAACTTAAAATACATGAGCCTACACATGCCCTTGATTTGATCTTCCGCTAAACATACTAATATTCTTCAAATTAACAACATCATTATAAATTAAACAAAAAACTAAAATCATAATATTCTTAATCATCATCAGAATTGAAGTCTTCAATACCGTCCTCAGAACAATATTTTGGGTTTCTTAAGACATATCTTCTTTCAGTAGATGTTAATTCTCTACCTGTTGATGATGCTTGTTCTTCGACCAACTTTAGCATGTAAAATCTACAACGTCTTGCTAGCATTCTGTTGTTTTCTTTTCTACTCCTTTGTATGGCAAACTCGCATGTTTCTGGACCTACTCGAGGCATGGTTATTGAGAACATTGTTTGGATTTGAGCGTTGAGATTTTCAAGTCACGAACAAGACGTTGTGATTCGGCGTACCGATAAGCCCATTCGCGACGTAAACCACAATAATATTCACGTGGATCTGAATATTTCAGCTCGCGAAAATCGTCATTACGCTCTATTAAAAGGTGGGGCTTGAAATCGTCTAGCATGAATTCACTGTTATCAGTTGAGGAATCACCGGAATAGTTACTTTGATTTGAGTTGTCATCACCACTGCTATTTGAATCCTGTGAAAAAAATACCGACCAATCTATATTTCTACTATTCGACATTGAATTTTAAGTAGATACTAAGTAGCAAAAAGCTCTTTATATAGGTATCAAACTCAATAGGTTGTGAGATCATGACTATGACCCCACCAACTTTATTTAATACAGTACAACTATTAATAATATCATGGGGAATCATCGTCATAGGACATCTCACAGTCCGAATCCCACTTGGATCTGAATCTGACGTAACTATGTTGACCATATTCTACCCTGAGGCAACGTATTTTCATCCGATTGTTCTCTTCGCCAAAACGGTTAAGAGCAAAATTCAACTCTCGTGGAGTGCCACGAGGCATTGACATAGCACATTTTTTTGGGCGTTCAAGCCCTAGTGACCTCAAGTTTTGTTCCAGTGCTGCAGCCTCCCTAACACGCCAATTCCACTCGTCTGTCACCATATTGTTGTAACGTTGATTGTATCTCTCGTTCGGGTTATTCGAGTATTCAAAAACTTCACCCAATTCCCATGTCCTACCCATTGCGTCGAATACGTCTCCTGGAGAGAACATTGTAATACGACTAATATCTCCAAATTGATTAAAAAATGACATAATAACTCAATTTTGTGTGGTTGGTAGTTATTCGTCAATTACGTTATATAACACTTGCTAGCATGAAACGCAAATTTTGGATTCGAATTATGACGTCTTTCTGTATGACAACTCTGATTGACAACACAACGCACAGAAATAGTGTAGTAATTTACTGCGTTATGTCAGAATTTACTGCGTTATTGATTAATAACGCAGTAATTTACAGCATTATTCTGACATAACGCAGTAATTTACTGTGTTATTCTAACATAACGCAGCAAATTACTGCGCTATGTCAAAATAAGGCATTAATATAATGGGCTATACTACTACTTAATTATAACGCAGTCAAATAGGCGCACTCCGTACTTAATTTGACTTGACGTAACACTACAAGACACACTAATTGCATGCGTTATATGATTCAAACGCTTTCAAACCTTATATAATACAAATTTTGTATGAAAGGAAAACACAGTTTCTAAGTTTGATCCAATTTTCTTTATTTTACACAAATTCTAAGTTTAATCCAATTTTTGCATTTTGTACTCCTAAATTAGTCAAAAAATGGAAGATGTTCCAAAAATGAGGGTTTCTTTATTCTGGGACAGAGAAATTACATTTGAGGAAAATAGTTTACGTTATGACTCTCCCCCAAAATACCATGTTAAGTTTCCACTTAACTTAAAATTCACAAAACTACTCCAAACCTTGTATAATAGACTACAAGTGAGTAGGAGTGATTTTGATTTAAATATAATTAGAAGATATCCAATATCATTTACACCGCAAGGTGTAGTTAGTTATGGACAGTGGCATATTCATGACGATGGTTCTTTGACGGATTATTTGAAGGCGCCTTACGATTATAGGAAATGAATAACTTTAAACGTCCTTGAAATGTACGCACAGAAGGTCCCCATTAATCGTCTTGAGGTCATGGATATAGCTCCTCGGGAAATCCCATCTAGAATTCAGGCTGAAGCTACTGAAGCGGAACCTACTCATGAACACAATTATCCTGACATGAGCACTTATGAAGGCATTTTAAGGAGTCAAATGCCTCTGGAAAGTTTAAGTCAGCAATTTGATGGGCAGTGGTAAATATTCATTATTATTATGTGTAGTTTCATATGTTAATTACTTGGATGCTACTAATGATGTTGATTATATTTTTTAGGGGTTATACACCTACTCAAAACGATGGTCCTTCCTCAAGTTTCGGTGCAATTGATTACTATCAGTACATCTATTTTTTTAACATCAATAGTATTATTTGATGTCTAGTAGTTAAAATACTCTAGTTTCTTATGTAGGGAGAATGTGGTCATTGCACCAAATTATAGGCAAAGACCTGCTCTGGAAGGAAATACCTAATATGGAGGAAAGTGAAGATGAAGAAAGTGAGGATGAGGTTGAGGTTGGTACTAATCCTCAATATCAAGTAGAACTGTTGCAAGACATGATGAATAGTCCAGCACACCAGGAAGAACTGAATTCACAACACCCATTTGACCAGCAAGCGCCTATGCCGCAAAGTCAATTTCAACAGCAAGAGTCGACCTCGGTTCATTGGCATTTTGATGAGATCCCTTATCTTGATCATCTTCAAGATCGCCCCGATGCCTTTGTCTTTACTAGGGATGATGATCATATTCGGCGAAATTTGTGGAAAGAGCCGGTGGATCTTGTAAAATAGAAGGTTCATATTGAAAAAGGCATGATTTTTAACTCGAAAAAGTCATTGCAAAGGGCTGTTAAGATTTATTGCATCCAGCGGATGAAGGAGTTAAAAGTTGACGATTCTACTCGAAAACTTTGGCGATTGGTCTGCAAGCGAAAAAATCAAGGTTGCCAATGGATGTTCCGTGGCAAGGAGACTGCTGAAAAGATGTGGACTATTTCAAAGTTCTACACAAGGCACACTTATGATATGGGTGACCTCCCAGATGATCGTTGCAATCTAGATACCAATATGATTGTTGTTGTGTTAGTTGGCGACATTGCAAAAAGCCCGGGGTATCCCCTTCGCTTAATTTTATTTTAATTTTGATGTTAACACGATGTTTCTCGTTATTATATGCTGATATTTCAACTTATCCAGGTACCCTATAAAAGATTGTATTACAGCCGTCTTGAAAGTATATCGCAAAACCGTCAGTAGGCGGAAGGCGTATCTTGGGCGTAGACGCGCACATGAGATAGTCTACGACAATTGGGAGGGCTCTTTCATGACGTTGCGGAGATACATGACGGCTCTACACACTTCAATCCTAGTACTGTTGTTGAATGGAAGCTTAAATCGAAGCCTGGAGTGCCCGGTAATATTTTTGAGTTTGTGTTTTGGGCATTCAAACCATGTATTGATGGTTTTGCTCATTGTTGGCCAGTAATATCAATAGATGGAACACATTTGTACGGGGTATACGACATAAATCTGCTAATTGCAGTTGGAATGGATGCAAACGGAGCTATATTCTCTCTAGCTTTTGTAATTGCAGCTAATGAGAGCACTAATACGTGGGGTCTGTTTTTGAACTACTTGAGGCAACACGTTATTAAGGATCGTATGGGCATATGTGTTATGTCAGATAGAAATGTTGGCATATTGAGCAATATGTTTAATTTGCATAGGTGGCAGCCGCCTTTTGCCTACCATTGTTGTTGTTTAAGGTATTTGAAGGCAAACTTTCAAAAGGCATATCGAAGCCCAGCACTTTACAATTGGATGTGGGCGGATGCAATAGAGCATCAGGATAAGAAGTTTCACTTGCACATGGAGATTATTAGGCGGGCGGATGAGGAAACCTTCCACTGGTTGAATATGTTCGTGGTTTTGTACATTGAGATTTGTCGTGTGTTAGTGGTTCTAGTCTTGGATACCGAGGTTATCAAGGTTAAATGAGATTAGACAAATTTATCTTATAGTTATAATGGGTTAAGTTCTTGTTTAGCAGGTATTGGATGGATTAGAGGCTCAATGAATCAACGAAAATACGTTTCGGCAAAAGTTGAGATTTATGGTTGTATTTATGGACTGTATATGTTATACGAACCATAAATTTTATAGACTCCACCGTAAAATTGAATCAATGGATGGTGGTTTTCTGTTGGTGATTTACGGTCCAAATGTACGGACCGTAAATTATTTACGATCCGTATATTGGACCGTATATATGAGGCGGTGGCAGTTTTTTTTAATATATATTTTCGACCCTTGCTCATTTTTGCTCATTTCAACATTTCCCAAAGTTCATGAAAGCTCTAGAAATTTCTTCTAAACATATTTAACCAACCCCAAGTGAAATCAAAGATTAAAAGGCAAAAATCAAGAGATTCAAGTGTTAGAAGATTCACGAGGGTTTGTAGAGTCTAAGTATTCCTTTGGTGTTGAAGTTGGAGGTTTCACTCTAGTGGAATAATTTGATCCAAAGCTTGCTCTTGTGTGATTAAGGTAAGTTTTCACATCTATTGCATGTTGTTGAGGATGTTTGATTGTTATACAACTTGATTGAGGAAAGAAAGTGAAAAAGGAAGTTCAAATATGAATTTGAGGATATTTGGAGTAGTGAATTAACTTGAGTTATAATTTTTGACATGTTATGAGTATAGTCTTGTTATGAGGGGTAATAATGATGATGAGGAAGTGTTGTATACAAGTGTATAAGGGGTTGTGTTGAAGTTGTTCTAAATTAATTATGAGAAGAAGTTGGGATTGTATAGAGTATAGTTTGAATGAAATCTTTTAATCATGGCATTGTTGATGTTGTTATTATTGTTTGGGAGTTGATTTGGAGTTTGGTGGAAGTAGATTAAATAGGGGAAGTGCTGCCCAAATTCCGTTAGCTCACTAATTACTCTAGTTTGAGCTTATGAATGTTT
Organism: Lycium barbarum; assembly: GCF_019175385.1. Lineage (NCBI taxonomy): Eukaryota > Viridiplantae > Streptophyta > Magnoliopsida > Solanales > Solanaceae > Lycium > Lycium barbarum. Next base: position 78,693,895 of record NC_083348.1, on the reverse strand, counting down.
TCAAGACTTAACTCTAGTATGAATTCTCTTGAATATAGATTTGTGAGCCTGGGAGGAGAAACGTTAAGTAGTTAAGGAGACGAAAAGGTATGTTAAGGCTAACCCTTTCCTTTATATGGCATGATCACTTTGATATGAACATACATACAAATGTCCTCTATAATGACTTCATTTCTAGAAATGTTAAAGCTTATGATTCTTGAGGTCCATATGATATTGTTGATAATTGTCCCATAATTATTGATCTTCTCATATGATTATTGATCTTGCTCATTGTTGTTGATCTCATCTTATGATAATTGTTCCTTCGAGGTGAGATATAGCGACGATGATGATTTCCATAATGATAATCGGAGGTTTACCGACCTTACTTCACTCCGATACAGTTGTAACGTATTATTTGGGCTCTCATACATGCTTTATATATGTAGTTATTTTTCTCCCACCGAGCCGCGCTATAGTCGGCCGGGTACGACACGTAGATGTGCACACCACTGCAGTGGGCAGGTTATGATGTTACCCCAGACGCGGGATGATATGATATATGGATCGGGTTACACGTTCCGCAACACTAATACTTATATTATATATATATATATATATATATATATATGTGCGTGTATGAAAAATATTTTTTTTAAAAAGGCTAAGCATGCATGATATCCGCCTTAAGAGGTAATCAGATGTACAAGTTATTTTTCCTATCTCAAGTTTCTTCCATATTTTCATTGTGTTGTTGTTCATGCCTTACATACTCAGTACCTTGTTCGTATTGACGTCCTTTTTGTTTGTGAACGTTGCGTTCATGCCCGCAGGTAGACAGGGAGACGAACCAGACCCCTAGACTGCTTCATCAGCGATTGTACATGAGCGCTCCATTTGTTTCGGAGTTGTAGTTCAGCTGGTACTATTCTTTTGTGTATATATGGGCATGACCGGGTCCTGTCCAGTCTTTATGATGTTATGCACTCTATGTAGAGGCTCGTAGACATATATATATAGTTAGATTTCCCATAACCTCATCGATTCATATTTTTGTATATCATTTTTGGCAGCCTTGTCGGCTTGCGCATATGGGCATAGTTGATGATGATTATATAGATGTGCATTTATCTTTTGGACTCATGCCCTTACAGATTATGATAGTTATGGGTTATCTTTATGGTCCACCTAGATATGATTATGAGATATAAATAAGAGGTGCTCGGGAGGTTAGCTCCGAGTGCCCGTCACGGCTCTTCGGTTGGGTCGTGACATAATACAATTGATAAAGACAAATGGACATTACACCAGGATGAAGGTAGGTGATGGGGGATGCTGACAACAAACAGCTCTGAGTCATTCAATGGCTTGTTGAAATATGCACGGGGTCTACTCGTCACCGCAATGGTGAGAATGACTTTTAAGCAAGTTGTGGAGCGGTTCGTCACTAGATCAAAAGAGGCCAAAGGACTTGCGACAGACAGTCTAAAATGGATGCCAAAACCGTCACAATTGTTCGAGTATCACAAATTTAAGGTTCAGCAACACGACTGGATGGAGTACAACTATGCAGAGCGCATATTTGAACTCACAACAAGTGTGCACCAAGGTAAAGGAGGTAACGTCCACACAATTTGTGAGATTCCAAGAACATGCACATGTGGCAAGTGGCAATCATATCACATGCCATGTTCTCATGCCTTTAAGTGCTTTATCACAATGGGAAAGAACACCTCCCCGTAAGTGGCTAAGGAATATACAGTTCAATATTATGCAAAAACGTATGCTGGAAGGTTCTACCCACTTGGTAGTGAGAGTTATTGGCCGCTGGATCCATTTTCCATGGTTGCAAATAAAGCATTTATCCGTAAATTCAAAAGGAAAGCATACTCCCGTATTCCTAATGAAATGGATGTTCCACCAGGGAGATACATTCGAAAATGCTCATTTTGCAATTATGTTGGTCATGATAAGCGCAAGTGTCCCTTACGGCATAGTGGTCAAAATACATCTCGCGGTGGAAGTATCTCTCGTGACGGAGGAAACTTCACGGTGGTGGCACATCTCGTGGTGGTGGCGGACGATCAACTCAAGGGCATGTGTAGGCTCATGTATTTTAAGTTTTTTCTTTCTTTGATGATTGTATTTTAACAAGTTTGGGTTCCAAATTAATGAACAAGTTTAAGTGTTTTCATATTGTTAAGAATGATGCAATTTAATTATTTTGAGATTGGTGTGAATGATGCAATTTTGATTAAAAAATAACACGCTTAAATCGAAACCCTACGACATAAATAACTTAAAGCTAAACAAAAATGGACTTCAAGCACTTTTCAACCACTAAAACAACAATCCAAAGTTTTGCTTATCCTTGATGTATTGAGCCTACCTTACTAATCGCACAAAAATAAGTAGGGTTCTATATAAAATATTGAAGTTTCGAAGTCCCGAAACATGATTAATCTATGACTAAAGTACGTAAAAAAGTGTAAAGAAAGAGGCGTTTAACCAAAAAATAAATGGGGGACTCCTTTAACACAGTAAAAGGACTTAACCGTGCCGTTACGGTTAAGTCCTTTAACGCAGTAAATTATTGCGTTAAAGGTACTTTAGTAAAAAAAAAAATTAGTACTTTGGTTCAAAATGTTTTTTTTTGGGTCATTTTGGTTCCGGACTCTTATTGTTGTAACCCCACTCAATAGTACATTACAATTCCAATTAGTCTGGAAAATAAATTTTTTAACGATAAAGGTAAAATGTTGAAAAATGATTATTTCTCACTTGATTTGCTAAAAGTGACGAGTAAATTGGAATGAAGTATTAACATGGAAACCAAAAGTAACTAAATACGCTTAGAATATAAATTTCCTTGGGCGCATCTTTATAGCTACGACGTTTTCATTAATATGAATTAGTAAAACTAAATGGATCTTTTTTCATTCCCATCTATGGACAAGTTATTGAAAAAAAAAATATTGGCGCTTTTAAACAAAAAAATTCATGAAAAAGGTTTAAAGAAATTAATTTTGATTTATTGACTCAATTCTTTGAAATGAACTGAACTTTCCTATCCAGCCAAACATCATAATTTTGGAGCGTTTTATTGAGAAGATAGTTTTAGAGCATACTGATACAAACAATATAGTGATATACAGCATAACAGTTTACATAAGTAACCACATGAAAACATATCCTATGCTGCTGATAATAATAATAATAATAATAATAATAATCATGGCTGAAGAATCAGAATCAACTCCAAGGCTTCATAGGCTCTAGAAATACCAGATATATTCTTACTAAAACAAAAAGAAAAAAAAATTACCTGAAGTGCAGAGGAGAGTTTAAGGTACCTTGATATATGACTTAGGACACTCTGCCTGCATCCAAAATTGGACCATGTTGTCTAGATTTCCATTTCTTGAGTTCCTTCCAAATTCAGAGCGTGTTGTGTAGATTTCGATGTTTTGAGTTCCACTTCAATTAGGAAATAACATTTGTTTTCCTCTCTAATATAGCGGACGTGTCCGTTCATCATATTGACAAGTTTCCGGGAAGCATTTAACGCGATTCCTTCTTGTGCTGTCCATCTATTTCTTTCTCCAGACATGTCATCGATTAGAGCAGCAGGTAGTCCTTGGCCAGGGTGAGCCATTCTAGAAAATAAAGAGCGTTAACTTTACATGAGCATTTATCAACAGCAGTCATTACAATACATACATATAGTTATTGTAAGGCTATGCAAGGTGGTTTCGCGGATTATGACAAAGATGTTTACAGTTACAAAGGAAGACAACTGAGAAAGTTCTTCCTGATTTTCTACTCTTCTCATTTGAGAGATTCAAAGTGAGTATTTGATAACAAAAAACAAATTCAGATAAGTGAATAAAGCTCCATAAATATTTCCACTGATTACATTAAACCCAGCAAAGTACTTCTATGGGTTAGGCGTTATATGTTGCAGGAAAGGACAGACATACGTTGCAGGAAAGGACAGACACAAGATAAAATAAGTTCATGTTCTTATGTAACAAACCATCAATATTCAAAAGATAAATAGCTCTCAAGTTACCTGAACTGGAGATGGATAAAGTCATTTCCATCTTGTGCAAGTTTCAAACCAGGTAACACCTTGATTTCAACCCAACCATCCGGAGAAGGTGCATGATGCACTACACTCAGCAAGAAATCTGACAGAACACGCTGAAGCTTAATTTGATCACCATATAGAGGAAGTGTTTTGATCTGGTCAGGGATATCATGCAGCAGCTGTAAGTTCTTTTCTTTCAGCAAAATCATTACTTGACTCACAATAGCATCCACAACATTTCCTAGAACGAACTCCTCCATGTTTAGCTCCACTTTGCTGCTAGAACCAGGAGAAAGTAATGTGCATTAAGCAGACCTTTCAGCCTTAGGGAAACAACACAAAGAGAAACAAAGAAGCAAGTATCAACATACATATACTATGGTGGCTTATTGTTGCACTAACAAATGCAAAGGGTCGTTATAGTAGATTTTTGAAGAAAACTATAAACTTTTTACGCATTTACAGTCTTTTGGGTACTTCTCTCTCTTTTCCTTTGGCGCTCCTGTAAACTGATTGCACTCCTTCGGAAAGCCGTTTCTAGTGAATTTAACAGTTAATGAGTACCAGCTACTCAAGACAGGGACACTGTGTCCAAAAATAGCTTATCAAAGGAATAACTATCAGTAGAGGCCAAGCAAATAGGAAATAGAAGTTGCGTAGCCTAGTAAACTTGAAGCAAATTACTTTATAGTTGAAACTACACAAATTAATATAAGCCGTGATAAGGGAAGAGTTGCTGTAGAGGAAAGAAGAGTGGTAACCTCTGGATGAAAAATCCATTCAGAAGGTCTTACAGATCATATATGGGATTTCCTCTATCATAAAGTGACAATCAGTTGAGGTGGAACATAAACAAACATAAGAAAGAGATAGAGTAATTTTAATCAGGGTCATATAGAAGAAGCATTACCCATCCTTTATACCTCCAAAATCCATATTGTCAATAACAGACAGTATCTGTTTCTCACAGGCTTCACTAGTCTCCAGAAGCTGTTTCTGATTATCTGAAACACAGGTTGCTTCAAGGAGTTTATGGGTAAACTGGATCCCATACAGTGGATTTCTCATCTGCTGTCGGACATAAGCAAATTCTTTAAGTTTTGAAAGGGATTCTTTATTGTCTTCTTGTCTCTCATCTGATGCCTCTAGCGTTGGCTGCAAGAAGCAGAAACACCCAATTATATTCCCATGCTCATCAGTTCTCTTGCTTGCTGTTAGGAATACTTCCACCAACTCTCCTGTCCTATTAAAAAATCCAAATGGAAGCTTTTTGGTGCCATGGCCACTAAGTGCTTGGTAGAAAAGAATCATAAATTTGGTAAGGGCATCTTGTCCCCTAAGACGACAAAGACCACCAAAAACCTCACCAGGAAGTGTCCTCCCGATGATTTCATATCTTGTCCAACCAGTCAACCTTTCCATTGCTGCATTCCACTCCGAACAAGAAGCATTTTCATCAGAAGCAAATATTGGTGGAATCAATGGATTAAGACTTTGTACAATAGCCTCATAATCTCCTCGCAACTGAACGAATTTATCCATGACAGCTTTCTCAGGAGTGACATCTTGAGCCACAAAGCACACACCAACAACATCATTTTTGTGGTCCCTGCTTGTGCAGGTATTCGTCACAAGGTATATAACTGATTCTGGTAGATCCTTCCCAAACCTTCGCAATTTTATTTCCACATTTTTGTCCTCCTCACCTGAATCATAAGTTATCACAAGTTACAAAGAGAGGGGGAGGGGCAGAACAAGCTTAGAAATGTTAGCGGAAGCTTCTATGTTATGCTAGCTTCAGTCTTCAGTCAATTTTGACTTACCCAGAAGAGAAAAAGACAGTCCTTTTCAACTAAAAGAGTAAGCTAAGTTTCACTATGCAACGGAGAAGACTGATTAGTCAATGCTGAAAGCATAATATTGCCCCAAATAATGCAGGTAACTAGGCATATATATTATAAAACACAAGATGACAGGCCAATTCAGTTTGTACGTAGCCAATTCTCTTACAGTAGGCATGAATTTCAAATCTAAGAAGGCTATCAAGTATGGACTACAATGCATAAAGAATGAAGATAAAAAAAACAAAATGAACACATATGTAGAATTATAGCCATCTAATGTTAAGCATGTTTCCGAATTATAATGACTATAAAGGCTAAAAGAGAAATACCTGACAGAGCTCTATGTAGAACATTTTCTACAGTTCCATGTGAATCTTCATGAGCAATATCATTAAGGAGAGACTTTCCAATAGCTTCACTAGCATGCAACCCTGTCAAGTCAGCAATCTTCTCATTCCATCCATTTATTAAGCCAGATGGATCAACTCCAAAAATTGGAGCAGTGGCTGTCTCAATCAACCTAACCATTTCCATTGCCACAGAACTAAGTTCATCCATGCTTGGCCCATCAGCATCATTCTGTTGAGAAGAGGTCAGAGTTTTTAGATAACTGTTCTCTCTCTCTTGAACTGATTCTCTCATTATGATTTGAAGAGAATGAATGGCATTAATCTCCGGAACCTCCCATGGCAAACTTCTGCTTTTAACCACTTCAAGAAAGGCATTAAATGAAGACCGCGGGTGCATTTTGCCTCCATCATCTTTATCATCTGGATGATGCTTTGCACCTCCCCACTTGACTTCCTTTGCTGTGTGAGACCTGAACCAGAATAGAAAATCCTTGGAAGTAATTCTCGCAGTAGCCATACCACAAACTGCATCTCCCAGTAAAGTCGCACCAGGATAACCAGCATCTGCAAGACTGTCCGTACTTAAACCTGTGGAGTCCGTATGAGCTCTTAGTAACCACTCTGCAATATCTTTAACTTGTGCTTTAGTTGGTGTCACCCCAAGCAACCAACATTTTCCACCATAATAAAGTGCAGCTCCATCACACTTGACAAGATCCATAATACTAGGGGATTGTGTTACAATACCAAATGGAACATCTCGAAGAAGCATGTCACATAGTAAGGTCTGCATTTGGAGAGTTTTCTTCTCTGCCAACTGTGATGCCAATTGGAGCTCCATATTAAGCTGCAGGCCAAATGCTTGTATGAAGAATTCACACGCATATCGAAGTGGGAAAGGCACATAGCGGGAAGAAGCGTGATGACAAACAACCAAACCCCAAAGCTTCATTGAATCACCGCTATTGATAACAACTGCCATCGCCAACGACGAAATAGATCCCATGTTGGCCATATACTGGCTATGGCAGTCATGAGGTGATCTAAGAGTCGAATTTACCAAGCAGAGAGGCTTCTTTAGTTCTTCACTCTGAACAACCTTAACAGGATTTGCATTACAATCACATATCATTCTAACTCTGTTCTGTTTGAACAAGAACCGAGCAGCTTGTGGGATATCTGTTGCAGGATAATGCAAACCCAGATAGGGCTCCAAGTCTGATCTCCTAATCTCAGACACAACTTCACCATGATTATCATCATGGAACTTATACACCATTACCCTATCATATCCAGTAAGCTTTTGCACATCTTCCACAGCTGTATCACACAAAACCCCTATATCTCCACCAGGGAGTGATTGCAACCTAGATATCGACCGCACCGCCAGTTTCTGTGACTGCACTGCCCCAGCAAGAAGCAATGCAGGATCACTAGAATTAGCAGGCTCTAAATCAATCACAATGCCCACATCAATCCTATGAAGTATAGCATAAAAAGGCTTGTGGGTACTTCTAGAATGAACCCATATAGGGTTCAACAAAGAAATCTCCCTAGAAGCCATAGCTTTAGCTAATGAATCCCCTGAAGAAGGGGTAAAAAGGGTTCTAGCATCAACACCAATCAAACTAACAGAATTTCCAGGCTTCAGAATCTTAAAATCCAACATATCAAAGCAATTCTCACTATAACCTATAATCTTGAAAGTTGGTTCTTCAATAGCAACCATACAACCAAATGGTTGAACAAGTCCACCCCTCTGAATTTTTGAAAGATAAGAACTTATTTCTTCTTCATTAGCATCTTGTGGTGCAAAAGGAACTGATTTTGAATAATTAAAGGACTTACCAGACACACTAGACTGGTCAAACTCAGCCATTAGCTTTGCATCAGCATTATACTGAGCAAGTGTGACCTTGCTGGCATGATTCTTCATGTTACTAGCAGCTGAGGAAATGGAATCTTTGTTGGAATTCTTGTTGTCTTGTTGATTCTGGCTGGTGGGACTTTCTGTTTTCCTGGTTTTACTGCTGTGAAACTCCATTTGATGGGTTCTTGAAAATGGATTATTCTTGGGAAAAAATGGAAGTGGTTCAGTAGAAAGAGAAGCTGGAAATGTAACATGACTATACTTGACAGATTCTCCTACTTGAGCCCTCCTTGGAAGCTCCACACGTCTCCTTCCCCTCTCTCTCTTTTTTTTTTCTCTAGTACGGACTGTGGTTATTTTTTTTCTTAATTATGTCACTAGACCTTTCCAATCACTGTCCTAATTTCCTATTTGCACGGAAAGTGATCATGATTCATGAATAGCTTTATTATAGCAGCTTTCTAATCACAATGGACTTATCTTCTTGTAATTATGTCATTATAGCTTCCATATTTACCTAAAGGTATCGGGTTACGTTTGAGTGTAGGTTATGGAGTCAAACGGGAAAAAACAACTCGCTTTTCTAATCGGACTGATAAGAGAAGAGGCTCTAACTGTTTAAAGGTAAAGGAAAGGACGACTGGTGAAATCACCGTCTTTGTTTGGGAACAATTTAACCCCTAATGTGTGACTTCATCGAGCCAATCTGAATTTAATCGAATTTCAATACGAATATCGAATTAGAACAAAAAAAAAAAAAAAGACACTTATGAACTATAGTAATGGATGATACAACCTCCAATCCCATATCTATTTCTTTTTGGGAGGAATAATGAGTAAATTAAAATTTGAATAGAGGAAAATAATTTTATCAAAATTTCATTTATTTTTTTATCGATCTCTTGTGAAAATGATTTGTCAAGGGTCTATTAGAAGTAGTTCCTCTACCTCCACGAGGTAGGGTAAAATCTGCATACACTTTACCCTCTCCGATCCCACCCGTGAGATTGTACTGAGTATATTATTGTTGTTGTTTCTCGTGAAAATGGTCATATTTAACTAAAAAACATCGGGAATAGAACATTCATCCACTTTAGCTATAAGTGAGAATAACAAATTAATAGCTAAAATAATAAATATGAAATGCGAGCTCTTTTAGATGAATTTTTATGAACCACAAGTTTAAGGCATTAAAGTTGAGATAGTGCTGTCATGCATGTAACCCATAGAAGCAGGGAAAGAAGAATGACTTGTGAGAAATTTGTAGGGCCGTTAATAGATCTAAAGGTTCCTTAAAAACGAAGGTGGAGAAGGGGACATCAAATCGTTTGGAAGTGTGCAAAAAGACATTTTAAAATTAACGTCAAATTAAATATTATAGTAGTACGAGATTTATTACATTAAAACAGTGCCAAATCTTGCTGTACATACGTGATTTTCAAGATAGTTTACTCTGCATATTGGTCTAAATTCAAGCTCCATGGAAACTTAAAAAACAAGAGGCGCAGCAGTGGACCGGATATATATATATATTTAGAGGTAAACCACTGTTTCGGTGTGCGCCGTAAGAGTGGCATCAAATTAAGGCAAACTCCGAATACTAGATATGATCTCAAAATAATAGGGTCAAGACTCAAGATCGGCTAGTAAAATGATGGAGACAAGCGAGCGAAACAACTCAGATTACCAGTTAAACCCTTAAACAAACTACTGAACACGTTTTGGTTTTCAACTACTTAATTTAAACAAATATTTGGAAGACGGAAAAGGAAAACTAGTTATGCAATTAATTATTGAAATTAGTAAAAGCCGGAAATTATTCTCCCTTCCTCAAAATTCTTGTCCTTAATTCTTAGTGAATCGTCCAGGAATATAATGCTATTCACTTTCCTTCAATAGGTCAGATGTTCATCATGTGTAATGCTTTATGCCCAGAGGCGGATCCAGAATTTGAAGGTTCCGGGTGCCACGCCATCCAAATAGGATAAACGGGTCGGTTTGTTGGATTTTGGGTTACGTTCAGGTTATTTATCTTTTTCGATTTATTTAATAGTGTTTTCTTCTAGATATTCTGAGATTAAAGAAATCTAAGCAGTCTAAAAAAATTGTAGGAACAGGATGCCTTATTCTCTAAAACTTAGAGAGAAACAGATTTTCCACGTTAAAATCCTTACCTGTATAAACCATCTAATATCGTTACTTCAATATCTTCATCCTCCAATGTCTTTGTGTGTTGATGCATATACAAAGTTGAGAAAGAATCAAGAATTGTAGCTTTAACTCAATCATCTTCACTTAGCGCAAACATCGGTAAAAGATTACAATATCCTTTAAATTTTATCATAATATTATTTATCTTTATTACTTAATATTTATGTGATATTTTAAAATTTAGTACTCATTGATATGGGATATGCACGCAACGTGTATATCAAGAGATTAATAATTGAGAAAGAGGGAGGAAAAAAAGGTCAAGAATTAATTAAAGCAAGTAAAGAAGAATTGAAGAAAAAAATAAAAAATGAAAAAGGATACAGCTGATGCGTGTAATTAGCAGCAAGCAAAAGAGCAAGCCAAAAAATATGTGCTACATGAGATTCGAACTCAGGTCAATTGTGTGGTATGGTATGCCCTTCGCCAGTGTCACCATTCCCTCCTTTGTTAGTATGGGTGGCAAGATCAATATATATTGAATTTTGTATAAATATGCACATACATATACAAATTTCCACCGAAGTGTCCGGGTGGCGTGGCACCCCCAGCCCTCCACATAGATCCGCCCCTGTTTATGCCTAGACTGTTTATTTTGTACGTCCACGTGTATGTGCATGCTGATGCCTTTTGTTAATTTGGTGATTTAGAGTATCACAATTAAAATAAGCATATTAGTCTATAAGTTTTCATATTGTAATTATAATAGTATTGATGAAACTTACGTACACCCTTGCATGCCTCTGGGCATACGTCCGAATGATAAGGCGACATTACGTCCATATATAGTATTGAGACTCTTCGGTTGATGTATATTAGTATATAGTCAACAATACGAGCTTCGAGAGTGACGCAAACAAGCATATTCTTTTTCTTAAGACGGCATGCATGCACTTTGAATATCACAACGAATATCATATACGAGTTTCAAAGTGTCATCTGATTTAATTTTAACATATTGTTTGATATGGAAATGAAGAACGTGCATGTTTCTCCTAGAATGCTCATCTGTTAAATAAGTTGATGTTTGATCGAAGACGAGACTGATTCAAGATTTATGTTTTATGAGTTTAAAGTTTAATATTGAACTTATTATATTCTCACTTTAAACCTCCGTGGATTGCACTTTAAACCTCCGCAAATTACCTATTTTGTAGTCACTATTTATTATAATTCTAGTAAATTTTTACACATAAATTTATAATACATATCGAGAATATTCAATTCTGAAGAAACCGGTGGTGCAACAATGCATCCGTCTTTGTGTTTGATGCACTATTGAAAAATTATTATTTTCCCACTAAAATGTTCAATAGCTATTTCCATTGAATGTTGGTGAGAAAATCTTAAATAGTAGCGTTTTCACACGGAAAAATTAGGAAGTTTCCCAGCGTTTTAATGGGAACTTGTTTCTCATCATGCGTTTTTCAGTGAGCTGGTTCATTGGGAATGAGATGGGAAAATCATGTTTTATAATAAAAATTTCTCGCTGAAGGTCGATGGAAAAAACCTTTATTTGTAATAGTGATGGGAGTATTTGAAGAAAGAAGTTTGTCATGTATTAGTAAATTAGAAGAAGGTAAAGATATTTTTAAATACTTCTTTGTCTTATTGGGTTCAAAATATTTAAAAGAAGTTCGGGAGTAAAATCAAAGTTTGGCTATGTTATTACATAGTCAAATATATATATGGTCACTCGGGGTGGTAGCTCAAAATTAAAGTTAAAACATTTGGCCGCTCTCCAAGAATAACTATAAGCGCTAGCCATATAAACAAAAAAATATACACTAATTATGTATAAAATATATATATTATATATACATTTATATACAAAAATATTTGCCGGGTATTATTTTGGTGAGTGGCTTGCTGTATGTACAGTGTCTCCCATTATAAATACCCGTTGCTTCTCCAAAAAAATGAAACATCTCAAAATTCCATCTCTTTTTCTCCTATCGCTCACCGCCAAATTACGAATTTTGTTCTTGTGGGAGATTTCAGCTAATTATTAATTGAAACTCAAATTTTGTTGGTTTAGTAAACGCCTGAAGTAATTCTGTCACCGTCCTTACAACAACATAAGTGAAGCTTAAATTTCTTAAGAACAATAATTACACTATCAAAATCGGTTTATTTCTTCCCGTTTCTGAAATTTATTTTCTAACTTTATCCTTCTCCAGTAAGACAGAAGCCAATTCCTAAATTTGACATAATGATATAGAAACTTCTTTTTATTGTTTCGAAAGTATATTAATACAATTACCGGTCAAGCTATTTGATTTGGCAACTAGCTCGCTGTTGGCTTAAAAATGAGAAAATAAATTAAAGGAGCAATGTTGATAGGAGGCAAAATCGTAATTGATGGTGTTTTGAAATGATATTTATTAGGAGAAGAGATAATTTAGGTCAACTGGAAGTCTTAATTCTCTTCCCTTTGCATAAATAGAAAATTTAACTATGTATTGACCACTTAATAGAACAGAAGTACTTCACAATATTTCTATATGCCATCGAAATCAAACCTTAAAGTAAAGAATCGAAATTAGAAACATGCGTTTAAAATAATACTTGAATAATAAAAAACTTATCTATTCTTAAATACAATATTAACATGGTTTATCGAATCAGTCAGCAACCAAACAAATAACTTGACTTTATAGCTTCGAGTAGTACTATCTAACTAAAATATGACTGCAACGTGTAACATTTCCTACTTCTTAAAGACCACAAGAGATATCAACATCAACATAAAATGTAAAAGTCTTCATTAATGTGAATGTCCATTTCTTTGAAATTATTGGGTCACTATGAAGTAATGGGGCACACAAGAAAAATACATATCTGCATTATACATTCACGTCAAATTATTTTTATTTATTATACTAGCTAAATAAAGAGTCAAGATAAATATACATATTAATAAACTAGATTAACCCGGTAAATTATACTATATGAAAGAATCTACTTATTTATTAATTTGATGTAAACATCAAATATAAATAATCTTTTGTTACCAGAAAGCAAAAACTGCTCCATCACATGAGAGGAAATTTCATTTCAATTTGGAGCACATTTTAGGAGCATGTTATACACGTGCTTAAAAGGCACGTAGGGCAGCCATTTCTTCTGTGACTGCTTTCTTTCTGAGAAAGCATCACGTGTCAACATGTCATTGTGACTTGGTTAACCATCGACGTGGCAAATGTCTACCAGCCCAAGCTCATTCCAATGACTCAATCTCAGCCGTCCATTCTAGTAAAAGTATATATCGAATAGCCAATTTTCGGACCACTTATTTATTAATTAATTAATGAGTAAAGGTGCGAATATACTCCTCAATTTTGGATTTAGAGCATATATACCCTCATTATAAAAGTGGTGTATATATATTCCTATGGTTACAAAATGGTGTAAATATACCCTTGTTGTTACAAAATAGTGGATATATACCTATTTAGCTGACGAATTTTTTTAAAAATTATTTCGGTTATTTTTTAATTAAGAAAAATGTCACGTGACTTTAACAAAAAAGCCTACCCCTTTCTTTGAGTAGACATATTTTTCTAAGGCCACATAAGAATTTTTTTTGGTGATCGGGTCTGGTTCGTTTAAAAAAATATCTTCGTGACTTTAAAAAAATAAGTCTATCAATTTTTTTAAATGAACCAAACCCGATCACCAGAAAAAAAAAGTTACTATATGGCTTTAGAAAAGTATGTCTACTCAAAGAAATGGATCGGCTTTTTTTAAAGTCATGTGGCATTTTTCTTAATTAAAAAATAACCTAAATGATTTTTTTTTAAAGTCAGCTAAAAGGGTATATATGCACCGTTTTGTGACGGTAGGGGTATATTTGCACGTTTTTGTAACGGCAGGGGTGTATATATACAACTTTTGTAACGAGGGGTATATCTGCTATAAATTTTAAAGTTGAGGGGTATATTTGCACCTTTGTCCTTAATTAATTGATTTATTGCGAAATAGTAGTCATTTTTAAGTCGGAGAAAATATTTTGATAAAAATATTCTTTGGTAAGACACAGGACAACTCTAGCATGGGGTGACGGAGTTTGGGGCAGTAATAAATAGAATTTTGATTCAATGTGCTAAAGTTTAAAAATTTGTTAAACGCTTTAAATTTCATAGACGATTTGTTGAGTTCAAGATTTTTCTAACTTTTGATTTTATGAATGATATATGGGTTCAAATTTTCGCATCCTATTGCAACTTCGAGTTACATGAATATTCACGAAGTTTAAAACTTAATTAGCTCAATTTCCATCAATTGAAGATTCATGGAGTTCAGACTTCAGACTTTCACAATTATAAGTTTGGAAAACTATTGTTTCAAACTACATGAAAGACCAGGAACGGTTCTCAAACTACATGGAAGACCAAGGACGATTCATGTAGGTTAAATTTTCACAATCCGAATGCAAAAGTCTACCGGAGTTTCAAACTCCATCAGCAGTTCATAGAGTTCAAATCATTAAAAATTCAAACTCTACCAAACGGTTCATGGAGTTTAGACTTTTACAATATAAGTGTGACAAATTGATGGAGTGCAAACTTCATGAATGATTCATGTAGTTCAAACTTTTATCACTTCAAACTTCATGAACAATTAATGAAAATCAAACAGATAAATATTCAGACTCCAGTGAAAGTTTATTAAAGCTTTTCATATTTTAACTAAAGATATTTTTGTCAAAACGTTATTTTCGTATTAAAAATACCAAACACTAATTGTTTTGAAATACTAACTAAACTTAATAAGCGGTCCAAAAAATAATTGTTTGTCAATTTTGCCCCTTCATTCTATCTTAGAGAACCATCTTAATTACGGGCCCACGATATTATTTTTAGAAATAACTCTTTAGATAATGCTAAAATACGAATTCCTAATTATGTTAGCTAATAATAACATTCCATTTTCAAAACATAACAATAATTTCTTTATGAAATATATACAACCTCCAATAAATTTCACAACATTAGAAATTTAATTAGAGATTTTCCTTTCTTTTCTTTCTCCCTCCAATTCATGTCTCTCTTGCAAAATAATTCTAGACTCAAACTACTAGTAGAAAAATATTACACACAGAAGATTGTCCCTCTATTCTGAAAAATATAAAGAAGAAGAAAAGCTCATACGAAACTTTTTTTAATTAAACCTCACTTCAATCGCCTCTAAAATTAAAATTAACAAAAAAAAACCAATTTTTTTTTAAATAGAAAAAAGAGTTCAGGAATAACTAAATTTCTCTAGAAAAAAAAAAGGAAAAAGGAAGAATCGATATTCCAAGAGAAAATCCTCCCAAGAGAAAAAGGAAAAAAGAAAAAGCGAGATCTCAAGAAAGTTATTTGATATAGCATAATGGTGGTGATGTTGTCAACACGCCCTATTTGGATCGTTCACATTTTTGCCATTCTCAAACCCAACTTTTTTTTCTTTCTTTTTTCTTTGCTTCGCGTTTCTCCCTTTCTCTACTTCACATTGAAAAATGAATTAACGATATTCCAAGAGAAATTCCTCCTGAGAGAAAAAGAAAAAAAAGAAGAAACGAGATCTCAAAAAAGTCATATGATATAGCATAATGTCAACACGCCTTATTTGGATCGTTCACGTTTTTGCCATTCTCAAACCCAACTTTTTTTCTTCTCTTTTTCTCTACTTCACGTTGATCTTTCTAGAAACTTCAACTCTATGAACATGAATGAAATTCACAATAACATACTGAACATACACATGACATACAAAATGTATACTTCCTTCCCTCCAAAATAATTGATGTTTTAGGCTTGAGCACATGTATTAAGCAATTCACTTACTTCTAAAAATTAAGAAAGATTTTGACTAAAATACGCTTAGTTATAATTAGTTTTCTTTTAAGGTTGACATAATTATCATGGGATTAGAAATGTATTAAGAGCAATGTTGAAACAAAAAAGAAAATTAAATACCTTCTTGATTTTGTGTAACGTCAATTATTTTTAACCACCTTTTAAAGGCTAAACATCAATTCTTTTGATCTGAAGGAGGCATCATTGTATGTCGTATGTATGCTATGTATATAATATCTATATAAGTTACACTGGGCATAAACACAGAATACAATCACTCCACCACTAAAAATCATCACTCATTTCACTGCTGGACATACACTTGCATATCATTGTATGTCGTATCATGTATGTATGCAAATATTGATACATATGACATCTATACATTTAAAATACACACGATATATATATGAAGTATTTCACCGCCACTAAACCACCATAAAAAGGCACCACAACCACCACTCATCCCACCATTAGAATGCGAATCATTTTCATACAAAAAAAAAAAAAGAAGAACAATATAAAAAGAAGAAAAAGGTTTCAAAAAATTATTTATTGTTTGCCCACCATGGCAATCAAAATCATATGTGAAAATTATTGCTCTAAAGCATTTGGTATGCTGAAAAATAAAGAAACTATGCGCGAGAGAGAAGTTGAAATTTGGAGGAATTAATTTTTTCAAATTGGAGCCTAAAATCAAGATATATATATATATATATATATTCACTTAAGTTGCTATGTTTCGAAAAGTCTTATTATATTCGGTAATTAGTTATATGGCGTAAAATTCTCTATTTAAAAAAAAAAGTATCATTTTTTTGTTTAATAAGTTATATATAATCATATAAAGATTTTTTTTAATCAAGTACTTGAAAAAATATTAAAATAAATAAATAAAATGAAAATTTAGTAAGAATTGACCGGTTGAAATATAACTCATTCTAGCCCAATTCATATAAAATCTTTCCGTGTAGGAATACTGAACTTTCACTTTATTGATGAGTATTTAAATTCCCTTCCCATACCCCTATATAATTAAAATAAATTAAAAA
Source organism: Lycium barbarum (assembly GCF_019175385.1). Classification (NCBI taxonomy): domain Eukaryota; kingdom Viridiplantae; phylum Streptophyta; class Magnoliopsida; order Solanales; family Solanaceae; genus Lycium; species Lycium barbarum. The sequence continues at coordinate 78,676,653 of NC_083348.1, read as the reverse complement.
AATACTTCCATTTATTAATTCAATTCATTTTAACCCGTTCCTAATTCGCCCATTTGACACTTCACTAGCGTCAACCGTAGAGAATAAAAGCCCTTCCTTCATATCTACTCTTTCTATATAAGCAATAGAAAGGTGCCACAGAGAGAGAAAAACGCGCGTTTAGAGAGAGAGCGCTTGGTGTCTCTTACCAGGTAATACTAATAATATAGACCGACCTATACATATAGAAAATTTGTATCTATACATGTCATCTCTCTTGTCTACTTGTCTGAAAATCACCCTTTCACTGTTTCTATATATATAGTACTACTATTCATCTTCTTGTTCAAGTTTTTTTTTGTTTAAAGTTGGAAATTTTTGAGTTGTTTTGAGCTTTGAATTTTGAGGTATTGGTTGAAATTCTAGGGTTTGTGATCTGTTGATTGTGTGTGGTTACTTGATTGAATTGGTGAAAATTGATTGAAGTTGACTTTGTCATCTTTTGGGTTTACTTTGAATTATTTTGGGGTTTTGGGTTTTCTTTTGTTGTCAATTTTTTAGACTTTGTTTATGGATATATGGAGCTTCATTACTAGTAAAGTTTCATTTAAAAAAATAAATAAATTAAATTTGTGATGTTGTTAAAGTTGGTAATTTGAGCTGTTTTGGACTTTGAATTTTGAGGTATGGTTGAAATTCTAGGGTTTGTGATCTGTTGATTATTTGGGGTTTTGATTGTTGGATTATGTGTTGTACAGTGTGTGCTAACTTGATTGAATTGATGAAAGTTGATTGTTCACTTTGTGATCTTTTGGGGGTTTTGGGTTTTCTATTGTTGTCAATTTTTTAGGTTTTGTTAATGGGTATATAAGAACTTCATTACTGGTAATTTTTCATTTTTTTTTTAATATACGAATATAATTTTGATTTGAAGTCACCTTATGGAAATATTGTGGACATATGGAATATTCCTGTGCGGTATAAAATTAGCTTACTGGTTCATATATATTTTTTAAATTTGGGTAGAAGTTTAATTTTTACTTTTAAATTCTGAAAATGAGCTTGTGTTCATGTAGATCTTAACTAAAGATGGTTTTTTGGAGTATATGGGTGGTTTATGGGTTTCTTGATAGGTCAGAATTAGGTTAATTTGATGGAAAGTTTGGGTTTATATTAGCTGGGGAGGAAAAGTCAAAGGAAAAAGATTTTTCACTGTTGTAATCCGTCTTTACAGGGTTCTGATTAAAAAATGGGTCTTTACGGGGTTAACTTTGAAGGTGGGCAGATGTAGCATCTTATCTTTGTTTTTTCATGGGAAAAAGCTTTCATTTTTCTTTCAATTTTTTTAATGTTTTAGCTTTTATTGGCAGATATCAACCGATAATCAGGTTTGTGGAGTAAATAGTAATGTAGGAAGTAAAGAGGAAAAATGATGACTAGAAGAATTATGTGAAACAAGTAGTTTATCCAGTCGAGGCATTGTTGATTGATTGGGACTAAAAGATTCCCTCAAAACAACTTAACTCCGTCAAGCCTGTGTAGAAGAAGGTTTATGTTTTATGTGAATTGGGTCTTTTCTGTTGGCAGGTCCAATCTTGATGATTATGTGGAAACCCCCAAATAAAAAGAGTAAACAAAAAAAGTGGTCTTATCATCCATTACAGAAAACTGATTAGAAGGCGTGATTTCACCACCTTTTTAATTTTTGGTAAAACTTGGTGGTTCAACATTAGTAAATTATGTTTAAAAAGGTTGTTATTCATGCTTGGGTAGGGGAGAGAGTTATTCAGTGCAGAAAAGTATCCGTAAAGATGTTATTGATTTTTGTTTCCCAATAATCGAGTTTTAGGTGTGGTTTATGATAGCAGGAGTTTTCTCTTTTCCTTTATATCAAAGTGATTTTGGTTTTTGGTTTCTTAGAGTTCATTTTGAGTGTGATTTCTGTTGATTATTTCACTGCATTCAGTTGATGACTACAAAAATTGTTCTATATATTCTACTTATTCTATATGCTAACCTTTAGGCATAGCTATGAATTCTAAAGCCTTTTCAATTTTCTTTGACAACAGTCTCTTGTGGCTGATACTATTTGTCTGAAGGGGTTTTGAATCCCTACTGATGCTTTCAAATCAAGATTGTGCCAGATATCCCACATACGAATCAAATGCCATCACTAAAAATGAAGACAAAGCTAGCCACATCCAGTTCGAAAGAAAAAAATGGTCTCCATGTCTGTCCAAATTCAAGTGTCATATCCAAGAGTTCTCTCTCTAGAACCAGAAGTGTGCAGAATGCAGAGGAAGTTGCAGATCTGATTCACAATACTCATGATGGTAGGTTTGGTTCTGTCTTATGGTTGTTAAGAATAACAATTCTTTTGTTGTTATTGTGATGGTGTGAGAATTATTCTCTTCTCCTCACCCACAAGTTTCACAATGGAAGTCTCTGCACTACGCTGACATTGCCATTTCTTCGCACTGCACATGATTCATCAATTGCTTTATTTCTTGCAGTTCCTATCTATCACAAAGTATGTCCACACCAAGTCGGAAGAAATGGAGATCATGCTAATGATTTGGTTGATGAACTGCTTGAAAAGCAACAGCAACCTGTGACTGATTCTGCAAACCTTGATACAATGGTAAACACGGTCTGGAGTGTTAACTATCAGTAGCTGACGTTTTAAGTTTCGTGTACAGTAGTCTTAATTTATTTATTCATCTCTTTCAACTATCTGGTGTCCAGTGGGTAAGGATTCTTCCACATATACACATATTGCGCGTCTTCTGGTTGCTGATAATAATCATATAATGTTCAAAAATATGTTTTGCATAGACATATGGAGACAGAAACTGAAGATAGAAATTCTAGGAGCAACCAAGGAACCAAAGTTAAGCTGTCTGCTCTCGCCATATCTCTTCTGTAGTGGCTGTGTGAAGTTAGCAATATGTGAGAGGGCTGAGACACGAGCTCAGGAAAAATATGAATGTATTCCCTGTCTCGAAAATGACTTGCTTTGTTTTATGAGGGTCAAATCTAGTAATCTTCATGTTGATATTTGACATTAATCTGTTTTCTCAAACAACACATATATGTTAAGAAAAAATATTTCTTGAACAGGTAGTGTACGTTACAGATATATAAGAATCTTTAAACATAGATTTCATAATTGGATAAACTTGATTTGGGAAATTTTGGTAAAACAAATTTCATTCTGCAAAGAGTGAGTGGGTCGGAACAAGATCCCAATGCAAAGGCCGCTGTAATGAGAGCACAGATATATCCCAATAAATAGAAATCATACCCGTGGCATGACAGGCATTACGGTCAAGTCTTCTGGCTAAAATATAATAATTTATATCAAAAGTACATAATGCTTGTTAAACACCTAATACAAATAATTTAACCTGAGATTTCAGTATCTAGTGCCAAAGTGTTGGACACATTGGCAGCCTTCCTTACCCAGAAAATAAAGGTCATTGAAAGACTCCTCAATCTATAGACTACTGTGTTTCATGCTTTATCTTGTGCATTTTCCTTTATTATCCATTTGTTTCTAGCTGCTTTTGCTGTACTCAACTGGTGCATTTTTTTTCCTCAAGAAAAAGAATAATGCACAAGTTGAGTACAATAAAAGCCGACCCTAACTAGCTTGAGATTGAGGCTTAGTAGTTGTTGAGTGCTGTAAAAGCAGCTAGAATGAAATAGATAATTCACATAATATAATTCACACGTTATTACTTTATTAATTCATATAATATAGGGCTTGTACACACTAGGATTGTGCTCCCAGCTCCTGTCAATTTTACATTTTAGCTTTCTATGCCATACTTGTGCCTGCATGCCAAAAGTAGACAATTTGATTTTTGATGTTGGTACTGTCCTATCATCTTTTGAAATCACTGCAGGAGTCTACAGTAGTAACCTGCAACTCAAGTTCAGTGACCATCTTTTCACCTAGTCTGAACCCTGCTGGTGCGCAGAGTGAGTCGGATATACCCAGTGATGGAGGTATGCCTCTATTTCTGTTGGATTCTTTTATCGATTGTGAAATTTATAATATGTCTTTTCTTCTTCTGTTCGTCCTGAAAAAGATGTTAGGCAAACCAACAATGCACCCTTAAATCTTATTTTGCTTTATTTCTCCTGATCTTGAAAAGGATGTTATCGAACAACCAAAACCCCCTCGGGCCATAGACGATAAGAGCTGAGAAACATACTCTCTCTCTCTTCTAATTCTTGCAAAAAAAATGATCATTGTTACATTAACTTCTCGTATTTTTGGTTGCTTACAGCAAGCAATGATTTTTATGTACCCCAATTGGAGACTGAAGATAGTGATAGCAGCAGAAGTTCGTGTGAACATCAGACATGCAATGTTTCAGATTTTTACATCTCTGATATGATTGTTTCTTGTTTGGCGGTCGAGGGAGAAACCATCTATGATGACAGTTTGACTGACAGATTCTTGTCTGATTACAAGTGTGAAGAGCCAAATATCTTTACTAATGTTGATGAGGAATACTTGCTGTTGCCTTTTCTTGAAGACACTGCAGCAGCTAGCTATAGTCAAGATTGCAGAACATCTGGAGAAACTGCCGTTCAGTCAGATGATTCGAGCTTATACATGGCGATCCACCAGCTCAGATCATCTGAACAATCTGATGTTTTCACATATTTAGAATCTGATCAAGCAGAATGCTTTGACCCACATGTTTTCATAAGAAATTTGCCAGACATATTAGAGAGGCCGAATTTTTTGCCAAAAGAATCACAAAGAAGCAAATCGATCACCCTAGTACTTGACCTAGATGGTGAGATTCACTACTCGCATATTCCAATTTTATTTATCATTATAGTCGTGCTGCAATTTAATGATCCAATGTGTATCTTTGCTTAAAAAACAATCTTTGGTATACCTGAGGGTCAGTTACTAAGATTCTTTTTACGGCTAGGAGTACCCTGGTACATTCGTGTATAACACGTATATAGCTCTAGTTGCTGGATTGTGATGCAATTTTACTTTCAGTAAATATAATATTTTACAGAGTATGACATGATTTCCACAAGATGATTTAATATCTTGTGTATTCATTCCATGTCTTCAGAGACACTTGTTCATTCTACACTGGAGCACTGTGATGATGCAGACTTCACATTTCCGGTTTTCTTCAACATGAAAGAACACGTTGTCTATGTGAAGCAAAGGCCTCACCTTCACACATTCTTGGAGAGGGTTGCAGAGATGTTTGAAATTGTAATTTTTACCGCTAGTCAGAGCATATATGCGAAGCAACTGCTGGATATTCTGGATCCAAATGGAATGCTTATTACAAGGCGCGCGTATCGTGAATCATGCATCTTCTCTGATGGAAGTTATACTAAGGATTTAACGGTATTAGGTGTTGATCTGGCAAAAGTTGTAATTGTAGATAATTCTCCACAGGTAATCTACTTGCATCTTGTATTTGATGATGAACCGATTATTATACGCTTATTGTCTTAGCTGGGAGTATGCTTTAGTCATTTTAATACGTTTGCTTTAGGTTCTGTGCTTTCGAGGAGTCTTTTAGTCCATTAGAGTTTCTTAAGCTAGTAAAAATATAGAAAACGTCTACTTTTATTTTTTATTTTTTATAATGTTGGCCTGAGAAGATCATAAATGGAGAAACATGGTCAGTGAGGACTCATATAGCCATCCCAATCTCGGGAGTGAGGTGTAGTAGCAGTTGTTTTATATGCTTATCCTGTTGGGGAGACAGATGGACACAGATCTCGATGTGCTGCTGCTGATGTAGTAGTAGATTCCTCCTCTTTTTTTTTTCTTTTTTTTTTTGTTTCTTTTTTCATTTGGTTTTGGGTGGTAAGGGGGAGTGGAGCAGTGAGATTAAGTCACTAAAATTCTTGCGCAATTTGTAAAATAGATGCAGCACCTTTGTCAGGTATTTCACTGTGCTACTTTAGTTCTCTATATGAAGAAGATTCAAAATTGTCTGTTAAATAATAGAGTCTAGATGTTTGTGAGTCTTTTTTAAGTTTGATGTGCTTAGTTGGAAATTGGAGAAAAACTTTAAGAGACACGAACAACAAGATAAGAATAGCAGACTGCTTAATTGAGCATGAAATAAGGCTATTGTTTTATGTAACTGAATATTAATTTCCCATCTTGATTTCAGGTTTTCAGATTGCAAGTGAATAATGGAATTCCTATTAAGAGTTGGTTTGATGACCCTTCAGACTCTGCACTAATTTCTTTACTTCCATTCCTAGAGACACTGGCTGATGCTGATGATGTCCGACCTGTCATTGCTAAGAAATTTGGTAACAAGGAATAAGAGGCCCTTGTTTCTTCCTAGTAGTTCCTCTAGCAATCCCTCCTCTCTTCTCATTTAAACGGGATTATCCTTCATTTACATGCTCCTTGTTCTATCCTCATTGAGCCTTGATATAATTGGGTGTGCAATAAGATTACTAGCCCTCTTCTGGTTGAGTCAGCTTTTTGTGCGCATTCCTTTCTTGTTTCCACCCTGTTCAGTCCATTGCTTATCTAATTTGTTGTTGCATATAGTTGCAAGAGGTTCTCCTTGTGTGAAATGTACAGTTATATTTGCCTAGTTTTATACGAGCTCTTGTATATGAATTGATCTATTGTGAAATAAATTTTGTGATTTCTAGTTTCGTTATTATAACATAAAGCTGTCTGTTTGATTAAATTACCTGTTCATAGTACAGCTAATGCACATTTGTCAATTTTGCAAAAACATAAGCTTCCAATCAAGTACTAATTGGCCAAAAACATGAGGTCAAGTGTAGAAATAGGTTTAGAAGCTATTTGGATTATGATCAGATGATGCTTTAAAGACTACCAACTTTGAGAAGTAAAAAATAGAATAGCATGGACGTGAAAAGCACTTGCTTGTTTCTTCATGTAGACTTGTACAGGTTGTTTCACGCTTTTTTATTTCAGAACATTAGTTATTATATGAGCTAAACATAGTCGAATCCATCAAACTCATCTCAAAGCCTATGTATAGAGCCTTAGGTCTGGAGGTTACTACCTAATCTTTTTTTTGTTTTGTTTTTGGGGGGGATAAAGGTAGGTTGCTACCTAATCATTTTGCATGAAAGATTCCACTTGTAAGATTAACTGCCTAAAATTTATTAGGAAAAGAGAACAGTTGTCTGAAGTTATAGTCATTAAGTTAAGAAATTGATCAGTTAAAATGTTAGAGGTTCTGGCTAACATTTCACCCAGAGAATTGATTGCTTTGGAGTTAAAAATAATAGTGGTATAGTTCCACCAGTTATTTACCAAAGGGAGCCCAATTTTAGCAGTTCATACTACTAAGGGCTAATTAGAGCTGTGTCACCAGAATGCTTTGAATACTGGTAGATTGCCTTTCTTGGTTGCTGATACCTGCTGAAAAGCATTAGATTGACGGCCCTTTCTTGGTCGCTCATACCTGCTGAACAGCATTAGAGTGACGGCTAAATGTAAATTGTACCAAAGTAGAGACTGGATGTATGTTCAAGGGCCATGTCATTCCATCTTCGAACAGGTTAATTTCTTTCTGTAACTTCTTGCATGGTGTAATAACTGTCGGTCTTGATGGGAAAATCCTCTGCTTCTAAAGGATCCCAAACAAAAGAAAAAGGAAAAGAAAGCTCAAGATGATACCTTATCCAAAAAAGAATAACGTTAAGAGGATAAAAGTAAACATAACTCAAGAGATATAATCTTCTTCTTGGTATAATGATATCGAAAGCTTAAAACATTCTGTTCAAGTTAACTTTACCTGATCATTTTGTGAACTTTCTCATTTTACTTGCCTGGTTAATAGTTTCTTGTGATTCGAACATCATGCTGTTGCTTAGTATTTTGGTTTTGATTCATGTGAGTGAATCTAGGTAAGCTATGCTTCTGCATTTATTTTGCTTAACATCTTAAAAAAACTAGAGAATTATACTTTTCAAGGCTCGTCGGTTATTGATAGTTCAAAAGATAAGTTTTTGCGACTGTTTTCATACCTGATATGATGAATACCTAGAATATACTAGGGAGGTTATTTTTTGGGGTGGATTTTTGGGTGAGATGTTGTCTCGGAGTTTATGACTTTATGCGTGTCCCGATAGCATGATTAATCTATAGTCCTTCCCTGGGATATGAGTCATTGACAAGCTTATGGCATCATGTAATGACTGAACTCTTCAGGAGTGTAATATAACTTAGCCCGGTGAAAGCATGTCGGATGATGTAGTGCATCATTGTGTAGGTCAGAGTGTAGTTCTGTGAATTTGTTTGTTAGGTATATAATTGTAGGATGTTCCTTGGTATCCCTGTTTCCCATCCTTTCAATAATCTCGCCCATTCGATTCATGATATTGTCGACTTGCTTTTTGATCAAAATGATTTCATAACCACAAAGAAAGACCTCTTTCCAATATCAGTCTTGTCTCCCAGTATATTAGTCAATCTGGTGTAGGATGTTCTTTGTTTGCAACACATATGCTATTACAGCTGCATCGCATCATAAGAGACTTCTTGCAGTGCTTAATTCCAGCGTGGAACCATGGTAGAAAAAAGACATTAATGGTTGGGAACCAAAACAAGATTAAGCCTTTAAACATGGTTGCCTCAGGATGTATGATCTATTGAATAATGTTAGTGGACTAGCTGTGACCTAAATCTTTGAGAATTTATGTTAGTGAGTCGTACGTCGAACTTTGGACATGAGTGGAATATCTTATATTATTACTGGTGTAGTGACTAAGCAATTGACTTTATATGTGAGGCAACTTCTCCCAAGATATGTTTGAAGGAACCAGTTTAATCCGGTTGAAGAGGATATCAATTATGCCTTTAGACTAGTCATTGGCGGTTATATATGTCATCTACCATCCCACTTTAGTCGGGCCTACTTCAAGAGCCGAACACAGCGTTCAGAGTATTCCTTATAGGCACTGGGTTTAGGACTGGTTATGTTTTGTGAAAGCCACTGGAGAGGTTGAAAATGATAGTATGTAGTTTTCTCCTTGAGTTAGGCCACGTGTTATTTCCTTTGACCATGATGCTTAATATTGACACAAGAGTTCTATTTCCATTTTCTGGTATTGAATAGCTTAGGCAAGTTCTTCTGCAAGAATGGGTGTTTTCTAGGTGGTGACAAGGTGGTTGTGGCAGCTGCAAAAGCTCTAGATTGATTTCTCTGGTGATCCAGAGGTTGGGATTAGACTTTTCAGTTGGATGTGTCCCAGTCGAACCCTCTGTGCAGATACTGAGAAGTTTGCATCATTTGGGTAGCTCATGTTCCAGCTTACCATAGTATTTTTTGTCATTGATATCTGTGCTTGTAAAAATTTCGTTACCCTTTCCAATCTGAATCTGTTATCTGCAGGTCATATGGAGATAACTAATGTTTTGGCCACCAAGTGGACTAATCTTAGGTATGCAGTATCGATTTGTTTAATGTTTTCTCAGGGTCATTATGAGAAAAACTAACTACCCTTTTTTTTTTGTTTTGTTTTGAGAAATACTAACTACTGCTGACAATGTCGGGTTTTCTTTTCCAAAGTCAGGTTGTTTTCTCTTATTTTCTTTTTTCCTTTTTCATTGAAGTGTCAGGATGAACTCAAAACTGTTTAAGATGTTTTCTTAGGGCAGGGTCTATAATTAGAAATGCTATATCTTGTCCTTTTTTGTATAGTATGTCCAGTATATCTCACCTGTTATTGTCCCCTTGTTTTCATGTCTTTGGTGCACTTTTTAACTTCATGGCATGAAGAGTATTTGTTCATCCGAGGAAACTGTAAAAGAATACCTTTTCTTTCACTCTTCTTCGTTTTTTTGTTTCTAAATGAGAGAAGTGTATGCATAAAATTACCTTTTTCATCCCTTTATATGTCGAGGATTATTGAGTTTTATCAGCTGTAATTGGACTTTTTGTTTGTTAACTGTGGACATGAGTTGGATATAATAGTCACGTTGTATTACTTCCCCTTGTAACTTGTGATAATTGTCCATATTTTGTGCGCTCGATACATACCAAACAAGGTGCACCGTGCACTTGACTAATTATCACATAAACACCACCACCTTTCCCCTGGAAGTAACCACCATTTAACTTCTCGAACTCTATCCTTGTTATCTGGGTGGAACTTTGTTGGCCAATGGCCTGTTTGATTGACTTTCCTTCCGATTAATTCTTGTTTCATACTAGTTTGTTTCTACTTGTTAACAAGGGTCTACTAAAATGGAAATACTTGAGAGAATAACGGCCAAAGTCTATCGAGTTTTTGCTCTGCCATTTTGTTATAAGAATGCAAATGTTGATGCTATGGCTTTTGAATAATTGATTTGTGTAAGCAAGCAACAGCGACAGGTTAATTTAGTATTTGGAATTGGAATGGAAGCAAGTATGAATGCGTTCACAGGAAAAAGGATCTTTGATAGGAAATTTGAACAAGGAAAAAACTACTAACTAGGCAAAGAAAAGCTATTTACAGGTTGAATTGTTTTCTGGTTTTGAAACTGCAACCCCCTGTAAACGGAAAACACTTTTGAAAATGGTCTTTTTAGATGGGTCGTCGCCAATGAATAAGTGTCTAATAAAATGGAAAGTTATGATCTTCGCATTTAAATGTGGAACGTTTTGAATTCAAATCTGAGCATTTTTTTTCGTGGATTTTCACACTTCAAATTTGCTGGTCTTTACTTTTTGTGTTTCGCCTAATATCCCGAGTTTGGGGTTTGAACCCGCCTCAGTTTAAAAAAAAAGAATCGCAAGATAGAGTTTTATAGCAAAATTAGGCTTATTCGGGCAAAAGCTTATACTCGGAATTTAGGAGTTTTATGCGAAAAAAATTAAGGACTTGCAATTTGAGGGACAAAAAATTAAAGACCATCCCCCGAATAAGGCCAATCGTGCAAATTGCCCATTCTGAATGGCCGAGTGTCTCACCCTCTGTGGATAGGGCACATGCTAAGGCCTTGTATGTTTGCACATATTGAGGGTTTGAATTTTAGTTATTCTTTAAAATCAATTATTCGATCTGGTTGAATCAAATATGTAACCAAGCGCTAAAATTTTAGTATGACACTCTTTCTTCTGTTAAAACGTACGTCAATTTATAGGAATGCCACAAGGGTGAATAAAGAAATGCCCTAGAACTTTTCCCTTAATAGTTTCAAGGGTTTTAATACACTACACATCATATATGCCTATAATCTCGACTGTGCAGTCAGTTGCCTGACTGGTGGATGTGGTAATTACTTACATATATCTGGTATTTCTCAAATCAACGTAACTTATTATGGTTAAATGATCTAATGTAATAATGATATATATTAAGTGATAGAAGTGTATGTACAAACACATGTATTTACCGGGTAAATCTACCGTCCCAGTGTCTTTCCTTTCTAGGGACTGCTAGCTCCTCAAGCCTTCGCCTGCCAATCTCATGTGGGTGAACTCCAAAGTTAGCTATATAGTATGCAAAATAGAAACTAATAGATGGAGTAATTTTAGGTACAAGACCTCTCGTCTCAAAATTGACTTTAGTTATGTTTCTTGATGAGAATAATATGTCCATGCAGTTCACTGATCTTAAGCTAAACGCGTCAATATGAGCTAATGCTGACTTTGAGTCTTTGACTGAGCAACCCGCCTGAACTCAAGTTGGATAAATAAGGTGACTCTACCTCAACTAAATTTTGACTAGATTGAACCTGATTTAAACCATTTTATCCGGCCTAGATTTTTTTTTTATTCTTTTTTTTATATATAAGCCGTCACCATTAAGTTGTGAGCCTAAGGTGTGAGGGGTTTGGCTTGACCCCTACCATGTTATATTATAAGTGAATAACTCACAATGATTAGAGGGGGATATGGAACCTTGCCTCTAATCTACAAAAGAGATTGACAAGGCAACCTAAAGGAAGGATTAGCCAAAACAGTATCCTTCCATGCTATACAAAAAGATTAACTAACAAAGAATTACATTTTTCAGATCTTCTTCTAAAGGTAGGAAGTTGCCACTTATCAAGTTGAATTAGCCCCTTTGCCTCTCTTGGCAGATCCTTTTGAGAAAGAAACAAGGTCCTCCTTCCGCTTGTTGACGCCAACTTAGCAAAGTAATCAGCTACTTTATTAGCTTCTGCTTAAGTTTCAGATTATCAGTGTCTTTTTTGAGCAGCATGTTTGTGATGATTTGAGAGTCCAATTCCAATAGAAGATTATTGAAACCATGTTGTATGCACCAACACACACCATATTCTGCAGCCATCGCCTTTGCATAGTTGTTACTATCACATTCTACAGGAACAGAAAATGCCATAATAATATCACCTTCACTGTCTCTGAGAATACCTCCAATGCCTGCTTTATTAGTCTGTTTAACAAAGCTTTCCATCAGTGTTTAGTTTTACCTTGCCATTGGCAGGTTTTGCCCACCAACCTGCCTAGATCTCACCCAACCAATCTATTCGATACCTTAGCATGTCAATTTTAAGACATAATAAAAAGGTAACCAACAACTACTTAGTTTGACAAGTTTGGATTATGACCTATTCAATCCATTGGCGACCAAACCCATCATGACTCAAAACAAACTTTGATCATATTATCATTTTAATTAGCTGAACATACGTTAACCTGTCCAAACATAATCCAGCCCTCTCATTTAACACGTATATTATTAGCCAAGTGAGGGAGGTAAGTTTAGACCATTGAGAAGATACAATTGAGGTCCTGGAACAAAACTTAAAAAATCATGATAGACGCAGAGAAGTAACAACCTCTTCTATTTTCAATGTCAACACCTTTCTATGCAACTTCCATTTGTGACTCTACTTTGACATTCAAAGGATATAGAGAACTCAGTTTACTACTACAAACAATTCTTCAGCAAGAGTAACTGAGGCAGGGACACACTACAACTTTACTGATCTCGCGAAGAATTTGTCCTCGAAAATGAAGAAGCCTCTGATGCCAATGTGGCTGTACTATGAGAAGGTGAGATTCCACGAGCAGGAGGCCGCCTATAAGGGGATACAGAACGTCTAAATTTTTCTGCCGAATGTGGTTCCTTTGCAATTTCTGGTGATTCTGATTCAGCAGCAGGAGTTCCTGAAGAATATTGCACCGCAACGTGTTTACCCTGTGCATTATAACAAGTCAATCTTTAGTGCCAGATGACGGTATCAAAATCACATGCACACAAGTTTATTATACCTATACCCACAGAGAGTACTGATAGCAACTATTATCTGTTTGAGTCAATTAGAAGACTTGACGCAAAACCATCAGCTCTTCACTTGCTCCACAAGGCCCTTGGCAGTCACAAATTTTAAAACGACAATAGGATTTACACTTTCTTCGCTTCGCTCCCCACAGTCTAGTGTTACAAGTATATGATCAAATAAGGCTCTCAACAATGTCACAGTTTAATGTACTTGGACATACTTTGCGGAGATCAAGACCCTGTCAACTATTGATGCTGAACTGCTGTTACCATCGCTATATCATGTGAATTTACTGTCATGATGTGGGATATGAACTCCATCTCTTAAATAGATGAGAATACTTTCATTCTAAGAGCTAGCATGGAGCTCCTTTTTTCTTTCTTCAACTAATCCTGCCAAATTAGAATCAACCCTAATTGCCATGATTCACTTCATGGGCCTCTCACAGTAGATACTTCATACTGTAGTTCGCTTCCTTTCTAACTTGCGGTGCACACACTCTAGAGAACATGCAGTTAAAATTTGTGGAGGTATTTTTCAAACTTAAGTAATGGAATGAGTGTCAACCACATTTATGTAAAAATAGAAAACCTTCTCATTCACCTGATAAACAATGTACAAAGGTTATCCTTATACAGCAATCTTGAGCTATACATAATATGGCAGGTAATAAATCCGTATGCTCATAAGGTGACTAAATATTTTATGATTAAATTCTAAATAGCCTAAGGTATCCTATATAATATCTATATGGTTTTCCTCTTCCATTTGTTTAGACAAAAAAACCATCATTAGATAGCAATACAATAATAGAAGCAACTATAGGAAGGAACCTGATGAGTTTGATTGTATTCCTCGTCCGTTTGCTGATCCCGATGATGATATTGCTGCTGTTGTAGGTGAGAGTATTGCTGTAATTGGAGATTTCCCTGTTGTTGCCATTGTTGTTGTTGTTGCATGCTCTGACATCCTTGTTGACGTACTTGGTACTGGTGCATGAGTAGTTGATAACCATGCTGTTGCATCTGGTATGCAAGTTCTTGTGACTGACGATATTGCTCCAGCTGCTGCTGCGTTTGCTGGCCTTCCTGTGGTTGCATCTGTTGTGCTTGCTGTTGAAATTGCTGTTGCCATAGTTGCTGTGCCTGCTGTGAATATTGTAGCTGGTGAAGATATTGCTGCTGTTGATATGGTAAAGACTGAATTTGCTGGAAATACTGTTGCTGTTGCAATAGAAGTGTTTGCTGCTGACTCTGTTGCTGTTGTTGTTGCAGATTAAGCTGCTGCTGCTGATACAGCAGTTGACTTGGATGTGGATGCATCTGTTGCTGCTGTATACTAGTGTAGGGCTGTTGCATTTGCAACTGATGCTGTTGATACTGTCCGTGCGAAAGATGCTGCTGCTGGTAATAGTGTTGTGATGTTTGATTCAATGCTTCCTGGTGGTGTGAAGGCCCAATTTGCTGGCTACTCTGCCCAGAATGTTGAGGTGTACTAGGTTCAGAAAAAGAAGCATGTGGGGAAGACATTTGAGGGTGGTTTTCTGATAGGGAGATGTGTTGTGATGTTTGATTCAAGGCTTCGTGATGGGGATTGGGCCCAATTTGCTGGCTATTGTGCGCAGAATAATGAGCTGGACTTGGTTGAGAATAAGAAACAGGCGAGGAAGACGCCTGGAGATGGTTTCCAGACATGGAGATCTGCTGTGGCATATTATTTAATGTCCAGCATTCATTACCCGGGATATTCCCCTGAGAAGTACCCGATTGACTATGGACAGGAGCCTTATCCAGGACCTGTTGGAACTGCGAATCACCCTGAGAATCAAGCAAGCGCGGTTCTTGCGAATCAGCTCGTTGTGATTGCTGTTGCTGATCATATCCTGCCGGTTGATTGGACACCTTTGAACTACCGCTCTCAGGAACTGCTGCTGTATCATATATTTGCTGTGAACTTCCCGCAGTAACAGGACCTGGAGATGAACAGCTAGCTGGTCCATCTCCATCATTTACAGGATCTGGTGGTCTGCCTGTGCTTGATGAGGGAATTTCTTCACCACCTTTAAGATCATCAGAATGCATGGCGACCAAATCCTGGGATTCCCTTTCCCCAGAGATTAAGGAAAGATTCTCCAAAGAAACCGGCACCGGTGGCTGTTCAAGTTCAACATCCTGATCTTGATTGATAATTTCTGAACTTGGACGTTCTTGTGAGGCTTCTAAAACAGAAAGGGGCCTTGAGGGCTCTTTAAAGTCCAGAACTGGCCCAGGAGACTTGGATACATCTTCTCCAGGTTGCGGTATGGAATCATAAGAGAAGTCCATTGGTCCAGCCAAATCGTCTCTCCTCTGCTGTGATGGACCATGACTTAGTTCCATTGGCGTTGAGGAATCATCCTTTGATTGAACAAGAGGGTCAAAAGATAACTCATTTTTCCCAGAGCCATTTCCACTGGATAAATCTTCCACTTCGGGAGATATCTGTTCTTGTTTACCAGTTGCATCTTTTCCCTTGACCACAGCTAGAGACGGCTCTGCAGAAAGCTGATCTGGTTGCTTCCCATCTTTAAGCGGCGGTAACTGTGCCTGCTCTCCTTTGGACAGCTGGATCATGTGGCCAGAGCTTGGTCCTTTTGATGGCTGATTAACTAAGACATAGGAAATGTTTCTCCTTTGTTCAGTAAAGCTGTTCAGTGAACTCTTCTCAGTACCTATGTGTTTTGATGAGGTATTGGTTCTTATGAACTGAGGAAACAATTTGATGTGACGACTCCATGCCTTTCTTATCTCAGAGATAGAACCACAAAGATCAACAAACTGTTGCAACCATAAATGATAATTATCAGGGACAGGTGAAAGTGAATTTTACACATCTAAAACACAAAATAGTAAAACTTAGTAAATATAATAAAAAGGCAACTTCACTTTATAGAAACCTAATGCCAGATTCAGTAGGTGCAAGACCGTGCGGAATTGTAAAGAAGAAAAACAAGTAAACGTCTAGTCAGTTTTTGCAAGGGTTGGCCTATCTCCTAGCAAACTGAATCAGAAGTTTCAAGTAAACTAAGTTCTTGATTAAAAGTTGTTATTCCTGTAGGCAGGTGGTATTCACACTTTTGGCTAGTTAAAGGTGGAAGTGGTTGGTATAGAAACATTAAATTATTGCATGACAATTGGCAATAAACTCATTGTTGAAACTAAGACCATCCTACATACATGTTGTACTTTCAGATGAGATCTAAAGTAAAAAATCACAATACATAAAAAGAAAAATCAACTTATCATGTATGCTTACTGAGTGTATCTTTTTAAAATCTCTCTGTTTCAAAGTTTTCCCATTCACTTTAGTACGACTAGGGCTTGGTTAGTGGTGACACAATCCCCTTATACCTCGGCTAGTTAGGAAGATTTGATTACATGTTGATAGATGTGAATCGTTGGATCAAGTTTACAATGTGAACAGCAGTGGTTAGCTCATTTCCAAACCGTAGTTAGTTGTACCTACATGTTCCCACTAGTTAAATTCTTATGAAATAGATACTTGACTCATGAGTATGTCGAACTCAGTCATTTCTTTCATATTTCCATTCCATTAATTATGGATGGATCCAGCAGCATCAGCAAAAGATAATCACACATGAAGCCACAAAAATATTGAACAATTTTTCCACTAAAATAAGAGAATTCCCCTCCTCACTTTCCGTCCACTAACAAAATGGAGAACAACAAAAGAAAACAATGTAGAACTGAAACATTTAGACGGGGGATCTAACCTCCAAAAATAATATAGAAATACTCTCTCGATCTTTTATATCCAAATCTTGGGATACATCTGACACAGGAGAGATTGCATTAGCTATGACAGAGTCTACTATGCTCAGTTGCTTAGTTCCTTCATGTGCCATCGCAAATCTTATCAATTCCTGCAGAGCAGAATATATTCATTATTTGGTATACGTCACGAATCTCATGTGGTGCCAAAATAGCTCACAGCTATTCAGGATCTTTACAAATTTTAATCTTTTCAAGCAAAAGAGTCAAAAGAGTAGTAGCTATCAGATGTGTGCCATTATTATATGGTGGTTCTGACTTCTTAATATAGATGCATAGATGCAAACAAGAGTTCTTTATTATTAACAATGGAATCATCACCACACAACATCCTCAGCCCACAAATAATGCTTCCAGAGATGGCAAAGGAGTTACCACATTTGATGAAGTCTTGCGAGGCTTTTGGTGTTCAAATAAATACCACACATGGACTTTCGAGGTCCATCTAGAATCTTTTGAAAAAAAAAAAGGGGGGGGTCCATCTAGAAATGGAAAGAGAGCGGATTGCAACTAGAGGGGTTGATTATTGTTTAATAATCTAATGTGCTAGAGAACTGAAATATCATATGAATATGGAATTATTTGGATGGGCTGTAAACAAAAAAGGCATTCTTGTTGCAAGAAGGCATTCTTACCACAACAGAGATAAGGAAAACATACCTCATAAAGAAGTCTGCAACCAGGGAAACGCTTTATTCCATCAATTATTACATCTCTTGCAACCTCCAGACTAGCAGTGATCTAGCACCAATGAAAGGCAGTATCAGATTCTGTCAAGAAAACAAGCAAGACCCATAGAAAGAGCTATTACAATCAGTGTTGTCAGAGGCGCGCTTCAGCCCTGAAGCGAGGCACAAAACATGCTGAGCGCTTCATCAAGGCTTTAAGGCATACTTTTTCTTGCCAACGAACATAATGCAACACTAAACAATTGATATTTCACTTTATCGTATTTTTTTTTCAATTTGTTGTTCATATATTGGTTCTTCATGCTTATGATCATATTTTTCTTCATTTGAGACTTTTTCATTAAAGCCCACACTTTATTTGTGCTTAAAGCCCCAGAGGACCTTAGAGATTTTTTGCATTACAATTAGGTTGTGTTAACTGCAGTATGAAATGGTTTACAAAGACAGGAACTTGTACCACACAACATGTCTCATTTTTTATGAAGTAGAATTTCATTGAACCAAACATGTCTAACTCACCCTTTACTTAGATAGAATTAAGTGACAATACTTTCTCGTGATTACATTTGAGCAACAATCTGCTATCTCTCAATAAATGTAATAAACTTCTACATTTAATTATGTACATAGATATGGGTGTCTGACGGGCTGGGCCAGCCTGTACTGCAGGGGCAACCCCCCCCCCCCCCCCCAAAAAAAAACCAAAGAGGGGTACAAGGGGGCAGTGCTGGGGTGGGGTGGGCTTTGTAAAAGGAGGAGCTGTTCTCCTGGATACGGGGCAACCGGGACAGGTTAAGCCCGCTTTAGAAGATACCGAGTGTCACAGATTTTGGTGGTGTAGTGGGTATACTATCTAACGCTGCCTCCATTTTTAGTTTCTTGAAAATGAAGTCTACCCCCATTCTCTTAACTTGATGATGGCATTTTTGTTCGGGTCATTCATCCTCCTCACATCCAACTAATGACCTTAATATCCATTGAACACTTCTTTTTCTTAACCCCCCCCCCCCCCCCCCCCCCAATTTTCTCCTCCACCACCACCTTTAACCTTCCTATTCCCTATTCCTCGTCACGTATACCACTATGTGTCGTCCCCTTTTTGTGTGACCGCCAAATACCTTCCGTCATACCAACATTTTTCTACACTTACATCTCCTTTTGACTCTTATGTCAAGTAAGAGTTCAATAACTTTATCCTTCTTTTCTGCGCCAAGCGAACTAAGTCCACCATATAAGTGGAGTAGAGTAGAGGGGATGGGCATCATCACCGAGTTTCAAAGGTTGCAGTTGGCCCAAAGAGTTGGCTCTAGACGATTTCTCGGTCATAAGAAAAAAGTTAACTTTATCCTCCTTTCCTTCAAATGAAACTCTAGGAACTTTCAAAAGTTAAGACATTTCCCCCACCCATTTTTGGTTAGCTTCTTCTCCCTTTCAATGAATGCTAAAGGTTAAGGATCACTAGAGTATATTGAAGCTCCTTAAAACTGATTATCAAAAGAGATCTGTCAAGAAAAGCATCCATAATTCTCTCTCTGTCTCCCCCTCCCCAGTCCCTCCCCAACCAGCGAAACATCAAAAGAAACCAGTTAACCAACAATTGCAAAATAATGTGTTTAAGCTGCAGCGTAAATTGCATACCATGTGTGTTAGACGATAATAACCAATGTATAGCATCGGAATGCATTGCAATTTCTGCTCCTTCACTACCATATTAATTGCTCTTTTGTAGATATCAGAAGCAGCTGAGCAATTTCCCTGGCAATTTTCAGGAACCAATGTCTTATAGGAGTAATAATTATTGTTCCACCACTCATGTAACTTAGCACGTACCAGACGTTTTTCCATATTGGCTCGATTGGTAACATATTGAATGAAACAGGAGTCCCAATCTGTATTAATAGGAGGAAAGGAAGCACGAGCACCATCTGGATCTCCAATTTGCTCCATATATCTAGCAGTAAAAAGATGGATTTCTGGAACATTCTGCAAGAAGCACTTAGAGATAAGAGTCCTCGCTTGACACTAAAACTATAGTATATAGTGTCCAGAGACTCAACTGTATGATTTAGTTTTGAAACACTAAGTCCTTTTAACTTATCACTTCTCTCTTGTAAATACAAGTGTTCTAGAAAGTAATTTCATTCACGAGCAAAATCTAGAAAATTCAGTGCAGAATCTAAGCCTGGCAACAATAATTTACAAACTCAACCATCAGAAATTCGGAAAGAAAATTTCCTGTAGGAAAATAATGTGCTTCATGGTATCAGAGACGCACTGTAATACTCTGTCTTCTGAATGTTCAAACTTTTCGTTATTGATCCTTTTCTTTTTGTGAGAACTTTTCGTTATTGATAATTTAACTGGGAAAAATTGGTCTCCAGAATTCATAGGGGCCAGAAACCAGTTCCTCAATAGGGATAACCAGCACTTGCTAGAAATTGCTCTTATGCAGTATAACAGTAACTACAACAACATACCCAGTGTAATCCCACAAGTGGGGTCTGAGGAAGACCTTACCTCTGCCTTGGGAGGTAGAGAGGCTGTTTCCGGAAGACCCCCAGCTCAAGAAGCAGTGTAACAGTAACTAGTGAGCATATTTGCAGATAAATTCAGATCCAAAGGACAAATCTGAGGTTGGTTAATTGCTTAACTTAAAATTTAAAAGAAGTAGTCACTCAAGATTATAACTGATATAATCTCATACTCACTTAACCAGGTCCAGCTATAACAGTAAGATAGACCAATCAATAAAAGAAAAGTGATTCAAAGTTCAAGTGAAAATTGAAGTGATTGTCGATCGATGCCTGTCCAGGAAGTATTTTGAAGTTACCTTTGAGAAAACTTTTGTTGCTCGTTCTAAAGCAAACATCGATAGCTCTCGTCCTCCCTTAGTCTCCATGAAATCCACATAACGTATCCAGAACTCGGGGTAGTTGGCACAGGATATCAAGCACCTCTCATAAAGTTTTAGGGCCTGTAGCAGAATAGTTTACTATTTTGGAGCAAAATCAAGCAGGAATCCCCGATATCTTCAGAGAACACTAAAGCATACCCAATCAAAATCGTCTTGTTTTTCGATGAAGTCGAGATAATCATGCCAGTTCTTCAGCTCATCGTTGTCAAGAGGAGTTGCCTGGAAATATCGCCTCTGGATGTTTGATTCAAAACTTTTAATTTTTTCCTCTAGTTGACAAGCTTTCTGGTACAGCTGATCTCCACAGTATCTGTACTTATATAGTGCTTTCAACCTGACTGAATCATCACTAGGATCCTGGAGGTCCTTAACAACTTGAACAATTTCTTTATTCAATAACACAGCTGTTGCACTGGATAGCTCTTTTAGTTGTACATCACGGCTGTCATCACTGAGATGTAGAATCTCCTCTTCTAAATTGGTTACAAGCTTCTTAAAACTGGATAATTATAATAAGGCATATAAATTTTTAGGATTCACGAATGATATGCTTTGAATCTGACAGATAAGATACAACAACTGTTTATCCATTTTTCAGAAAATAGATTTTATTCATAATAGGAAACCATGTATTACTGTCCTAAAGGGGTGTTGTGAAAAGAACGAATCAGGAAATAATGGAAAAATTCAAAATGCCTACTTAGACACTGGTTGATAAGAATTAGCAGATATGGGCAATCCAGGTACAAAAATTGCCTCACCACATATCTAAATAACTTTCTTAGCACATACTCTTTATCAGCACAGAGCATATTGACCTTTTAGTCATACAGATACTCTTTTGGAGTAATCCAATCCATTTAGCACCTGAAATTCTACCATAGCCAGAAAGGGACAAGACTTTCATTGTTGGAAGCTTAATAAAATAAAGTAATATGACCTACTTGGTACTCTCTGAGCATAGATAATGAAGAACCTTAGGCTCTCAGCAATAGAAAGTATCAAACATATAGTCTCACAATCAGCACATCAAGAGCAGTGTAGTATTTATATGAAATCAATTTTCAGCATTCAAACATGACTTAGAGCCTGTTTGGATTGGCTTATAAGCTGTTTTTAGCTTTTTTGAGTGTTTGGCTGACCAGCTTAAAGTCATTTTGTGCTTAAAATAAGCTTAAAAAATAATTGGGCCCATTTGACTTAGCTTATCTAAAGCAGCTTATAAGCCAAAAAAAATAAGTTAGACTACCCCAACTTATTTTTTTTAGCTTATAAGCTGTTTGCAGCTTATAGGCATAAGCCCATCCAAACAGGCTCTTACCAGTAATTTTAGGTACTCTAGTGCCCCAAAAGTATGAGGTAATGAATTTGAGCACTTTATAATAAATATTTTTAATCAAACACTTTATCTTTTTTATCAAGTAAATAAACTTTCATTAATGATTAATCAAACACTTTATATTAATTTTATTTCAGCATGATATGCATCCAATACTATCAAGAGCAAACATTCTTCTTTGAAATTTACTCATTGTTAGAGCAGCACTGCTGAGAGGGAATTACCAGGAAAGAATAAAAGTTAATTCAAAATAGAAGCTGAAACTAAGACAAATACGCGATGTTCGAATGGAGAAAGTAAAGCAAGACGTACTTCTCGTAGTACTTATGCAACTTCTTTGTGGGAAAGCATAGAGCCTGTACATAAACTAGAGCAAGGGAACCCCACTTCTCCTGAGAGAACTCAAAGGACATGTACTTGTCCCATAAGACATGACAGAAGTAGTCCTTCCCAACAAGGGAGATTCCTTTGGTAAATAACCTGTCAAAAGTTTAAAAGAATACACTGATTATAGGGATTGCTATTTATGATCTCATTAAACATGAGCATAACTTACATTTGAATTTTCAGAAGCTATAAATCAATTTCAAAAGTGTAAGCATATTGTTGCAACACAAAAAGGTTTTCACTTTATATAAAATAAAAGGTGGAACATGAACAGGTAAAAAGAAAAAGAAACTAGGTCTAGTTATGTTCTATAAATAGCTGAGTCAACCAATCCTCCATGATATTGCAGTTCAGTATAGGAAGACTTATGCAGGGATGCTACTTCTGTCTATGTTTTTTTGATACTAGGGATGCTACTTCTATCTATGTGCAAAGCATAGATGGTTACGGACTCATATAAAGGACTCCAGCTACGGCAGGTTATAGAAATAGTTAACTGGGATGAACCCTCTCAAATGGATACAGATTACTCATATAGCGGAACCAACTAGTTTGGGATTGAGACTTAGCTGATCTAATTGAATGTGATGCAATGATGTTCTCCTATAGCTACTTCAGTAGTGAATTCCACTGTTTCATTGTTTTTTTGCTTAAAAATATGTCTCAGATGTTAACATTTTCATCATTATAGTTGAAGACTAACGTGGCAGGTGGTACGTCTGGTCTCCTTTTCAAGAAACTTACAGAAGTATAATTTCCAAGGATTTACCTACGAATATCAAATGGATCCTCGAACGAACTCATAGCAAAGGTACAATAGTCAACCCACAGACCAACAGAAAATGGTGTTGATTCCACAGCTCGCTCAAAGATTTCAACAGCTTTTTCAGCATTACATAGCCGTGCCTCGTGATAAGCGTATCTTTTCCAATTCCAGTGGCACAGTGGAAATTTAGACAAAAAGGAGTCAAAAGCCAAACAAATCGTATTTCTATCATCCTGCAGTAATTGGAACAGAAATTACTTGTATTGCCATTGAAAACACAGGCAAAAATAGAAGAATGAGAAGAATCATGTAAAATTGCATGTCGCGTGCTTGACTAATGAGATAGAAACTAGAAAGGGCTTCTGTAGCTTGTTTGTTCTTATATCATCAACAGATCTAGATGCATATCTTCCATGTCAGGTGGCTGCCCCTAAAAGATTTCATCTACCCGAACTTTTTGCCAATCTAGAACAGGAAAACAGTTACTATTGATTACACCTGCTCCTAATAGAAGCAGAAACAGTTACAAGAGAGCAGTTCCTGCAAGATGCACAGCTCTCGATCTATGGGGAATTTGGACATGACTCGTGAAAGAAAACTGTATTCCCTTCTTTGATAAGGTAAAGTAATTTATAAAAGAAAAATGTAGCTCTTGACATATAGTTTCCAAGGATTCAAACATTATTCATTTGGACTCATATACAAAGTTATGGCTATTTCAGGAAAATGTACAAAGCAAGTCTGGCACATAACTGCATGACAAGAAGGCAGCAGCCAGCGTGACCGTGCTGAAATCAGAGAAGTGCCATTTTGTAGCATGTCACATCGAGAAAGGCTTCCTGAAGAACTCTACTTTGCTACCTAAGATTGGATCCTTGTAGCATTCTTTCACCTTACTAGATTAGGTTCATAAAGACGAAGTTGATACACCTTGCTTTGTGATCAATTTCTAAGTAATCGGGTTCAATTTCAAAAAAAAAAAAAAAAAAAGCAATCGGGTTCAATCTCCTTCTACTCCATCTTTACCTTTTGGGCCTTTGATTCAATTGAGAGTTGAAGTTTACTATACTGATTTGCCTTTCCATTTGAGCTTTAAATTTATTCTTTATAATTACACGCAACGATATTTTTATTAGAGAATACTACCAATAGAGTGCAATGGAGGAATAGTACAACCCCAGCAAAATGTGTCTAAGTACACTAGCTGGACGCGAAAAGAATTAAGGAAATTAATCAATTTTTATTGTAACTAAGGCAATTAATCATCCTATCTATTTTCAGTTATATGCCAAAAAGTTAATAGAGCTAAACATCTATGCTTTAAGGTACAAATATT
Organism: Lycium barbarum; assembly: GCF_019175385.1. Taxonomy (NCBI): domain Eukaryota; kingdom Viridiplantae; phylum Streptophyta; class Magnoliopsida; order Solanales; family Solanaceae; genus Lycium; species Lycium barbarum. The sequence goes on along the minus strand of NC_083348.1, from coordinate 78,652,173 downwards.
TTCCTCTTTGTTTTGAAAATATCTTTTATTTATTTCCTTCCATACAGTCCACCATATAGCCATTGGTATAGTGTTCCACAACTTTCTGTCGCCTTTTGTAGTCATCTTCTATTCCAACAATGTAGCATGTCTACGAGATGTTGACATGCACAGTTTAACTTTCTGGGCTTTTGATTCAATTGAAGGTTGAAGTTTAGTGTACTTCCATGTGCCTCCGATCCTTGGGTTCAACATCTCTCAACATATTGTAGGTGTTGGGAAAATGCTCGTCATAATCACTAAGGCTTATTTTTCTTAACAGAGTCCATGCTAGTGCAGGCATTCTCGTACTTAGTTTCTGTCGTAGAATCATCCCAAATTGATGACCACAGAAGAGCAAAACCCACTAAAACATTGACCATGGCAGCAAACAAATCGAAGAACAAGAATGTTGTTATGCTTTTTGGACTTGGATTACTGTCGTTTTTTTTTTTTTATGACAAGGGAACCCCATTACTGTCGTTCTTATACAAACATGCAAATTAGTAAAGTTCAATACAACATGATAAACAAAAGGCCAATATAAAGCTATGTCCTATATCAAGCATGATATTAAATTTGACCCATATGAAGCCACGTGAATTTGGACTTACAGGGTAGGTTTTCTCAATCTCTGATATCAGTGAGTTCCAGGAATCAAGGTCTTCTGAGCCTCCAGAAATCATATCCTTAAGTCTTTCATTATGAACTTCAATAAAGGAAACAGCGATTCTGTCTTCAGTATCAAGCAATACCAAAACATGAAATAGAAAAATAGCACATTTTGCATGACTAAATAACGTAGACTACCTACCCTAAGGCAAGCATTAGTGGCTGCTTATCAGAAGAAAGATTCAAATTGTATGCACATATACAATGAAAAATTACACATAAATCATCTTATCATCAACTATATCACACATGTGTGCTAGTTATATCTATTTTAGTTAGCATGAACATTATCTAACAAGTTTAATTTTTGTTTAGGAAAAAAAAAGAAGTTCCTTTATCATATATCTGTTCATATTCGAACGGAATTTCACTAGAAGCATGAGCAAGATTCTAGTAACACTAGTTCCTACAAAATTACAGGTTTTCAGCTAGGTAAAGTTATTTTCATTAAGATGATCATTCCTAAATCCCAAAAAAAAAAAAAAAATTACTACCAACAAAAAGAAAATACTACTTTCTCCGTCTCAAAAAGATTATCTTACTTTCCTTATTAGTTTATCCCAAAAAGACTGATACATTTCTATATTTAGAAACAATTTAACAGCCACACAAATATCTAAGGTTTGTTTTGGACCGCACATCTCAAAAGTTCTACTTTATTTCTTAAACTTCGTGTCAAGTCAAACTAAGACAATCTTTTTAGACAGAAAGAGTACCCCTAAAGATGCAATAGGGATGTGGGTTAAGGTGTACTTGAGGAGTTCAACCTTGCCTGGTATTTAAGGGGAGCCCACATTTCAATCAGTTTGTGATCGTTGGGGTTGGACAAACTAACACACACCATTTCTTGGTTATCAAATGAAAAAAAATTATTCTTTAGTGGAAATTTAAAGAAAGTTAAGAAGTATAAACCTTGAACAAGATGAGGTCCATCAGGAGCATTGTGATTGTGTAGCTCCATAGCTGGAGAAGTCTGTTGGAAGCCACCAATAAGTGCACTTTGTGTGTGTGTAGCGTCTCCGGCAGGTGGAAACTGGAAAGGGCAAAAAATGGCCTGAAACAAGTATGTCCTTTCTTTGTTTCTTGGCCTAAAAGTACTTTTGTCTTTGGTGATTTGACAACTAAGGTCTTTGAGTGCCATCTTTTCAATTTTTATTTGTAGTTAAAATTAAAAATAAATTATGCGATAGTAATTATAGAATTTGAAGCCAAAATTTTAGCGAGTTGTAGAATTTGAAGCAAAATTTTAATGAGTTGTTATGATATTGTGTGAGATTTGCTTTAAAAGCAAGTTATGATAATTTTGATGATACAAATCGATACAAATCGTCATAATCTTTTTAATATTTCTGGTTGATATTCTGGGAATTTGTCACATTTTTATTTAAATTAATTTAAATCAACTCTAAATTTGATATTTTAGACTTATAATGTCAGTAATTTTTTTTTTTTTTAAATGTCTTCTCAATTATCACGCAAATCAAAAGCAAGTATAGCGGAAATAAAAGATGGTGGGAACAATTTTCGATTGTTAGATTTAACTCAAACTTTGGTAACTAATAACTTTATTGATACCAAAATTGATAGTGCAAGCACCATAGCCTAGTTAACACAACCAACTATCTACAATATCAACCCAGATTACTAACTGCCAAGATGCAACTTGACCATAACTCAGAAAACTAACGGTTGTAACCTACAACTAATTCTAACAGGGGATCTAACATTACAAACAAAAGCAATTTCTTTGGCAATTTTCTCCATGTTGTTGGTTGAATGTTTAAATATTCTGAGGTTCTTTTCCATCCGTAATTTATGTTACACTCAGCATCTATCAGTTTGAATACTTGAGCAGCTCTAGATTTCCCTTTGATATTCTTGAGAACCCATTGGTAGTGTTGATCCCAAGTTTGCACTCTCAGTGGTCGACCCAGCAGCCAAGTGAGTAGCCTGTTCCATAGTCTCAAGGTGAATTCACAAGCAGCAAATAGATAGTTTCTGTCACGCCCCGAACTATGGTCTGGACGTAACACGGCACTCGGTGGCTGACTGCATGTGACCGAGCGAACCACATGGCTTGCTGAACTATCATGAGGCATACATGAGCGGAAATATAACGTGAATGCATGATGAGCCTTTATAAAACGTAGTAAGTCATAATACTTAATAAAAATACTTGTTTAAACATGAGTGCGGAAATAACATGAATGAGCCAAAATGGCTATACGACTCCGAAATGTCTGACATGACATAACTGACTTGTCTAGTCTATGAAACCTATATCATGAATCTGACTGGAAAACATACTTACTGGGATAAGGCCCCAAGCATACCTTAGATGCATAATTAATCATAAACAAAAGTTAACTAAACCCCGAATGAGATGGGGCTCACCAATAAGCTGATATGAATGTTGTCCTACTAAGCAGATGCGTCGTCCTGTATATCAATACCTGCATCGTGAAATGCAGGCCCCCGGGTAATAAAAGGAGACGTCAGCACATTGAATGTACTGATATGTAAAGCAACTGAAAGAAATAATATAGGACATGAAATAACATGATAAGAACTGAAACTGAAAACTTGGGCATGAACATGAGCATGAGTACATATGTATATATATAATATAAGTAAAAACATGATAAGTAGGGAGAGCATTTCATAAACCGACAACATGATATCACCACGTGGATACGTGGAGTCTGGTACCTCGCCGGACCAACATAGCCCCTATACCTTGCCAGGGTATAAGGTGGTAACGTGCCTGATGGATCCATTCAGTGTAAAATTAAGGTATCGTCCTAACTGGGCGGAGCGATCCTTGTCCTATGGTGGCTACATAGTTTCAGGCTATCTGAGCCTTCTCGGTAATTCGTGCAACTCCCAAAAACATGAACATAATATAATTGGCTAAGAAGCCCATGATTTTCGTGAATTAACTTGTAATCATGATTCCACGAAATAACTTGTAACATGGTTTCGTGAATTAACTTGTACTTGTCTTGTAATCATGATTTCACGAAATAACTTGTAAACATGGTTCCATGAAATAACTTGTAAACATGGTTTCATGAAATAACTTGTAAAATAGTTTCATAAGATAACTTGTCATAGTCTTGCAAACATGTTCTTGATTCATGAGTAATAAGAATAGTTCGTAATTATATATATAATTGACTTGAAAACATGCTTGTAACTTGCTAGATAAAATCATAAAGTTTCATGTAAACATAATGAGAACACATGAGGAAGAATTCATGATTCATGGATTAAGCTGGAGTTCCTAATATCCGTAATGGAAGATTAGGAATACAATAACGAATATAGATACAAAATTCATGTACATAAATACATAAATACGGGTTACCAATATGTTGGGTTTAATGCCCTAGGATTTGAACTTCATGAATATCAAGGAAACGAAGCATGGGGAAGAACATAGAGATTCCCACATGTGGATGGAAGTTCTACATACCTTAATTTTTCCAAAACTTGAATTAAAGACTTGGATTTTGGAGAAGATTTCCTAAATCTTTATTCTTGAATCTTGAGATGGGTTTACTTGAAAACCCTAGATTAGGAATGATGATTTCTTGCTTAGATTACAAGGATGTATGTTAGAATTGAGTTGGGATAATTAGAGTGGACTTACCTTGGTGTTCTTGATGTTGGAGGAGAGTAGGAGGTCGTTCTTGTCACGCCCCGAACCATGGCCTGGACGAAACACGGCACTCGGTGCCTGACTGCATGTGACCGAGCGAACCACATGGCTTGCTGAATCATCATGATACATAACATAAGCGGAATATAATGTGAATGCATGATGAGCCTTTATAAAACATGATAAGTCATAATACTTAATAGAATACTTGTTTAAACATGAGTGAGCCAAAATGGCTATACGACTCCAAATGTCTGACATGACATAACTAACTTGTCTAGTCTATGAAACCTCTATCATGAGCCTGACTGAAAACATACTTACTGGGACAAGGCCCCCAGCATACCTTTAGATGCAAAACTAAATAAGGAAATACAATGTCTAAACCCCGAATGAGATGGGGCTCACCAATAAGCTGGCACGTGCAAATCCTAATGATCAGAAGCGTCGTCCTGTAAATCCGTACCTGCATCGTGAAATGCAGGCCCCCGGGCAATAAAAGGGGACGTCAGCACATTGAATGTACTGGTATGTAAAGCAACCGAAAGAAACCACATGGGACATGGAATAACATGATAAGAACTGAAACTGAAAACCTGGACATGATCATGAGCATGAGTACATATATATAACATAAGTAAAAACATGATAAGTAGGGAGAGCATTTCATAAACCGACATGTGATATCACCACGTGGGTACGTGGAGTCTGGTACCTCGCCGGACCAGCAGAGCCCCTATACCTTGCCAGGGTATAAGGTGGTAACGTACCTGATGGATCAATTCAGTGTAAAATTAAGGTATCGTCCTAACTGGGCGGAGCGATCCTTGTCCTATGGTGGCTACATAGTTTCAGGCTATCTGAGCCTTCTCGGTAATTCGTGCAACTCCCAAAACATGAACATAATATAGTTGGCTAAGAAGCCCATGACTTTCGTGAATTAACTTGTACTTGTCTTGTAATCATGATTTCACGAAATAACTTATAAACATGGTTTCATGAAATAGCTTGTAAACATGTTCTTGATTTATGAGTAATACAATAGTTCATAATCATATATTTGTAATTGACTTGAAAACATGCTTGTAACTTGCAAAATAAAATCATACAGTTTCATATGAACATAATGAGAACATATGAGAAAGAATTCATGATTCATGGATTAAGCTAGGATTCCTAATATCCGTAATGGAAGATTAGGAATACAATAACGAACATAGATACAAAATTCATGTACATACATACATAATTACGGGCTACCAATATGTTGGGTTTAATGCCCTAGGATTTGAACTTCATAGATTTTACGAAACGGATCATGGGGAAGAACGTAGAGATTCCCACATGTGGATGGAAGTTCTACATACCTTAACTTTCTGCTTTTGAGCGTATCACAATGTCCTCCAATCCCTTCAACTTTAATCTATATACAGGTCATAGGGATTCTATATTAGCAACAATATCCATGTTTTGTTCATCTAAGCATTTTATCAAACACTTGGTGGGCTTGAAGCTCCACAACCCTCATTAATGGTGTTTTCTTCACCAAATCCCCATTCTATTACTTCTAGCTAATTCTACAATCTCAGTTAGATGTAATTAACATCATTCTTCATCACCCATATGAATACAACAATCCCAAGTCAACAATCCAACAACTCTAGCATAGTTCATATAATTCTCTTCATCAAACCCATTTACTACTCTCCCAAGAACTCATCAATTCACAACTATAAATGATTAGAGAGTAGAAAAATTACCTTTTTGAAGTCCAATCCTCTTAAATTCGGGTTCTAGGGTTTCCACATCCAACAAAAATGTTCCAATCCTAACTCTATGGATTAGAAAAGTTTACTCAAGTTAGAAAGGGGTTAGGGACTTAAATTCAACTTAGAATCATGATAAAAGCTTACCTTGGAAGATCTTGAGGTTTGGGACTTGTTCTCTATGAGTTTAGAGAGAATTTTCGTGAATGGGGTGTTGGGGAAATAAACCCCAAATATAACAAAAAAACGCGTAAACCCGACTTTTGACCCGAAATCGACCTGTTTCGCGATGGTTCCGCGATGCGGGTGCATCGCGCAACATTCTGCAGCTAAAAACTCAGAGTTGCGCGATCTGTCCGCAAAGCGCGGCCATCGCGCGCTCTCCCACGCGCCCTCACGCGCCCCGAGAAACGACGGGTGTCGGTTCTGCACAGTGTTCGGTAAAATAGGCATAACTTCTTGTACATATCTCCGTTCAAGACCCATAATATACCGTTGGAAAGCTATTTCAAAGGGCTACAACTTTCATCAAGGAAGTTTTTCCAAATTTCAAATTAATATCGTTGGAAGTAAGACCTTCTATAAACTCACTTGCAAACATGCCCCGTAGAGTGGCTTCCAACTTTGCTTTGCTCAAAGACATTTCTTATGACTTGATTGGTTTTCAAAACACTTCCTATAACCCTCATATTGGTTCCATTATATTATAATCTTATGAGTCAAACCTTCGCTCGAAGCTACGAGGTGTTACAGTTCTAGGGTTTAAGGGAATGAAAAATAATGACTTGAACTGATATGGATGAATATATACTGCCCTGTGAAATTATAGTTTACGTCCAGAACAGTGCTGGACGTATTTCACTTTACGGGTCGTAAATTGATTTACGGTCCGTATTTTGATTTACGGACTGCACTGCCTCTCTTTAGTAAAATAGTCATAACTTTTTGCACAGAGGTCCATTTTACCCCCATAATATACCGTTGGAAAGGTATTTCAAAGCTATACAACTTTCATCAAGGAAGTTTTCCCAAATTCCAAATACATTTTGAAATACGGGCCGTAAAGTGAAATACGATCCGTATTTAACCATATGACCTCAAAATGTCAAATTCCAAAATGTTCAGAAATTCTTGGTTTCAGTTTACGATCACTGTTCATGGGCGTAAATTGAAATACGACCACTGTTCATGGGCGTAAACCACCATATCACAACTGAACAGGAAAATTTCAATTCCCACATTCTTTATCTGATTTTCTAAGTCTAGGATCGTGGTCAAAACTTTCGTTAAAGGTACGGGGTGTTACAGTTTCTATCCTTTTCAACTGCTGACAGAAGACACATTTGTTAACCAACATCCATCCCCCATACAGCTAACCTATGCAGTTAGCAATCTATCCAACAGCATAAACTATGTAGTAAACAATGCTTTTGGCTTGCACTATTGTTAAACATCAAGTTAATCCAAGGAACTCGAGGCATTTCTCCCAGAAGCTTTTGATAGATAGTTCTAATGAGGCTCTGATTAGGCTTTGATATCAATGTTATTTGAGATAACAAAGGTCTAGCTTCTAAGATTTTTCTAACCATCCAACTTGCTTAATTTGGCACCAGTGCATCCAAAAACTGCCAACTTTTTATGCATCTTATCTTGTTTATGAGCAAGATCCCAATAGTTTTTAATAATACCAGCTTCATTCCACACCTTTATATTTATTATATTCAGACCTTCGGCAGACTTGGGATAGCACACTCTTTCACAAGCAACTAGAGCTTTCTTTGTAATTGTATTTCCACCTCACCAAATGCAACTTCTAGAGTAAGCATCAATGAGTTTAATAACTGTGGCAGGGATCATGAAGAGCGAGGCCCAGTAAGCTTGCATCCCAAAAATTGCTATATGAACAAGTTGGGTTCTTCCTGCATATGATGACTTCTTAGAAGTCCATGATGAAATCCTGGCAATGATTTTGTCAATCAGGTTTTTCCATTGGAGAATGGAAATCTTCTTAGTGGATAAGGGAACCTCAAGATATTTAAAAGGCAATTCTCCAGGAGAATACTTCAAATAATCCAGAATTCTAGTTTTCTCTTCAATTGCAACACCCCCATAGTACACAGAACTTTTGTCTAAATTTGCTTGTAAACCAGAAGCTTCAGTGAACTAAGTGAAACAATGGTGCAATGCCATAACATACTCATATTCTCCTCTAGCAAATAACAGTAAGTCATCCGCAAAGCTCAAGTGGGTAATACCTAGTTTGGTACATCTAGGATGGTACTTAAAACTTGGATGATGCTTCAGTTCATTAAGTTATCTGCTTAGGTATTCCATTGATATGACAAATAGGAAGGGGGAAATTGGATCCCATTGCCTGAGCCCTTTAGTAGCAGGAAATGGTTCTGAACTTTCCCATTGATCAAAACATTGTAGCCAACAGTTTTAATACATTCCATTACCCAGTGCTTGTACCTCTCAGGAAATCCTAATTCAGTCATCACTTGTTCCACATATATCCATTCTACAGAATCATATGCTTTTTGTAAATCAATCTTGAGCATGCATCTGGGTGACACATGTTTTCTAGAGTATGCTTTCACCAATTCATGTACCAAAAGGATATTATCTGCTTTCAGGACCCCATAGTAACAACAACGAATGTGCTAAACTATTAGCAGGAATAGAAATCGCGACAGTTTTTTCCTCCAGGAATGAAACCAGCTTGAGCTTCACTAATAACACTAGCAATCACTTTTTGCATTTTAGTAGCTAGTATTTTGGAGATAATCTTGTATACAACTGTGCAGCAAGCAATAGGTCTAAAATCCTTGGCAGTTCTAGGAATTTGGCACTTTAGGAACCAGAGTGATAGTGGCACAATTAACAACTTTATACATTCTGCATGTTACAAAAAATTCTTTCACAGCCTAGATGACATCTAACTTGATAATAGGCCAAGTTTTCTTGAAGAATCCTGCATTATATCCATCAAATCCAGAAGCCTTCTCATTACCAATAGCACGAAGTCCATCAATGATCTCCTATTTTGTGATATCAGCAACTAATTCCACCCTCTGTTGTTGATTGAGCATTGGCCCCTTTCTCATGACAAGTATATTTACTGCTGGTAGAGCTTGACAAGAGTTCCCATTAATCCTTTATAAAATTTAATGATTTCCAGTTTAATATCAGCAGGCTGGTTCAGTCTAATCCCATCAGTAGAGAACAACCCCATGATTTGTTTTCTATGACATCTTTCCCTCATTACAACAGAAAAATATTTTGTGTTTGAGTCCCCTAGTTGTATCCACCTTGCCCTTGACTTTTGTCTCATAGTATTCTCTTTAACAAGAGACCACTTTTCTAATTGAATAAGAACATTCTTTTCTTGCTCAATTAGTTCATCACTGCATTGTCTTGCAAGTCTCTATTGTGTGTGAGTCAGTTCAATTCTAGCTTGTTCAATTCTTTGTGACACCCCTCTGTAGTGCTCATTATTCAGTTGCCTAAGCTTTGGTTGCAGAGCCTTAAGCTTGAGCTCAATAACATCCAATTAAATGTTTTTTCAACCCAAACCAATTCAAAATATTTATAAACAAGCAACTAGTCTTTAATATTCTATTGCATGTAAGAAGGTGGGGGACAAGAAAAAGAAAATATATATATATATATATATATATATATATATATATATATATATATGCACAAACTTTTTAAAGTGGGTCAAAACTCAAACACCAGCCTACTCCATGAAAAGTTATGTTAAATGTAAACTAAGTGGAACAGATATACTCATAACTTATTAAAATAAAAAGATTATGTCATTTGCTTTTTAGTACAAGAATATTCTTACCACTAGCTAGGTGGTATAGATATGCCCCTCTCCATTAACATAAAATAATATTTTTTTTGTTAGTTCAAAATTCACTGTAGTATAATAACAATATAACATAGTTAGTGAAATAAATTAAAATGATAATATCACTAACATATCGTAACATATTTACTGAACTAAATCAAAACCACCAAATTCCATTCTTTGTATATTAGTAATAGTTATCATGTGTCCTTATGTTATTGGGGAAAATGTCACATAAAATAAAGACACATGATAACTCTTACGGAGAATAGTATTGGGTGTAACTACAAATAATTGCATCATTTAGCTTGGTCCTTTAAGTAATTATTTGATTAACAATCAATTTGTTATAATTGAAGGGTGCAATTATGTGCTCTAATTCCTTTTGATAACCAAGTACATGCTCTAATTGTTTCAGTTTTTTTTTTTTATCTATATTTCTAATTCGATCTTTTGTTAATATAGTTATATATGAATCTTTTTTATGGGGATGATCTGTTCAAAAAGAATTTCGTATTTGAATAATTTTTTCCTAATTCATTAATAACATATGTATGGAAAATACTTGTGCTTCTCATATCTATGTTTTTTATTTTTATTTTATTCTTTACTTCTAATGAACAAATCTTGATCCACAGTGGCTAAAACCTATAAATTTATAATGTTTCGTATTATTATTATTATTATTAAAATCAAAATATTAATGTTCGTATTTACAATAAGTTACCCAATTATAGGTATTTAAAAAAGATTAAAAGAAGAAGGTGTATTTTAAAAAGCCTAGCCAGTAGCAAATTAAATTTAATATTTCTCAAATATTATTTATAGTTACAATAACATTCATTTTAAGGCTTGCCTTCGAAAAGTATACGTGTTTTCCCACATATATGGAATTTGGTTTGTCCGTTGAAATGTTAAAATATTTTCCCAAACAATTTTACTTTTCAATGACCAACCATTAAAAAAATGAAAAGGACTGTTTCAGTATTTGTACAGATAATTCATAGAAAATCAGTCGATAAACATTAATGACGGAAGGTCATAAAATTATCAGTCACTCACAAACTCATTCAAACACCAAAAGAAGTAAATAAAAAAAAAGGTCAAAACTTTTTAACAATGTCCAATTGGCGTGAAATTTCTTATTTCCTACGATCTTTCGGTAATTAGGACTAACAACGATTCTGAAAATTCTAGTTGAGTATGTTTAATTATGATTATTCATAAAGAGCGTACACTATAAGAAAATAAAAATAAATAAAAACGATATTATTTATATGTTGTATATGTACATATATGTGATAAAGACAAAGGAAGTTTGATTTAGGTTAGTTCAGCAACCTAAGCAAGCATCATCTACCTCCATGCTTTGAAGATTATGCATAAGTAACCGACAACTAAAAAACAAAAATAGTACCATGTATAAGGAATTCATGGTAGACGATAATGTTGAATGGAGCAATCAGTCATCAAGATTGACAGCTAATTATAAGAGTCGAAGATTGTCGAAGTAATGATCTATTACAATTAAAAAAGAAATATCTAGTGGCTCTACACACGTTTCTTAATATCGAAAGTTCACGATGTTAGTAAAAATTACAATTAAACTGACACATAAGGTGAATGCAGTCTTAAGAAATGGGTTCATCTTAACCCTCTATTTTCGATACAAAACTTGAAAATAATTACATTTAACAAGTATTAAGTTTAAACACACAATTTTAAAGTATAAAGAGTTCATGCAAGTGTTGAAGAATGTATAATCTCAAAAGGCAATATGATCTCTAACTGAGTAAAGCTTTTTATTTTTTATTTTTTATTTTTGACTTTCCTAACAGTTACCTATCTAATGGACTAGTAAAGACTAAAGAGTGAAAAAAGGAATTGGCTCACACGCACGTGAAAATTGAAGGCAAAATGAATCGACATTGACTGAAGACTTGCTGAGCTATTTTTTTTTTTCAATATATTAGGAATATGTTAGTGTGTACTTTCTTTGTTAAAAGATTTATTTGTATGACTTTGTTGCAATAGATTGAATTATTAACATCATCATAAATAAATTGAATGATCAAGATGGAATTAGCATATGTGTATAACTGTGGGCTAGACCTGTTTGCTGCATGCGCCACGATATTGCGTGCAGTATCAGTGAAGGGAGACAAAACAATCAGACAGTTCTAGTATTTCTCTTCTTTCTATTTCTGGTGGGTCATCAGTATCGTGTGATTCTATAGGATGTGATTTTCATGTTTATTTTCTTATATTCGATTGATTTATTTTGTGAAACTTATTTATTCACCAGTTCCGTAATAATTTCATGGTTTTCATCAAAATTTACATTGAGCTCTTGGCCTGAGTAACTTTCTTATGTCTTCAATTTTTACTTTCTTCCTTGGGGCTATAGGTGGCAAATTGACTGGTTTGGCCGAATCTGAGCGATCAAAATGGCTGAGTTAATAAATGATTGAATTATTGACTCGCTCAAAAGTTAATTGATCTGAAATGGTCTAAAATGCGGGTCATATCTCAACCTGCACAATTTTTACTAAGTTTTAATTGCTTTATTTGTTCTTTTATAGTAATTTTTAGTACCTTATAAAATTATTATTTTTCTTTATCGTGACTATTTATGACATATCAAATTAGAAAAAAAGGTTTTTTTTTGGAAAATATTTGATAAGATTTCTCACCAGTCAATTTGGACTAAATATCAACCCAATTTTTGATGGACTGAAATGAAGTGGGCTAATAAATGAACGGGTCAATAACCCTCCCAAACATGAACAGATTGGACAAATTATATTTTCATGGGTTAAATTTGCCACCTCTATTTGGGCTATTGGGAAGAGCCAAAGAGGAGTCGGATGATGAAGTGGTTAACACTTAACAGTAACATAAGCATGTGGGAGGATTTATTACTTCCTAAAATTTTATTTTCTTACTTTTTAATAATAATTTAAAAAGATAGTACAAAAGAGAAAACTGATTTTGCTTGGCCTAACAGGCCCTATCTTGCTTTATGCAATTCTCCCACCTAATATTTGTTAGTGGTGTATAGTTGCTTACCACTTATATTGTTTGTATAAACAAACAGGAATACTAGAAAATTCACGACTTGACTAAAGGCCAAACGGAAGATTTAGAATAAAAGATACTCCGTAACAATTTTTCAAGATTGACCTGCTACTATTAGATTATACACGTAAAACGTGTGGACGTGTGGTCCTGCAAATGGGAAATGGTAATCCCTTCCATAGAAACTTCATGTCAAAATTAAAAAGAAAAGTATAGTCAATATTGTCAAACATTAAAATAAAAATGGAGAAGAAAGAAAAAAAGAAGAAGAAATATAGAGCCTGTTTGGATGAGCTTAAAAAAAAACTATTTATAAGCTGAAAACAACTTATAAGTTAAAAAAAAAAAATTGGTGTAGCTCAACTTATTTTTTTTGACTTATAAGCTGTTTTCAGCTTATAAGCTGCTTTAGATAAGCTAAGCCAAACGGGTCAAATTATTTTTTTAGGCTTATTTTAGCACAAAATGACTTATAAGCTGGTCAGCCAAACACTCAAATAAGCTGGTCAGCTAAACACTCAAAAAAACTGAAAATAACTTATAAGCCAATCCAAACGGGCTCATATACATATCATGTGCATGGAACCTCTTCTAGTTTGTTATATCATTATTTTATTGTAGTTACTATTCCTTTTAAGAATGTTTTGTCATGCTATCTTTAGTATTTTATTGTGGTTTTTTTTACTTCCGTTATTTCTTTTTCATAATACTTTGATATGTTTTTCCTTTGACCAGAGGATCTATCGGAAATAACGATATCTACGTACACACTATCTTCCTAGACCTCATTTGTGTTATTATACTGAATATGTTATTATTGTAATATTAAAAATATAAAAATAGAGAAGAAAGAAAAAATAAGATATATATATACATATCATGTGCATGGGACCTCTTATACTTGATTTTTAAAAACACAAAATCAAATGGTAGGACCTCACTATCCTCTGAATCCAGCCTTTGCCTTCTCAAAGGGTCACTTTCATTTGACAAAGTCCCAAAGATATGTAAAATCCAAGAAAAAGTCTAAGAAAATCACATAGGAAATCCTTGAGATTCTGATTTGATATCTCCATTCGTATCTCTCTTTCCTTTCTGTCAAATATTTTGCGTATCTTCTTGAAATCAACACCCTATCCATCATGCCATATATTAACAACCTCACAACACCAAACATCATAGCCAAATTAACATTCCTCAACAAACAAAAATTCACATATTCAAAAATCATATTTTGGAAATATGGCTCAAGTTGCCCCAATAATGGATACACAATTTCATGTTCTAGCTGTTGATGATAGTATTATTGATAGAAAACTTATTGAAAGGCTCCTCAAGACTTCTTCTTATCAAGGTACTTTGATTTTTCCTCCTTAATCTCTGTTCCAATTTATGTGATGTTGTTAGGTAGTACTTAATTATGTGGACTGTTGGTTCTTGATTTCTAATATATTTTTTTTTTTTTGGATTTTTACAGTTACTGTTGTGGATTCTGGAAGCAAGGCCTTAGAGTTTCTTGGATTGTTAAGTGATGAGAATGAAGGGGTTGAAATAAGAGAAGTGGGAATCAATTTGATTATTACAGATTATAGCATGCCTGGAATGACTGGTTATGAACTCTTGAGAAAGATTAAGGGATCATCATATTTGAAGGACATCCCAGTAATAATTATGTCATCAGAAAATGTTCCATCACGAATCAATAGATGTTTGGAAGAAGGAGCTGAAGAGTTCTTTCTAAAGCCAGTTCAACAAGCAGATGTGAATAGAATTAAGCCTCATTTGATGAGGGAGAAAAGGCAGAAAGTGACACCAAATAGTCTTAAGAGAAAGGCTATGGTTGAATGCCTTTCCCCTGAGAAGCCAAGAAAGTACAACAACTTGTGTGGCATCTTTTGGCAAAACATTTGTGAGTGAAGGGATGTTGAATTCTTTGAAATATTTTGAAGTAACAAAGGAGTTTCTTCTTCAACGGAGAAGGGAATGTTTCAAGTGGAAGGAAAATCTAAGAGGAAAAAGGACATGGTTTCGGAGAAAACTGTATCCCGATGTTTGCGCCAAACAAATGGATGCAAGACATGTGTCTCGGGACAGATCTGTTGCACCAAACGAATGAATGTAAACATTAGTTTCGAAAAAGATTTGTCACAAGAGATGTTGAAAGTCGTCACCCTGGAACCATAGATGCCAATGTTCAATCCAATTTGAAACAAATGTTTTTTTATCACTTAGCAACAACATACTGTTAAATGTTCAAGATGATGAAAACCTCATTATGCAATTATGGGTTGTGGATAGCAAGTGACTGGATTAGCACTTTGTGTTGGGAGCCATGATCCAAGTAGCTTTACAATGATGCTACTGTAATAAAGCAGATCTGATTTGAGTCTAATTTTTAGGTCATATACAGAATAATACATATTTCCTTTTTGCTATTGTACACAATCAATTTGAGAAATAAAATATGTTACTTTTCTCTTTTCTTGGAAAAAGATATAGCAGTAGAATTCACTAGCTGTGCACAATCGAATAGCCAACTAAAATAGCCTGATTCTTTTGTCATGTTTCCAAATCATATTTTATGTTTACCTTTTGTAGATCCAATTTTGTGCAATTAGAATGACTTATTTTATTTTTATTTTCTTATTTTCAAGGTTCTATCCGAGGAGTTAAGCACAACTCCAACCCGTATATTTGCCAAAAAAATCATATTCCTCGTAAGGAGGATGAAAACCTTAGCCATAGAACACAATAGATGTTGGCTATAACCAACCTATGATACAATTGTACACACAAATATCCAGCTTGTGAATCCATGTCGATGTGGTCTCTCCTAAATTGCACGCTAGACTGTGTGAAAAAGTTTAAAGAATATATAATTTTCTGATTTTTGTAGGAAAAAATAGTAAGCTGAATGATTATTTGAGAATCCCTTAAATCCTCCTCTCTGTTTTTTCATCAAAACTCTCCGTATGATATAACAATTGACTATAACACAAAATCGATTTGGAAATTTTGGAATCACAAAAGTAGCAATAGGTTATCCAAAGAATACCAACAATTGAATTCCCAAAGTCAACACGAAGGAGCCAACTGAAAAAAAGAAAAAGGAAAAAAAAAAAAAACTAACTCCAGATTAACAATTAAGCAAAGATGAAAGTACTTTATTCAGAGGGAATCAGAAAACAATCATAACCAAAACAGTCAACGAAAACACAGCCTTCACCAAACAAAAACAGAGCCCACGTAAAGACATGTACAGTGATAATTTGCTAGAAAACAATTGCTTGCTGTCTTAACATATAGCTGTCAAGATAATTGTGTTGGAAACAAAAAGATTCATAATTGATTTGCTGGAGTTGTTGGTTCAAAGATAGAAGTGGAAACATTTTTTTACTTGTCATAAGTTAGGATGGCCATTTGTGAAAAAAACTCATAAGTTGAATGATCATAATGAAAAAAAATTACCCATAAGGCTTCTCTCTATTTATCTTCTATCCATTTTCTTCAAGTTCCTAATTGAATGAGAGACACATGTTGAAGTTAAGAATTAAAGGTTAAGATCTAATTACCCAAATCAAGGTCCTAACCATGATTAGAATAACAAATATTTCCTTTATTTACTCTAAAAATATTTGGCAATCTCAAAATTCTAGCTAAAATATTGTCTCAACTATAAATTGATCCTAAAATTTTCTCCTTTTACTATTTTATTACGTGCTCTTTTTAGTTTAGTGATCAAGTGTTAGAGTATTTTCAGTTTTCAATATTTTCATCTCGGATCATGTACAACATTCATGTAAACTAATCATGTTAAGTGAATAAGTTTTTTGTGTAAATAAGCAAGAATCATGACTAGAATTTTTTTGGGAACATATCCAGATCTCCCATATTTAATAGAATGTAAAGTAGGGGAAAAAATTAAGAAGAACTGTTTAACCAAAAAAAAAAAAAAAGTTCAAAAGAAGGGAAAAAGAAGAGCACATAATAAAATAGGAAAAGAGAGAAAATTTTAGAATAAATTTATAGGTGAGATAATGGTTTAGTTAGAATTTTGGGATTGTCAATTTTTTTTAGAGTAAATAAAGAAATATATATTTGTTATTCATACCATGATTAGAACCTTAATTTGGGTAATTAGATCTCAACCTTTAATTTTTAACTTTGACATGTGTCTCTCATTCAAATAGGAATTTGGAGAAAATAGAGAGAAGATAAATGGAGAGGAGCCTCATCCTAATACTGCATCCGTTTCTTTCGTCGTTTCAGGCTCGAGTTAGTGCTGACATTAGTTGTGCGAGACTCATTTTTGTGAGACAAAAAAAGTGGACTCACATCTTACACTTTTGGGTCCACAAGTTTTAGGTCCACTTATTTGTCTCACAAAAAAAGTCTCACACTATTAATGTCAGGCGTGTGAGACACATATTAAAAAACTTCGCTGCACTTCTATCCGCTTCTATCTTCTAGCTTGGTCATAAATTGAACCTCCTATAATCTATTTTTCTTCCAAACAGAAAAATGCTCGAGTTCATTTATGCTATGTTTTATATAACTTGCCTTTCAGTGTATTGATCAGTAAAAACGGTGCAATTTATTGTCGACATCTGTTCTTATTCCATATGGATTGGAATAGCATAATTGAACTACAATTGCCCGAAAAATTAGTGATTGAGTTTAATTGATGGAAATGTTTTGATGTGATTATAGATGTTGATGATGAAGCTTTTAATAATAATGCTATAGTTTGTTCAGCCACACGGGATCGAGTAGGGTACCTAAATGGCACATTTTTGGACCAAAAATTCCAAAAGGGGCGTAGGGTTATATGATAAATCAAAACGGGTTTATCGTGTAGCCCCTACACGATTTATCAAAAATTCTAACGGCTCCCGTCTGTTTTTCGTCTTCAACAAAAATTTTTTTAAAAAAATTATAATAGCCAAAATCGATTTTTGCAAATAGCGTAGATTTTTTTTTTTTTTTTGGCAAATCGTGTACTTATTAAATCGTCTACCACGTGCCACTCAGTAAGTCAAATCGCCTACACGATTTGACTTTGAACTTCATTCATTGTGAACGGATAACTCACTTTTCTTGTTATTGGAACCTTAACTAATTAAGACATAGACATTTTCACTTTCCTAATCATGTTCATCAATCATGAATGTCTATGTCTTGCAAGGACATGAATCACAATTGAAACTTTGGAGAATGACGAACACCTGTCAGGCTGTCACCCATCCCAATGCTTTACAATTTGCGCATAGCTAAACAAATTGCTCCCACCAACGTGGTATGATTTTAGTGCATTCCCAAAACAAGAAATTAAGAGAAACACAATGAAAAAAAAATGAAGACTACTACTTGGTAGCACTTCTTTTAGCTCTATATGCATTTACTTTGTTCCGTTCAATAAAAAAAATAAAATAAAAAAAATTAATAAGGCAAATCGTGTAGGGGTACACGATTTCCTTATAATTTTTTTTTAAATTTCGTTGAAGACAGGAAACAGATGGAAGCCGTTAGAATTTTTGGTAAATCATATAGGGTCACACGATAAACCCCTTTTGATTTACCGTGTACTCATACACCCCTTCTGGAGTTTTTGGTCAAAAAATGTGCCATTTAGGCGCCAGACTCACATGGGATCGATCATTACTTTGGGCTTGAGTCTAGGGGAGTTGAACCCCATTCGAAAAATTACACTAAAGGGCAGTCCGGTGCATTAAGCTCCCGCTATGTGCGGGGTCCGTGGAAGGGCCGGACCACAAGGGTCTATTGTACGCAGTCTTACCTTGCAGAAATGCAAGAGACTGTTTTCACGGCTCGAACCCGTGACCTCTTGGTCACATGACAACAACTTTACCAGTTACACTATATATATAAAATTAATTTATTTAGTTATGTATAAGTATGAAGTTTTGAATCCCCTCAACAACATATGAATTTCAGCTCACCAGCTGAAGGGCATAATGTTTAGCCATTGTTGCGGGTTCAAGTCTCGATAGAGATATCCCTTTACCTTTTTGAATCCCTTTGTCAAAAGTCTGGCTCCGTCCCTGCTTGAGTCTATGCAGTGTTCAGTGGCATAGACCTGAAACAAGCTTGGTGGAGGGACTGTAAATCTTGAAAGGCTGATTAAATTGGAGGGCATGTAAAGAACTACATGAAGATGCCTATAAGTTATACGTGGAAATGTTTCTGTGCATTCAGAGGCAAATTTAGAATTTCTTGAACATGGGTGCATCACTAAAAATAGAAGGAAAAAAATTGTATTAGTGGTGCACCGTTTAGCCTTTTTTGGTGCTACACCGTAAGTATTCAATCAACCAAGTGCACCATTTAGCCTTCTTATAGCATGGATTTCAACAGTTAATATTATATCAATTTTTAAAAATATACTTAGTTTTACAGAGAGGCCATGTTCACATGCCCCAATTTACTACATAAATTCGCCCCGGGTGCATCTCTGTTGCACTATATTACTCTTACTATGTGAGTGTTGATGGTCCATCCATTAGTCTTCGGTAGCCTTTTCAAATGCCCAAGCCCTTTCCTTTCATTTGAAAGAGCAGGAAGTAGCCTCAATGATAAAACTGTCTTACATGGCAAGAATTCCAAGAGTTGAGATTGAAATACCTTTACATGATATTCTTATTCTTATCCCACAAAGTTTTGAGAGCATGATGTTAAATGATTTGTTTGTAGATCAGTAATAGTCTATATTTGTGTTTGATTTTCAAGTTCCTACATGACCTGATTGAATCAGGCACTCGCTATCTATATTCATTGTTCAAATCTTTGCAACATGAAAAAACAAAAAGCACTGCCCTCCTCTGAACTGAAAACCGAAAGCTTTCAAGGAAGGAGATTCTAAGACATCACATTCTGAGGCAAAGAGCCCATTCGATGGCATCCGCGTCCGCTTGAATTTCACTCTCACTCTTGAATAGCTACAGCTACGGGGCTTTTTTGGATTGAATGAAAGAAGGGAAGTTACAGAACGGGGCAGTGAAGGCTCGCGAAGTAGACAACAAGCAGCAAGCAAGAGCTGAGTCTTCCATTCCCTCCAAAGCTTTTCATCTCAGGAAAAGTTGGAATTAGGCTACAGATGATCGACTTTGCGGGGGAAAAGTTTACTCCTCATGTTGAAGTTTTAATTTTGGGCAAGGCGACAATTGCGGATTCTTCTAAAGCATTCTTATTCTCTTAACTTCCCTTAATCTTTCATTAATTTAGTTTTTTTGTGGTGGTTGTTAATTCTTTGTTTCCAGTTGTAGTTTGTGCGATAGTATTGGTGGTTATGATCTTCTGTTTCCCTACATGTCTTTTCGACCGTCCGGGAGAGATGAGGTAAAATTCTTACTACATTATAATTTTAATGACATCATATAAAGCCAACAATTGTCTACATCTGTCATAATATGTAGCTTGGGTTTGATTATATTCGTGAAAGATCTACAGGCAGGCTAACTAAAGAATTTGGACAATATAGGTTGAAAAAGCCAAGTTCAGTATCATTTTTTTGGTAGATTGTCTAAGTTGCTCGACTTTTAATTTCTCACCACATGTATGCAGATCAGTAAAGTTATTCTGGAGTTAGTTGATGGTTTCTTTCACAATGGACACATGCGAAATTTCTGGTTGTTGCAGCTGGATCTGGAACACTTATATTGGAACAATAGAACCTGATGAACATGGTCATTGAAGAGCAGCAAATATTTCACTATGTGACCCGTAAGATGGGTGCTTCAGAGCTTGAGCTAACAGAGACGTGCACGAAAATTTATTACTTATGTGAATCATGCTATCTTTGATTATTTTTTCTGCTTGCTATTAAAATTCTACTTTGTGATTGAGAATTTACATGTTTTAAGAGATCAAAAGGTGAGGAAATTTCATGCTTGGTAGAATTGAAACGAAACTATCAACGGACCATATGTATTTCATGGTACACTTGATCTATTGCGTTATGCTGTATTAATGATGCATCTTTCTGGATACTCTATGAAAAAAGACATGTATTTGTTGCTCCTTCAAGGTTGAATTTCTTGAGATAGTCATATTTTTCACTAGAAGCAATTAGAAACTTTGTTCAGTCTGCAGTTCATGTAGTGAGTTCTCTTTTTTGAGTTCCTTGCTTAGGTTAATTAGTGGTGAATATTCTTGATATAAACTGTTGTGATTTGAACTTTGTTGTCTCATTAGTTAGACTTTTCATTGCTCAAATGGTTATCCGTTTTGCTGCTTTTTTATATCATCAAATGTTTGCTCCGAAGCCCCAATTTAAAAAGGTATGTTCTCAAGACTTCTGGTTTCTAACAATTATCCTATAGTTCCCCAAGACTACGCCCTTCAGTAATCAACATCATCTCTAAAAACAAGCTTAGGTAATCCGTGAAGTGATTTTTATCTTTTTTCTAACATAGCTGCAGTATTCCCAAAAAGAGGCAGAAAAGAGCAATATCGGAGAAGGGGCCTCAATGAGAAGATTTGTTGCTCGCCACTTACTACTCACAGTTGATAGATGAAAATGAGAAACCTTTGGCTGTCATATCTTGGTTCCTGAGCGCTCATTACTTCAAGGTTTTACCAGATTATCAATCTTCACTCACTTGTTTATGAACTCACACTTATGATCTACTTTTATATGTAAATGGATACGGTGATCAGCTAAACCAGATGAAGATAATGAAAGGCTAGAGAAATTTTTAATCCAATCCTTGAGGCCTGATAAGATTGGCTTTAAAATGAATTGTCGTATTCAATCTATTTAGTTTCAGTAATTTTAAATGAAGAGATCCAACTTTATTTCAGTTATTTTTCTTTATAAAAGTTTATTTTTGCACATTACCTGAATGTGAGTGTGCAAACACAGTACAACTTACTTGATTCATAGTAGTTTTGTTGGGTTACTCAACAGTGGCTTTTGCTACTCTATTTATAAAAAATCAAATTGCCTTGCTGTGTCAGAAGAAGGATAACTATTTTGATGTGGTATACTCTCAAAGTGACTTTTAAGGAATAAAGGTTATCTTAACATGTGAATTTAATTAGCACTCTCCAGATAAATTTTACCAGCAAGTGATTGGAGGAAGAACTCTGGAACCTTATTTGCTGAAGGTGATTAAGTTTGTTCTAAGTCCTTCCTTTCACAAAATTGGAAGGATTATGGCTTATCCTATTGTTGTTACTCTATTTCATAGCAACAGTATCTATTTATGATTTCAAACTCTATAGAAAGAGAGAAGTAGTAATTCCTTCAAATAAAAGAAGCATACTGTATTAAATTTGTAAATATAACATACAGCCAATCAGCTATTCATTACACTTGCTACTGAAAACATTACATGCTATTTAATTTGAACAGTTCAGAGAAGTCATTGTTGAGTTGAGACAGGCTTGTAATGCTTGACATCAGTGGCAAGACCCTTGATAGATCCAGCAGCTGCAACAAGTGATACGATGAGACAAGTCCAGCTCAGTATTTTCAGCCATACCCATTTGAAAGAATACTTTGGTATCTTTCTCTGGGCAATGTGCATCTCTATTGGGAAGTAGACGGTTAATGGATAGAATGATGCTGCCCCGATCAAACCCAAGAAGTCATTGAAGAATGGGAATATCATGGCAATCACGGTTGTCACTACAACGTATGTTGTTCTCCACACCAACCTGAACAAGTTTACTCTGTAAGTAGCGCCACAGCATGGAACTTGCACAGCGTGTTCAGAGTTGATGAATTTGCTGTCTGGCCATCGCTGGCTGCATCGAGCCTCCACAAACCAATATAAAGGTTGGCAGAAAACCTGATAAGCTCCGATAAGGTGGATGGCAATGCAAACATTGGCGAAGTCAATAAGCCAAAAGGGTTCATAGAAACCAAAATCAGTGAGGAAATTTCCTGGAGCTTTGTTTCCAAAGGCTGCATAGCCAATGGTACCACATAGTATATAGAATAAGGTTGTGGTGGAAACTCCAGCTAGTAATGCTCTCTTCATTACCTTGCTTTCTGGAGGTGATGATCTTAGTGTGTCCTGTATTTCAATGAGAACGGTGGAATAAGCATAGGCAAATGCAATATCTCCAATGGCTTGGAAGCTTTTCCATACCTTCTCTGATTCAGATACATCCACCCCAACTACCACCCCTGTTAGGCTTGTTTTTACATGGTGCCCCACACCTGCAACTTTTGCTATGGAGAGTCCAAGACCAATAGAAGTGTAAGCAAAAGACATAACAGCGGCAAGAATTGATAGCCATGAGAGCTTGTGGAAGTTTGGTATTTGGCTAAGAATTATTTGAATCACTGCAAATATGATCATATATGGGTAGCTCTCAATTGAGCAGCTTGCTTCGTGGCCATTTTTGTGAAAACAGTTTGATCTCTGTACCGCCACCATACTAATGGATGCTGTTATTGTGTATCCAATGGTAACTCCGACAAGGTTAGCATATTGTGCGAGTCCACACAATGTCACCTTCACACCTCCTAAGTGAGAGCGGACAACGTCCATGTAAGTATAGTTTCTTTTGCCAGAATCAGGTCCTGGAGAACGGTAACAGTCTGCAAGAACTGTAGAAGTGAAGTAAGCGATGAAAGAAAAAGCAAAGAGAATAGCAGGACCAGCCACCCATCCTAATTGAGCTATTGCCCATGCTAGAGATAGCACTCCAGAACCAATCACAGCAGTAATAATATGTGCACTTGCAGTCAACAAAGTCCCTGTTCTTTTTTTGCGTCCGTCATCATCGAAGTTTTCTTGCACGTCTCCACTTTCGAGCTCCATTGGCACGAACATGCTGTTCTTCTGAAACTCAAGTGCCATAATTCGAAGTGTTCTATCAAGTGTGTGTCTGGTAATGATAGTTTTAGTAATTCAGAATTTCTTAGTCTATGTGTTTTGGTTTGGTGTAGTACTCATAATGCTTACTATGCAACCCTTTATATAACATCACCTATAATCCTTTTCCTATTTGATTAAGGATTAGAATTACTAATTGGGATAGAAGTATAATTCCTAAAATAAACTTGTCTATGGTTAAGTATTAGTATTACTAATTACTAATTGGAAAAAGGAAGTGACCTCTAAATTAGATATATACTCCTTCTTGTATATACTGATGAATTCTTTATCATTTTGTTTCTCTTTTATGTGATCATCTTTTACTTCAAATGCTGGTGTAATCATATACGTATGATGTTTTTCTAAAAAATATTTACATAACTTATCAAACGAAAAATATATTTGAGAGGCAAATTAGTCAAGTCGCCAATTTTTCCTATTTGGTTAAGGATTAGAATTACTTGGGGTAGAAGTTTAGTTTCCTAACATAAACTTGATGGAATTTTTCATATCGAAATAGCAAATCCCAATGTTAACCATTACCCTGGTTTTGCCACCCTAGTCCAGGACTCTTGGCTTAACAGTCGAAATTACTCTACTGCACTTTAATTACCTAATGACATCACTTATTGGAATAAGCATTCCTTTGAAAATATTCTTATTTATAAAAATAAGTTCTTCTGGCACCTTTACTTGGCCTCCAAAACATGGATCTCAATCATAAAAATAGTTTTCATTATAATCTTTAAAAAAACCTTCTGATAAATGATTTTAATTTAATTCTAAATTAGGAAGAGGAATTTTGGAAACTCAAATCATGCGTTCAATGGCTAATGGATGGAAACACGAACACAAAAAATTTCCACTTATCCACCATTTGAACGTCATCGCCGTAATCGTATCAGACTTCATGACCTCGTAGGAAATTATTTTTTTTATCTGGATAACTAGTTAATTTCTCCGCGCTTCGCACGATCATAAAAGACATTTTTTAATCTACGAAATACACAATTTTGTAAATATAGTTGTGATAGAAGATATAAAGTTTTAAGCACAAAGATTTTTTTTTTTTAAAAAAAAAAGAAAGAAAGAAAGAAATTGACATTAAGAACTAACTTACTTTGGTACACCATAAAATCATGAGTAACCGAGGAAGTAGACACTAATGTAGCCATAAAAGATATCTTAATGTTTCAGATGGTATGATCTCGAACCTTATGTCTAATACAAGTTTCCAGTTGGAGGTAATGCATTTGTCGCCAATGCAAGATCAAAAAATAATAATTTCAATTTGCTCGTTAAGTTCAATGTCTACTGTAAATAGAAATGATAAAAATTGAATATTCTTTTGGATGTGCTAAATGTGGAATGATATATTCACTGATAAAAAACAGAATGATACACACTAATTTGCTTGGACCATGTGATGCTTATGAGCGTTTTTCACAACACCTTCTCCACTTTAGTACTGATTGAGTTTGTCCAAATGGTAATACATGAATATTTCTTTCAACAAACGTTACAAGATTTCTTTGTTTCTTCTCACACATCTCGTAAAGCCTTTATAGTTTCTGCATTTTTACTTAATGATTGTTCCCTATTCCACCGGTGTCTCATGCATGTTGGCAACCGTTCTGTTACTAATTGAATGTACGGTTATAGACTTGCACAATAATCATAGTTGTATCATTACTAAGCTCCAGTATCATCTGACATGTAAGACTACAATTAATATATATATGCTTTATATCCATCGTTAGAATAGCAAGCAAAGTACCAAAAGATGTTCTATCCTTCATGGAGATGGTAAAAGGAAAGAGTTCTCGATCAGAATATTCAATTTAGGAAAAAATCTTACCAAATATAAAATGCGCATAGAACCAAACACAATATACAAATGCACATCAAGTGAAAAGTTGATATGATTTTTCTGGAAAGCACTTCCATTCTAATCAATCGTACTCTTGTGTTGTTGGCAGCCGAAAAGTAGGCTGCTGGAGCAATAAGTCTTGTGTATCTCTCTTGTTTCATGTCGATGATTGATAACTCCAAATAAACTTAAAGGATCTCTCATCAGGTCTCAACTGAACAAATTAATCTTCCCAATTTGACTCTGTTAGGTAAAAATCAAGAGAAAGAGGAAGTGTATGCGACATGTTAGTATCTCTTATTTAAGCAGTTAAGAGTGAAATTCTTATCTTGTTTCACAACCTCAAGCTATTGCTTCTTTCATATATGCTCATCTCTGTATACATGGTGTTAACTATTAACACATCGCATATTATGTTTGATTTCAAATTAAGTTCTCGAATCTAAAGATCTACTTTTTGCACATGAATTAAATTAATTAGCAAGTACTATAGAAATACTGAACCAAAAATAAATCCTCATTTAAAAAGAAATATTTGGCCAGGAAAAATGTGATATATAAAAAATAAACATGAAATTTGTGAAAACCAACCTAAACTCTAAATCTCTAAGCGGACGATGACAATGATAATGGAGTGATGTGATATATAAAAAATAAACATGAAATTTGTGAAAAACCAACCTAAACTCTAAATCTGTAAGCGGATGATGAATGATAATGGAGCGATGTGATATATAAAAAAAATAAACATGAAATTTGTGAAAACCAACCTAAACTCTAAATCTTTAAGCGGACGATGACAATGATAATGGAGTGTACACTGCTAAGATTTGCTTCTTCGTTACGTTTTCTGAAATTCTAATTCGTCTTCTTTGAAGACATAGGAAAAATGACTGACTCCTTAACATAATTAAGCAAGAAGCTCCTCATCTTTTCTGATCGCACATAATACTTATATAGAACACGCATAGAATTTTCAGAAACAAACTTATACTCAAAATCGCAGAGTGAATGATGACAATAGAAGCGGAGTGTACTGCTATAGATTTGCTTCTTTTGCATAGATGTAGTTGCATAAGAGTAAAACAAATATTCAGAGGAAGAAAATGAGAAATTCAGTCCTAATAGTTGTAAAAATTCAAGGTGTACCAAAAATTCACTATTTACATACATGGAATTTGTGAAAACCAACCTAAACTCTAAATCTCTAGGCTGATGATGACAATGGTAGTGGACTGCTACAGATTTGCTTCTTCTTTACATTTTCTGGAATTGTAATTCGTCTTCTTTGAAGACATAGGAAAAATGGCCGACTGCTTAACATAATTAAGCAAGAAGCGCCTCATCTTTTCTGACCACAAAAATGATATTTAAATAGAACATGTATAGAAATTTTGAAAACAAACCGATACTCAAAATAACAGAGCGAATGATGACAATGGAAGTGGAGTGTACTGCTACAGATTTGCTTCTTCAGCATAGATGTAGTTGCAAAAGAGTAAAACGGATATCCAAAGGCAGAAAATGAAAAATTCAGTCCTAATAGTTGTAGAAATGCGATGCATACCAAAAGTTCACTATTTATATATATATTTGAATCTCAGATGTAGTCGCAAAAGAGTAAAGCAAATATTAGGAGGAAGAAAATGCAAATTTCAATCCTAAACAAAAAGATTTTACAATAACTGTTTGAAAGAGAGCATGTTTCAATGTCTCCTATTACTGGTCGGGAAAGATATATATTTATCCATGAAAACAGGGAAGGAATAAATGTATATCCATGAAAATAGGTGCGGCAATAAACATAAGTGTGAACTTGGTAAGTGTTTTTTTTTTACCTTGCAAGGAAAAAACTTTAATTAGAAGACAATGAAGCATTCTATCAAATAAAATAGTAGTTGTAAATCTTTGAAGCGTCCCTGGAGCGTAATACACTCAAAAGTCTAGACGTATCACAATAGAGATTACAAATATAAATACAGTTAATTAGAGGACGACGAAGCATATTATCACTAATGAAGCATATTATCAAATAAAATAGTAGTTGTAAATATTCGCATTGTACCTAAAGTCGTCACAAACTCTAAAGTCTAAACATATCACAGAGGAAATTACAAATATGAATACAATCATAGTTTTACGGCCAACACAAAAGAAACCACTTTTCGACCCTCACTCCTAAATACTCTAAATTCACTATTTTTTTTAAAGTAGTTAAGAACTGACAGAAATATAGTTAACGTATTTGAGAACACAATCAATTGTCATGTACTATTTGAAGTCCAATTTTTTTATATAAAAACATAAGGGAGTCGAAGTGTAAGCTAAATGAAAGAAGTAGGAGGAAATCTACACGAAAAAGATTGATGCGCAAGCAGTAAAACAACGTGGTTGAGAATGGAAAAACAACATGATTGTCTGGCCTGAAGAGATTTCAAAGTCGGGAGGGATTTTGAATGTCGTGAAAGAGAATTTTAAATTTCTCTTCAGAAGTTGATATAAAGTGTTAAGCCAAATTTCCAAATCAAGTACTCGCAAATCCAAAAGGACGCATTTTTCCTTATAATCTTGCAAAGAAAAATTTATCCAACATTGGAAAGTGTCATGAAATCTTAAAATGGTTTTGGAATTCAATTTTATTGTCAAAACATATGTGGTAAAGGGGTGTATATTGTCGTAGCTTTTGGGGGTACAATGGCGCAGCAGCGTTTTAATGTGCCGAAGCGGCGGTTTCAATTGGCGGAACTAATTGCTTACGTGTGAGCAAATTAAATTAATTGTCAAAAAATTGTAAAAAAAGATAAATACATTCCCTTCATTTTTGTTGCGCCACATCACAGGTCCTGCTTTTATTTAGATATATAGATATTCGAAATTTATTATTGCCCATCTTGAAGAACTCTACTCCACTTAACTTATATTTTGTCCAACACAAACTCCTACAACATCCCTTTACCGCCTCATCTTAGAAGATCAACTTACCATTATCAAACTGCTGTCAGACTCTAAGTTTACAACACTATTATGTCGTTCAAGCCTCTGAAAGCTCCTGGGCCAGATGGCTTACACCCTATTTTCTTTCAAAAACACTACAGTAATGCAAGTTTGTCATAACGCTTTTACTAATTCTAAAATTCCCAAAGACATTGATAGTACTTATATCTCCTTAATTCTTAAGATTAAGAACCTTGGAATTTTACTCATACATGCCTATAGGCCTTTGTAACGCCTTATATAAGACCATTACCACGATTGTAGTTAATCGTATCCACCTTCTGCTATCTAAACTTATCAGTCCCACTCAATGTAGCTTTTTACCAGGATGTAGGGCTACTCATAACGCTATAATAGTACAAGAAGCTTTATACTCACTATGAAAATCTAAACGAAAGCAGGGAGTAATGATTCTCAAAATAGATTTTAAAAAAGTGTTTGATCGCCATTACTATTTACTTCAACGCCTTAGTTTACCTAGAATACTGATCCAATTAATCACGTCACGTGTATATCTCAACTTCTTTTTCTATGCTACTTGTAAATGGTAAACCTACTAAATTTTGTCAACCTTCTTGAGGCATACAACAAAGTGACCCTCTATCATCCTATCTACTAGGGAATTTGACTGCGCTTCGCGCGGCAGTAATAGATCTCATTAAACTTCAAAAAATAAAAAAATTCAAATATTATGAATAAACAATATATAAATTCATATACATGCTTAAAATTTTGATTTAAAAAAAAATCTAATGTTATTTAACTCCTAGTCGTATATGTGTGTGTGTTGGGTTAAATTTTTTGCTTTGAGTTATAAATAAAAAGTATATAAGATTTGGCGTTATCAAGCACATATCCCAAGAAAATTGAATGAGTAATTCGAAAAATAAATCTCGATGTATTTTTTCTTCTTTATGTTCTCATAACATTTATTTTCAGATATAACACTTTTCTTAATATCAATTGATCTCTTTTATAATAACCAAACATTGGATTTTCTATTCTTCATGCTTGACATATATCATACTCGTTCTTAAGAATGAAATTCTTCAAATAAACCATAAGCACCTAACATAAAACAAAGAGAAGCTCAGTTTTCTGAGTCTTTTTTCTTCAAATAAATAGAAAATGCAAATACAGAATCCTAAAGTAAAAACTGAAAAGCTTAGAAATCAAAACTCAATTGCACAATAGAAAAAGCTCATAGGTCTCCCTCGATCAAATTAGATAATTGTGCGATAGACACACACGTGTTTCTAAGTATTGATTATCTAGAGTTGCTATGAATTTTAACTTTGGTATAGTATAATTCAAGTAATTTAGATTTTGTTATATTTTGCTCCTCAACATCATACAACATCATATGTCAGTTCTGAAAAATCTCTAATATGACAACCTTTTTATTCTTGCAAACACAATCCGCTCACATGCAATCAGAATGGTGTTCCTACAAAAAATTGTATATTTCAATCAAGTTCAATATTTTAACAAACAGAAATCAATCAAATACTTCAAACCCTGATAATACATCACAAAAATACTAAAAAGAAAAATACTTAAAATCTCTACTTGAAATTTTTGTTATCGTTTGCCACCAGATTGTGACTGCGAATGATACCCTTAATTCAATATAGTACACTATCACTAAAAGGGCTAAAGAAAATCATCAGAAATAAAAAAAAAATCCATAAGAAAAAGAAAAACCAAATCACCACAAAAATATGACACCCACATTTCAAACTATCTAAATATCCAAATAGGAATCATAGTTCAATATATAATTCAATTGAGAAAATATCTAAAAGAAAAGAGACGGAGGATTTGCCTGGCTCAAGCAGTTAATCGTCCGGCAATTGTATTTTTGTCATTCTAAATAAATAGTCTCCAATGAACTTGAAGACAAATATATAACACTTTCAATTGAACTTTAAAGTAAATAAATTCCCTTCAATTGTTAAAACGTATAGTGTGAGTGGTGCAATGCAATTATTAGAGGTTGCACGTAAAATTTAAACAAATGAATGCCACTTTAATTGTTACTAAAGAACAATTAAATAAAAGCTAATAGAGGAAAAAAGAAATATATGAGAAAAATATAAATATATAAAAGCTAAATTTAAGCCAGAGCAAAAGAGAATTTAATGCATATGAGTTTTGTTCGTACACTTAAATGCCATTTCATTCCTCCATACTATTGAGTTATGCACCGTTTCAATCATCTTTGGAATGAAATAAACTGAAGCAGATTTAATACTATAATTAAGAGATTTGAATGGTTATTTTTTGAGTTTTCTTACTTAGCATATAAATGAGAAAAATTGGGGAAAATGTAAAAAAAAAAAAAAAAAAAAAAAAGATAATTGTGTTTCTTGGCGAAAGAGAGGTGCCACATCACTTTTTCTATTCCTAGCTTTATTATATATATTGATATTGATTTATTATGTGTATGAAAACAATATCAGAATTAATTGAGGGCAATGTCGCTACCAAACAATGGATATCGATCAAATTAGCTCGAGTTGGCCCTACTATATCACATCTTCTCACTTATCATAAGTTGGAATGACCACTTGTGAAAAAAAATAATTTGGATGATCATAGGAAAAAAGTTTACTTAGTGGAAGGGCATTTAATCTTTTTTAGCTAAAATTGATTGTTGGAGTTAAATATCGGGTACAAACGTTGTATTATTCTTATTGACAATTGTTACTTCAATCACATAAATGAACCACAATAATAATCTATCTTTCAGATGGTATGACATGAACTAAGGTGCGTCTTCCTTCTCTCTTTGTTTTTTTTTTTTTTAATGTATTTGTAAAAGAAGGCATTTCAATCCTTAAATGGTTTTTTTTTTCGATTTAACTTAAATACTATTATTTCTTACAAATATTTTCCTAATTCATGTCCAAACGCCTATGTAATATGTTTATTATATTATAGAGATAAGGGTTAAAAACACACCCGAACTATAACTTTTTTTTGAGTTTCATACCCAAACTATCAGAAGGTTGAGAAAACTACCTAAACTATCACTATCTAGTTTGCAAAACACATCTGAACTAAATGTGTGAACTCACTCTCCAAAAGGCAAGTGAAGCTAAAAAAAATTCAAAATTTTTGTCCACATGGCATAAGTAATGCTATGGTGGCACCTACATGGAAATTAAAAATTAATATTTTTTTAACAACTGCATTATTTTAAAAAAAAAATCAGCATTTTTAAAATTAAAAAAAAATCTGAAAAATAATAATAATTTTATTGTAAAAAAATATTAAAAAATTTAGAAAATCAGAAAAAAATGATTTAGAAAATTGAAAAGTTGATTTTTTTTTTAATGTGAAAACTAGATATCAGTTTTCTTTTTAAAAAAAAAATAATAACTTTTCCATTTTTTAAACTATTTTTTTTTTGTTTTCTATAATTTTTGATATTTTTTTACAAAAATTATTATTTTTCAGTATGTTTTTAAAACAAATAGTTTTTTTAAAAACAAATTCCATGTAGGCCATTGTGACATTATTTATCCACGTGAATAACACTTGGTAATATTTTTATATAAAATGGAGAGTGTAGATCACATGTCATGCGAGAATAATTTGAGGTGCGTTTTTCAAATTAAATAGTGATAGTTTAGAGAGTTTTCTCAATTTTTTGATAGTTTATATATCAAGCTCAAAAAACAGTGATAGTTCGGTGTACTTTTCACCTTTTATCTCTATATTATATCATTTTGATACTTCTCAAAACATGCTCAAAGTTAAACGTCTTTGCAAAATAGCCAAACAAATGTTAAGAGGAGGAATTTAAAGAAAGATATAAAATGATGTCCCCCTCTCTTTCCCTGTCTTCTCCAGTTCTCCTACACATCATTTTTCTTCCAACTGAAAGTTATGCACTTTGAGATCTCCTCAATTTCATCATACTGGGATTTCTCAGCACAAGTTGCAGCAAAGTTCCAGTTTTCTTGGCTATAATCTTCTCAGGTAAGTTAATTGTCATTTATTCTAACGATTCAACATGATAAACACCATCTCAATTTTGGTCTATTTTCCCCCATTCTTTGATGGCCTTTTCCCAAACTTTTTTTTTTTTTTTTTACTTCAAATCTTTGTGGGGTCCTCTAAAGTTGATGTCTTTCCCCTAAAAAAATTGGTGTTTTTTTCTCTAATGTGTTTTCCAAGATTTGATCTTTTACCCATTTTTTTTTTTTGTTGGTTGATTTTCCAAATTTGATGTCTTCACCCATTTTTTGGATGAATTTTCTCAGTTGTATTTTTCTTATTGTTTAACAGAGTTTCAATTGATTTAAGTGGAGAGATGAAGAGGAAGAGAAGTGGTGGAGTGGTTTGTTATGCTTCTGCAGCTCTGTAAGTCTCCTTTACTTCATTGTGCCTACTGGAGTTGGTGCTAAGTTTGCTAGTAAAATGGGGCATCTCAAGTCTTGATTTTTCCTTTTCATTTTGACCAAGCGATACTGGGAGGTGTAAAGCTAGTAAGCTACTCACACTGGTGTTGTTTTAAGTTATTTAGCACAGTGGAACTCTAGATTGACTTTGGCGATGCTTGCAGACAACATAAATATACAAAAGAAAACCCAAAAAGTTGTAGGGAGCATATGAAGTCCATCAAGGCATTTTCGGTATTCAAACTACACCATACATCTAGATGTAAAATGTGATTAGCGAAAGAAACTCCATTAGAACACCTCCGGTTCCATTCACTATATAAGGGCCAACACAATGCGTTATGGGATGTAATAAAGCTTTCGCTGAGAGTTCCGTGGCTTTTTCCCTGTTCAATCACAATATCTATATATCCCCACATGGTGGGATCATACTGGGCTTGTTGTTGTTGTTTGTTGTTGTAATCACAATATCTATATATGTGTATATCTCGAAGGGATTTTGGCAATACCATTGGTAGATTTAAAAAAATATTCTATATGTCAGTAGTCACCTCACGGTGTATGAAAAGGAGATTCTGTCCTACATATCCTTCTCTCACATTTTATCGCCTATTGCACAAACTGTTTCTCTCTTCCTCAGGTTATCATGATTGACACATGCTTCATTTTGTGCAGTCCAAATTAAAACAAGAGACTTTTAGAGGAACCTTAGTTTTTCGAATTAATTGCCAGTGGACAAATTCTCATGATTCGTTCCTCCGTTTATGATAACCACCTGTATAAAGTAAACATCTTTTGCGTGTCACTGAGTTTTCCTTTTCAGTAATCCAAGTTTCTCAACTCAGTCGTCAACAAAGAGAGAAGCTTCTCCAATTTCCAATCTCGACTTTCTTCTTGATGGGATACTCCACCTATTATTTCTTCTGCAGTAGGCTATTGTGCATTAGGACGTGATCTAAAGCTGAATAAGTTTTGAAATTCTTCCTTGCAAGGGATGTGACTAGAACTAGTAACCCTACCAAAATTTGATCTTCATACCATTTCCCTATTCAAAATATAGATGTTGCCTCTGGATTCTTCTCACAGGTTTCGGATATGCACCAGTGATCATGTAGATAATATTTCTCCTCTTAGCCCCTTCAATCATCAAATGATAGAACATGTCTACCAGAGCAGGACATAGCCAAACTATCTCATACAACTTTCTCTCGTTTTATCCTCCATGTGTGCAACTTGCACTTTCAAAGCTTTCAGATTACTTGATGATTAAGGGTACTTACAAAGCTTATGTACAAGCTTGATCTTCTAAGAGCTAAGGTGTATAAGGAAACCAGGTTGCTGGTTGCACCACTTACTAGAAGCATCAACCAGGAGAGACCATGCCTTGTTTTCCAAACACACTTTCGTTAAAGCAACTGAAAAAAGAAAATCTAAGTCCAGATTAACTATTAAGCAAAGATGAAGATATTTTATTCAGAGAGAACTAGAAAACAATCATAACCAAACTGTCAAAGATAACACAGCCTTCACCAAACAGAAAACGGAGCCCACGTAAAGAGATGTACAATGGTATTT
The DNA here is from genome assembly GCF_019175385.1 of Lycium barbarum. Taxonomy (NCBI): domain Eukaryota; kingdom Viridiplantae; phylum Streptophyta; class Magnoliopsida; order Solanales; family Solanaceae; genus Lycium; species Lycium barbarum. Next base: position 78,617,421 of record NC_083348.1, on the reverse strand, counting down.
TGCTAAAAAAACAATCGCTTGCTGTCTAAAATATAGTTGTCAAGATAATTGTGTTTTGGAAACAACAAAATTCATAATTGATTTGCTGGAGTCGTTGGTTCAATGGTAGAACTTAGAAGTGAAAAATATTTTCTTGCTTATCATACCTTGGGATGGCCATATGTGAAAAAAATCATAGGTTGAATGATCATAATGAAAAAAATTACTTACTGGAAGGACATTCAGTCTTCGTAGATAAAATTAATTTGTTGAAGGTAAATATTGGGTGCAAAATTATATTACTCTTATTGACAATTGTTACTTCAATCACATGCCACAATACTAATCTATCTTTCAAATGATATGGCATCAACTAAGCTGCGTTCTTCTTTTTCTATAAAAGAAGTTTACTGTATTAAATATGTAAGAATAACCTATAGCCACTACACTTGGTATTGAAAAAATTACATATTTAATTTGAACAGGTTTGGAAGTTATTGTTGAGTTGAGAAAGGCTTGTAATGCTTGACATCAGTGGCAAGACCCTTGATAGATCCAGCAGCTGCAACAAGTGATACGATGAGACAAGTCCAGCTCAGTATTTTCAGCCATACCCATTTGAAAGAATACTTCGGTATCTTTCTCTGGGCAATGTGTATCTCTATTGGGAAGTAGACGGTTAATGGATAGAACGATGCTGCCCCGATCAAACCCAAGAAGTCATTGAAGAATGGGAATATCATGGCAATCACGGTTGTCACTACAACATATGTTGTTCTCCACACCAACCTGAACAAGTTGACTCTATAAGTAGCACCACAGCATGGAACTTGCACAGCGTGTTCAGAGTTGATGAATTTGCTGTCTGGCCATCGCTGGCTGCATCGAGCCTCCACAAACCCATATAATGGTTGGCAGAAAACCTGGTAAGCTCCGATAAGGTGGACGGCGATGCAGACGTTGGCGAAGTCAATAAGCCAAAAGGGTTCATAGAAACCAAAACCCGTGAGGAAATTTCCCGGAGCTTTGTTTCCAAAGGCTGCATAGCCAATGGTACCGCATAGTATATAGAACAAGGTTGTGGTGGAAACTCCAGCTAGTGATGCTCTCTTCATTACCTTGTTTTCTGGAGGTGATGATCTCAGTGTGTCCTGTATTTCAATGAGAACGGTGGAATAAGCATAGGCAAATGCAATATCTCCAATGGCTTGGAAGCTTTTCCATACTTTCTCTGATTCAGATACATCCACCCCAACTACCACCCCTGTTAGGCTTGTCTTTACATGGTGCCCCACACCTGCAACTTTGGCTATGGAGAGTCCAAGACCAATAGAAGCGTAAGCAAAAGACATAACAGCAGCAAGAATTGATAACCATGAGAGCTTGTGAAAGTTTGGTATTTGGCTAAGAATTATTTGAATCACTGCAAATATGATCATATACGGGTAATTCTCAATTGAGCAGCTAGCTTCGTGGCCATTTTTGTGAAAACAATTTGACCTCTGTACCGCCACCATACTAATAGATGTTGTTATTGTGTATCCAATGGTAACTCCGACAAGGTTAGCATATTGTGCAATTCCACAGAGTGTCACCTTCACACCTCCTAAGTGAGAGCGGACGACGTCCATGTAAGTATAGTTTCTCTCACCAGAAACAGGGCCCGGGGAACGATAACAGTCGGCAAGAAGTGTAGAAGTGAAGTAAGTGATGAAAGAAAAAGCAAAGAGAACAGCAGGACCAGCCACCCATCCTAATTGTGCTATTGCCCATGCTAGAGATAGCACTCCAGAACCAATAACAGCGGTAATAATATGTGCACTTGCAGTCAACAAAGTCCCTGTTCTTTTTTCGCGTCCATCATCATCAAAGTTTTCTTGAACGTCTCCACTTTCGAGCTCCGTCTGCACGTACATGGTGTTCTTCTGAAACTCAGGTGCCATATTCAAAGTGTTCTTTCAAGTATATGTCTGTTAACAAGAGTCTTGATGCAGAATTTCTTACTCTTATGTGTGTACTCTATGTGTGTTGGTTTTTGGTGCAGTACTCATAATGCTTGCCATTAACCCTTTATTTAACATCACCTATAATCCTTTTCCTATTTGATTAAGGATTAGAATTACTAATCGGGGTTGAAGTTTAATTCCAAAATAAACTTCATGAAATTTTTCCTATATGTAAAATAGCAAATCCCAATCAAATTGGGTATGAAGTCATCTTTAAATTCAAATGCTGTGGTAATCATATATGTGTGATGTTTTTATTGTGAAGTAACTTAAAATAAATGTTTACAATACTAATTAAAACGAAAAAATATGTATTTGACAAGCAAATTAGTCAAATCGCCATTTTCTCCTATTTGGTTATGGATTAGAATTACTTGGGGTAGAAGTTTAATTTCCTAACATAAACTTCGAAGAATTTTTCTTATGGAAATATCAAATCCCAATGTTAACCATTACCCTAGTTTTGCCGCCCTAGTCCAGGACTCTTGGCTTAGAGCCTGTTTGGATGGGCTTAAAAAAAGCAGATTATAAGCTAAACAGCTTCTAAGCTCTTTAGATAAGCTAAGTCAAACGGGCCCAATTATTTTTTTGGACTTATTTTAAACACAAAATGTCTTTAAGCTGGACAACACTTACAAGCCAATCCAAACGATCGAAATTACCCTACTGCACTTTAATTACGTAAAAACGTCACTTACTGGAATAAGTATTCCATTGAAAATATTTTTTTTAATAAAAATAAGTTCTTCTGGCACGTTTACTTGGCCTCCAAAACATGGACCCCAATCATAAAATATCTCTCATAATAATCCAAGAAAACCTTCTGATAAAAGATTGTAATTTAATTCTAAAACATGAAGAAGAATTTGGAAACTCAAATCATGTGTTCTATGGATAACAGATGGAGACGTGAACACAATGTAGGTAACTTGTTAATCGTATTCGCCCTCTGCTACCTGAAATTATCAGTCCCACTCAATGTAGCTTCCTACCAGGATGTAGGGCTACTGATAACGTTGTCATAGTACAAGAAGCTTTTCACTTACTATGTAAATCTAAACGAAAGCAGGGAGTAATGATTCTCAAAATAGATTTTAAAAGAGCATTTGATTACAGTTTATCCACTATTCACTTCAACGCCTTAATTTTCCTAGAATACTCATCCAATTAATCACGTCGTGTGTATCTCAACTTCTTTTTCCTTGCTACTTGTAAATGGTAAACCTACTAGATTTTTCAAACTTCCTGAGGCATACGCCAAAGTGACCCCTTATTACCCTATCTATTTATTATGTGTATGAAAACAATTTCACAACTAATTGAGAATAATGTAGCTACCAAACAATGGACACTGATCAAATTAGCTCGAGTTGACCCTCCTATATCACATCTTCTTACTTATCATAAGTTGAAATGACCATTTGTGGAAAAAAAAAAAACATAATTTGGATGATCATAGGAGAAAAGTTTACTTATCGGAAGGGCATTCAATCTTCTTTAGCTTAAATTAATCTGTTGGAATTAAATGTTGGGTACAAACCTTTGTAGTATTCTTATTGACAATTGTTACTTCAATCACATAAATGAACCACAATAATAGTCTATCTTTCAGATGATATGACATGAACTAAAGTGCATCGTCGTTTTTTTTTTTTTTTTTTTTTTTTTGTTTTTGTATTTGTAAAAGAAGGTATTTCAACTCTTAATTTTTTTTTCAATTTAACTTAAATACTATTATTTCTTACAAATATTTTCAAAATTTGATGTCTTCACCCATTTTTTGGATGAATTTTCTCAGTCGGTATATGGGAAGCTTGCCAAAAGGAATTGACATCTAACTTAGATATACATTATGTATGATGTTTTTGTTGTGAAGGATACAAAACCAATTAAACGAAAAAATATATTTGAAAGGCAAATTAGTCAAATCGCCATTTTTTCCTACTTGGTTAAGGATTAGAATTACTTGGGGTCGAAGTTTATTTTCCTAACATAAACTTATGGAATTTTTCCTATGGAAAATAGCAAATCCCAATCCAATTGGTTATATGCTTGTGTACATTGAGTAGCACAAGTCCTTTTATTGACGTGCTTTGTTAATTATTCAATTACGACTACTCTGTGTTGTCCGACTTAAAACCTTAACGTTCAATATTTTAATTTTTTTAGATAAATATAGAATTGGTGTCTACATTGTTAACTGCGCCGTGCTTCTGGTTTCCAACATTTAATCATAATTTTCGAGATCTAGAAACGTAAACAACAACGATAACAACAACATACCCAGTGAAATCCCACAGTGTGAGATCTGGGGAGGGTAAAATGTATGCAAACCTTACCCCCATCTCGAAAGATAGAGAGGTTGTTTCCGGAAGACCCTCGGCTCAAGAGAAAACATGATGAGAAAAGGTCAGATAAGCAGAAACAGTTCAAAGCAATACGAAAATGAAACTAACGAAAGCGAAAAAGCCATGATAAAGCAGTATGAGAAAACAGAAACAGTAGCTACCACAGATAAATACGATAATTGTGGTACAAGGACCAACATATAATTGCACGAATCAAAGGACAGGAAAATGAAGATCAAAACTGCGACTACTAGTACGACGGGATACGTGGGACTACCTACTAGCCTTCTACCCTAATCTGAGTCCTCCACAGTCTCCTATCTAAGGTCATGTCCTCGGTAAGCTGGAACTGCGTCATGTCTTGTCTAAGCACCTCTTCCCAATACTTCTTTGGCCTACCTTTCACACCTCCGCACTGGGGCATCTGTGTCTCTCCTCTTCACATGCCCAAACCATCTCAGTCGCGCTTCCCGCATCTTGTCCTCCACTGATGCCACTCCTACCTTATCTTGGATGTCTTCATTCCTAATCCTATCTCGCCTGGTGTGCCCACACATCCATCACAACATTCTTATTTCTGCAACTTTCATCTTCTGGACGTGCGAGTTCTTGACTGCCCAGCACTCCGCCTCGTACAACAAAGTCGGTCTCACTACCACTTTGTAGAACTTGCCTTTAAGCTTTGGTGACACCTTCTTATCACACAACACTCCTAAAGCGAGCCTCCATTTCATCCACCCTGCACCAATACGATGTGTGACAAGATCTAGAAACGTTCTCCTATGATATTCAGTTGATTCAACTTTTTGAGATTTAGTTGAACAAGTTTCTAAATCATTTTGAGAGTGGCCATTTTAATGATCAAAATAACATTTTAAATCATTGTTGTTTTGGTAGCTTACTGCAATATTCAGCATCACAAGGGTGAATAAGGAAATCAAATTAAAATAGTTTCACCATTGCCACCTATCGATAGTTTTAGGTAAGTTTCTTTGGCAACGAACACGTGAATACCAAATATTGCCCGTGACCATTTATCTTTTGAAATGTACGCACGATTTTTTTACGACCTAGGGTGTTAATTACCTACTAAAATACCGCACATATCTACCCTAGATCCCAACATCATAATTTTATTTTTGTCTAGATTGCAAAGTAATGAGATTCTAACGCTCCAAGATCAAAAGTTTAAAAAAGAAACTCAAATTTGGCCTAGATTCATACTAGACAGTCTAAATTTGAACGTCATTTAGGCTTTGGCAGAGCCCAACTTCATACTTGGCGTCAAAATTTGAAAACATTAGGCCAACGATTTTAACTTCGGACCAACATGTCTAAGTTGATTTTGAGTCGGCTAAGCTTTAAAACTTTATATTTTTTTTTTGTATTCTTTATATAGGGATTCAAAAATGGCAATTTGCACTTTACCCTATTAGATTTCTTTAATTGGGCCTACATCAAGCGCTAGACATTTCAGGAAATGACGCATGGTGTCCCAAAAAGTGTCTGGTCTTGAATTTTTATCCCGCCTAACAAAATCTTTAAAAGATGACCTTAACTTGAAAAATTTGTTGGAAATAACTTTTGTTGCCCCTCAGGTACAAGTTATAATTTTTGCATGTTCATTGTCTTGAAATATCCTAAACTTCTATTTTATAGGCAAAAGCTATAAGTTATGTGTGACGCCTAGCAAAAGCTTTTGTTCAAATACATCCCTGAACATTTAAAAAAGAAGAAGTTAAAATATGGCCTCACACTCCCGATGGAAACACATCGCAACATATTTTGACATTTTTCAATTATTCAGGATGTATTTAAAATAGAAGATAACATTGTAGATTTCAATGAGCGGATATGTTAATGAAGAACTTATATACGATAAATCACAAACGTAAAACACATTTTCTTTTATCCTTTTCCATGTATAAAGTAAACTGAGAGAGTGGTCTTTATATTATTATAAAAAATAAGGTAAAGACCAATTCTGTCAAAATCAAACATATGTTTTTTTTATAAATCTCACTTTGGACTTTTAATCTACTGTGTTAGAGTGGCTTAAGCATAAAAATCTCCCACAAAAAATATTACTAGCAAATAAGTTAAGCAGGAGAGGAATTTATAATAATATTACTATAATGATGACCCTTTCTCGTTCTCTTTTTCTTTCCCTCTCTAGTAACACGGAATGTCACCTAACTATGATAATGATCTCCCAAGATCATGTTTTTTTAAAAAACAACAAGGTCATCCAACTTTTTCTATCTCACATCAAAAGTCACTCAATTAATATTGACCAACAAAATATGACATGTCATTTAATTTAGTACACACAGACTTCTTCTTTTTTCTTAGTCCACATGACAATAAGACCCGACCAGACCCAAACCCATAACCCAAATTAACCTTATTAACTATTTAGTTGGACAGAATCACGAGGAAAACTTTTTGCTCGCATAAAAAACTCAAAACTAGAAAACTACTGGTGTGCTGAAGTCAAAAACTATGAAATCTCAAAGAAAGAGGTTCATCTCTTCCCCACAGGCATTATTTAATACAAAAATAGATAATTATATTGACAGTGCTGCATGGAACATCAGAAAAATCGAGGGTGCTCCTATTCTGATTAATTATTAGCGTTGCCAATATATGATAGGATTATTTATAAGTCAGAAGGAAATGGCCAGACTTTATGAACTACATTTACTTAATGTAGTTAGAAAAAAGTATTATGGGCACGAGAGAAGGAAAGAAAAGACAAACGATTTTAATAAAATGATGGGTCAATCTTTTTCAAACAAAGTGAAACGAAATTTAATTAAGACAGAATAAGATTAATACAGGTTAATTTGGGTTATGAGTTTGAATTGGGTCGTGTCTTATTGCCAGTAGATTGGAAAAAAATTCATATAGACTAAATTAAAGGGAAAAGGATAAAAAATGCTCCTCTAGTTTGGGAAAAGGGCTAAAAATATCCTCCGTTACAAATTTGGGTAAAAAAATACCCCCGTCTGTAACGATCCGCCCGGTTGCTATTTAATACTTAGTGAACCCGTACCAAATCTAGGACTAAGATCTTAAATGGTAAGTCCTATAGGGTGTCTAAAATGAACAATAGTTAGAAAAATCAATTTCAGAAAGAGTTAAAAATTGTGGGCCCGGGAAAGCTTCGGTCCGCCGCAGCGGTCTCGCCGTAGCGAGCCTGATGTCCGCCACGTAGCGGACATCACGGACCAGTGAACGCATTTTCCCACACTTAGTTTTATATTTCACCCAAGTTTTATATTTCACCCTCTTTTTTAATAAAAGGCCCTTTAAGGCTGCTATTAGATTTTACATTGAGAAAAAACCTTGACACCAAGAAAAAGAGGCTCCTTCAACATTCTTCACATCTTCTCCATCAACAATCATCTCTCACGGATTCCGGATAAAAGCTAGGGGGGTGGATAGTTCATGGAAGTTCGAATAGCTGCTCGTCATTGAGGTAGGTTACGGTTTACTTGAGTTAGACTTCGATTAGTGAGTCGTATATACGTATAGAATTGATGGGAGAAAGCATGATTAGGTCTTCAGACACGGAGTTAGGATGGATATACATATACTTTAAGGAAAAGTTGTAAAGTAACAAGGATACCAACGAGTGTATAAATGGATACTAAGGTTTATTGATGTCTGTGTGTTACTGATTGGGAGAGATCACTTGTCGCTACTAAGTAAGGTTACCCCATAGGTCAGCGTAATTAATCTGAGGTATATTTAGTTTCCGCGGTAATTTGTTGAGTTATTTGCAACATTCGTAAGGTTGTTCATTCTTGCCAATAAGAGGGTTGTATTGGGTGAGTTGAAGCTAAGGCATAACAGTGTTGCACTCGTCAAGGGCATATTCCATGATATTGAGTGTATTCATTAACATCGTTGCATATATTTTCTTGTATATATTGAACACTGCATGGAGCAGAAAGTCTGAGTAAATATAAGTTGTACTACTGGTTTTATGGACAAGTTAGGTCGAATATGAGATACTACTTGAAAATCGATCATTGATAGCGATGTGACCGTTATATAAATGAAAAGGCACATTTGACAGGGGGTGAGAATGTGACCTAGATTATGGACACATTTGACAGGAAGTGAGGATGTGACCTAGATTATGGGCTCGTGATCCGAGGTCAGTTCCGGAGCGAGTGGTACATGGACACCATGAGTCCTCTGCAGGTCATGACTATTGGGCAAAGACACCAATTAACATGTATGTACAGTTTGTGTATTGGGCCATTGCATTGCATTACATACCTTCATATCCTCATGCTTACATGCTGCCATTCTACTATATTTGCATTATGCATCTCCTATATTTGTGTTGAACTGTCTGAGGCATCCTGATCATGCATAAAGATGTTAGCGTAAGAATGATTTAGAGAGTCACAGTGTTTGGTGGAAGTGTGTTGAGTACGTTTACGTAGACGCATCATACTCTAGCGAGTGAACCGAATAGAAACTCTATGGCTAATAATCAGAGGATAGACTTTAATGGAATTGATGAGGTAAAGACTAATTATTGGGCCCTAAAAGAAATACGAAGTAGGACTACACTTTGACTAGTCGAGTAGCTGGTGTTATTGTGGTAATAAGGGAACCGGAATAATCAGAAGTTAGAAAGGTGAGTTCGTACCGGTGTAGTTGTCTATATTGGGAGTCTTGAGGGTGTACGTTGACTTATCTGTTTATCTTGCTGGTTTTATATTGTGTTGCGTGAACTAATCTTAGTCGACCGATGATGCTTACCAGTACGTGTGGTGTACTGATACTACTCTTGTTACATCCTTTTTTGGTGTAGATGTGTTGCAGGTTATTACTTGAAGTTTTCCTTAGTGGATTACCGGACATCTTCCAACAGCCTTGCTCATCTCATTCCAGGCAGAGGTTGTGTCGTTATTTTGGTTTTATTCTTGTGTAATAGGAGCTCTTGTACCTGTCTAGACTAGATCCCGGAGACTTTTCAGTTTTCTTGTATTGATAATAGAGTCGTTATGAATATTTACTTTTCCATTGTGACCATTATTTTATTTCTGAAAATAAAATTTGTTTGAATATTGGGTTGATTGGTAAGGGTTCGCCTACAAGGTAATAATACGATGGGTGCCCACACGGCCCGTAATTTGGGGTAGTGACATCGTCATTAAAGTTTTCAAATTTATCCCTATCTTAACGGAAATCTCTAAATCCCAAAAATAACTCGATTTCATTTTTAAATCCGCTCCATTTAAACATGATCCAACCACATAAAAAATCCATATGCGACCAACTTTTTTCCGAGTCTTACATCTGAAACCACTAGGCACAGAAGCAGATAACTCATATGCATTTTTACTTTAGTTAGGTTGGGTTTAAATTGAGCGAGTTTAATTTAGTTAGGTTGGGTTGGGTTTAAATGGAGCGGGTTTAAAAATAAAATCGGGTTATGTTAGGATTTTCATTAAGACATGGGTATATTTAAATATTTAATGACGGGAGGGATATTTTTGACTCAAATTTATAATGAAGAACATTTTTAGTACTTTTCCAAAGTAAAAAAGCATTTTTGACCCTTTTTCCTAAATTAAATGTATGCCATAGTTAGTTGGGCAAATATTAATTAAGTGACTTTTGAATTAGTAAAAGAAAAGTTGGGTGAAGTTGCTGTTTTAAAAAAAAAAGAGACTTTGGGAGTACCCATAATTAGATGAGTTATGTGTTACTGCCTCCTCTCTTCTCCTGCCCACCATTTTGCTTCCCACAATACACAGCTATGCGCTTTGAAATCTCCTTCATCACACTTGGATTTCTCTTCTTCATTCCCAGTACAAGTTGCAGCTAAGCTCCAGCTTTCTTTGGCTATAATCTTCTCAGGTAATTTGATTCTAATGGTTCAATATGAGAAAACCCATCTCAATGTTGGTCTATTTTTCCCCCATTTTTTATTGATGAACTTCCAAGGTTGTATTATGGGATTTTTACTGGTTTTGGTTCTTTTTTTTTTTCCTTATCATTTGCTGGTAAAATGGGGGCATTAATCTTTTATCTTTCCATTTTTACCATGTTTTGACCGAGTGAAATTGGAGTAGATAACGGGACGTAGGTATGGTGTTGTTTGAATATTTTTAGCACAGTCGAAGTGTAAATTGACCTGGGAAAATGAAGCCATTTGTTTTTTGTTGGATTAAGGAAGTAAAATGTATTAGAATTCCAGCACCAAGGAGATGCTTGTAGACAAAATAAGTATAGAAAAAAAAGCCCCTATCTGAAGTTGTAGGGAGCATATGAAGTCCATCAAAGCGTCTGCATTATTCAAACAGGAGGATTCAAATTGTTATTAAACTCCACTAGAATGTTGGATGTGACTAAACCAGTAATCCTGCCACAATTTGATCTTCATACCATTGCCCAATTCAAAATATAGATGTTGCCTTTGGTTTCTTCTCACAGGTTTCTGATATGCACCAACGATCATATTCACCTCCATATGATTTTAGGTCTATTCTTGTCAATCATCACATGATGGCCAGTGCAAGACATGGCCAAACCATCTCATATAACTTTAACTTTCAAAGCTTCCTAGATTATTAGTAGATGATTAAGGGTCAGTTACAGTCAAAGTAATTTAGATAGTTTGACTCTCATACGCTGAATCGCATCACATAAATTGAGACAGAGGGAGTAATAATTATGTGGTTTTGTGGATCCTGATTTCTAAATTATATTTTCTGTTTACAATGAAGCTACTGTAATCTAGCAGATCTGATTTTGGTCTAATTAGGCTGGTCATATGCATAATAGTTCATAGTTTCTTTTTGCTATTGTACACAATCAAGCTGAGGAATCAAATGTGTTATTTTTCTCCTTTCTTGGAAAAGGATATGTAGCAATGGAATTCATATAAAAAATAACTTTAGCCCACTGAATTAGCCTGATTCTTTTGTCATGTTTTCAAATTATATTTTCTGTTTACCTTTTGTAGATCCTATATTGCGCAAATGCCTTATTTCATTTCATGACAGAAAATGACTGTTCAATATCTCCTAAATTGCACGCTAGACTTATAAAAGTTCAACGAATAGTCGAATGTAAGATTTTAGTGACTTTTGTAAGAGAAAATCGTAAGTTGAATAATCATTTGAGAACCTTTAAAATCTTTTTTCCCATCAAAACTCTCCGTATGAAACAACAAAGTGCTCCATCGGTAGGTTGACCACATATATAATCACAAAATGGAATTGGATCATAAAAGTAGCAGTAGGTTACCCAAAGAATACCAATGAATTCCAAAGTCAACACAAAGAAGGCAGCTGGAAAAAAGAAAATAAAAACCTCCTAACTCCAGATTAACAATTAAGCAAAGATGAAAATATCTTATTCACATAGAATCAGAAAACAATCATAACCAAACAGTCAACGATAACAAAGCTATCGCCAAACAGAAACAGACCCCACGTAGAGACATATGCAGTGGTATTTTGCTAGAATGCAATCGCTTGTTGTCTAACATATAGCTAGCAAGATAATTGTGTTGGGAACAAAAACATTCATAATTGATTTTCTGGAGTTGTTGGTTCAAAGGTAGAAGTGAAAAAACATTTTCTTACTTATCATAAGTTGGAATGACCATTTGTCAAAAAAGCATAAGTTTGATGATCATAGGAAAAAAGTTTACTTATTGGAAGGGCATTCCTTCCTGGCTAAAATTAATTTGTTGGAGTTAGATTTTGGATATGAACATTATATTATTCTTATTGACAATTGTAACTTTAATCACATAAATGAACCACAATAACAATCTATTTTTCAAATGATATGACATGAACTAAGCTCTACTTTTTCTGTAAAAGAAGTTTACTGTATTAAATTTGTAAGAATAACCTACAACCATTGCACTTGGTATTGAAAAATTACATATATTTAATTTGAACAGGTCTGGAAGTTATTGTTGAGTTGAGAAAGGCTTGTAATGCTTGACATCAGTGGCAAGACCCTTGATAGATCCAGCGGCTGCAACAAGTGACACGATGAGACAAGTCCAGCTCAGTATTTTCAGCCATACCCATTTGAAAGAATACTTTGGTATCTTTCTCTGGGAAATGTGCATCTCTATTGGGAAGTAGACGGTTAATGGATAGAACGATGCTGCCCCGATCAAACCCAAGAAGTCATTGAAGAATGGGAATATCATGGCAATCACGGTTGTCACTACCACATATGTTGTTCTCCACACCAACCTGAACAAGTTGATGCTGTAAGTAGCGCCACAGCATGGAACTTGCACAGCGTGTTCAGAGTTGATGAATTTGTTGTCTGGCCATCGCTGGCTGCATCGAGCCTCCACAAACCCATATAATGGTTGGCAGAAAACCTGGTAAGCTCCGATAAGGTGGACAGCAATGCAGACATTGGCGAAGTCAATAAGCCAAAAGGGTTCATAGAAACCAAAACCAGTTAGGAAATTTCCTGGAGCTTTGTTTCCAAAGGCTGCATAGCCAATGGTACCACATAGTATATAGAACAAGGTTGTGGTGGAAACTCCAGCTAGTGATGCTCTCTTCATTACCTTGCTTTCTGGAGGTGATGATCTCAGTGTGTCCTGTATTTCAATGAGAACGGTGGAATAAGCATAGGCAAATGCAATATCTCCAATGGCTTGGAAGCTTTTCCATACTTTCTCTGATTCAGATACATCCACCCCAACTACCACCCCTGTTAGGCTTGTCTTTACATGGTGCCCCACACCTGCAACTTTGGCTATGGAGAGTCCAAGACCTATAGAAGCATAAGCAAAAGACATGACAGCAGCAAGAATTGATAGCCACGAGAGCTTGTGGAAGTTTGGTAGTTGGCTAAGAATTATTTGGATCACTGCAAATACGATCATATATGGGTAGCTCTCAATTGAGCAGCTAGCTTCGTGGCCATTTTTGTGAAAACAATTTGACCTCTGTACCGCCACCATACTAATAGATGCTGTTATTGTGTATCCAATGGTAACTCCGACAATGTTAGCATATTGTGCGAGTCCACACAATGTCACCTTCACACCTCCTAAGTGAGAGCGGACAACGTCCATGTAAGTATAGTTTCTCTCGCCAGAAACAGGTCCTGGAGAACGGTAACAGTCGACAAGAAGTGTAGAAGTGAAGTAAGTTATGAAAGAAAAAGCAAAGAGAACAGCAGGACCAGCCACCCATCCTAATTGTGCTATTGCCCATGCTAGAGATAGCACTCCAGAACCAATCACAGCAGTAATAATATGTGCACTCGCAGTCAACAAAGTCCCTGTTCTTTTTTTGCGTCCATCATCATCAAAGTTTTCTTGAACGTCTCCACTTTCAAGCTCCATTGGCACGGACATGGTGTTCTTCTGAAACTCAAGTGCCATAATTCAAAGTGTTCTATCAAGTGTGTGTCTGGTAATGAGAGTTTTAGTAATTCAGAATTTCTTGGTCTGTGTTTTGGTTTGGTGTAGTATGCAACCCTTTATATAACATCACCTATAATCCTTTTCCTATTTGATCAAGGATTAGAATTACTAATTGAGGTAGAAGTTTAATTCCTAAAATAAACTTCATGGAATTTTTCCTATATGGAAAATAGCAAATCCCAATCAAATTGGGTATGCAGTCATTGATTAAAATTGTGTTCGTGGAAATATGGGAGCTTGGCAAAAGGAATTGACATCTAACTTATATATATATATTCTCCTTGTATATACTATGAATTCTCTATGATTTTGTTTCTTTTTTATGTAATCATCTTTTACTTCAAATGCTGGGTAATCATATACGTATGATGTTTGCTTGTGAAGGAACTTTAAAAAATGTTTACATAACTAATTAAACGAAAAATATATTTGAGAGGCAAATTAGTCAAATCGCCAATTTTTTCTATTTGGTTAAGGATTAGAATTACTTGGGGTAGAAGTTTAGTTTCCTAACATAAACTTGATGGAATTTTTCCCATGGAAAATAGCAAATCCCAATCCAATTGGGTATATGATTGATTTCCTTGAGTAGCACAAGTCCTTTTATGGACGTGCTTTGTTAACCATTACCCTGGTTTTGCCGCCCCTTAATAATCGAAATTATTCTACTGCACTTAATTACCTATAAACGTCACTTACTGGAATAAGCATTCTTTTGAAAATATTTTTTGTTAACATAAGTACTTCTGGCACGTTTACTTGACCTCCATATTATGGACCCCAATCATAAAACTAGTTTTCATTAAATGTAATCTGAAAAAAAACCTTCTGATAATTGATTTTAATTTAGTTCTATAACGTGAAGAAGATTTGGAAACTCAAATCATGCGTTCAATAGCTAATGCATGGAGACGCGAACACAAAAGTTTTCACTCATCCACCATTCAATGTCGTCGTCGTAGCCGTATCCTAAGCCTTCATGACACAGTAGAAACTGGTTTTTTTTTTTCTGGACAATATTTGAAATATTATTATTACCCACCCTGACGAACTCTACTCTACTTAACTTGTATCTTGTACAATACATACTCCTACAACATTCCTTTACTGTCTCACCTTAGAAGATTAAGTTACCATTATTAAGCCGCTGACAAATATAGTCAAATACTGAGGTTTACAACACTATTATGTTGTTCAAGCCTCTAAAAGCTCCTGAACCGGATGGCTTACACCCTATTTTCTTTCAAAAACACTACAATAATGCAATTTTATCATAAAACTTTTACTAATTCTAAAATTCTCGAGGACATCAATACTACATATATCTCTTTAATTCCTAAGGTTAAGAGCCCTGGAATTTTACTCAATACATGCCTATAAGCAATTGTAACACTATATATAAGACCATTACCAAGATTGTAGTTAATCGTATCCGCCCTCTGCTACCTCAACTTACCTGCCCCACTCAATGTAGCTTCCTGCCAGAATGTAGGGCTACTGATAATGCTGTCATAGTACAAGAAGTTTTATAGTCACTATTAAAATCTAAACGAATGCACGAACTAATAATTCTCAAAATAGATTTTTAAAAGGCCTTTGATCGCCTTGAAGGGTCCTTTATCCACTATTCACTTCAACGCCTTAATTTTCCTAGAATAGTCATCCAATTGATCATGTTGTGTGTATCTGAACTTCTTTTTTCCCCTCTACTTGTAAATGGTAAACGTATTAATTTTTTTCAATCTTCTTAAGGCATACGCCAAAGTGACCCCCTATTGCCCTATCTATTTATTATGTGTATGGAAACAATATCACAATTAATTGATGACAATGTCGCTACCTAATAATACACCGATCAATTTAGCTCGAGTTGGCCCTACTATATCAAATCTTCTTACTTATCATAAGTTGGAATGACCATTTGTGAAATAAAACATAATTTGGATGATCATAGGAAAATGTTTACTTATTGAAAGGGCATTCAATTTTCTTAGCGAAAATTAATTTGTTGGAGTTATATGTTGAGTACAAACAAACATTATATTATTTCTTATTGACAATTGTTACTTCAATCACATAAATGAACCACAATAATAGTCTATCTTTCAGATGACATGATATGAACTAAGGTGCGCTTCTTCCTTTTTTTTTTCTTTTTCTTTTTGGTAAAAGAAGGTATTTCAGTTCATAAATGTTTTTTTTTTCCTTCAATTTAACTTGAATACTATTATTTTTTACAAATATTTCCCAAATTCATGTCCAAAAACCTACTTAATTGTTTTTAATACTTAAAACTTTTAACTTTAAATTTCTTATTTTATTATTAATGATATATTTTTATAGCCGCATGGATATAGTAAAATGTAAACTCACATAATTTAAGTTCACTTATAGAACGAGCAAGAGTAAAAAACAAAAGTGATTTGTCTTATATATGCTTTTTGTTAATTTATCGGCTCATAAAAGCGTTCAATATTATTTTTATCTTAAATATATCCCTAAATAATTAAAAAGATTAAAATGTGTCCTCAAACTAATGATGGAAGCAACATTGAGGAATATTTGGGGGAGAACTGACTTTTTAATCCTTTACAAAGTTTTTTTTTTTAAATTTTATGACCCTTTTACAAGAGAGTTTCATTTTTTACACATAAGAAATTTGAAAAAGTCATTTTAATCTATTCAAATTATAAGAGGGCAGTAGATCTTCTTAATTGTCACGACCCAGCTAGGGGCCGCGACGGGTACCCGAGGCTAACTACCGAGCACCAATCGTTCTATGTCTCATCATACTCATTTAATGCTCTTTTATCACTTTTATACTCAAATCGTAGGAAAATCACATTCCATATAAAACATAAATACTTATATATATATCTCTTGGCCATCAAAATAACATTTATACTAAATAGCATCTCGTGAGACCATCTAACCCACACTGCATATCTGCGAGCCTCTATGTCACGACCCAACCCCGTGGGCCGTGACAGGTACCCTAACTGGGTACCCGTACATACCTACCTGACCGAATTTCGTATCATACAGATTTTTTTTTTTCAAACAGATGTTACAGAAGTAGGCCGATACAGATACGGCACGCGCGCAAACATATATATATATATATACCTGGACATGCAGACATTTACAGATAAGCCGATAAGGCTAACATACAGACGAAACCCGTAACCCACACATCTATCTACAGGCCTCTACAGAGATACAGAATCATATGACGGGACAGGGCCCCGCCGTACCCAGAATTTCCATACATACAGGATATGCGGAAAACAGAAGATATATACCAAAAGTGTACGCTCCGGATCAAAGGAGCTCTTCAAACAGCAGAGTCAGAAACCTACGCTGGCGGCGTATCACCTGGTGCGTCTGTACCTGCGGGCATGTAGCGCAGCCCCCGAAGAACGGGGGTCAGTACGAAAAATGTACCGAGTATGTAAAGCAGAAACATAACAGATACAATCATAGTCCGAACCGGAGTCACAGAAATGTAACGGACAGAACTATACATCAGACAGACGGGCAGAGTCATGATCCAGACAGATATACAGAATCGTGGTCCATACAGATAAACAGAATCATGGTTCGGACAGACCGACGGAATCATAACCCGGACAGACGAGCAGAATTAGAATCCATACGGACATACAGAATCAGAATCCATACGGACATATAGAATCAGAAGTCATACAGACATACAGACATAGTCGTAATTCAGACGGACAGACAGAATTATGCATGCAGAGTAGTGCAGAGTCATACTGAACCATACAGAATCATACAGAGGCATGTGCTTATATAGATACTGATGGCACATGCATACAGACATACAGATTCCGGCCCTGTCTGGGGGCGCGGTAACAGAACCCGTCCCTCTTAGTACGGGACGCGGTGGACAGACAGAATCAGATCAAATCAGATCATATCAGATGCCATCCTGGCCGCCATCCCCATACACAGATCAATATATCATAATCATACAGATATAACAGATCCCGGCCCGCACACCGAGGGACGCGGTGAACAATGCAGAGGAATATGCACGATAACAGAACCTGGCCCGGGACGCAGTGAAGGAATGCATTGAGACAGCCACGAACAGATCCATGAGAAACCACATACATACAGACTCACATACCGACTCAATCAGACTGAAGGGTGCCAAATGGCGAGCCAAAATCAGAGTATCCAGATAGTATGCATAGTACGCGCCTACATTCTACTTGGGAAGGCACGACAGATCGTTATCAGAATCGAATTCTCAGATGTTCAGAAGTCATTTTGTAAGAATTTCATAAAAATAGTTGTATCATAATCAAAATAATGGTTCAATTGTTTTCTGAGAAAATCGGACAAAATGGAAGTATTTAAAGTATTACAGAAGATATCGGGCCTTGTGGGCCCGCCTCGGACCAACTCGAGGCAACATATGTAATTTACCGACAATAGACCTTATGAGGTCATCCGTAATCGTTTGGAAGTGTTCCGACTCCGTTTAGGGAAGTTTCATACAAAAATTCATTTTAAAGGCAATTGTAAGAAAATAGCTTCAATTGGATTGAAGGAATTGGAGCGGTTTTCCGTCTCGAATTCCGGGGAACGGAGTCGTACTTAAGGCTCGCGGTCGAGCCTATCACATCCAGAACATGCCTAGGAACAAAGGGAAATGCTTCACATACCTCGATAGCGCCTTACGCTCGCTTGGCGTCGACTTCAATTTCGTCCAAAATCTAGAAATGGTCAAGTTTACCATTTGTTAGTTTCAACTTTTCAATAGTCCAAACTTAACACATACTTGCCTACCGAAATTTCGACAGCATTTCCTCTGTATATATGACATCCCCAAAAGTTAAACACAGCCAAACAATCAACACAACCCAACAACAATATTCATAATAACGGCAAGTAGCTCAAAATACATAATAAGGCACAATTTGCCAACTTTCCGTCATAACTTAACATTTTCCGTTCCGACCTTACACTTCCAAACCAAACTTATTATTTTGATGTTCATTACCCATCAAATTCATTACAACACGATTTGGAGGCATATCATACCATTCTCACAAGATATACATAAGATATGCAAACTTACAAACTTTCCATCAAAGCCACAATTTATCCAATTCTCCTAACCTTCAACATACAAGTTCATTATACAATTCCATCTTCCAAATTCATCAACATTACTCATAATTTGCCTCTTAACACTTCCTTCCATTTCCATTTTTACATAAGCTATAACAAGGTTGCATAATTTCCTTCAACAACTTAGTAACCATTTTTCCATGACAACAAAGACTATTTTTTTTCCATTCATTTCACCATAACACACTTAACATATTAACAAGATTAAATTCATATTCCATCACCACACAACACCACACGGCTACAACCTATGTTTCTCCAACTTCCACAATTCATTCCACTTTCATTTCTAATACAATTTCTACCACACTACAACTAAATTTCAACATGAATTCAAGTCACCATAATCATGCAATATATATGCATATATTCGGCCAACATACATACAACCACAACACACAAAATTTTCATGTTTTTCATTCATTTCAACTTACTACAACATACATACACCTCTCATAACATGTCAAAAGCATAAAATTCTTACCTTTCTTCACTTGGGGTTAAGGTTGCTTTCTTGCCACAATACTTATATCAACTTGTAGAGCGCCTTGAGCTTAGTACTAATCTCACAAGAATTTAATTTTTTGAACCAAGGATTTGCTCCAAGAAATTTTTTTCTTTCTTTTCTTTCTTTTTCTTTCCTCACCTGAAACCTCTCTCTCTCTCTTATTCTTGATTTCTTTTCATTTTTCTTGAACCTTCTTTGGATAACTATGATCTTATAATTCCACATGGAAATTAATTAGTCCATGGGCTTGGACTTCTCTCTTGGCCGGTTGGGCCTTCCCTCTTTGGGCCTTGTTTTCTTATTTTTTTTTTGAGTCCAACTAGTTGGCTACATATTGTAATTCATGAGGCAAGTTTCCAAAATTCTCATTTTGCCCTTGGCCACCTTTCGTAATTCCACACCATTGTATTCATAACCTACACATTCATACCGAGTAAGGTCCAATTGTGGCCTTATTCATTACAAGTCAATTTACCTTGAATTTTTCGAATAAGCAAAAATGTCGGATGTAACACTCTACTAGAGTACTAGACATATGGACGGGACAAGACCCCGTCATGCCCAAAATATATATACACATATATATACACAAAAGTATAAACCCGATTAGCACCTCCGGAATAATGGAGTGCTCCTGAAATTCTGTTGATAGCTCCTATAAGTCTGCGCCGTCTCCCTGTCTACCTGTGGGCATGAACACAGCGTCCAAAGAAAACGGACGTCAGTACGAATATTGTACTGAGTATGTAAGGCATAACAATGAAAATACGTCAATGAGATGAATGAAGCATCAATAAGGATGCAACTGTATATGACTGTAACTTATAGAAGAAATAACACATGCTGACTTACTCATAATCATCATCATCTCATGTATGCAACAATGTATAAGCTGGTCGTCCATATAGGTACGGTGTGATAATGTATAAGCTGCCCGTCCATGTAGGAGCGGTGTGATAATCATAGCCTGCGTCCAGGCCTCCCGCGTCCGGGGTATAAGCTGCCCACTATAGTGGTGTGTATGTCTGCCCGTCCATATAGGAGCGGTGTAATATCATCATCATAATATGCTCATCATTATATACTCATCGTAATACATGCATGAGAACTCAAGGACAACTATACTTTGTCGGGGTGACGTAGGGTCGTGATCCCCCGACTTCATTATGGACATCTATACGTATCCTGCCTCACCATGACGGAAGTAGTGTATAAGGTGAGTGTATGTCATAATAGACATCTGTAACTTAATAATGTTCTACCTCACCTTGAAGGGACAATACATAAGGTGAGTGTATACAATAGAAGACATACTTAACTTAATGGTATTCTGCTTCACCTCGGAGGAAACAATGTATGAGGTGAGTGTATGCAACATACGACATCATTAGCGTTATAGGAATGTCATAACATTAACTCTAGAGTCTTTAGACTCAAGCTTATCATCATTGTACTCATAACATATCTCTTATCTCATATAGCTATTCATGATCATAGACTCTTGACTTTCTGTGGTATATATAGAGAATTCATGTAGAGAAAGGAGAATCATACCATCGGATTCATGCCATAGAAAGAAAGGACTAGCCTCACATACCTTTGTCGTTTAACTATTCTATCGCTTGCTTGTTCTCCTTTGATGCTCACGTTTCTACCTTCAAGAGAAGTCGCATTAACATTGGTCAATCGATTACTTAAACGTGCTTACTATTTCTAGGAAAATTTGTGCAGCATTTCCTTTGTTTATACTACTCTCCCCATGCCATATTTCAACTCCCAAACATCAATAATAGCATTCATAATATCATCGTCATTATTCAATTCCTACAATTTACTCTCATGGTCATCCATAGTCATAATCATACTACAACCTTACCTTCATCCCCATATAATGTTTCTCTTATGTTCTTGATATCATTTATAACATAGCTATACTCGTAACACACGAAGAATCATGATTCATATTAAGCTACAACTCAAAAACGTCACTATTCCCATATTTGTAACCCATTTTCTACACTCTCCTATAATCCAAGTGTTTCAACATATAAATACTTTAATCATCATGAGAAAGTCATAAAACTTACCTTAGATGGTGTAGGAACAAGCCTTGAGTAGAATTCCTCCTTTTGCACCAAAACCCTTCTTCACCTTCCTTGGGATTTCTTGAAAGAGATGAACTTTCAATCAAGTTTTATACACCTTGTTCCATGAATTTTGTGTTGTTGATCTTGATTTCCCTTTGATTTTTCTTGTGGATGAATATTGGAGTGGGTTCTAGAGGGTTCTTAGAGAGAAGTGGTGTGGAAAATGAAATGAATTTATGAACTTGGGTCCTCTTTTTAATGGCTTGAAATCTGATCCTTCGGGCAACTCTACGCCCATTTTTACGGACCGTCAAACTGTTTGACGGACCGTCAAAATGGACCGTAAAAATTCCCAGCAAAATATGAGTTTCTGTGACCGTTTTACGCTGGTCTGGGTCCATTTTACGGACCGTAAAAATGTTTTACGGTTCGTCAAAAATTTCTACGGACCGTCAAATGGTCCGTAGAACTCTTCTGCTCAGACAGTCTGTCGTATAATGGCCATAACTTTTTATCTCGATATTCTGTGAGGGCCCACGACCTATGTTTAGAAAGCTATTTCAATTATCTACAACTTTCATCCTGTGGTGTTTTTCCCAAATTCCAACTTTATAATTGCGTTTTGGCCCCTCCAAACCAGATCATCCGAAAATATTTTCCTTAACTCGCCCTTTTGGATGGCTTATGCCCATATTTGGCTTATGGGTCCTTCTTGACACTTACTTAACACTTCATTACCAATATAAGAGACATTATAACTCTTCTCCAAAATGTCATTAAGCCATCATTAATTCGATATTCGAAATTCTTACCCGACACACAACATATATCTTGCTTTCCTTAACAACTTTCGTCTCCTACCTCCAATGTCTTTGAAATCTCATTTATAATCATTAAATATTATTTCTTACTTATCAAAACATCGTATGCATCATGCCCTTCGTAAGTCAATTCACTGTGCATGAACGAAAAATTTTCCGAGGTGTAACATTAATATTTGGGAGGAAATGAGATCTCTTGCCCTCTTATAATTTAAATAAAAGAAAATATCTTTTTCAAATCTCTTATGTATTTTTTGTATGTAAAAAAAAATAAAAATTACTTGTAAAAGAGTCGTAAAATTAAAAAAAATTGTGTAAAAGGCCAAAAGTCCTTTCTCCCTGCTAGCCTTACCTGTTTAAAAAGAATATTTAGAACTTTTAACATGCTCAAAGTTAAATGTTTTTGCAAAATACCCAAACAAATGTTAAGAGGAGAGGAATTTAAACATAGATTTTATAAAAGACATAATACATAAACAGACACTTAAACTTGGTCTCATCTGATAAGTATGTCCTCCATTTGAAGTGTGTACAAGTAGGCATCTCAACTTGTAAAAAATTAAATACATAAACACAAATGCTGACATGGCACTAACGTGACACATAAATTTTAGAGGGTCAGGTCCCCCGACTGATTCTACCATAGAGGCCAACGATAGACAATAACTCCCCTCCAAACACAGCTTACAACTTTCATCGTACTGTGCTCTCCAAAAAGCAACTCTTCTCAAAATCTCACTCAAAAGGTAAGAGCCATTGTCCTTCTCCGACCCTGACTGCGCAACCTGAGAACGGACAGTTAATGCGTTCCACTTATTGAACAGGGTTCTATGGTCGGTCTGTGACCCCTGGATGCCAAAGACGTCCTTGGGGTGATCTCGTAGTTCCTATGGGGTGGAGATGATGGGGTCGGTCCATGGATTTTTCATCCTTTTCTTTTACCGCATTTCGCTCAAAGGGTTGAAGGGAGATAGTGCATCAAGCTGTTTGCAAGGGTCAACTTGATCCTATTCCCCAGGGATCTCAGATGAGGGAACCCTGGGAGAGCCGCCGACTCCAACTACCGTCCATGTACGATCCATACTAGATCTGACCAACTGTCCATCCTACCTCCTCTACGTTCTTGACAGCCCATCTTTGTCTCAGTAGAGTCTTTTAGTGGCACGTTTTGATCATCTTCCCTATTACTTAGCCACCAATTCAGATACAAGATACTATCGTTACCGCCTGGACAATTAAATATCCAACTCGTAATAGTTACCGGGTATACTTATCTGTTCACGTGTCATGCTTTTTATAAAATGATGTCCCTTTCCCTTTCTCTTTGCCTGTCTTCTCGTACAAAACATTTTGCTTCCTACAATAAACAGCTATGCACTAACTCTCAGCACAAGTTGCAGCAAAGTTCCAGTTTTCTTGGTTTATAATCTTCTCAGGTAAGTTGATTGTCATTTATTATGTGAAACCCATTTCAAATTTGGTCTATTTTCCTCCTTTCTTTGATGGTCTTTTCCCAAACTTGTCTTTTTTTTTTTTCTTCAAATATTTGTGGGGTTCTCGAAAGTTGATGTCTTTCCCCCCAAAAACTGGTTTTCCCCAGTTTATCATCTTTTCCCTTCAATTTTGGTGTTTTTTCTTTTCACTGGTTTGTTTTCATTTTGTTTTACAGAGTTTCAATTGATTGGAGTGAGAAATAGATGAAGAGGAAGAGACGTGGAGGAGCTTTTTGTTATGCTTCTGCTGCTCTGTAAGTCTCCTTTACTTCATTGTGCTTACTGGAGTTGGTGCTAAGTTTGCTTGTAAAATGGGGCATCTAAAGTCTTGATTTTTCCTTTTCATTTTGACCAACGGATATTGGGAGGTATAAATCTAGTAAGCTACTCACACTGGTGTTGTTTCAAGTGTTTTAGCACAGGGGAACTCTAGATTGACTAAGGAAAATAAATCCTCTTTTTTTTTTTTTTTGGGATAAAGTAAATATTAGGAGATGCTTGCGGACAACATAAATATACAAAGAAAAAAGCCCCAAACAGTTATAGGGAGCATATGAAGTCCATCAAAGCATTTTCAGTATTCAAACTACCCTATGATGTAGCGAACGAAACTCCATTAGAACACCTCCAGTTACATTCACTCCATAAGGGCCACAAAATGCGTTATGGGATGTAACAAAGCTTTCGCTAGAGTTCCATGGCTTTTTTCCTGTTCAATTACAATATATATAAATCTCTAAGGGATTCGGCATTACCATTGGATCCCAGGTAAATTTACAAAGTCGGTAATTACCTCACAGTGTAGGAAAAGGAAATTCTGTCCTACATATCCTTCTCTCACATTTTATCACCTTTTGCACAAAACAGTTTCTCTCTTCCTCAGGTTATCATGAGTGACAAATGTTACCAGTCTAAAAAAAAAAAAGGTTATCATGAGTGACACATGCTTCATTTTGTGCTGTCCAATTAAAACAAGAGACTTCTAGAGGAACCTTAGTTTTTCAGATTAATTGCCATGGACGAATTCCAAGATTCGTTCCTCCGTTTATGATAACCACCTGTATAAAGTAAACCTCTTTTGCGTGTCACTGAGTTTTCCTTTTCAGTAATCCTAGTTTCTCAACTCATTCGTCAACAAAGAGATAAACCTCTCCAATTTCCAATCTCGACTCTCTTCTTGATGGAATACTCCACCTATTATTTCCTCTACAATAGGCTATTGTACATTAGGACGTGATCTGAAGCTAAATAGGTTTTGAAATTCTTTCTTGCAAGGGATGTGACTAGAAGCATTAATCCTACCAAAATTTGATCTTCATACAATTTCCCTATTCAAATATAGATGTTGCCTCTGGATTCTTCTCACAGGTTTCTGATATGCACCAGTGATCATGTAGATAATATTTCTCCTCTTACCCCCTTCAATCATCAAATGCTAGAACATGTCTAGCAGAGCAGGACATGGCCAAACTATCTCATACAACTTTCTCTCGTTTTATCCTCCATGTGTGCAACTTGCACTTTCAAAGCTTTCAGATTACTTGATGATTAAGGGTACTTACAAGCTTATGTACAAGCTTGATCTTCTAAGAGCTAAGGTGTACAAGGAAACCAGGTTGCTGGTTGCACCACTTTATTAGAAGCATCAACCAGGAGAGATCATGCTTTGTTTGCCAAATATACTTTCGTTAAGGCAACTGAAAAAAAAGAAAATCTAACGCCAGATTAACAATAAAGCAATGATGAAAATATTTTATTCAGAGAGAATCAGAAAACAATCATAACCAAACAGTCAAAGATAACACAGCCTTCACCAAACAGAAAACAGAGCCCACATAAAGAGATGTACAGTGGTATTTTGCTAAAAACAATCGCTTGCTGTCTAACATATAACTGTCAAGATAATTGTCTTTGGAAACAAAAATATTCATAATTGATTTGCTGGAGTTAAATATTCATAATTGATTTGCTGGAGTTGTTGGTTCAAAGGTAGAGAAAAACATTTTCTTACTTATCATAACTTGGGATGGCCATATGTGAACAAAAATCATAAGTTTAATGATCATAATGAAAAAAATTACTTACTGGAAGGACATTTAATCTTCTTAGATAAAATTAATTTGTTGTAGTTAAATATTGGGTTCAAACATTATATTATTCTTATTGACAATTGTTACTTCAAGCACATACCACATTAATAATAATCTATCTTTCAAATGATATGACATGAACGAAGCTGCATTCTACTTTTTCTGTAAAAGAAGTTTATTGTATTAAATTTGTAAGAATAACCTACAGCCACTACTCTTGGTATTGAAAAAATTACATAGTTAATTTGAACAGGTCTGGAAGTTATTGTTGAGTTGAGAAAGGCTTGTAATGCTTGACATCAGCGGCAAGACCCTTGATAGATCCAGCGGCTGCAACAAGTGATACGATGAGACAAGTCCAGCTCAGTATTTTCAGCCATACCCATTTGAAAGAATACTTTGGTATCTTTCTCTGGGAAATGTGCATCTCTATTGGGAAGTAGACGGTTAATGGATAGAACGATGCTGCCCCGATCAAACCCAAGAAGTCATTGAAGAATGGGAATATCATGGCAATCACGGTTGTCACTACAACATATGTTGTTCTCCATACCAACCTGAACAAGTTGATGCTGTAAGTAGCGCCACAGCTTGGAACTTGCACAGCGTGTTCAGAGTTGATGAATTTGCTGTCTGGCCATCGCTGGCTGCATCGAGCCTCCACAAACCCATATAATGGTTGGCAGAAAACCTGGTAAGCTCCGATAAGGTGGATGGCAATGCAGACATTGGCGAAGTCAATAAGCCAAAAGGGTTCATAGAAACCAAAACCAGTTAGGAAATTTCCTGGAGCTTTGTTTCCAAAGGCTGCATAGCCAATGGTACCACATAGTATATAGAACAAGGTTGTGGTGGAAACTCCAGCTAGTGATGCTCTCTTCATTACCTTGCTTTCTGGAGGTGATGATCTCAGTGTGTCCTGTATTTCAATGAGAACGGTGGAATAAGCATAGGCAAATGCAATATCTCCAATGGCTTGGAAGCTTTTCCATACTTTCTCTGATTCAGATACGTCCACCCCAACTACCACCCCTGTTAGGCTTGTCTTTACATGGTGCCCCACACCTGCAACTTTGGCTATGGAGAGTCCAAGACCAATAGAAGCGTAAGCAAAAGACATAACAGCAGCAAGAATTGATAGCCATGAGAGCTTGTGAAAGTTTGGTATTTGGCTAAGAATTATTTGAATCACTGCAAATATGATCATATACGGGTAATTCTCAATTGAGCAGCTAGCTTCGTGGCCATTTTTGTGAAAACAATTTGACCTCTGTACCGCCACCATACTAATAGATGCTGTTATTGTGTATCCAATGGTAACTCCGACAAGGTTAGCATATTGTGCAATTCCACAGAGTGTCACCTTCACACCTCCTAAGTGAGAGCGGACGACGTCCGTGTAAGTATAGTTTCTCTCACCAGTAACAGGGCCCGGGGAACGATAACAGTCGGCAAGAAGTGTAGAAGTGAAGTAAGTGATGAAAGAAAAAGCAAAGAGAGCAGCAGGACCAGCCACCCATCCTAATTGTGCTATTGCCCATGCTAGAGATAGCACTCCAGAACCAATAACAGCGGTAATAATATGTGCACTTGCAGTCAACAAAGTCCCTGTTCTTTTTTCGCGTCCATCATCATCAAAGTTTTCTTGAACGTCTCCACTTTCGAGCTCCATTGGCAAGGATACGGTGTTCTTGTGAAACTCGGGTGCCATAATTCAAAGTGTTCTTTCAAGTGTGTGTCTGGTAATGAGAGCTTTAGTACTTCAGAATTTCTTAGTCTATGTGTATTGTTTAGGTCTAGTACTCATAATACTTGCTATGAACTCTTTATATAACATCACATATAAACCTTTTCCTCTTTGGTTAAGGATTAGAATTACTAATTGGGGTAGAAGTTTAATTCCCATAATAAACTTCACGGAATTTTTCCTATGGAAAATAGCAAATCCCATTCCAATTGGTTATATGTTTGATTACCGTGAGTGAGTCCTTTTATGGACGTGCTTAGCCCCATTAGATTTCTCTAATTGGGCCTTCAGCAAGCCCTAGACAAATTATATAGGTTTTAAGTGCAATTGGACCACCGGTTAGGCCCAAATATAAAACGTTATCCAACATATAGAAAAGTAAAACAAATCTAGTGAATAACCTTTTTGTCCTTGTAATTTTGAACTTCTTCCAGTTGGTTGAATAAATTTTTCCCTTTCGACTAAAAAAAATGTTGAACTTCAGTCCAATGTATCTTAAATTTTACACTTTAAATACTTTGCACCTACCTAAATATATCCGAGAGATTTTGACATGAAAAACATACTACAGACTCCTTTATCATCCGTGGAGTAAAACCACATGTTATTTTAACATTGATCGTACCACTAGTTAAACTTTGTAATTATAACATCCTCCTCCATCTTCATCCGTGGAGTAAAACCACTTGTTATTCTAACATTTATGTGATAATGCTATTTAAACTTTATAATTATAAAATTCACTTATCTTCATCCGTAAGGATAAAAATATCTCAGATTTATTCGTAATCTTTTGTCAAGAACAAAAGAAAAAGAAAGCAGGCCAATTCTTTTTGTTTTTTTCCACCTGAATAATCTCACTAATTGAATGCGTGGCTGCTATTTCCCATGTTGGATCTATCATGGGATCAAATGCCACGTGACTGCTTTCCCCTGCTAAAGTTACCTCACACGTGCAAGTTGCAACCATGCATCAGTTGATGCGTTTTTTTTTTTTCTTTCTTTTCTTTTCTTTTCCTTAAAATTTTCAATATTATATTCTTAATGGCATGCTTTTATACCTCAAAGATATATCAAAACTAGTGAATTAGTCCGCGCTTCGTGCAGTGTTGCTCCCAAACACACACACCAGTAAATGCGATCGTACAAATAATATAGGATTTTTAAGTCCAGATATCATACTCACAGAGACTTAGATTTTATACTGTTCAACTAATTCAAATTTCGTTATAACTATTCAAAAAGGTGACAATCAAAGTGTTTGTTGTGATTAAACTAAAATTGAAAGTAAACAATTGAGTATGAGTGTTCTTTGTAACTGAGAAACTTGTGACGAAGACTGTAAGGTTTATCAGATGAGAAAAAGTTTCAGGGTCATCGCTTTCGACAATCCAGTTGATCTTTTAACAATTCTACCTATCTTATTTCCTGGGTTACTAGTTGACGGGTTAATTGTAACTTTATGATATTCTCTCAAACTACTCACAAGCCTGTAGATGCTAGTATAACGCTTATATCTCTATGGTCGCCAGAGGTAACAAGAACATATTTATTTCTCCGTAACCAACTAAATAGGGCTAAAGCGTATATCTCTATCCTCAGCAGCGAAACGATGAAATCGAACAAACACTATTTATTCTTATTACGTACGTGAATTCCCTCTTTCAAATCCAACTCACGCACCATAGATAGTGTCTAATTAGTAAACAAGTAATTAAATAATTAAGCACAAAACTAAATAAGCAACCCAAAATATGAAAATTTAATTAATAGAAATTGCCGTCAAACCAATTATTATGTCTTTCGCCACAATACTAGAATTAAAGAGTTTAGCTTCACATAGACATGAAGGAAAAACAATATATCATCATAATAAAAATGTAAAAACTAGTACTACAGAGAAAAAAGGTAAAATCCTGTAACTACGATCTTCACGGCGACTCCAAGCTCTCTCTAGGTTCAAAATTTTGCCAAAATCGGTGGCGCAACGCATAAAGATGCCAACGTTTTTGGGTCTCTTCTTGTTTTCACCGCTACCATGCTGCCAAGTAAGTCTTCAACTTAAACACAGCGAAACTAAATGGTTCGAATCTAAATTAATTTTAGGCTGTACACCTAATTTTCCTGGGATTGTAGTTCAATCACTTTCATTACTTTCCCTCAATCATTCAAATGTAATAATCATTATGTCCATTTTGCTGCTTCCCTTCTTACAATTCAAATGTTACACTTCATCTCATGCCACGTAGACAAACATCTTGAGTCCTCCATTTTTTTTAGTTTCATGTGCTGCTCCAATTTTCTTTTTGCCCGATATTTGCTACAAAATTTCTTTATTTACACACCGTTTTATTTTACATGGTAAAAATATAATATTAGCACAAACCATTATAATTAATACTCAAACGAAGATTAAAAGTACTAGAATATGAGACAATGATGACTAAATATATGCATTTTTAGCCTAACATCACGCAGTTACAAAATAAAAAAACAGAAATAAATTAAAAAGAGAATGATTTCTTTCATTTTTTTGTGGAATGATATCATCCGGTTAGTATATTGCATTTCTATTGACAAAAACGGAGGGAGTGGTCCACTATTTATGAATTGTTGACATGGAAAAGAAAATTAAAAGTTTGATAGATGTAAGTCCCAAGATAAAAACAATAATAAAGTCCATTGCAATTTTACATCCACGAAGATGCTTTAGCCAATCACAAAAATTCAAACAGGAGGCAATCAAAATTTATTTGTAGATGCTTCTTACATATTATTGACGCGGATAATGAATATTCTCCCATTTCCTTTTCAATATTTTTGCTAATCTAGCTAGGACTTTAAGAGCCCGTTTGGATTGGATTATAAGTTGTTTTTAGCTTTTTTGAGTGTTTGGCTGGCCAACTTAAAGCTATTTTGTGCATAAAATAAGCCCAAAAAAATAATTGGGTCCGATTGGTTTAGCTTATCTAAAGCAGCTTATAAGCTGAAAACAGCTTATAAGCCAAAAAAAAAAAAGTTAGTCTACCCCAATTTTTTTTTTTTTGGCTTATAAACTGTTTCCGGCTTATAAGCATCTTATATTTTAAGCCCATCCAAATAGGCTCTAAGTCGTTTTTAGGAAGAAAATAAAAATATATTTTTTATTATTTGAATACAACTTTAGAAGAATTTTGCTAAATATTACTCCTATATTTTTAGATATATTTAATTCTAGTATAAGAAGTTATTTAACTTGTCTTATTTTGTAGCTAGTTGCTTCTTCTTTTTTCATTTAGAGAAAAAATTTAAAAAGGGAGAAAGACGGGGAAAAAAAAGTTGCCATATCACACACTTGAATCGTGATGGTTTGGATACCAAGCTCCTACAATAATGTGTCATTAATTTCTTTACTTTCTCATTTCGTCTTTGTTGTGGCCTTTTTTTCTCTATCTTCTTATCTTTTCTCCTTCCTCTTTCTTTCCTTTCTCTGTGACGTATATTATTATTTTCTAATTGCAGTTCCTCACGTCAGCGTCTTCCTTTCATCTCTCATCCAAATTCACTAAAGAAATTCTCACAATTTTAACTACACTGTCAACTGTACGAGAAGTGAATTCAACTTCTAAGACAAATACTACTACAATAACAATAAATTTAGTGTAATATCCAAAGGCGGATCC
Source organism: Lycium barbarum (assembly GCF_019175385.1). NCBI lineage: Eukaryota > Viridiplantae > Streptophyta > Magnoliopsida > Solanales > Solanaceae > Lycium > Lycium barbarum. The sequence continues at coordinate 78,586,072 of NC_083348.1, read as the reverse complement.
AAAATTTGGAGGTTACGGGTGCCGTACCATTTGTTTTAAATATATATGTGTTGATAAAAAATTTACCCTATTTTCGACCTTGTAAGACAAAGTTACTATTTACAAGGTCGAAAATAGGGTAAATTTGTTATCAACACATATATAATTTGTCAATTTATAAAGACAAATGGATCGAACAAAAAATGAAATAATTATGATACTTTGGCTCAACGGAAAAAACTTTGAACAATATTAGTAATTGCATAAAATATTTATACATCACTCATTTATAATTGCACTCGATGAGTTATTATATTTTAAAAACACTCAATGATGGCATAATTATTTAAAGAGACCGAATAATTTCACATACATAATTTCAATAACAAAGACGAAGTTTTATGTGAAAGTCTCGACTCACAACAATAGAAAATCTAAAAAAAAAAGCCAAAGAAATCAAATGAGATTTCAATATAGTTTTCATGTCGTCCTTTGTTGCAACATGCATTTTTTTTTTTGTAAATTAAAATTTTCAACAGGATTTAAATCATTTCATTAAGAGTAAAAGGAGAATTTAAAAGTTAAGTTATTTCTAATTATAGAAAGGTGACATTCTTTTTTAGATAAAATAAAAAAAAAAGGTGTGTCACATAAATTGAGATGGAAAAATTAATATTTAATGCTTAAAATAAAAAGGAAGAAAAAAAAGTCAGCAAAAATTAAAACGAAAAAATGTAAACAAAAATTTAAGTTAAAAACTTCAACTTGGCATCAGATATGTGTAATGAAAATAAATATAGTAATGTGAAAGGTCTTGTGGCCCAATGGATAAGGCGTTTGAATTTTAATAATGAGACACATTGTGTGTTCGAGTCTGGGCATGATTTCTCTTTTTGCAAAAGAAAATAAAAACGTAGCATAAAAAAGTCAGTACAAAGCCAGCCAAAGGATTCGAATTCGCATTCCTGTGACAGAAAACTTGACCCTTCACCACTGGCACCATGCCCTTCGTTCTTACTGGGGGTGGCAAGTATAATATTTTAAGAATATCTTATACATATTATAGGTATATACACAGAATTTCAATCGAGGTGTCCGGGTGCAATGACATCCCACCATAGTACATAGATCCATCCTTGGTAATATCACAAGTGTAGTCTGGGAAGGATAGTGTGTACATAGATCTTACCCCAAATTTTGAGAGGGTGGAGAGATTGTTTCGATAAAACCCTCAACTCAAAGCAAATACTACGATAGTCAAATAGAAAGAAAAAAGAAAAAGATCTTTTTTACCAGAATCTCCATACTTAAATTCATATCTGCCAAAATTTGAAGTTAAAAGAAAATAAAATAAAAGTAACAGAGAAAGATGAAATCAAACACCAAGCAAGCATGTAGAATTAAGCTACAATTATTTCATAGTAGTTAAATAAAACTAAGGCAAAAAATGATTATTTCTCAATTAAATGAACAATAAATTGAATAAAGTAAAACTAATAGATAAATAAATACTAAAAAGGGAAAGTATAAAAAAGGAACCACTTTCGTTTTGAATCTGGCTACCAAGGCCTAGAAAAGTTAGATGTAATAATTAATATTAAGCCAAGAAATCAAAATACCTAATTTCTGACCTTTTTAAAATACACTACGGAACCAATCTTCTTAGCCCGTTTGACAATAAAAATTATTTACTTTATTCCGGAATTTTTTTCATTTTTTTCCGGAATCACCGTTTGGCCATGAAAATTTCGAATACAACTTGAAGTTGTATTCCGAAATACCAAAAACTCAAAAAAATTATTTTTAAAAAAAAATCACTTTTTTCACCTTTTTATAACTACATTTCACCAAAAATTATAATTTCAAAAACTATGGCCAAACACAACTCCAACTCCAAAATTCCAAAAAAAAAAAATGATTTTTTTTTTATATCTATGAACAAATGGGGCCTTAAAGTGTGATGATCATCCATAAAACTTCATTCCCTTCATTTTACTTCCTTGTAGAGAGCAATCTTTTCCTTATCTTCCCCTCCCTTTCGTGAAAGCTCCAACCCTTCATAATTTTACCCTTCACAATCATAGAGTTACCTTCCTCTCTGCTTCACATATATATTTAACAGATCAATCATATTTAATTCACAATGAAATAGGATGGGAAAAAGGGAAACTGTTGAGGCTTTTGATCTTCCAATTGGAAAGAGCACGATTATCCCTTAATTAAAATGAAAATTGTTGTTGTCCACTAAGAAGTTCTGGTAATTAAAATTTGGAGGTTTTCGAAAAATTAAAGGAAAAAGTGGGGTATTAATTATTGTGTCATTTAATGTTATTACAAAGATACATAAAATTAGTAGGAAAACAAAAAAAAAAATCAAAAAAAGGAGAAAATAAATAAATATGAATAGAGGCCACATCACCTTATTTATGCCTAGTTTTATACTCATTCAGAGGTAAGGTATAAGGTAAGGCCTGCAAGTTCGTTCCTTGAAGTATTTGTTTCAATTTATGTGAACCCATTTGACTGAACACGACATTTAAGAAAGAGTGAAGACTTTTGAAACTTGTGGTTCAAAATAAGTCTTGAATATTTGTGTGGCTGTAAATCATTTCATAAAGTGAATTTATTTTCAAATTAGGAAAGAGGTCATTCATTTTGGCACGGACTAAAAAGGAAATAGGTTCACATAAATTGAAACAGAGGGAGTATTATATATAGATGTAATATTGTACTCCCTCTGTCCCATTTTATGTGATACGTTTTCGTTTTTAGTCTGTCCCAAAAAGAATGATATTTAGAAATAATTTAACTTAAACTTTTCATTTTTATCCTTAATGAAATGATTTACAACCACACAAATATTTATGATTCGTTTTAGACTATAAGTGTCAAAAGTCTTCCTTTTTTTCAAACTCCGTGCCTAATCAAATAATATCACATAAATTAGAACAGAGGGAGTAAGTTCTAAGACAAGTTTGAATATAAGAAGAAAGTGCATTTTTTTGAAAAAAAAAGGTTGAATACATACAAAGCCCCCTAAACTTGTCCCAAAATTTTATTTTGGTACTTTAACTACACTTTGTTCCAGTGGCGGAGCCAGAAACTTTGTTAAGCGTGTTCAAACTTAGCTAAGTAAATTTTTTTTAAAAAGAATAAATGGGTGCACCAGATTTTTTTAAATCAAACTATACTATATTTAGTTCAAAAATGACTTTTAAGATTTGTTTACTTGAAATAAAAGATTAATTAAAAAGTAAAAAAGAAAAGTCAAACAGAGGTAATTTTGCTCTTGAGTAGAGTAAAGCTATGAGATGTTGTGAATTGGTACATGTTTGTTTTGCTCTTTAAAAGAGTAAAGCTGCTGCTGAGAATCGAACTTGGGCCCTCCAAAAGCTTTTGAAACAGCCTTTATCACTGGACCAACTTCTCTAGTTGATTCAAGGGTGTTTAGAACACTATATGTCATGATATAAGACAGTATTTCACCTACACGCACAGTATAATTTTTCGGCGAAGGATGTTCATCTGAACACGCTTGGTGGGCTGTAGCTCCGCCCATGCTTTGTTCCTACTGAACACCTATAATAGTCAAATTTTGCACCTGTCAGGCACTTGTTTTACAAAAACCCACAAATCTTAAAGGCCTGAATTTCAAATGCCGCTGACGTGTCAATATAACAAATAAGAAAATTACACGTGAAAACAAAGAAAAACTTTCTTCTCTCTCCCACCCGCCTACTCACCCTCTTCCCTTGGCCTTCTTTTCTTCAATTTGTTTCTCTGGTGAAGTTTACTGCATCAACAAGCGAATATATGGAAGAGAATATTTAAGAAATCTGGCGCTCTTTTGAAATTAGACCAAATAGTATTTATTAAACAGAAAGGACACTAGCAGCCATAGACATATGATGAAAATTTTAGTGTTGGGGATGAGAGAAGATGACGGTGGTGGTGGCAGGAAGGTGGTGGGAGGGAGAGAACGAAAAAGGAGAAAAAATAAAAAACATTATGGATTTCACACGCCTAGAGTTGGGGCATTGTACTCACTTTGCCATTTCATAAAAAAAGTGTACTAAATTTATGTACAATAGGTGTTCAAGAACGAGGTGTAGTTAAAGTGTCAAAATGAAATTTTCGGACAAATCTAGGGGGCTCTCTATGTATTCAGCCTAAAAAAGAATTGTGTCTACTCAAATGCCATTAGTACAAAAGGAAAAAAAATTATATGCCCTTAACGTATGTGATATATCTCATAGACTGTCTTCATTAACCTATTCGCTCATGGAAGCTTCAAATATCATATTCTGTATCAAATACATCCCTGAACAGTTAAAAAAAAAAAAGGGATTTAAGTATGTCCTCGCACTAACGATAAAAGCTGAGAGAGTAGTATATTTATGAGCCGATAGATTATCAAAAGACTGTTATACAACAAATCACAAACATCAAACGCATCTTTCTTTATCTTTTCCTATATATAAAATAAACTGAGAGAGTAGTATTTATCTTTATATAAAAAAAATAAAGCAAAGATGAATTCTTTCAAAAAAATATAAAAAACGTGGTGTTATAGTGACTTGAGCATAAAAATCTCCCACAAAAAATGCCACTTTGCAGGTGTACGCTTAAAAATAGCAAAGAGCAAATCTTCAAACTCCAATCATACATACAATGAATCCAAACGAGACACAGTTGTCAAATATCTCAAATTGTCCAACTAAGAATGCTCTTCATTTGACAAGTGGCACACCATTTCTTGTACATATGATACTATATACTTTCACTCTCACTCCCTCCCATCACCATTTTCTCGACTCTTCATTTCCACTTTGTTTATCTTCATAAAGCAAAATAAGTTAAACAGTTGAGGAATCTTAAAGAAAGATAGAAAATGATGTCCCTTTCTCTTTCTCTGTCTTCTCCTACATGCCATTTTGCTTCATACAATAAGCAGCAGATATGCGCTTTGAGATCTCCTCAATCTCATCAGACTAAGATTTCTCAGCCAAAGTTGCAGCCAAGTTCCAGTTTTCTTGGCTATAACCCTTTCAGGTAAATTGAATTGTCATTTATTTGAATGATTCAATATGTGAATCCCATCTCAAATTTGGTCTATTTTTCCCCTTTTCTTTGTTGGTTCCCCCCCAAACATGTTTTATTTTTGTGGGGTTCTTGAAAGTTGATATCCCCCCACCCCTAACAAAAGAAAAAGAAAAAAAAGACTGTTGTTTTTCCCTTTTATGAGCTTTTTTTCCTTCAATTTTGGTGTTTTCAAAGATTTGATCTTTTACCCTTCTTTTTGTTGATGGATTTTCCAAATTTGATGTTTTCACTGGTTTATTTCATGGATGAACTCTCTCAGTTGTATTTTCCACCTTATGGGGTTTTCACTGGTTTTTTTCTTCTTGTTGTTTTACAGAGTTTCAATTGATTTAAGTGGAGAGATGAAGAGGAAGAGAAGTGGAGGAGTGGTTTGTTATGCTTCTGCAGCTCTTGCTCCTAGAAATCTACAGTGGGTCTGTGCTATTTCCTCTTTGTAAGTCTCCTTTACTTCATTATGCTTATTGCTGCTAAGTTTGCTTCATCATTTGCTGGTAAAATGGGGGTATTAATCTTTTTCCTTTCCATTTTTACCATGTTTTTACCGAGTGAAATTGGAGTAGATAGCAGGAGGTAGGTGTAGCTTGAATATATTTTAGCACAGGCGAATTATATGTTGACTTGAGAAAACGAAGCCATTTGCTTTTTGTTAAATTAAGTAAGTAAATTTTATTAGAATTCCAGCACCAAGGAGATGCTTTTAGACAGAATAAGTATAAAAAAGAGCCCCTGAGCCCCTATCTGAAGTTGTAGGGAGCATATGAAGTCCATCAAAGCGTCTGCATTATTCAAACAGGAAGATTCAAAATGTGATTAGCTTCAGAAACTCCACTAGAGCACCTCCAGTTCCTCTCCCTACATAAGGGCCAAAACTATGCATTATGGGATCGTGTACCCAGAGGCGGATCTAGGATTTTAAGATTGTGGGTTCCCAGAAAAATAAATAACAACCAAGGAAACATGTAATTTTATTAGTTGATTTCTTTTTAGTTGATTTTGTAATTTTTTTTTTTCTGAAAAAGAAAAAAGAAGAAAGGAAACATGGGTTACTAAGCTACAGTCTCTTACTGCGTTTTGCTGGGGAAAAAAATAAGCAGATTTGAATTTTAAAAATGAGTCCAATAGGAATCGATCCCGCATACATCTGGACAAAATCCGCTTCAAGTGTCCCCTGTTTGCCATTGACTGATCGGGTCATTTAGTTGTGGGTTCCAAACTAAAAATACTTATACATTACTATATTTTTCAATATAATAATAGGACCCACGGTAGCGGATGTGGGTTCCCGAGAACCCACACCAGCTACTGTAGATCCGCCCTTGCATGTACCAAACCTTTTGCAGAGTTGTGTGGCTTTTTCCTATTCAACTGCAATATGTAATTCTAAGGGATTTTGGCATTACCATTGGATGCCAAATAGATTTAGAAACATATTCTATATGTCATTTGTCATCTCACTGTGTAGGAAAAAGAGATTTTGTCCTACATATCCTTCTCTCTCAACTTGTCACTTATTGCACAAAACCGATACTCTTCCTTGGGTTATCATGAGTGACAGATGCTTCATTCAAAAGACTTTCGGAGGAGCCTTACTTTTTCAGATTTATTGCTAAGGCCAAATTCCAACATTTGTTCCTCCGTTTTGTAGCATATGATATTATGATAACACCCCTTTTTAAAGTAAACCTCTTTTCTCAGTAATCTTCTGTTCCAATAATCCAGGTTTTTAAAATCCAGTTGTCAATAAAGAGGTAAACCTCTCCCATTTCCAGTCTTGACATCTCCACTTCATGGAATACTCCACTTGTTATTTTCTCTACATTAGACAATTCTACAATGACTCGATGAGGACGTGATCTGATGCTAAATAAGTTTGGAAATTCCTCCTTATGAGGGATGTGACTAAACCAGTAATCCTGCCAAAATTTGATCGTCATACCATTTCCCAATTCAAAATATAGATGTCGCTTTTCTATTCTTCTCACAGATTTCTGATATGCACCAACGATTATGTAGATCATATTCCCTTCCTTATGATTTTAGGTCTATTCTTTTCAATAATCACACAATGGCATCTGTTGACGAGTGCAAGACATGGCTAAACCATCTGATATAACTTTCTCTTATTTTATCCTCATGTGTGCAAGTCTGCAACTTAGACTTTCAAAGCTTCTTAGATTATTAGATGATTAAGGATCACTTACAGGCTTACGTACAAGCTAAATCTTCTAAGAGCTGTGTATATGAAAAACGGGTTTCTGGTAGCACACTGGTTAGAATCATCAAGAAGGAGAAAGCATTGGCCCTTGGCATTAGCACATTAGCTTGGTTGCGTAACACGCTGTGAAGCCCCGTGAATTTCTATAGTTAGTTTGGGCTAATTTTGAGCTTAAATAATGTCACTAAAGTGAACTTGAGCTATGTGGGACCCACATGAGGGTGTCCAAATGTTTGGAACATGTTAACGTAAGTTTGGGAAATGTGAATAAGTCCTTTGTATAGACTGTACACTTTTTCCTGCCATGTAACATTAGTTTATTTTGTTTCCAGGGATTTACTTTTTGCATTCTCCTTTTTCTAGAGTCTGAGTGCACATTAAGTTTCTTTGGCCTAAGTCTATTTAATCTTAGAAGATTCATAATATGTGCCCTTTATTAAGTCTTATAGAGTATAATTTATGACGAAGGAACTATCTCTTCTTTTTTTCCCAAGTAAACCCTGTTCTGCATGCTGCACTGTTATTTGGATATTGCAATCTGACAGTCATTGGATTTTCTAGTGTGCTCATGGTTGCGAAGGGCACTGGTATTCACAAGTCTTTTCTTGTTCCTTTATTTGCTTTACAAGCTCCTACAGCGGTTGTCTCATGGATCCAGTAAGTTTTTCGTTTAGCATGTGTGTACTAGCTTTTGGTTACTTCATAAAGCTGGGAGTTCTCACATTACAGCAAACTGATGAAAAATGACTTTCAGGGGTGAATATGGCCTTTGGTCAGCATTTTTGGCACTTATTGCTCGCCTCTTCTTCTCTTTTCCTGGTAGGTCTTCTGGGTGGTCCCTTTATTATGCCTCTATGATTTAAACGTCAAATTTGAAAATTGACTATTTTATCATTTGTTTTGTGTTTCTTTGTATGTCGTATTCCCTTGGAAGCAAGCTAGTAAATTGTACACAGGTCTTTTCCTTGTTCTGTTTTAAGGTGAAAATGTCAGCAATTTTTTGGTCGAAAGTACTGCTGGGAATACTGCTGAACGTGAACAACCCTTTCAGGTTGTTTGGTTACAAGGATAAGAGGATAGCAGATAGCAGTCCTGGGATAAGTCTGGGATTATTAATGCCATAATTGTGGTATTATTTTTATACTACACCCAGTCTGGGATAACAATCTCGGGATTATTGATCCTGGGATAACAACAACAACATACCCACTGAAATCCCACAAGTGGGGTTTGGGGAGGGTAGAGTGTACGCAGACCTTACCAGAACCCTGGGAGGTAGAGAGGTTGTTTCCGGTAGACCCTCGGCACAAGGAGAAGCAGTTCAAAGCAGTATAAAAAGCCATGGCAAAATACTATAAAAAGCATAATAAAGCTGTCTGAAAACAAGGAGCCGTAACAACCACAAAATAATACTATGATAATCGAAGTACAAGAAACAACAAATAGTAGCAGAAATCGATGGACAAGAAACTACCAGCATAATACTACGGCTACTAGTATGAAAGGATAAGTAGGACAACGCTCAACTACCTACTAGCCTTCTACCATAATCCTTGTCTTCCATAACCTTCTATCTAAGGGCATTTCCTTGGTAAGCTGGACCTACGCCATATCCTGTCTAATCACCTCTCCCCAATACTTCTTCGGCCTACCTCTGCCTCTCCTGAAACCGTCCATACCTAACCTCACACACCTCCGCACTGGGGCATCCGTGCATCCCCTCTACACATGCCCAAACCATCTCAGCCTTGTTTCCCGCATCTTACCCTCCACCGAGGCCACTCCCACCTTGTCTCGAGATAAAACAACAAAATGACAAAGATGTCCCTCTCCAAAGCTCTTGCCCCAAAGTTGTTTAAGAAAACTAAGGTTAACATTGGAAATAAAGGTTTATCCAAGTTTATCTTATATTAAACCAAACACATGTTTTATATTATACTCCGTATATCCCATAATTCGTCCAATGAACCAAGCATATACCAATAAAAGTATATCGATTAAATGATCCTGTCATTATTTAATCTCCGTATTATAATACCCATGTTATAATCTCAGTATAACTTGTTCACAAACCAAACAACTCCGAAGTGAATTGAACTTGATAAGTCAACTAACGGGATAAATTTATAGTAGGAAGCAGAATCAGGTTCATGTATTCATGTTGCTTTTGGTCAGCAGAAAACTGTGAATGGATAGTACGAATTGAATATTTGACCCTTTCTGTGTTGTCAAAGGTGATAAGGAGATTGTTATCTTTGAATGCTATTATGGTTTTAGCTACTAAAATCAATCACCAGATGATTTATTTGAAACATCTGGCTTTGATCTTGACCATTCTAGGTGAATTGGAATTGCCATTTATAGCATTCTTGATGGTAATTGTGGCTCCTTATCAAGTTGCAAATCTAAGGTTGGTATATCTTCCTCAAATAAATGATCGTTCCTAGATGGACTAGAATTATATTTGATTCATATTGTTCTTGGCAGGGGGACAAAGGAAGGTGTTATTCTTTCCTTGGTTATAGCAGCTTATTTGGGTTTTCAGCATTTCACACGTGCTGGCAGCTTGCAGAAGGTGTTTGATCAAGGTTCAATTATTGCCACCCTAGCCATCATTTGTATTGTCGCTACGCCATGTTTGCTCTTGATTTGACTTGAAACTACGATGATTTCTCAAAGGAGTCCTGTAAATTATTTGAGTATTTGAGGGATGGAGATCACGCAAATTAATATCTTTCTTTAAATCCCTCTTATGTATACTTCAAGCTGTATATCTAGTTAATTATGTTGGACAAACTAGGGTTGAATGTATTTATGCAGGAATAAATTGGATGACCTCTGTGAACAAGCTTTCACTTATATCCTATTAAATTCTATACTTTGGGCAACATTTTGGCCTACTTATCAATGAAACACAATGTTACCTATTTTGGGTTTTGCCGTTGACCTAAAGAAAGAAAAAGTTCTTCTTTGGGCTTACATTGCATGGAATGAGTTTGCAAATTCCAATGGTTCCTCCAGGAGATAAAGAACCTTCCTTTCAGATTCATGAAGAGTGAGTGGCTTGCAGAACATGTTTTCTCCATTGAAGTCTTCACATTTTAACAAATTGTTGATTTCTAACATGAGTTAACATTCTTCTGAAGTAGTTCAAAATATTCTAACTCAATTATATTTTGTCTCTAATGTAGCTGTATAAGAGACGACTGTCTTGGTCCTTTTGTTCTGGTAATCTTAAGTAGTGGCTGATGCGAGGAAGAAAAACGCAAAACAAAAAGAGGTCAGAGTTTCAATTGATTCTTCGAAAGTTAGTTGTGCTGTCGCAATTTTTGTAGTGTGCTACTGTGTTCTCTGTGTATCTGGGAAGCAGCATATCTCATATGCCATAATTTGGAAGATGAATAGCAGATCTTATTAGCAGTCTCCTGTCGATGGATCAGTTCCCGAATTTTGTACATTGACTCTTCATTGAAATTCCTAAACGAGATATCGTATCTAAAATATTATTAACTGCAGAAATATCTTAATAGAGAATTGGCTACATTAAGATGCTGTTCGTCACTACATACTGGCTTCCTACTTGGACTAAAAGCCACAAATGGATGAAGAAGTATAACAAGTTTCATGTGTTGAATGCCATGGGAATTTTCATATCTCATGATGATTGTGCCTCTTTAGAATCAATGGAAGTATGGAGACAACTAGTGTTGTCTTCTTGCAGCCCCAGTGAACAATGCTTGCCCAATATGTTTAGAAATGAGTTGCTGTAACTGCCACCATGAAAGAGGCCACGGCGAAGATAAACTGGAGGTTGCTTGATAAGTTATCTGCTCCATTGGGACTGCCCGTTGGTTCTAAACCATAATCTGTTGGTTCTGAACCAAAACCACTCGGAGGTCCACCTGGTGTGTAGGGATTTACTGGCGTCATTGTGCTGCAATTACAAGGAATCAGACAAACATCTTAACATTTCTTGGTTAGGAGATAATATAAAATTTCAAATAATTTCGGATAGTTTATACCTAGGAGGAGTTGGAGGTGGCATGGTAGGGGGTGTGGTGGGGGTTGATTTTGATGATGCATAGTGACAACTGCCAGAGCCTGCAGTAATGAAAGGAAAAATTAGAAGCTTTGCCAACTTTTTTTAATTAGCAGATTGATGAATTACTTATGTGTGATGTTTAGTAGCTTAGGTGCAATCTTCCACTTACTTGGATCAGTATTAGTAATTTGTGCTGTTCCTCCGAAATCACAGCTTGTGGGAGCTGGATTTTTTTGGTAGTAGTCATTGAAAGCATAAGAAGCATGGTCTTTAATTGTGTTTGGATTATAGCAGCTTCCTCCAGACTGAATAGTTGAACAATCTGCACCTCCAAAGCCACAAGCATAGTCCAGTGCTGTTTGAAGAGCAGTTGGTGAAGCAGAGGAGCTGGCTACACACCAAGTACCCCCAGTAGATGGCCCCGGATTGTTGCCCGGATTTGGGTTTGGGTTAGGATTTGTGCTCGGGCTTGGGTTCGGGTTTGGATCCGTGCTCGGGCTTGGGTTTGGGTTTGGATTCGTGCTCGGGCTTGGGTTTGGGTTTGGATTCGTGCTCGGGCTTGGGTTTGGATTCATGTTCGGGCTTGGGTTCGGGTTAGGATTCATGTATGGGCTTGGGTTCGGGTTGGGATTCGTGTATGGGCTAGGATTTGTGATCGGCTGTGTGGTAGATGGTGACGGGGGACTATCCATCGTTGGGTCTGGACTAGGATTCGGGTTTGGATTTGTTGAACCTGGGGTTGTTGGATTAATAATGGGAACATCTAGCTGGTTAGAATACATGGAAGGTGAAATGGCAATGTCCTCTTCTTGGAATGCTAGTTTTTTAATTTTCCTGATGGCTTCTGTGGGAGGCTTGTCTGCAATGCTTGTACCTGAAGTAAGTAATACCAGATAGGTGTGTCAGTTTGTTCTTTCTTTTTTCTTCAGATTCTGCATGTTCAGAGAATGAGTAGCTTATCACAAGGTTGTTTGATTCCATATCATATCCTTGAACCAAGAATTTGTTCTGCTAAGCAGTTGTACTATCTTCTTAGGGGTTGATATATCTCCAGAAAACAATGGAGCTTCATAAGAACTAAATTGAAATTTTGTTGGTTTAAGTAGTTGTTTTTCTTTTGGGAGAAAGGCAAACTCCTTAGTAGCCTATATTTGTGCCAAAGCTTGACTTATAAAATCTTTACAGTTATTTGTATGTCCATAATTCAAATTGATTAAATCGAAATGCTTCACGGGAATTAAAAAATTACAACACTGCATGCATGCAAGAGAATATTGAGATGGTAAAGTAAATGAATTTCAAATCAATGAATTCGATGGGGCGCAAAGTAGTGGTACAAAACTGTACATTTCATTCAATAAATCAGTATTCCTCTATTCTCAACATAATCTCATGCACGAATTAGCTCCAAAATTTAGTATGCAAACTAACTTTTTTGAATGGAAATATTGAAAATTAGCTTGGGCATTTCATGATTGAAAGCTATCTGTTGGAACATATCGAAATATGCATAGTCCAAAAAAATATCTAGCGGTAGACTACAATATAGAAGGATCAAAGGACAAGTTCTGGTAGAAATATCACTTACAATTTACTAGAATTTAAGATTATATAAATACATTTCAAAAATTATAAAAGAAAAGGGGAACATAGTGATATTCACCTGAAAATATCAGAAGACAAAAGAGGAAACAGCAAGAAACTGTCATAGCTACTTCTTCAATAGATTTTGTATACTTGTTCTTCCTTCTTGATTTCTATGAGAGTGTTTGTCAAAGAAGAGAAGCACTTGAAATGTAAGCTGTGAAGAGGAAGCAATCATTCGTAGCTGCATGTAATGTGTATATATAATATAAGTTATGATAAAGTTAAGGAGGGAACAGAATCGTAGCTTTCTTGCATTAGAATACAGGTTTATTGAGTTTTAATTTAGAGGAATATAAGAGACTTGAGAAAGGAGGCATTAGGTAGCTAGAAACTGCAAGCAATTGGAGGTGCCTAAATAGCAAAAGGTTGTTGCCTCAGTAAGGCAAAAGATAATCTAGTTTTGGATGCAAATCTGAAGTTTCTCCTAGCTTGCGACACCACTGTGCTTTTTTTTTTTTTTTTTTTTTTATAGCTATGGTATTCGAGACAGCTGGTGCGCACCTCAACTAATTTTACGAGATACTTGCGAGCACATATACCTGATAACCATGTCCAAGACTTGTATACGCGCTTACAATTTTATTTGCGGCATAATGTTTGGTTATACAAGTGGTAGTTACATTATAATATTTTTTAAAATAATTTTTACAATAACAAAAAAAATTAAATAAGAATTTTTGTACAGATTTCTTTTTAATATGTTCTATTCATATGAATCAACCACTTTGGAATTTCAAGAATTTTGGTTTCTCTCTCAGAAATTCTTCCTGTATATGATCTAACATATGATGGTTGAGTTTGTTACAATTTTCTCCCCTTTTTTTTTCTGCCTTCCTTTTCACTATTATACAAATACCTTGAGAGGTAAAGTAAGAAGGAGAAGGGAAAATGGCAGATTTTTGTTGTTTAGTACTTGCTTTACATTTTATGCTCTGAGGGTAAAAAGTTGCGGGATGTCTTGCCAAATTTTCCTTTGCCTTGCTGAATATTTGACAGTCATATGAAGTGTATATATTCAGATTGTCTAAAGAAAAGCCTACAGAAACTACTATGAGACAATACTACCTTTTCACCTTTATGAAACTTAGGTGACACCATTCTTGTATTAATAATTGCATTTTGATACCATACTTCATATTAGCAGCCTAATCAAGATTTCTAGCACATAATAGAATCGTGTTTACACTTTACATCATCAAAATCATATCTTGTCCACATGGCCAAAGAAAAAAGAACACCAGAAAGGAAAATTAAGGTAACTTCAACCTTACCTTTTCTGGCCCGTCCCTTTCCTCAGGTGTTACAAATATTTTGAAATTTAATCATTACTGAGTTCCAAAGTATTCTTGGCCTGGAGAAAAACTTTTTGCGAATTCAATGTAAAATACAGGTAGAATTTTGGAGAACACAACTCTGTGGCAATTACCCCCTTTGTAAACAATTACCACCTCTGTCCAAGGCAAGCAATGAAACACTTTGGGGTAATACCATTCTACCAAAAATCAACTGTGTGGGACGGGTAACACTTGAAGCGGCTTTTTATAGCACTGTGAAATTTGTGCGACTAGATGTTCATACAATATGCATGTGATTAGTTGCTTTAGTGGGATCTTTTATCTTGTTATTCCTTGCTTTCATATTGTTTTCGATACGACCTTTTATCTTGTCCTTTTTTTTTTTTCTCCTCTCTTGAGCCGAGGGTCTTTCAGAAACAGCCGTCCTACCTTTCAAGGTGGGGGTTAGGTCTGCGTATACTCTACCCTCCCCAGACCCTACATAGTGGGATTATACTGGGCTTGTTGTTGTTGTTGTTATCCTCTAAATGCAAAAAGTACTTTAATCCAGAGGCTTAAGATGGAGGAATCTAACACTTCATAATGTTTCATTATTTCTATTGTTAACTTTATATTTTGTATCTCTATTCAATGAGTAATGTGTACACCTCATTTGGGAACATCTAAGACAATTGTGTTTTTTATTCTAAAAACATCTATTTATTCTAAAAGTTCGTCTTCATAGAATCTCGTCAATCCACCTACACAGAGAGAGAATGAGGAACACTTTAATCGCTTGTGAAGTGTCAAACTCCAGCTGAATAGGGATGTCCTCTGTTATTCATTTAGTTCAATATGAGGCTCACATTCCATCATAAAATTGATTTACTCAGAAAATGTATATACAATATACATTGTTGTTTACATCGGGTAAATTGCTAGTTATATATGTACACCTTGTGCGACTAGCATCCATTGGCGCACCTGCCATCAGTAAGATAAATACAATATAACATAGCTCAGCTGGTTCTGGCTAATTTCAACATCCACTGGCCAGTCCTGCACTTGATCTGATTAAAGTTGCTGATATTGGTCTGATTTTTTGCTTTAATAGTGATGCCTAGGCAAATAGAAGAGGTTGCAATATGAATCCAATCTTTGTTTCTTCCTGATGGTGCTCAGTCAAAGGGTGAAGCTAAACGAGTGTGCAGGTTAATAACATCTGTTATTATCATATCAATCCATGTGTTGCATGACCAAGGACTAGCCCAGGTTATTCATCCATCACGGAGAATAATCAGAATTGGCCCAGAAAGGAAAACGAGCGAGCTGCATGCAACAGAAAGTGCCATGATAAGAAATCATAAGCTAATAAAGAAACCAGAAGAAAATAGAAACTGTTACCTTATCCCTCTTGCTGCATATGGCACTTGGACAGACGATTGTTTACTTCACTTAAAGCTGCAAATATTATTTAGTTTTATAATCAGAGAAGGAGAAAGAATATGTTGTTGACACATGTAAATCGGAGCCTCTTACCAGGAAAATTCTTGAAATCTGGTTCAACTCCATTGCCATTAATATCCATGTGATTTGGCGTGACATACTTTCCAATTGTTACAACCACACCCGAGCCATCAGGCAGCTCAAACACCGACTGAATCAGGCCCTGCAATGATGCGAAGAATATAGTGATGATGTACCTCAGAAAGAAGACCCGCAAACCTATCCTCCCCTGCACCACAATTTTCTAGCTATCGATATAAGAAACAGTTGGCTTCAAGCCAATTTCAAAGGTCCTCAAAGCTCAATGTGCATTAGTTGTTTAACTATTATTTTTGGCCTCAGACCAGTACATGTTAGCCTCATCCCCAAAAATCCCCCAGGTCCCTTGCATATTCAATTTATCTGTACCGTGCTTATTTTGCCATTGATAGAGAATTAATGACAGAGCATCTATATCAAGCTTTCGTACTTTGAGGACTGACTAATAGGATGAAAATCATGAAATAATGCAAAAGCGGAAAGTAGGTTAAGAAAAGAGCGACGGTAAAGTTTAAGAAAAGAGGGACGGTAAAGTTTCACATTCAATCAGGTCATTACAAGATGAATGTGCACCGCACAGCATTTTGATCTTGGTAATCCAACATTCAAGAAATTTCTTTAGTTATACCTACGCATTTAGATGATTTGAAACACTTTCTGGAGGAAACAAAGAAGCCTGGTATAGCTGGATATTGATGTAATTATGCTCTCTGTATTATACTGTTAACAATTTGGGATTGAGGAGTAGTTAATAAATATAGTGTACCATTGACAAAAGTTGCTTTACAATTTATAGAGATATACTCCTTCCGGATAAAAAAAAGTGTCCACTTAGCCATTTGCACACCCCTTAAGAAAATACTAACTCCTAGACAAAAATATGTAATTTGACTAAACTACCCCTAATTAAATAGGCATTGGGATTTGATCACATAACACTTAATAGGGGCAATTCTGGAAAAATAAGGATAATTCTTTCTTGATTCGATAAGTGGACACTCTTTTTGACCCAAGAAAAAAAGGCTAAGTGGACACTTATTTTGATCCGGAGGGAGTACTATCTAGTATGCCAATAAATAAGCTCAACTATTGAAAAGAGAAACCAAAAGCCAAAGACAATAACTACAAATTCAGACCTTGCCATATGTCTTGTCTCCCACGAGAACAGCTCTACAATTGTCGTGAAGCGCAGTTGCAACCTGAAATGAAATTCACAAATTAGAACACAAATGTTTTTTTTTTTTTTGGACAAAGGGAATTAGAACACAAATGTTTCAAAATTAAAAAACTGGTGCCGCGATGTAGTGTGAGGAACTCACAATTTCACTAGCACTTGCAGTACTCTTGTTAACCAAAACCTGCATGGAAGTTACTAAGGCCATCAGAGAAGTAAAAACAACTAGTAATATTTGAGAATTAGACAGAAAAGGACGTCTTCTTGAATTTGCAACAATAACCAGAGCCTCTCTATGATTCTAAGATCACGAGAATGTTAGCAAAAATCACCAAAATGTTATATATGAAACCTGTTTATTTCATTTATCCATTGCTCTTATCAACTTCAGCAAATTTAAGGCGAAACATTATAGTTTGAGACAGCTTCAAGCAAAGACTCAAATTAATGCTGCGGCGTGACATATAAGTGGACTAAAAGCCAATATCCAAAACTTCTTTAGACTTATATGGTGAAACTGCAAACTTGAATATTTCAGTGGTCATATACCTTAAAGAAATTGGCGGAGCATGTGGTTTAATTTGATGCAAAGTGAAATTAGAAACAAACTTCACCTTACATCTACAATCCACTTGACTTTAAAACTCAAAGGTTATCATTCAAAGTGAAGTCTCTGCTTCATACTTGACAGTGAAGGGAAGATCCCAGGTTTCTCATTCAGGACGATATTAATGCAATTGTTCATTCCAAAAAAAAAAAAAAAAAAAAAAAAAAAAAGAGAGAAAAGAAATGCAGTTTGAAGAAAGCTTTGATGGATTCTTCTGTTTCATAAGTGATGTCACAAAAACGGATTAGTGTAACAACTACAGCAAAAATATGCCATTGGAAGTTTTGAAAAATTCTGCTGGTTTAGAGATGATATCCGAGATGTGGATTCTTATACAATGAAAATTGTTAGTTTCATTCATGAAAAGTCTCTTACAATTACTGGAGCTGTAATAAGAGGAGGAGCTTCTGCAACAATATTCCTTGTATACTGTGGATCTCTTCCTACAGTGTAAATCACCTGCCAATATTTTTATCTTAGAATAGTTTCTTACTGAACAATAAGTATTTAAGGATGACA
Organism: Lycium barbarum; assembly: GCF_019175385.1. Lineage (NCBI taxonomy): Eukaryota > Viridiplantae > Streptophyta > Magnoliopsida > Solanales > Solanaceae > Lycium > Lycium barbarum. The sequence goes on along the minus strand of NC_083348.1, from coordinate 78,567,967 downwards.
ATTCAAGCATATTCATATCACAGAATAGCTAATGTTCTATATAAAAGATGAAAAAAAACGGCTACCGTGTCTCCTTCATTCAGAAAAAGTTTTGCGATTTCAATGCCAGCCTGAAAGGGAAAAATTCACCGCTTGATAAACAATTAACCTGTCAAACTCATAGAGCATATCAAATAAGGGGTAAAGGAAAACCTGCACTAGTCCACCAAGGTTATCTCTGAGATCAAGAACAAAAGATGAGGCACCCATGCCTTCGAGTCGCTTAATTGCTGCAGAAAGTTTTGACAATTTCAGAAAAAGACTACAAGCAGAAACCAGAAAGGCGAAAGCTAATACGCATTAAGTTGCTAAAACTGAAAGAGTTCAGACCATGTCTCAGGTGTGAGATCTGCGGAATAGACAATACTTATAACAATTCAGACTATATACAGTTTTAAGTGCCAACACAAAAGTTATTCCAGAATACAATAGCACATTATCTCCTGACATTTCATTAGCCATTCAGGTTTTAATGAAAAGCTATCATAACATGTAATGCAGTTCAACCGAAGATGTTCCCAATGGTTCGACGACGTTGAGAGCTACAAAATGCAATTGTAGTCATCACAGAGTGGTTTCAAGTTGTTCTCCCAAGACATGCAAAACCTCTTAACTAGACACATATATCTTAAAGTTTGTGCTTCCACTTGATTTCTGTGGAGCTTAGTTCAGCATATCTGACAGAGCCATTAGCTACATGAAACCCTCTAGTTAAATAAAACTGGATTCATTTCATATTTTATATTCTCCATTTAAGTGTTTACTTCTGGTGTCAGCATCTTCGCATATGCATCTTCCGTTATTCTAGTGAGAGTTGTCCACCTACTGTTTCACTCTTAACAAGAAAGTTTAGTTAAAAAGTAAAATAGCTTTAGTTTCTCTGATGAAGTTCTTTAGTAGCACTTAAACTAGTAACATTCTCTTTCAGTTATTCTGCTTAACATAGGGCCGCATATAGAATAGATATGTACCAGTAACCAAATCTTTTCTGGCCAATGCATTGAACTCCTTTAGGCGCACATAACCAACAGAAGTAGAACCACTTTCAATCTGCTCCAGCCGATAAAAAACCGGTGTCTTAGCAATAGATTGCCTCTCCACATTAATGGACTGGACAGGTCCACAATTCCCATGCTTAACCTGCAATCACATCATGAGAATCAGCATGAAGATGTCATTGAACAATAGACCTACTGAGGTCCGGCAGTGTACAGAAACACAACCATGATGTTCACAGATGTCCCATTTGGACCTAATAACAGAGATGATGCTTCAAAGGCAGATTTACCCAGCACATCCACCCCATTCACGGATATTAGTTCATCTCCCTGCCATGAGGTCACATGAAAGTTACATGTTAATTCTTGTTACTGAATGGTAATCAAACTAGAATAGGGAAAACTGTAGTAAAACCCAGATACTTTCAGTGGGGAGAGAGAACGTAAAGAACTGGTATGTGTTAATATTTATACTCACTTGCAGCCAAAATAGCACATCTTCATGCGGTCTACATATTTAGCTATGGAAAATTCCAATACGTAAAATATATCATAAGCCAACACGCAGTACAGGACACCTATCAAACTAACAAGCAAGGCCCCAAGCACATGCTGTGAGAAGGACTGGACACCTTGAGAGAAAAGCATGTTGAATCAGAGGCTATTAGTTTGCAGTTCAAATCTTCTCTCTCCTTTTCCAATTGTATTGTATTCATAAATAACCAAGACAAATTCCCTGCTGTGACTGGCATTATCAAGTTTGACTATAATAGCAGATATATGTAGCATTTCATCAAGAGAAAAAAAAAAAAAAAAAAACATAGCATAAAGCTAAGCAAAAAATTACTACAAGTGCTTTTGTAGTAAACAGACTGTATACGACATACCTGTCGTACACCGGCATTATGGGCAGGGCCATCCAATAGGAGCCCCAAAACCTTCAGTTTTGAACCTCCATTGCCATCTGGGACATCCCTGAGGTTTACTCCAATCCCAGTCATATCATATCTAGCCATCTTGGAGAACTTTCAATGACAAGCAGTACATATCATGGAACAAGAACACTGAAAAGTTTGTAAGACGTTTATTTGAATAAGGAAAATGCAAGATAGAATTAAAAAGAAGGAACCAAGTGAAGTCATCTATCTCATGATTTATGATACAATACCCATGCTTGACCGAAAAGATGACTAAAAGCCGAAAAGTGCTTAAAATAGTCTCTAGCACATATGGTTTCATCAAATTGGATTTCAACCAATTAAACAAAATGAAAGGATGACACAATGCAGGAGAACTGACAGATGTACTTTCGGTACGGAATCAGGACAGTTGATAATACAAATAATACAAACATATATTAGTATCACAAAAAAGGTGGGGACATAATCTAAAGGAACTTCAAATCACTAATGCTAACAAAAAAGCATCAGACCACTTGCAAACTTCACTAATAGATTTCTTTCAACCTAAATGAAAAAATACATCCAGAGTACTTAAAGCTTTGCAATATTAAACTCGGAAATAAGATTTCTAGTCCTATGTAATAATCCAAACAAAAAAAGTTTTACATTCCCATGTGGTAGTTGTCCTTCCTTCCTCTAAAATTGAATGCCAATTTAAACATGCATATCAAAATCAACATCAACACTACAGATGCAAATTTAGGTCTAAAGAGAACTTATTACCTGTTCAGGAGAAAGAAAACGTGTATAGGGGTCACCCAAGCTAGCCAACATACGCTTGATGATATCGTGAGCTTTTGACCTTGTCTGAATTGATGAACTTAAGATGTCATCTTTCTTTTGCTGGTAATAATAATAGAAAAAGAAATATTTAGCCATGAATATTTCTAAGTTGATAGCATGGCAAAGATATGATAGGGCAAGGAATGATCTAGGTAGGATGATATCATGAGAAAACAGATTTCACTAGAAACATAAAAACTTAGGTCATCTACAGACTATTTTGTTCTTGATTTAGTTGTGTTTGATATAATTACTCTGAAATGGACATAAAAACTCAATAATTTGATATGATGCAATGTTATAGATGGAAAGAAATACTTTTGAATATAAAGATATGACGTTTGCACTAGCAAAATGCTGCAACTGCTCCATTTATCGCGTTTTAATCATATTAGACATGGTGAGCAACAAAAGTTAGATTTTTCTTTCTCTGTACTCTAAGCAGCGTGAATTTTCCTTCCGCAATTATTACATTGACAAATGAAAGACCTATATTCTGCCACTATTACTACATACCTTAGTTAAGTGCAGTATCTACAACAGAAAGAAACTAAAACTTCTTCAATCTCATAAGATGTGTGATGTGACATAGTTTAATTTTAGAAATCCCAAAATAGTTGACATAAGATTCATTCACCATTCACAACTTTCAAGAATCTGACTACTACTTAATCTGACCACTATATGATGTTTTCCTCGTTAAACTAAATAGTATCACATAAAGTCCATATCTCCAACAATTAGTTTGACTTTTTCTTTTTCAATGTTCTTAGAAATAGTTTTTGTTATTCCTTCAAATCAAGAAAATCATATAGCTTTAGTATATACAAATACAACATTATGAGGTCTACAACATCCATATCATTACAGCATGCAATTCGAGTTATTTAGCAAAATATATTTGCATCCTGCCCCACCAACAGATCTAATCAGCATTTTCAGGACCATTTCAATACGAATCTTAACCTCTATCAAATTGATAAGAGTATCTCCTATGCCAAGGTGGAAGAAAATTTTCAGGTAGAGGATTCTAAATCCATAAAAAAAGTTCCACTATACATAACGAATGAAATTATCCTCCTAGTAAGTATATACCAAATATGTTCCACATATGTAAATTTTTACAAATTTAATGATCTAAGTACACCATCAAGTTTGATATGCAAGAGAACCTCTTCAACTAAAAGGGAAATAAATATCTACATATAGAATGAAATAAAGCATACTCTCTGGTGCATCCAAGGGTGTGGCCTGGTGGTCAAATAGTGTGGCCTAATGATCAATGAAGTGGATGAGAATCATGAGTTTCAGGTTCAAACCCAGCGGAGACAAAAACACTGGGTAATTATTTGTCATCTGTCTAAGATTTGGTGGAAAAAGTTACCAAGTGGAATTAGTCGAGGGGGCACAAGTTGGCCCCGACACCATAAAAAATATTCTTTAGCAGCAGAATACCAAATACTCAACAAGATATCTATCAAGAATTGATATGCAAGAGAACCCCTTTAGCTCAAAAAGGTATATTTTTTAGAGAGAAACAACATCTTACAAGACAAACTTCTGGAGACAAAGACCAAAAAAAAAAAAAAAAAAAAAGATTCTACATTTAGAATGAAATAAAGCATATTCTATCAAGAATTAATATTCAAGAGAACCCCTTTAGCTCAAAAAGGGTAGATAGAGAAAAAAAACAACTTACAAGCCAAGATTCTTGAGACCAAGAACGAGGGCTAGTGTTAAGAAAGCTGTCATTAACAATCTGCCAAGCTTCTTCCACAATCCTTTCATTGCTCACCACTTTGGACACCTCAGTGTACACCTCCTCCTCCGCCTCGTTGTCGCGACAATTTGTTACCTCCAATGAAGATTGAAGTGAAGAAGGAGATTCCAGAGCAATGGAATTAGGAGCAGAAACAAGAAGCCCCAAAGAAAGAACTAATGACACCCCAGTTGAGACAACTTGTTGAAGGGGTTTATGATGAGAGTTCAAAGATGATTTTTTTGGAAGAATTGAAGATTTGGGTGCTGAAAAGGAGGTTAATAGTGGTGGAGATGGTGGAGGTATGGGGTTGTGGAGCAGCCTCATCTTCAGAGTGAAGTGGTACACTATCTTTTCTTCCAGCAAACTGCAAAATATTGACTTAATTATATCCTTTAGCAAGTAGCAATAATAGCCAATGATACCACAACAATGACAAAAAAAAATTAAAAAAAATAAAAAATCGAGCATTCCTTATGATATGTGTTTGCTCATAAATATGTTTGATTTGACTAATTATAATTGATATATATTTTGCGTCATCAAATTACTTTTGGGGAAAATAGTTATTTGGCCCTTTATCAACTTCATCTTTTTTAGTTTTACGATCCTTTTATGTGAGATCTTCATATTTTACATATAGGAGATATGAAGTTCCTCTAACTAACTATAGGGTGTGTTCACGAAGGAAAACACTTTTCATGAAAATAAGTAAGGTTCTTGCTAATTTTTTTGTGTTACAAAAAATATTATCCCAAGGGGGCGGTGTGTGGGGGTGGGGAGGAGATAATTAATATGAAATGTCCTATTTCTACATTATTAGGGAAGTTATTCTCCTTTTCTCTAAGGAAGAAATGTTTTCCAAAAATGAGAAAATTGAAAAACATTTTCCCGTATCGAACACACACCTATTCTTACTCAGAAATATTTGATTAAGTTTTTTAGAATTGAAAACTCCTAATAGGACAAGGTTCGTCATATACAAGGTCGAATTGATGAAAATATCTAGTTGAAGGTGAACCAAAAAGAAAAAAGACTCCTAATGGTACACACCAAACAAGTTAAAGTCTACACCAAACATCTTATTTTATAGGTCACTAATGTGTTTTAGAACTATTTTTAATTAATTATAACTTTTTGTATTTCTAATGTGATTCCTAAAGGATAATACTATGTAATTAGGTGCATTTAATGAGAGGAAAGGTGTTAAAATCTCTTGAACCTTGTACTAGGATGGGTTAATCCCAGATGCATCCCACTTTTCGTCAAGGGTCTATAAAAAATAACTTCTCTATCTTGGGATAAGGTCTGTTTACGCTCTACGCTCCTCCCATATCTCACTTTGTGAGATTTCACTCGATATGTTGTTGTTGTGTTGAAATTAAATCATTAAATTCAATTAGGAGATTAAAGATGACATGTGATTGCCATATATATGAAACAAATAAGTTACATCTCTTTAAACTAAGAGGAAAAGTCAAATCCAAATTTAAGGATTATACTACTGTACTTATAGTTTAGCGACTTATGGTGCCTTTAAAACAACATAAGATAACTTGTTTTTGTTTTCATTAGAGTATACTCCTATAAGATTTACATTTAATCACCAAAAATTAATGTGGAATGATAAGCATTCTTCAATTCTTACATTTCTCGGGTTCAAGCGGGAATAAACCATTTTACTTTGAAAATGAGACTTTCTGTTGTAAGCTCGAATTTATTGGGGTCCAAAGCGGATCGCCAAGAGTGAACACCCCCCCCCCCGGCACCACCACCCCACCCAAAAAGGAAAAAACATTGCATGAAACGAAAAAGTGCGGCTTTCCCCAACTGCTTACCCAACAATCAGCATGTATCATTCTAATAGGCCCGTTGTAGAATTTAGCTCTAGTCAAATTTCAGAGCCCAAAATGGAAACTCTACTTCTTTAGTGGCCCATTAAGAATAAGCCTTTTTTCCCAACACGTCATCTTCTTTACCAAAAGATGCTTAGTAAGTTGGAAATTTGGACCAACCAATCAATGACTTTTAATATTTAAAAACTTTTTGGATAAACACCATTTGGTAATTAGATTCCAATAGTCTCATCAACGAGCGCGTGACTTACGCAGAGTGTAATCCAACACATAAATGCCGAGCTTCCAATCACTTTTCTATCACGTGCTTATGCCGAGCGTGAAATTTAATTAAAAATCCATTCACGCGGCTATATTGTCTTGCATCTGAAATTTAAAAAACTTAAAGGTATATCCAGTAAATTATTCATAATCAGGTACAATTCTCACTGATTGTTTTTTCTTGTTTTTTTTTAGTATAATTCCCTTCCCAAAAAGGATTTAAGAAGAAATCATTTTGTATTTCTTCATCCTATTTCAGGTATTGATTTGTTCGAAATAAGATTAAAGTAGATGTTGAGATATATATAATTTGAATACAAATGAGACCTAAAATACTTTTTTTTGCTAGTAAAATGTATAAGAAAATATTAAAAGATGCGAAATAAAAAATATTCACAGTTGCAAAAAAAAAAGTATTTGTAAATTGTAATATCAATACAAGATAAAAAAAAAAACTTGCAAATTCATTCCACATTAAAATTAATTACACAAAATAGATACACAAATTTCATTTCAAATTGTATGACTTTCTTGTAGTGGCAAGTATTCCTTTATCTTTTAACCGGAGGTTGTCGGATTCAAGTCCCCTTGGATACAGAATCGTTTTTGTTAGAGAACGCTTTATTCCAAATGTGGAACTTTTCGGCGCGAATTCAAATTGATCGGACTCCAATGCAAGTACTGAACATCGCGTGGAAAACCAAACCAATTTTTTTTTTTACATGATAGTAAACTGATTTCAGATTTTTAGAACACATATTCAATTATTTATCTGTATTGAACAAATCTCATATCTTTTAAGTAATTATTCATCCCTACCCAGTGCATGTAGTAAGATTTTTTCTCCAAAAAGGAAACAAACAAAGATAGATGTTCCCACTTACTACAAAGTCAAACCAAGTTTATTTTAAAATTTCAGCAGTCTTCAATACTCTCGTCCAATTTTACTTATTCTGTATTGACTTGACATACATCTTAAAAAATCATAAATAAAATGACAATTTTACTATATCACTCTAATTATTACTAAGTCAGATAATGATTGAAAACAATCAAACATACTTTAAAGTTCCGCAACCATTAACAATTCATTGAAATTTCTAACTAATACTCCATCCCGGATAAAAAGAGTGTCTACTTAATTTTTTTTTTGTTACGTCAAAAAGAGTGTCCACTTATTAAATAAAAAAAAGAATTAACCTTATTTTTTCAAATTAACCTCTATTAAAGTGCTATGTGATCAAATCTCAATACTTATTTAATTAGGGACAGTTTAGTCAAATCACCTATTTTTAATCTAGGAATTAATATTTTCTTAAAAGGTGCGCAAATGGCTAAGTGAATACTCTTTTCAATCCGGAGGGAGTAGTTAATAGTAAGAATAAAACATGTATGGAATGATAACTTATTTCTAAATTTCTCATAGTAGACAAATGAACATGAACATCTATTTTTAATTTTATACTACAAAAGTAATTCCAAACCAAAATACTTGAAGATAAAAGAAAAAAGGGAAGCAAAAAAGAAGCTAAATTCACAAGTAGGCAAGTAGCTTAGGCAGACACAAAAAAGAGATACTTTTATTTTTATTAAGGACCCGTTTGGCCATAAGAATTATTCATTTTTTTTTGAATTTTTTTCACTTAAAAAAAAATTAGTGTTTAATCCTGAAAATTTCAAATACAACTTTAAATTGTATTTAAACTTTGAAAAACAACCAAAATCTTATTTTTTATTTTTTTTAACAACCAAAACCTTATTAAAAAGTGCATTTCAACAATAAACTATTATTTGCAAAAACTATGACCAAGCACAGCTCCAACGCCAATTCAAAAATTAAAAAAAAAAAGAAAAGAAAAAGATTTTAGTATCTGTGGCCAAACGCCTGCTAAGAAAAAAAGAATCGTTTTCAAAGGAAAAAAAAAAGGTTTTTCAAGAACACAAGTATTTATTAGTAGTATTAGTATATTAGAGGAGAAAGCCCACATAGTTGTGAAAAATCCAAACCCACAGAGAGAGAAGAGAATCAGCAAAAACCCCTTCCACTGTGTGCCTCCTTTTTCAGAGAGATATATATCTACGATATACAGACGAAAACCTAACTGTAACAGATCTGAAAGAAGGAAATATATATATTGTGTGGGTATTTTGTTGTTTTTTTTCTCTCTCTCTCTTTTTTCAGAGAAAAAGAGGATGAGTAGTAGAAAGAATGGTGGAGTTGGTGGGGTACAATCCATACCAGCAGGTTCAAGGAAGATGGTACAAAGCTTAAAGGAGATAGTAAACTGTCCTGAAGCAGAGATCTATGCTATGCTTAAAGAATGTAATATGGACCCTAATGAAGCCGTTAATAGGCTTCTTACTCAAGGTCTTTAACCCCCCCATAAACCTTTAATTCTTTTAATATCATTTTTGGGTGTTTGTCTTTAGATATTGTTTTAGGGTTTTTTGTGTTTCTGTTAATTTTTCAGTAAAAGTAACTGCTTTTTGATGGATAGAATCAAGAATCTGTAAGAATAGTTCTTTTTTTAATTGGAAATACTGCGAGTTAGCAACTGTGTGTGGTTTTTTGAGGAACAGGAAAAAGAGAATAATAAATTACAACACTTTCATGCTTATAGGTCTTTTTTATTAAAGAAAGAAGAAGTGACAACAGTTGGTTGTGTGTGAACTATATGATTGGTATCTTTCATCATGTGTAGACAATGCCATTTTCTTGAGTGCAAGATTTGATTTTTATGGATAAAACCAAGGAAAGTAATAGAATCTGTAAAAGAGTTCTTTTTTATTGAGTGCGTGTGAAGTATATGGTTTATAACTTTCATCATGTGTAGATAATACCCGTTTCTTGAGTGCAAGGTTTGTTTTTTTTTTTTTTTTTGCTATACCTGTTAGTTAGTTCCAGATTTATTAAAAGTTATGTTAGCTGATTGAGCATGCAATGTGTGGTTTAGATAATTATGTGTCAAGCTATATCAGAAAGAGAGGTGATGTTTCATTGATTCAAGAAAAGAAAGAAATACGGTCTTAAGGGCTTTTGCTTTTCGAGTACTAGGATTTCTTTTCTAATGCGTTCTGTGTTAATTATTGTCTTATTCTTATCTTGTTTACGATTACGATTAATCTTCTTTTACAATCTTTACTTAGACTTTTACTTTAATGCTGTTGCAATTTTGGCGGTACAAGTACTGAATTCCCTGTTATGTAACTTTTGTTTTTGGGAACTGCGCACTTTACTGTCAAGAAGCACGTGTTTGCTTCTCGTTTCTCTCTTAAAGCCCCAGTAACTTAATACTTTTTGTGCTTTCACTTTTAGAACATTGGTTTACTGCAGTTGAATGTGTTCTTGTTGTTCAGAGTGTCCCATCTTTTAGGGAATCCCAATGAATCATGTTTGCCTTCCTCTGTGCTCTTCTATGCTGTAATTGTACTTGAGGTGATAATACTTCTTGTTATTCTGTACTACATGGTCTGCCATCTTATTGAATGGCGACCATAGTTTGTCATTATTTTGATCACCTTCTAATTGAAGTTTGTTGATTGGCTAGATACTTTTCATGAGGTGAAGAGCAAACGTGAAAAGAGAAAAGAGGTTCGTAATCTTTACTTAAAGCAAGAATTCTAGAGACAAGTTGGTCATGGAGCTCTGATTTTAATTTTCTTGTCCTTAGTACTTGCCTATTTCTCTTATGATTTATTTGATACAAGATTAGCGAAAATTGGTCTCCTCAGATCTCTCACTACCCTGGTTTGAGATTAACTTCTGATGGAATCCTGACTATATCATCTTTAAAAACAAAGGAGAAAAGAGAACGATTCTTTATTTGGAAATTTGATCCGTAGAAGTTCTTTTTAACAGGCACCTGATTCTTATTCTTGATATTCCAAGCTCTCTTTCTGTTTTATACTAATAAATGATGATGCACTATTCTTTTCAAAAAAAATTATGGTGCATTATGTTGTCTTGAGTCGTGCACCGCACTTCTTCTTGATATGTTTTTTTTCTTATCTGATGGGTTACATGCTCTAGCAGAATATTATAAGGTGTTATTATGTTACTCTATCAAATGGCTTGTTCATTTCTTCACATTCCATATTTATCTTTGGTTCAGAGTAAGGATATAACTGAATCCAGGCCACGTGGTGCAATTAGCAATTCAGGCCGTGGCAGCAGGGGAGGTGCAGAACGATATGTTGGGCGTGGTGGATCAGGTATATGCATGATAACGTACAATCTTCTTCAAACAGAATCAAGTCTGAGTTCTTATAGTTTGTCGTGTTATCTCATGAGGATATCATTTGGTTTCTGACCGCCTTTGCCAGAGTCTACCAAGCCTACTCCTGGATACAGAAAGGAGAACGGATCAAATACGAGTAATGTGACTTCTACTCCTGGAGTTTCCGGAAGTAACATAAGCAGGAGGGCTACAACCATCAGGTTAGTAGATTCAACTTCTTAAATAGGTTAGTTTCTCTCAAAAGGACATCAGTTGCTTTTAGATGCTCGTCTTTTTGGTTCCAGTAGACTACTCCATGACCCCACGATGTGGTTCTTTCTATTAAAGTGTCCCTGGCATTAATAATAACTAACTGAATAATTACCATCAGCTTGTCTGATACGTATTACAGTGATGTTGCTGCAAATGAAAGTAAATGGCCAGCACCTGCAGCAGTTGATGGTGTTTCATCAGTCTCACAGCATTCTTCTGGATATCAACCCACTTGGGGCGGGGTGCCTGGTCAAGTTTCCATGGCTGATATTGTGAAGATGGGTAGACCACAGAGCAAAGTGCCGAGTGTAGCTCACCACAATGTCAATGCCAACCAAAACCATGTTCAGGGGCTCCCTTCTGGTGCATCACATCAAAATATTCAGTACTCTGATGATCATACTTCCAAATTTTCTGAGGTGCATCAAGAGCCTGGGGATTATCCGGTGCAACATCTTTCAACTGATGAGGAATGGCCCGTGATCGAGCAGCCATCTATCTCGGAGCCTCCTGCTGATTCAGAGCTGCATCCTGATCCAGCTAACGTGTCATATGACAGAATTAATCCTCAAACTGAGATTGATGAGGTTCAGGAGACAGATGACCCCACGGTTGAAAATCTTGGTAGTCCTCCAAGTAGAAAGTTGCAGGAGGATAATGCTGGAGGGGCATCTCTTTATGAGAATGACCTCTACAGATATCAAAACCAGAATCATACTTTCGAGCATCAACAAGGTTAGTATATCACAGTTTTGGATTTGGTATTGTAATATGCAACAACAACAACGACGACAACGTACCCAGTGAAATCCCTTTCACAATGTGGGGTCTGGGGAGGGTAAAGTGGACTCAGACCTTACCCCTACAATGTAATATGTAATATGCTTTTAATTTATTATCAGCTTGTGTCATAGTTCTTTTGACATGTTACTGGCTATTGTTTTTGTTTTCCCCTATAAGGCTTCCAGGCTTTGGCAAGTCTGCAGTTCCAGTAAACGAAGGATTCTCCATTTCCCTTTCTACCATAAGTATAATGTTATCATTGCATGTTCCGTAGAGAAACTCTGAGGGGGAGCCAGGATTTGAAGGTTATGGTTCTGAACTGACGTCGAACCCATAACTCGTTGTAGATACTGGGTTAATAGTTAATACTCTATCTCCGCCCCTTAAGAAACTACACTGGCACGTGGAGTTTTAGGGATACAGTTCTAGAACCCAGAGCTTGGTCTTTAAATAAGCTTGACATGCAGTTATGGCTCTTGTATGTACGGATTATTTAGTATGCGGAATGGGACATATAGAAGCAGTGAAGCGCAGGAAAGTTCATCTTAACTTCTTGTGGAACTCTGTCTTACTATATTTGGAGCTTCATGTAATTTTACTGGTGGTCACTTTTGTTTGTCTTTTCACCTTTTGATGGTAGTGTAGCATAAAGAACCTGGTTGTTTAAAACAATGCACTCCTCGCAGCTTTTCTGTTTGTTTTAGATTTTTGATAAGAATTTAGAATATCAATCTTTTCCTGCAGTATGCACATTTTGGTATTATTAATATTTTATAGATGGTCCTACATTATTTGTTTAATTTACTGGCATCTGATAGATATATGTAAAGAAGGAAGGCCGGGGGGCTGAGTACTCCTGTTCATACTCATAGGTTGCCTCAACATGAGGTGATTGCTTATTAAGAGGTTCTTCCCCTGCAGAATCGAATATACCCTGTAAAGTTGAAACTTGGTGGTCTTTTGACAAGTAATTTGATGTTTGGTGCTTATCCTAAAAAGTCGAAAGATGCCTTAAAAGTCATACTTTGTACCTGGCCCCTTATTTGAAAGAGAAGAAAATCCTAAAAAATATCAGGCCATCTAGAAACTTCTCTTTTTTGAGGGGGAGGAGCATACATAGAGATGCTACCTAGGAGGCATGTAGACCTGCTTTTCATGTCATTGTTTAGCTTCAATTTAGTGAAAAAGCAGTGTAGTTTCACTGCATAATCAAATTGTTGTTGTTCCATGTATGGAGTTCTGTTACTTATAGAATGTATATTTTTGTGTAACAATGCTCTGCCATCTTCTTTGCAGTTGAAGATGTTAATGTCTCTGCTTCATCAGTTACTGCAAACTTGCAACAGTTAAATGTACAGGATGATCGAGAGTTGCCACCCGAGGGAGACGGTCCTTCTGTTGTAATCCCAGACCATCTTCAAGTTCAAACTGCAGACTGCTCACACCTGAGCTTTGGTAGCTTTGGCACTGGTATTGGTGGATCCTTTTCTGGGCCTTCGGCATCTGCTCCAGTGAAAGCTACTTTGGAAGATGCACCTAAGGAGGTGGATGGTTCATCAGTTGGGCACTTGGGATCCAGGTAGGCCTCCTTCTAAACTGTAGATTTTCTTTAATTCTTTGTTGCTTTATCTAATTATCAACATATTATGTAGAAATTATGTTATGCTAATATACGAAAACTCTGCTGGCCACTTTCTCCACTTAGGTGATTGGGATAATTCTCAATCATTTATTTTGCCTCAGAGATCTTATTTTCCTTATTTTGATCAATCAAATTAAGTCCTGGAGATGCATAATTTTGCCTTTTTACTAATCTAACTGCAAATGTCCTTGCAACTCTTAGTATTTTTTGTAGTTGGCTTGTTCTAAATGTCCATCATAGTAATTGATCAGATCAATCAATACTATTCTTCAATCCCAAACGAATTGGGGTTATGTATCTGTATGAGTCCTCTAGACCACTTCACTATAGTCGGACTCATTTTGTTCCAGTCAAATATATTATCATTTAAGACAGGCGGTGCTTTAGATTACATATCATTTTGAAGTATAAAATATCTATCTTACAGGATAACATTAATCATCTTATTTTTGAGGTGTCAGAAGTTAATCTCCCATGCAAAACATGGTAGCTGAAATTATTCCTCTTAATTGCTAATGTATTATCGCAGAGCTCCGGAATACTATGCTGACGAGTCTCTTGGCCATGCATCTGAGAGTAACTTGTACCATAGAACTAATTCAAGTTCCGGAAATTATGATGCACCTTCTGCTTCACAACCAGAACCTCTGAAAGCAGAAATAAATGAACACGGAAATCAATACTCCTATCCCTCCTCTGCTGCTGGCTACACATATGAAAGTGCACAACAAATGGCTGCAGCATTTAGTCAGCCTCAGACAAGTTCCCAGATGCCAAATCTTGCTGCTTTCTCTAATGTAATGGTAAGAGTTTCCTCCCTTTGTCAAGGATGTAATTAGTTTCTCTGCTCTTCATTCAATGTTTGCCTGTGTAATTTTGGTAGCTCAATTTAGAAGGTAATTGTACTGAAACCTGTCTGAAAGTATATTGGAGTGAATTCTACTGCTCAAATAAAGTACATCGAATTTGATTTCTAGTAGGTTTCTTGGCTTAGGGGGTTGTATATTATAGTTGAACTTGTTATAACCCGTATGGAGACATACACAATAAATAATCTTTATCAAAAAATATACACAATTAAGTAATTGCTTCTCTCTGTTATACTTTCTACTCACTCTCTCTTTGGTTAGAGAGGGTTTCCTCACTAGTGGCTCACTATTCTGTTAGGTTTAAAATGATATATGAATGCTATGGTAGGAGTCTCAGAGTTGGTAGTTAACTTCTAATATTTGAGCAGAGGGAAGAGGGTCTAATTGTGGTGTTTAGTTGGCTTCACATTATGCAATCTGCCTATTGCGCATGGATACATGTTTGCATAATACTGTTCTGAAAGATGATGCATTCATATCTATGGGAAGTCTCTTGTTTTTTGGTGCATTGAGAGGTTGGGGTTAGGTTTAGAAGTTTGTGACATGGTTCTTGGGATGATTATTCTTAAAACGGAAAAGGGCCTAAAATACCCTCGAACTATTAGAATTGGTGCAAAAATACCCTCCATCCACCTTTGAGCCCCCAATACCCCTGTCATTCACCTTTGAGCTCCCAAATACGCGTGACATCCACCTATGCGGTCTAATATACCCTTATTTCTAACAGTCCCATGTTGATGCCCAATTTTGTCCATCCTTTTGTCCAAGTTACATCGTTAACCTTCTATTTTAATATTAATTATATTTTTTTTATCACAACCTATAGTTAAATTTCTTGATGATCTCTATTATTATTATTATTATTATTATTACTATTATTATTATTCTTACTATTACTATTATTATTATTATTATTATTATTACTATTATTAGTACTATTATTAGGACTATTATTATTAGTACTATTATTAGTACTATTATTATTATTATTATTATTATCATCATCATCATCATTATTATTGCTACTGCTACTGCTACTACTACCTTTTCGTTTTACTAGAAAAAAAAAATCACTCATGCAATTATTCTCCTTCTGGCTTGATTGCAGTGTTAATCCTATTTGTCTTCTCTATAAATATTTATTTAAACATATTTTTTGTATTAGCGTCACACTTATAGTTGTTGTTATATTTCTATGATTACTTTACTAGTACAAGTGATAAAACTATTTACCAAAATATTTTGTCCCTCTACTTTTATTATAATCATGAAAATCTATTTGAAATTACTATATTCCCCAAATAAACCAAATAATTTTTTTTCACCCATTTCCTGAAGTTTCTACCCAGCCCATAATCCCTTTCCAACTAAAAATCCCCAAAGGCATCAGGTTACCCCCAAAACCAAATATCCATAACTCATTGTTATTTACTCAAATTCCTAAGACCCCGTCATCTCTAAATTTCCTTAAAATCAAATATTCCCCGATTCTCGTCGAAATTCCATGGCTACAAAATCCCTTTCTTTGTGCCTTTTATATTCTTTCATTTATTCTAGTTTGATTTTCTCTTCTCTTCTCTTTTCAATTCCACTTTCTTTCCTTAATTCATTCACCTTAATTTCTTACTAGTAATCATAAAAATCATAGCTTAATATCCTCCTTAATTGCGAATTCGAAACTTTTCCTCTTTTCATCTAATATGCAAAGAACAAAATGACAGAAGTTTGGACCCGAATCTATTCGAAAAATCCGTCCAAGTTCAAGATTATTATTAATAATAATAATAGTAATAATAAAAGTAATAATAGTAATAGAGATCATCAAGAAATTTGACTACAAGTTGTGATAAAAAAAAAATTAATAATCTAATAAAATAGAAGCTTAACGATGTAAATTGGACAAAATTGGGTGTCAACATGGGGTTGTTAGAAAATAAGGGTATATTAGACCCCATAGGTGGATGGCAGGGGTATTTGGGGGCTCAAAGGTGGATGACAGGGGTATTTGGGGGCTCAAAGGTGGATGGAGGGTATTTTTGCACCAATTCTAATAGTTTGAGGGTATTTTAGGCCCTTGTCCGTTCTTAAAATGTGTTTCTGTTTTTGGTTTGCGTGGGAATGATGTCAACTGCTAAGAATCTTGATCCATTCAAAATCTAATAATGATTTGACCATTTCTGACTCTCTCGAGTCTAATTATTACTAGTTCTTTGAAACTTAATTTTTGGCAGATGTCACAAGTACAACATGATTCTTATGAACTTGTTAGTACACTATAAAGGAATTGATCTATTGTGATCCTGCCCTTTTCTTGTGATCATTTTTCATAGGATTTTCTTATGAAGTGCCTAATGCTAAGAGTTTCGTTCTGCTTAATCTGTTTTTGAAGTTGATAAATATAGAACAATAGTGGCAAACTTATAAAAAATGTAGGTCTGCACCACTATTTGGGCATACTTGGTATAAGTGATAATTTGCTATTTTTGTAAATCGTAATGTATAGTGAATTGGTTTTAGTTTTACAAACTCCAGAAAGATAAAACTTATAATACCTGCTTCTCCCGTAGGAGGAGTGGCAGGTCAATGGTGTAAAAGAGAAGCAAAATAGGAACATCTAAGTTACCATTTCATTTTTAGAGAGCCTAGCACCAGAGTTTTCTACAGTGAGTTGCTCATTTTCCTATTTTGTTTGAGCAGGCCTTCACAAATTCGTTGCCCAGCACTTTGTTAGCAGCTAATGTTCATGCTGGTCATGAGTCTGATCTCGCATATTCACAGTTTTCTGCAACACAAGCAATGGCAGCGAAATATGGCAACTCTGTTTCTTCAATTGGCGGTTCAACAATTTCCTTGCCCGAGGTAATGCTATCCTGATGGAGCCTATTGATTCTTCCTAGTGAACGTCTATTTCCTCATGTGCACTTGGCATATTGCTCATGTGTTGCTTGTCAAATTTTTCATGTAATGTAAAATGCAAAAGATATCGCTTTTCTTATACTTGAAGTAATTCTAATGGTTGTTATGGTTGTTTATTTGTGCATAAATGGAAATGTACATAATGGATATAGTTACTCTTAACACTTGTGGGATCTCTTAACATTGGGAACGATAGTTTGAAGATAGCTTTTGCTATTGAAAACTAAAATTTGAATGTCATCTCTCCTAACATCCATCCAAATGTTTAGCAGCCAACTTTTGGTAGTTTGTAAAACCCCTATAGTGTTCACTCTGTATACGAAGAGAATAATACTCGTCATGGATTTCCATAGTATTTCAAAGGCTAACTTGATATATTTGTGTGGTACAGTTTAGAGGCTCTTGCTTGTTGAAAGGAGGAAAGGAAATTCACCCTTTGAATTTAGGAAAACAAGGAGGCTGAAGCTGTGTATAACTTTCCTATAACAAAGCTATATTTTGGTTTTCCTTATCAAAAAAGTATTAGTACGATTGGCTTCTTATAAAAATTGTTACCTTTTGATTTTCTCATGTAAGATTTTCTTTTGGTTGTTGCAAAAGAAAAGAAAGGGTAATAACTTGTTAATAACCTGAAATTTAAAGATTCACAATAGAAGTTGCTAAATTCCGACTCCTATAGGACCTATAAAATCGATTCCTCTACGAGGAATGTGGAGTGAAGCTCAATTGACGATTCATACAAAAGCTATTGTATAAATCTATTATAGTTCTCCTTTATTATGAAAAGGTGGTGTAAGATGTGGACAGAAGATTTTCTTCTCTTATGTCTTCTTCCTTTCTAGAGTAATAAGTTTAATGATTTTGCCCCTATCTCTTATTTTCGTGATGTTCATAATTGATTTTGTATCTTTTGACTTGCAGTCTTTGAAGACTGTTGGTTATCCATCATCACAGCCTGCACAGCACACTCTTTCTGGAACTAGTGCCTCCACTGGACCTGCTGTGCCCCAACATCTTGCTGTACATCCATATTCCCAACAAACACTTCCTCTGGGACCGTTTGCTAACATGATCAGTTATCCCTTTATGCCTCAGAGCTATACATATATGCCATCTGCATTCCAGCAACCATTTGCTGGTAACAGTACTTACCATCAGTCGCTAGCGGCAGTGCTCCCTCAATATAAGAACAGTGTTTCTGTCAGCAGCTTACCTCAGTCAGCTAGTGTTGCTTCTGGGTATGGTGGTTTTGGAAATACAGCAAGTATCCCTGGTAACTTCCCAATGAACCCCCCTGCTGCTCCGTCTGGTACTAACTTGAATTACGATGATGTGTTGAGCTCTCAGTACAAGGATACCAATCATTTGATGTCTCTTCAGCAGGTAAGCATTTCATTTGGTATATGAGCCGTTCGATTCCTTAAAGTCAATATGATAAAATGCCGTCAATTCTGTCTTTCTCTAATGTAATCAACAACAACATACCCATTGTGATCCCACAGGTGGGTCTGGGTAGGCTGGGGTGTACGCAGACCTTACCCCTACATTTGTGGGGTAGAGAGGCTGTTTCTGATAGACCCTCGGCCCAATCTTTCTCTAATGTAATAGGTTTAGATATATTTCTGAACTATAGTATTTATAGCAACTGCTTTCGTCTGGTTAGCTTCTTTTTGTTTAGCTCCCGCTTTTCTTGAAAGGGAGCTGTAGGAATGCTGTGTTGTATCATTTTTCTGTGCTTGTTGTATTTTATTATTTCAGTATTTGCTCATGTATATGTTCATTCTCCCTTCCTTTCAGAGCGAGAACTCAGCTATGTGGCTTCATGGACCTGGATCAAGGACAATGTCAGCTGTTCCTGCTAACACATATTATGGTTTTCAAGGTCAAAACCAGCAAAGTGGTGGATTTAGGCAAGCTCAACAGCCACTGCAGAACCATGGATCTTTAGGCTACCCAAATTTCTACCATTCTCAGGCTGGGATCTCATTAGAACATCAACAGCAAAATCCGAGAGATGGGTCATTGGGTGGCGGCTCCCAAGGCCAGCCAAAGCAGTCTCAACAGCTATGGCAAAACGGCTACTAATCTCTTACCTGCCTCCTGCTTTTTTGGAGTCCTGTAGTGAGTGTGAAAGTGGCCTTTCAGGGTGTTGCTTTGGAAGTAACTAAAATTCAGAGTCGACTGGCTGCTGCCCTATGCTTCGAGGTTGTACTTTACATATTTGTCATCAGTCAAATGTAACGTAGGTTGCGAGCTAACTTCGTGCTAGTGGACTTGTCTTTTGTTTCTTTGACTCTATATTACACAGTTAACCCCCTTTGCTCTTTTTCTATAGTGAGAAGTGATGTTCTGTTTCCACTAGCAATGATTGCCATCCGTCTTAGTTTCCTAACCAGTTTGACACTGCTTGTTGCACAACTTACTTGGACTCGGTAGTTTAATTTTCAGGTTATATTGATTTCCTACTTTTAAGTGAGCCTAAAATTCCAGACACAATAGGATGGGATGTACTAACATTGTGATATCCGTAGTAGTATTGATGAAGACTAGTTTTGTGGTTCAGTCCTTAAAGGAAGTGTTGAGGGTCACCTCAAAGATCGCTCCTTTATTGTGTGAGCGTCTTATATGATGTATTCATATGCATGGCTCATTTTTATAGTCGGGTGAAGGGTCGAATTTGCTCTTGTACTAAACTGTCCGTTATATTTTTTGTCTAATGTTATCCTAGCGGGTAGGAAGGAGTCTCATTTTTGCTGTTGATTAATGATTCCTATGGTGCACAAACTTCAGGCTAATTTAAACTATGGTAAAAATTAACGGGTACCTTTGAACTTTTCTTTTTGTAGAATTTTGACGTGTGTCAATCCATTTCATGCTGGAGCTTTGTTTCTGGTAAATTTTAGAAGTATGAACGGATTTAAAGTGTAATGAAGGCAAAGTGACAGACTTCGGATTGTATATGGGTGAGTTTTGGACCCTTTTTCCCCTTGGAATTGAGATAAAAATCCAACCTTTAATCACATATAGCCTATTTGGTGTCAGATGTGGTTCAATTTCTACTTAGAGTAAGTAGGCATAATATTTTAAGATAATTCATGCCTTCATGCCATAACAAAATCGAGGTGACTTATCTCATGAATAATCGTGGACTCAGTGGACTAGCCTATAATGTGAAATGGACCCCATTAAATGGTACTGGCTTTTTAAGATTTACTTATAATGAATTGAGAGATCTAATAGGGGCAACTTTGGCTTAAGCTTCAGTTTGAGCACGAGACCTAAAAGCTAGATTTGGTTCATAACGAGCTTTATAGCCTGTTTGGCCGAGCTTCTAAGAACAGTTTATTTAAAAAAATACTTTTTTCAAATGCACCACATTTAATCCTCTTGTAGCATTGGTGCCAACAAATACTATTAGACCAATTTTAAAAAATATATGTACATAAAATACCTAGTTTTAAGGAGAGACCATAGGTTCACGTGTCTCATAATTTACCTATAAATTAAATTCGCCCCTGCTTTCATGCACTACTCTTCATTCCTCGACACATACAAACTTATATGTTGTGTGCCTACTAGAGCTAACCTCGGCAGAGGCAGAGGCAAAGTCAGAATTTGAAACTTATGGGTTTGAAATTCTAATGGGCAATTCGCAGAATTGCCCTTCTTTTGGGGTGGTATTTAAATTTTGCCCCTCATATTTGTGGTCTTTAAATTTTGCCCTTCGGCTAAAACCCATAGGTTCCGGGTTCAAACCCCCGCTCAGTCAAAAATTTAAAAAAAAATTGCAAAGCAGAGTTTAAATTTCGCTATGCTCCCTCCGGCAGACTTTGCCTTGAAGCATATATATGTATTTTTTTTTTTAACTTTTCAAGGTAAACTTTTAGTAATGCCTTAACTAAAAGTGTGCCCCATAAAACATAACTAAAAGTATGCCCCATAAGGCGTAAGTTTTCCTTAAGGCATAACTAAAAGTTTTCCTTATAAGACAGGTTTAAATTTTGCTATGCCCCCTCCGGCAGACTTTGCCTTAAAGCATATATATGTATTTTTTTTTTTAACTTTTCAAGGTAAACTTTTAGTAATGCATTAACTAAAAGTGTGTCCCATAAAACATAACTAAAAGTATGCCCCATAAGGCGTAAGTTTTCCTTAAGGCATAACTAAAAGTTTGCCTTATAAGACAAAGTTTAAATTTTGCTATGCCCTCTCCGGCAGACTTTTAGTTATGTTTAACTAAAAGTCTGCCGGAAGGGGCAGACTTTGCCTTGAAGCATGCATATATATGTATTTTTTTTTTTTTTTAACTTTTCAAGGTAAACTTTTAGTAATGCCTTAACTAAAAGTGTGCACCATAAAACATAACTAAAAGTATGCCCCATAAGGCGTAAGTTTTCCTTAAGGCATAACTAAAAGTTTGCCTTATAAGGCAAAGTTTAAATTTTGCTATGCCCCCTCCGGCAGACTTTTAGTTATGTTTAACTAAAAGTCTGCCGGAGGGGGCAGACTTTGCCTTGAGGCATATATATATATATTTACTTTTCAAGGTAAACTTTTAGTTATGCCTTAACTAAAAAGTGTGCCCAAAAGACATAACTAAAAGTATGTCCATAAGGCGGAACTTTTCCTTAAGGCATAACTTAAACTTTGCCTTATAAGGCAAAGTCTATGCCTTAAGAAAAGTTCTTGCCTTATGGGGCATAATTTTGTTATGCCTTAACTAAAATTCTGCCCCATAAGGCATAACTAAACTATGTCTTAGGAAAAATTATGCCTTATGGGGTAGACTTTTAGTTATGCCGGATCCGGCATAACTTTAGCTTTTCCTTAAAGATTGTATGCTGGATCCGACATACACTCCCCCAGTCCTGCCTTGCGAAATTATTTTTTAATTTTATGCCTGAGCGGGGGTTCGAACCCAGAACTTCATGTATTCGCCCACCTTTTCAAGCAAAGGGCAAAACTTAAAGACCACAAATATGAGGGGCAAAATTTAAAGACCACAAATTTGAGGAGCAAAATTTAAAGACCACCCCAAAAGAAGGGCAATCCGCGCAAAAAAATGAATTCTAATTCCTTTAAGTTATTGGGCTCTAAATTAACAATCTATACATATTCAATGAAGTTATTAAGATAATACCGGGTTTATATCAAACTTAATGGGTTAGGCCGAACCTAAAACATCCCTAACACTGGTAACTAACCTCATCACTCCTCATTCTAGCTGAACCCGGACTTCTTCATTTTAGACCTAGCCAAAACATACGGAATCATTTTGTTATTTTCTCAGAATTAATGTGCTAACGATAAAAGTTACAGACAAAGAAAATTAAATAAAATGTTTAGAGAGACTGTTTCTGATAGACTCTCGGCTCACTGGGTAAGGTCTGCGTATACTCTGCCCTCCCCACTCCCCATGCCCCACTTGTGGGATTAAAACCGTAAAGAGAACATGCAAATCAAGTTAAAGTGAAAGCAAAATTATTTAAGTACTGCTAATATCAAAGCACACTTATCTTAAACCCAAAAAAAAAAAAAAAAAAAAAAAACAACAACAACATACTTATCAAATAAAGCTACGAGATGCTACTGATCCATCTCTGAAAACTCTGAAAATTAGAAAAGTTCATTCATTGACTAGGAGTATCATTTAAGTGAATCACTTCATGGAAAAATTTGGCATATAACTTGAAGAAACCCAAAAAAAAATAAAAAAATGGTGCGTTAAATCTTAGCAAAAAAATCGCCTTTTGAAAATCACTACAAGAATGATTTAGTTCAGAAAAGTTAATCATTCTATTCATTTGAGTGAACCAGCAACCTGTGAAAAAAGAAAACTTGGGGAGCATTAAATTGTAGCACAAATTAAAAAAGGACTGCACGCAGAGAACATATTGTGGTGCTGTACTCCCTTCTCTCTCTTTATATTTCTTTCTTCTAGCTGAATACAAGAAACCAGTACCATTGTCAAGAAGCTTTATCAAGAAGATCACAAGGTTTGATCTCCTTCTTTAAGCTATTTTATCTTGTCTTCTAGATTCCCTTTATTAGTTTAATAGCGCTAGTCTCAGAGATGCTGTTGTAATGGGTAGTTACACATTATGTGCTAGTTTTTTATTCTAACGTCTGAAATTTGATGTCAAGTACTTACCTCGTACTATTAGTTTTCAATTGGAAGAAATGCTTCATTCAGGAAAAAACACATAGTATTATTATTAAGATTATATAAGTTCTTACAACTTGTACAAGCTAACTCCATTTGATATTTAAGTTGATGGAAGTTGGGGCAGAAATAATCTCATGTAGCAGAACGTGAAATCTCGATTTCTCGGCAACAACGTGTTTCGTTCCATAGGGGCACGGGTGTAATTCTTTTCATGGGGCAGCATAGCGGGCTTTACCACTACTTTGATCTCGTTGTTCCGTTTTTCGTCGCAGTAAGATATCCCTTCTTCTTTATATATATGAACTGGTCTACGCTGTAGATATCTCTGGGTATTAAGAACTTACGAATAGGCGGTCGGAGGTCGAATATGGATTGTTGTAGTTGCGGGGTTGGTTTGAAATAGGGTGTATGGTGTTTCGTGGCTGGTAGGTAATGTTAGGGATGTAGGGCACAATTGCTATTAGCATTATAGTAAGCGGGACAAGAAAAGAAAAGCATGAAAAGAGTCAGAGACACTATATGAGCCCAAAATCCACATTGCAAACGAGTTCTTTCCCCCGCTCTACAAAAGAATCAAGTTTGCATTACATCTTAGCGTGTCCAACAAAATCCAAACATTTAGAAACAACAGACTCGGCGTAAGCTGAAACTTTAAGAGCCAAAATACATGCAACTTGATGCTCATCGATTAGTTCATTCAGAAGGAAAGAAATATGGCCTTGCAAGACCTTGGTCTCCTTATCTTTTGTCGACCCAACAAATCATTTGAGAAGAGACCTCGCTAAATGTTCTCGTGCAGTTGCCAATGCTTGACTTATAGTCTGTAGAAAACCACAAAGGACATATAGTGAAAATATGAGTTAATTGGACAGGCAATGGTAATTAATGAAGCAACTATTCCATCAGTTTGAAGGACCAAAGCATAAGGAAAGAGAGCAATATTCACCTGCTCCGACAGAGGTGCCCCAGAATCCACGCTATTGCTTGCCACTTTCCCGGCAATAACATTTGCATCCGTTTCAAGAATAATACTACAGGGATAAGAAAGTGAAATGGAAGATCTTCATAAGATTGTAAGTTAATTAGAGGTAGTTTCAAATTCTTCATCAGCTTAGTTTCCTATAACTGAAATTGAGAGCAAGATTAAATGCCCGTGTTCTTTTCCATTCTCTACTTCAAATCTCAAGGTCAAACACACTAATAAGTAATAAGTACTAAACACGGTATGTCAAAAAGGGTATGAATTCTTAAAGCTCCATAGTGGAAGCTTGGGATGGCTCAAGAAGTGGACTTTGTGAGTCTAAAGTAACAGGAAAGTAGAACTGCTTGACTAAGATCAATGAACATATACTGTCAAAGAGAAAAGCTACTCGACCCAACTCCCACGACGCAACTTATCATACAAATGAAGTCACTGACATATAAAAAGGGTAGCTAATAGAGTGACTATCCAAAATAAGGGGTGTGATGAACTACCATCTATATATGAATCAAAATATTAAAAGCTAAGGAAATATATGTCCACAGGTTACAGGCTTAATAATTGATGTTTCTTTCTTTTTTTCCCTTTTGGGGGGTTAAGTATAATGAATATGGGTCCACTTAATGATTGGTCGCTATGCAGTAATCTTCTAGCCTTCAGTCTGCTAATTGAGCACAACGAAAAGGAGCTATAAGCAAATAAATAGATGTGGAATATTTTGGACGTAGCACTTAAGAAGTGTCCTATGATTCAATAATCAATTGATCAGAAGTCTTGTCTTAATCAGTCTCCAGTAAAGAAAATGTCTTGTTAACTTCACAATTGTCTTAGATAAGCCTTTGAAACTCCAATTCTACAACTACAAAAGAAATAAAGGATTCTGACATGCAGTATTTGTACAAACATTGAGTAAAAGTTGCAGCAAAAACGGTAAGACAAAGCAAGTTCAAACAGAGATTGTATATTCAGAATTTGAAATAAACAAAATAAATAAAATAATCATGGCACGATTCTCTTACCCGCCATCAACAATTTCATCAAGACACAAAAGAATAATGTCCAAATTTTCAAGTGCCTCCCTCTTCTCTACATTGCCCCTAAAATAAAAGGCATTTGCAGCAAGATGAGTACATGAAGATGAATATATCAAGGGATGCATATTGAAAAGGAAAAGACTGCTCTTGTAGACAACCTAAGAAGAATACCAACAGCATCAAAGAATCCTTGGAGCACACTGGCAAGGATTATTTCATTTTCATTGTCACTTCCAGTAACAAAGAAATGAAGATCTTGGGCAAACTTGTAGACAACAATATAATTATCAAACATTGTTATCTCCGCTGCAGAAGAAGTAAGAAGAGCGATCAGAGAGACAAAGGTTGGCTTTCCATCACTAAGTTAGAGTTTCAGCAGCAAAAGAAAGGAGGAACAAGAACCAAAATGTAGCAGAACTGCTTAAGCACAACGGCATTCTTTCATGACTCCAATTCAGTCACTGGCATTAATCGCTGAGCAGGACTTCAGATTCATATAACTGAAGACAGTCCGCTTCAAGAAGGAAGCAAACAACACAACACCAAATCTTTTAAGATTATTATTATCAACCTACCCACCACCAACGATAGTTCCTATTTGGTAAATAAGCAAAACTTCTAATAGCTTGTCTTTGTTCTCGGCCCTTGATTTAAGACTCTACCAGAAGAGCTTTATAATAAAATTCTATGTTTGCAGAGAGCCAGAGACTGGTAAGGCATACTGCATAAGATAGTACCACAAACAACTCTATTGCAAAATGGAACCTAACCAACTGGCTGGATGAGTTTTGCTTCTTTTGCTTGTTAAAAGGGAGATGATTTTGGAAGAGCACGACCAAATATAGATAAATAAAATCAACAGTAAAAGAGAGATCATACCTTCTGCCCTAGCATTAGTCTTTTGAGTCTTGGCAAACACAGCCTTCTCAAAAGCTTCCTTTGCAGCATTTGTTGGCCAGTCATCTGAGAAGTAGTTTACAGCAACACGCTTTCCATCGGAATCTAGAAGCAGAATGTTCTTAATTGCAGGGCAGGACTCCTGCAAAAAGGATTAGAAAGACATTATAGCAGGATCTTTTGTGTACAAATCCGTATTATAGAAAAAGGGATGAATTTCTTTTGCCACTTCGTAGAGAAATAGGTTAAAAACATATATTGCCACATTTAATACATATAGAAGTCATCCATGAATTGCTTGTGGTTCTATCTATCAATGGTTCAAGTTTAACTGTGGTCCCAAAATTCCAAAATACACTCATTGTTAATATTCTCCTTTAGTTTTCTGTTAAATCACAAGTGTAACATAAATCATATTCACAACTACAGCATAAACAAAGCTGCCTTCCCTTTTTCATGGCCTACATAACTATAAATGTCGACCAGCAACTACCTTGCAAAACAGATAATTCCAAACACCTTAACCCAGAGTTTTGCTCAGTGGCCTTTTCTCTTTATTCTCTTGATGGAAAACCCTCACTATTTGAAAAAATATCTTCGCCTCACATCATATGCCCCATTATAAAGTACCACATTTCCTGCTTCCTTTTCTTTTTGTTTTTGATAACCGTGGTGTCCGGACCAACTTGCGCGCACCTCGACTAATTACACGGACTTCTCACCAACAACAGGTACTAGGTAACTTTGTGCACCAAGGCTTAGATGGATGGGAAGAAATCACCTAGTGTTTTTGCCTCCACTTGGATTTGAACCTGAGCCCTCATGGTTCTCCTCCCACTTCATTGACGACTAGGCCACACCCTTGCGTGAGGCGTATGTAGCATTATGGTTATGGGTTCAATTAACTTTAAACGCGAAGCATAAATTAGCTAAAAGTGCAATAAATAGTAGAGATGAGCTCATAACTTTAAAAATATAATGGATTCAATGTCAATAACCTTAAAATTGAACCTATAGAGCTTAAATCCTGGATCCGCCTCCGTTTCAAGGAACATGAAACTAAGATTAAACCCAGATAGCCCTTAAATGTTTCTGTGTTTGCAGTTCAACATAAACATTGTTTTTCTTCCAATTAGAGCCTCCAAAAAGATTAAGTGGTGCTGTATATAGTGTAAGTAATCCTACTGGTTCACATAAAAAAAAAAAAAGTTTTTCTCTCTTCCTTTTGTTAATCCGTACGTTTTTTTCTTCCTTTTGTTAATTATTTCACTTTCTTCAATTGTTGGAGAGTTACATATGCTAGATCTGAATGATATACCCTCTCAATTTTATCTCCATATAACAAACACTTAAACAAAAAAAAAAAAAAAGTCACAATCAAAGAGATCACGGAAAAAACAGTAAGCCAAGTATAGCAATTCAACTAAAATTAAAACCGAAAATGCATAAGTTTTTCCCTTGTTTTGAGCCAAGAAAAAAAGTTAAACTTGAAAAATAAAGAGAAGTATGAAAGAGGGAAAGCTGACCATTGTGAGTGAGAATTGGGGGATCGCTCGACACCAGAAACGCACGCCGTAGAGAAAGGAGAAAGGCACCTATTTGCTGTGGCGTCAACCTCGGTATTTACTCTCTTTTTTTTTTTTTTTTTTTTTTTATAAACTTTTATTTGTAGGCGTTACAACTTCTGAACTTACCAAAACGTATAGTTCCGCCAAACTTATTTATTCATGTGGCCAAAATATATTAGAATTTATACCCTGATTATGTATTATGTGTATAAATATGTATTTTATTTTTATGACAAAAGAATATGTAACTTGCTACTCTTTGAGTGCGCAGAGGATAAACTTCGCTCCTATATATATAAAGGTCATATTTTGTAAACTAAATCACCCAAAAGTTTGAAAATGTAATTTTCCCTTACAACTTTGTGAGAGTTCCTTTTTTTAAGTTTCTTGTTGGGAAACAAGTTCAAATGTTTCACTACTACAATAAATATCTGAACAACTACGTATATATACATCTTAAGGAGAAATATTTACGAAACGTGACGATAGTTTTATATTTACAAAACATAACATTACAAATCCTATACAAAACATGCTTTTAAAAAATATATATATATATATATATTTTTTAATTTTTTTTTTTAAAAAAATATTTTAAATTTTTAAATTTTAAAAAAAAATATTTAATATTTTTTAATTTATTTTCGCTCAAAATTGTATGTATGAAATGTGTATATCTTGCTCAAGGCTTAAAAAGTTCGCTCAAAATTTAGTGTATGAAAACAGTATGAAAAATGTATGAACTGTGTATATCTCATTCAAGGCTTTAAAAATCCGCTCAAAATTGTGTGTATGAAAACAGTATGAAATTTGTATTCCGCTCAAGTCTTAAAATTTCGCTCACATTTTTGTGTATAAAGTTCATGTTAGATTTCTGTAAAATTAATACAACTACAACAATATTGTATACAACTTTGATACAACATTCAAGACTTAAAATAATCGCTCAAATTTTTGTGTATGAAATGTGTATATCTTACTCAAGGCTTAAAAAGTTTGCTCAAATTTTATGTATGAAGTGTGTATATCTCATCAAGGATTAAACATTACACTCAAAATTTTATGCATGAGAATGGTATAAAATGTGTATATCTCGCTCAAGACTTAGAATTTCATTCACAATTTTCATATATAATGTTCATATTAGGTTTCTAGAAAATTAATACAACTACAATAACATTGTAACAACTTTCATACAATATTCAAGGCTTAAAGTTTTCGCTCACAATTTTGTATATGAAAATTATATTAACAATTTCGCTCATATATACACATTTCATACACAAAAATTTGAGGTAATTTTTTAAGCGTTTGAGCAAAAAAATAAAAATAAAAAATTTTAAAAAAAAAATATATATATTTTCTGGAAAAAAAATAAAAAATAAATAAAAATATATGAAAATCCGTCATGTTTCGTAGTATATCATTATGTTTAATAAATAAGAAAAACTATCGTAACGTTTCGTAAATATTTCTCCTTAACATGTATATATATATATGTAGTTTTCCCTTTAACTTATAACTAACTCACGAAAGAAAATAATAGCTTAAGTAATAAACTCAAGGGGAAGATGTCAAAAAATACTTACCTACTACATGAGGTATCCTAATTTTAATTAAGAGAAAAGACATCATTTAACCCCTGAACTTGGCTCGAAAATTCACTTTAGCAACTAAATTTAAGTTGTATTTATATACCCCCCTTAACAACTTTCATTTCAATTATTTTTCACCCTAAAAAAATAATACCACTCTCACAATGTGAGGTGTATTACACTCACGGCACGTCATTGCCACGTCGTTGCCACGCCATTGTCATGTCAAAAATTACCAACACTTCATTTTTTATTTTTCTTTTATTATTTTTTCTCTTTCTCTTTCTTCTTCTTCTTCTCCCTTTTCTCTTTCTTCTTTCTCCTCATCCTCACCCTACTTGTAGCAACCACTACACCGTTGCTGCCGCCACCACCGCAAAAAAAAAAAATCATTATTATTATCAGTCCAAATTGGACAAACTGCCCTTCAAAAAAAAAAGCATCACCATCATCTTTAACCCACACACAGTGGCGGAGCCAGGATTTTCATCCAGGGGGTTCAAAAATTCTAAAAGGTAAATACAGGAAGAAGTCAGGGGGTTCAACATCTACGATATATACATAACAAAATAATTTTAACTCTGAAAATACACTGTAATTTTTCGTCGAGGGGGTTCGGATGAACCCCTTGGAGCCAATGTGGCTCCGCCCCTGCCCACACCCACCACCCCCACCATCATCTCCCTACCAAATTTCATCCAATTCCTTCGCACATTAGTCCCACTTACACTCAAATTCGTCCAAATTGATTGTTTTGATTATTATTGTTGGATATTATTAGTTTTGACGAATTGCCCTTAAAAGGAAAAAAAAATCACCACCACCATCTTTAACCCACAACCACAACCACAACCACCACTATCATCTCCCCAACAAATTTCATCCAACTCCTTCTCAAATTAGTCCCACTTACACTCAAATTCGTCCAAATTGGTTGTTTTGGTTGTTATTATTGACCGTTATGATTATTATTAGCAACCCCATTTCTTCCATAACTTTATTTTTGAAAGAAAACAAAAATCAAAATCAAGAAACCAAAAAATGGTGAAAATGAAAAGAAAAGAATGATGAGTATAGAGAGAAAGAGGGATTTGTGAAGAAGAAGAAGGAGGAAGGTGGTGGGGCGGGGCTGTGGGGCATGGCAACGGCGGAGGGGGTTGTGAAGAAGGAGAGGATGAATAATGAGGTTGAAACAACGGGGAAGAAGGAAGAAGGGGTGGGTTAGAAGAAGGGAGAAAGGCTGAAAGGGTTAGGGTTGTGGGGCTCATCTTTTTTTTTTTTTTTTTTTTTAATTGTATAATAATATATATATATATATATATATATATTTTTTTTTTTTTTTGCCACGTCAGCATTTGAGGTTGTATTTAATTAAGATGAAAGTTGTTAAGGGAGTATATAAATACAATTTAAGTTTAGTTGCTAAAGTATGTTTTCGTGTCAAGTTCAGGGGTTAAATGATGTCTTTTCTTTTTAATTAATGTTAACCAAGACAGTAATTGGTCTAAGAGAAATTAACATATGGCCTGAACACATATGTTTTCAACAATAGCATTATATTAAAATAAATAAATTGCATGTTTGTTCCATTCAAATATTTTTTATGATTTACCAAAAGAAAAATTACCAAAATAAAATAAAATAATAGTTTGTGTACCATTTGAGAGTTTAATTCAATTACTAATTATTTCATTATAGCTTATGATTGTATTATAATTTATAATAAAATAATTTATATTTATAAAACAATCTTATCTAATTAATTTTGTATTGAAAATAAAAATGAGGCATAAATTATTTTGTGTTTTGAATTAATTTGAAATTTATAATCTTGTAAAAAGATATTTCGTACAGTACATAAATATTGTTTAACAATCTTTCTGTAACTCCATTTTAACTTACGAAAGAAAATAATAGCTTAAAGTAATAAATTCAAGGGGAAGATGTCAAAAAATACTTACCTACGATAAGAAATATCCTAATTTTACCCGTTATGATTTGGGGCCACTGATACCTTTTCGTAAGCAAACGGTCCCGTATTTAACCATAAAAAGAGTGACTCTCAGGACCTAGCTCAATCAGCAAAAGTTGAGTAACTTCTGACTGAGGTTACAAGTTCGAGTCCCGCACCGAATGAACTAGATCTAGTATTTAAGTGGAAAATAGCAGAAAAGCAGGTCCAAGCTCCGACGGTAGTAGTTGATCCTAAGGGGGCTCCAAATTAAACATTTTCTTACATTAAGGTAATCTCTTCATTTTTTGCTTATATATATTTGTAGAGGATCTGTTTCCAATATGCCTTTCCAATTAATTCTAAACATTATTTTGGTGTACAACTTTGTAGTTTATTCTTCTGTTATATATACTCAAAAATAAAACACATGGCTTTACGGGTGCAATCAAAGAGGAAATATGCTACGACTTTCTTGAATAAATTGTACTAATTGTGAAGTGCAGCTTTTCATTAATTCACACTGTACAAAAAACAAAGTTAAAGAAATGGATACCAAAGCAGAAAGCAAGAAAATCCATTAATTAATACTAGTTTAGAGCCTGTTTGGATGGGCTTATGCCTATAAGCTGCAAACAGCTTATAAGTTGTTTTTAGCTTATAAGCTGCTTTAGATAAGCTAAGTCAAATGGGCCCAAATATTTTTTTTTTGAGCTTATTTTAAGCACAAAATGACTTTAAGCTGGCAGTCAAACACTCAAAAAAGCTGAAAACAGCTTATAAGCAACTTATAAGCCAATCCAAACGGGCTCTAAATAAGGAAAGAAGCAAAGAACTCAGCAATCCAATTGTCACAGTAGCATCACTGTTTATAGATGGCAGAGGGGATTGCAGTTATTTTTCACTTTCCTGCAATATCTTTACAGCTATAATAATCATTTTCAAGCCTCCAGCTCTGTTCTCTCTACCAAATTATCCATTTGTATAGTCCCAAATTCAGTATAGATTACACCAAACTGACAAATGAATGAAGGGAAATAACTATCTATTAGAGCTGCTACTGTTGTTTCTGCAGACTCTATTTCTGCGGTGCCCAGCTTTCTACAGTTTTGATCCTTAAAAATTTTCTCAACCCAAATGCAGACTAATCACATATCTCCATCTTGGAGAAGGAGAGAATATCTTGACACAACGTAGCATTTGGCATTGAATAATCATCCACATCTAGCAGTGGTATCTGCAAAATAACCAAAAAAAAAAAACTAAAATTTAAGACCTCCTAATCAAAAGCTAAAATTAAAAAACAACCTCGAAAAGGATGTAGAGAGATAATCTACTTGAGCAGCTCTTAGAATGATTGAATCTGGTAGCAAATCACTTTAGAGCCAAGAATCATTTCCCATCACATTAAGGAAATAATGATTTCTGTTATTCAAGTCAGTATTAATTGTCTGATCTGTTATCTATCAGGTTTTCAAATGAAGTATATGGCATGCAGTTGGCATACAAGCTAGACGGGAAATGTAGCACCACATGACAGTCATATAAGGGAAATTTGTTAATCATCATTCAGGACTGCCTTCACTAAGAGTCTTAATGATCACTTTGAGTTGTCACGGGACCTAACTGGACATCAAACATCAATTGCAGGATGGTACTGTGTTTAATTGAATGTTAAACAATGACAGTGAGACGGTACCGTGTATGATATTAATAAACTTGTACAATCCAAGAAACAGCTAGAAAGTGCACAAATGACATTCAAGCAAATTACAACTGAAATATGTTGGAAATTCAAACAAATTATAACAGTTGGCACTTTGGCTGCTTAGCTTATATAGAAGTCGTGTTCTTCTCATACTCTCTACTTACATGCATACCCTAACTTCCAAATAATGTAAAAAAAATTGAAGATATCGCTCCATGGATTTAACTTTTGGATGAAAAAGTCAAGCGCTTAGCGCATGACACATTTGTCAGCCTTCTGAGGGTTCAAAGTCCGTTTTCATCTACGTATATTTTTGGAGAGGATAAGATGATCAATTGACTCCAAAATCTATTGGTTACCTCTAACATTAATATAAATTGTCAATTTACTATTATCACTACATTCAGATGATTTAGAACTGCACATATATAAAGAGGTAATGGGTAGATTTTGGAGCTAATTAATGAATCTTATCGCCCATAGAAATAATTTATAGACGAGAACACACTTTGAACCCTCAAAACATCTGAAAAAAATGTAAGGCACATGACTTCTTGTTAACGTAAAATTTACATTGTTAAGGGAAGGTAACATTTTTGCAGATCATTTTTAAATTCGGGCACTATATGCATAGTTCAAAAAAATAGAATACAGAATACACGGCCCTTATAAATTAGCTACCAAAGCGCAATTGGATCGACAAATCATGTAAACCTCTACCGGAGTTAAGGGGCTGGACATAACGGACAAGTCAGGGATCTCTTATTGAGAATCTCATTTAAGAGGCTCATCTTGAGAGAATTGTGCAATAGCAAACTTGATAGGGTCTGGAACGGCAAGAGCTTAAATTCACCGAAGAACAGCAAACCTAGATATCACTGCAGCACTTTGGTCCAATATGAAGATCTGACAAGAAAGAGACACAGTACAAAACTGAAACATTTCACTTTAAGCAGCCAGTTTCTCCCTCTAAGGCTAAGTGCATAGGAAATGCGCTTGAGAAGATGGCAGTTCTTACTGGAAAAAAGACTTTTACTGAAAATCAAGAGTCAAACTTTTTATCCACAGGATAAACCTGAAGTGAGAAACAGCCATGCGGGTCTGAGCCATCTCATAATTGAGAATCTAATGTAGTGGATTGGTGGATCTCTACTTAATGAGTAATCAAGTGTGCCAAGAAACAAATCTGCCAAAGACTCATTTTAAAACAACAGAAGAAACTGGATAATTAAGGAAGTTGGGTAGCCTCAAAAGGTATGCAGAATACAACCATATTTACTTTGGATCAACTAAAGCTCTACAAGTCATGGAAAAGTTTGAAATCTGATATTTCAATTTCAAGCTACAATTATCCTTAAAAAGAAAAGGGTGAGTGTGAGTGAAGCAAAAGCATTAATTTCTTCTTGCAAATACGCAGTGTGCACCAATGAAGGTGCATATTTACTACAAATGTAACATCTTCAGTAGAGAATAAAGACAGAAAGCTCTGAACTTGCATTACTTGGACATGATTTAGCTTCTTAGCGACACTCGAGGAGAATTTGATTACGTCTGTTAGGTGCTTTAATTAGTTAAGTGCCAGGCCAAAAATAATAGGAGTACTAAACTACTCTAGATCTATCACTACTATCAATATTTCTCACTCCAACCACTAAAAAAATATATGATCTCATTCTCAGAGAGACTAAGAGGCTACCTGGAATAGATGATCATCTTGAAACTGGCTTCTGAAGAAGAGCCGTCAAATAAACTTCCCCATTCTTCACACCACTAGCATCATTCTTATTTGCAACTGCCCACTTCACCTTCTTATAGTTCAATTTCCAGATCAAGGGTTGAAAAACCTTAACAAGATCCTCTCTTTTACTAAAGAAATAATCTAACCAGAGGTACCCACCACCCCTCAAAACTCTATCAACATCAAAAAGCAAGAACTCCATCATAGTCAGAGGAATCCACCTATTCACAGCATGCCCACATCTCACAAGATCCACCACCCCATCAAACACAGGCAGCCTTTGCTGCAAAGGCACATGTAATGGCACTAATCCCCTAAGTGCTACAGTCTCACTATAAGGGGCACCAAGATTCATTGTTGTGGTCACAACAGTCACATTATTCAGCTTCATTTGTGCTGCAAAAGTACCTGTACCACCACCAATATCAAGTGCCAGCCTAATCACACTTTTTGATGACTTAGTTAGCTGAAGAAACTGTGGGATTGGGAGATCTAGATCTGATTTATAACCCAAGTATCTTGATTGCTCAACTTTCATATCAAATCCCATGTTGGGATTAGACCTAGACAAACAAGAAAAGCTCTTACAAGTGTAACTATTCCACAACAAAGCCTTTTCAGGAATTGTAGAAAATGGGGTTTTAGGTAGTGAAGTGGGAACACTAGAAGGTGTTCTTGAGAAACATCTCCTCCTTGGTAAAGGGTGGCAACCTCTAAGGATAAGTGACTCAGCTACAGAAGAATCTGAGGGGCAAAGTGCAAAAGGTGTATAGTTCATGTACTGATGAAGCAAATCAGGATTATCTTTACAAGAAGAACCAATAGGTGATAGATGAGTGTAAAGTAAGAGGTCAGAAGGAATAGTAAGTGAAGATTTCTTGGTTTTAGCAGATGGAGGAGTTTGAGGTTGGAGGCGCGTGAGGTGGTTAATGGTGGCGCGTATGGTTTGAAGTTGATGAAGAAGGTGGTCAGGTACAGGTGGAGCAACAGGGGGTTTTGATTGGATATTAGAAGAAAGGTGATACAAAGATAGAATGTTGGTAGCGACCATAGCTACCAAAAGAAGCAAGTTTAGTCCCATTGTGAACCCCATTTTTTGTTTTTTAGGGTTGCTCCTGCAAGATTTTCTGGGTTGCTGATACACTTTAAAGAGTGTAAAAGATCAAGAAAAGCATAAAGTTTAGTGCTTTATGTTACTACTACCGACACAGTGAGGTTTACATTAAATGTAGGAGTTTTGTATTTAGATCTACGAACAAGGACATCTTTTTTTAATAATGTGTGAATGTTTTGTTTTGATCTGTGATGGGAGTGGCCAATTGGGATGTGGACTTGTATTTTTTGAGTCAATATATTTTAACTTGGTGTTTCAGCAATAGTAGTATTTTACTTGTTAATGTGGTTTGGTGAATCTTAGATGTGTTATTATAAAATGATCAAGTGGAGTTTTGGAGGCACGTGAACATGGGATTCTTTTCATTTCTACTCCACATTATTGCTCGCGCATTCTATTTTTAGCTTATGGGGATATTTTCTAGAGTGAACACCTAATGTTTCATGTAACTTTGTTAAGGATCATTTGGTTCCAAACCAATTATACATGAATTATAATCCGAAAATGATGAGCAAGCTTAACTTTCTATATATGAGAGTGCAAAAGTTAGTATCAATATTTTCAGATCAATTTTGAAAAATTATTGCAGGTAACTGGCCAAGTTAAATGAAATTAATAACTTAAAAAATAAGACAAATAACTTCATGTAATTTCTTTAACTTATTGCCAATTCTTATGGTTTCTTGGAAGTTAATTTTATGTTCAATATTAATTCACTAAATTCAATCTAAGTTGTAACTAAACTATTAAGTTTTTAACCAAAAAAAAAAAAACTATTAAGTTATATCATTCGATTACATTTGATTTCAATTATCTATTTAAGCTATTAATTTTTATATTTTAATTTCGTCCAACGTTTAATCTTAACAAGCTATTGTTTGCAACAATTTTTTTATGTGCGGAAAAATAACTGCAAATCACAAACAAAATATGTTGAAATTGAGATTTTATTGATGAATATTGCCGGTACAAATCTGTTTATTCCCTTGATTCTTCTCTCCGATGTATTTGATCTCCAAGAACGCCATACATTATTTGATGCCTTTATCTCACGGTGAATATCCAATTTACAACATTTCAGGGCAATTTCAGTTTCTCACCGAGATTTTTAAGATGTCTTTTCAAGGGAATATGTGTCCCTTTATATAGGCGTGAACTAGAGGGTAAAGTAGTCTCCAAGTCCTAACAAATACTGGACTCAACTTGTTGAATCTCACAAATTTTTGATGTCAACAACTACATTTTAGGTTTAGTTGTGACAAGTCAAACTTCTAAAGATAAGTCGGGATTTGCTTAATATGTCTTCCGAACATGAATTTTTTACATCTTAATTGTGAGTGTCTAAATTACTTTTAAAGTGGTTAAATTTAAAAAAATAAAAAATAAAAAATCTAAACTTAGTGGTCGTTTAGAAGGTTGAATATCCCAGAATTAAATGCATTTGATTAACGATATAAATTTACTCCTAAACTTAACTCTAAATATCTCACCTTATCTCATCAAATTGAAATTATTTTATACTCCCTCCATTCACTTTTACTTGTCCAATATTCAAAAAAATAGATTTTCACTTTTACTTGTCCATTTTCGCATATCAAGAGAAAAACAATTTCGTTTTCATGTTTTAACTGAGCATTAATTATTCAATTCAAATAATTTTTTAAATCCATTAAGATTATACACCAATTAATATGAGCATCATGATAAAATATGTACTTTATTTATTATTTTTTAAGAATGTGCAAAATTTATAGTGGAAAAATAAAAATAAACGGGAGAAATAGTAGTCTAAGAATTATAATCTCTCGATAACATAGTCCGCGAACCAAAAGAGCCCTTTAGCTCGTAAAGGGGTTACAAAATTGCGCCCTTGGTTGGCCTAGTTGTACAGAAGGAACCGGATACCCACATAACAAAGTGCCAAAGAGTTTAAGGGTTGTCACTCAAAAATCGCGTCTTCAAAACGCTGTGTGTCCCTCTTCTTCTTTTCTCATATTTTTGCTACAACTTGGTTACTTCCCAAAAGATGGTAATCTCACATACCCCCTGTTTCTTTCTCTACGCTTTTCTTAATACAATTTTGGATGAATGCCATTTTTGTAATCTTGAAGACTATTTCTTCTCTTTAGGGTTGTAGCAGTTCCAACAATGGTTACTTCTCTTTGTTTTCCTTACTCGCTTTATGTCAAATTCTTGTATTTCATCTATATTGAGTTATGTTTTTTTTTTTCGATATTCATCTTAAATTTGTTAACTTTTAGGGTTGTTCTAACTTTTTTGGGACAAAGGGTAAGGGAGATAACTGGGATTGTATGAATCTGTACTTCTGTAGTGTAACTTGGGCTGAAGTTGGAAAAGAATTGCATTTTCTTTGATTTCTTTTTTAGGTTTTACCTGTAATGCATAAGGATTTTGTTTATTGACTTCTAAATTAGTTTATCAATTCTAGCAAAGCTTAATTGTTGGATTATTGTTAGAATCTAAGTTCTGCGGACTCTTCACTTTCGATGCCGCACCCGTGTCGGATTTTCCAAAAATAACAAACTTTGGGAGAATCAGACACACACCTGTTAACATTTTTGAAGAGTCCGAGCAACGTAGGTTAGAATCAGTGGTTAACTTTGAAGCTTTTCTTAATACAATTTTGGTTGAATGCCATTTTTGTAATCTTGAAGACTATTTCTTCTCTTTAGGGTTGTAGCAGTTCCAACAATGGTTACTTCTCTTTGTTTTCCTTACTCGCTTTATGTCAAATTCTTGTATTTCATCTATATTGAGTTATGTTTTTTTTTTTTTTTCGATATTCATCTTAAATTTGTTAACTTTTAGGGTTGTTCTAACTTTTTTGGGACAAAGGGTAAGGGAGATAACTGGGATTGTATGAATCTTTAGTGTAACTTGGGCTGAAGTTGGAAAAGAATTGCATTTTCTTTGATTTCTTTTTTAGGTTTTACCTGTAATGCATAAGGGTTTTGTTTATTGACTTCTAAATTAGTTTATCAATTCTAGTAAAGCTTAATTCTTGGACTATTGTTAGAATCTAAGTTCTGCGGACTCTTCACTTTCGATGCCGCACCCGTGTCGGATTTTCCAAAAATACACTACTTTGGGAGAATCCGACACACACCCGTTAACATTTTTGAAGAGTCCGAGCAACGTATGTTAGAATCAGTGGTTAACTTTGAAGCTTTTTACCTTGATACTTTTATGAAAATACATTTACTTGGTCAAAGGAAAATAAAATAAAAACTGAAGCTTGAAAATTTATGATCTGGTCTGTGATGAGAGATTGATTCCTTTTCTTTTGGCAATAATTGTAGGCTGACCCAGAATTGGAAGCTATTAGGCAAAGGAGAATGCAAGAGCTCATGGCTCAACAGGGCGCGGTAAATAGTGATCTCTGTATCTATACTTTCTGTTTTTGGAGTTGAGTTGTTATACCTTGTCAAGATTTGAACTTCACAATATCTTCACTAAAAATAGTTTTGGGCAAATAGGGAGGAAGTCAGCAAAACCCTGACCAGCAAAAAGCCCAGGATGAAGCTAAAAGGTTTATTTTCTTGTAGCTCATTTGTTCGAAACGTTGTCATCCTTAGTAATGTAGCTCTCGCTTTCAATATTTGATATCCACTATAGAAGCTATTGATGTAGGGAGGCTGATGAGCGAAGGCAAGTGATGCTTACTCAGATTCTGACTTCTGAAGCAAGGGCTAGAGGTAGGTGCATTTTGTGAATTACTATTTTCCAAATATTTGATGTCTTAATTTGTATGGCTTAAGAACTGGCTTCTTGTTTTTTATATTTAATTTCGTGTTTATATTTAGATATATGTATATCTATTCTTGGTAGATTGGGTGGAGTAGTTAGTTTCTTAATATTCTATTTCATCTCTTTGAATCTTCAGATTAATCCACGGTAGGAGTCTACAAACTTCAGAAGCATCTTCTTTGAAGTTAACACTATTTTGATAAATTTAACACTTTCTTATTTAGTTGCTGGTCTTTAGAATCTACTCAACATCATTAAGTAAATGTTAAAAGTCTTTTCCAGTGATGCAACTTGTCTAAGTCTTCTAGAAGGGTTAACCAAGCCCCCACAATTGGTATATCTTTTCGACTCATAAGGTTTATGCACTGACTTCAGTTCATGACTTACATAAACTTACTCTAATACTAGTATGTATGTAATTCTTTTATAAATTTAAGTAAATCAAAAGATTTGAAGACATCTGCTTCAAGTCTTTGAAGAGTCCGAACAACATAGACATAAAATGACCTTGTGTTATGCCCCCAAACCAGGGAGTAGGGGGTGTTATTGAGACCTGACCTAGTTAACTGGCCTGCTGAGTGAACGCTTATTTAGCTGACTGAATACTATTTAATCATACTTTTAAGTCAAAGAGACAAACAGTAATAATACTGGAAAAGCTGCCTGTATGCCTCCCAAAACATGTTGAAACAGAGTATCTGAAAACCCACTAGCTAAGTAAAAATCACGAGTCTCTAAAAGAATACTGAAAAACACTTGCGGTGGGAGAGTAGACTGACATTTCCCTGTACATGGTGACAGTTTCACGTACGCATGGCACTGTGTGAAATCTATTTAGAAAATGTTTTATCAGTTAAACCAGTTTTAAGAATATTTTCAGATATCGGTTTTAAGTAAATTCTCAGTTTGCCAGATTCAGTTACAGTATCAGTTCAGATTTAGTTATGAATTTGCAAATCATCGTACTTTTCTGTAATTCATGTTTTCCTCGGTATGTCTTGCTCCACCATCTAGGGATACTCCACAAGACTTCGGAGAACCCTGTAAGTCGGTACTTAGCCCGCAAGGGCCCACTTCTTTTTTGGATGCAGACACAGATACCACTAAGCCCAGGTCACCAGGTAGGATCGGTATCCAGCTCTCTACTATTCATTTCGTGGGAGAGGTTACTCAGTCAATTCAAACAAGTATTCTGGGAAATGTGCCGAAGACTTTTCTTTTTTAAAAGATTTTTTAGTATTCTTTTAGAGGCTCATGACATTGACTTAGCTAGTGGGTTTTTTTCCCAAGATATTCAACCTGACATGATTTAATATATTTCCGACATTCTTTTTTCAGGATTACTATGAGTGTGCCTCTTTATCTTAAAAGCATGTTACATAGTATTCAATCAACTAAATTAGGGTTCACTCGGCGAGTTTGCTAGGTCGAGTGCCAACCACGTCTTACGCCAATTT
The DNA here is from genome assembly GCF_019175385.1 of Lycium barbarum. NCBI lineage: Eukaryota > Viridiplantae > Streptophyta > Magnoliopsida > Solanales > Solanaceae > Lycium > Lycium barbarum. The sequence continues at coordinate 78,526,631 of NC_083348.1, read as the reverse complement.
GGGGGCGTGACACAATGCCCCCTTTTCTGCCTTTTGCTCGTAGAATAGCATAGCCTGTCCCCCTGTTTGTCCAGATTTTGACAATACCAGATTGTCCCAATTTTCCATTTTAGCTTCTTGTACATATATATATATTTTTTTTTTTGACAATGTTAACATAGCTTCTTGTACATATTAGCAATTCAACTTTACAACTAAGAATGTATGTTGTGGTGTTTCTTGAGGGAAAAGTTGCCCTAAGTTTGGTTTTGAAGAATATATATAGGGAAAGTTGTATCACGACGAGTCAAATTAGTCTTGTGTTCCGTTTTTGTTGTATGTGGTGTGAATATAGAACTGTTTGTTTTTGATAATGATAACATTTATATTAATATACACAGGTATACTACACAGAATGTGTAGTCCCCCTCAAAAGTGTTCACTTACAAAAAGGGTTCATATATCCTTAGCTAGTTAACGAACTGTCTATAACAACAAAAATATCTTCAGTTTGTGTTAGTAACTCCTGTTTACACCAAAAATAAAAAAGGCCTAAGCAATTCATCTTGAGCTTCTGAATATTGCAGCTCTTGTTCTCAAAACATCTCTGATTCCTTTCTGCCCGTAAAGAGTCCATCTGGAGATCCAATTTGACTGCGGGAATATTAGATCGAGTCTAGATTCAATACTCCATGCTTTATATATCTGCATGCAAGTTGGTTGATTTTTGCGGGTTCTCTTTGTCGAGTTGAAACTACATAATCTAATCTGTGCTGGAGTCAGTCAACTAGTAAGTATAATGTTTTACAGTTAAACCTATCTATAACAGTCATCCGCTATAATAACATTTCACTATTTTTTTCTGAACAGTTAGCATATCTATTATCAACAAAGAAAATAGACCAAAGGTGTACTTTTCAGTAGTAATTACAAGTAGTAGTTAGAGAAAGCAAAATCTACCACCTACACCCCTATAAACAATCTAGAATACTAGCTAAATCCTCTGCCTCTTGGGGGAATTCATGAATACATCAAAAATAGAAAAACACTAGACAATTCATCTTCAATTTCTGAAAGGTGATACTCTTATCTTCAAAACATCTCTGGTTCAGCCGCTCCAGATTGTCCACCGGATGCAAAGTGGAACAATCTTCCATCTCTCCCTGTGACCAGAAAAATTACCATCTCCGTTCCAGCAAGCCAGAACATCAAGGCATAGTCCAATTGAGCCCTCTCAAATTGATGAAGAACTGCCAAAGTTGTTCAGTCACTTCTCAGAGAAGGAAAAGATTTTTTACTAAAGCGGCCTAGTTTTCCTTGAACTGACTTTTGTATTATGTTATATTATGTGTTCTCTATGACAGCATCTCGCTATATCAGCCAAAAAATATACAGATAAACGACGCTATTAGAGAGGTTTGACTGTACCTTGGAGCTTAACAACTAACAAGTGAAAAATATTTCCTTATGATGGTGTTTTACATCTTCAACATATATAGGCTCATTCATGATTGGTGATGCATATTTGATATCTTGAAGTGATCCTTCCAAGAAAAAGAAATGGAGTTCTGTAGATCACAGACATTCTGTCTGTAGAGGTTGTTAAAGATCTCCACATGAACACTTGTAGATTTTACCTTACTTATAAAACATTAACTCTCTTGCAGAACTGGATATTATATCCTGTCTTATCTAATGGTCGGGTGTAATAGTTCTTGGCCAAGAAATTGGTTATTGCCTTTATTTTGTTATGTTGGCACTCTATTTTTTTTAAGTAGTTACTCTATATACAGCTGTTACTTTCTCAAAAGAAAAAAAAGTAGGTACTCTATATGGTTGATCTATTGCTCTAGTTTGCAAAGATTATAACCAGAAAAATTGGTAGTCTTTGCTCTTTCCATTTTTTAGTTTTTTCGGCTTTGTCTTGCCATAACAACACAATGAAGCAATATCTCCGGAATTCCATTCTCTCGTCAGTCTCATGTTATAAGCAGTTATATAGTGTGAGATTACAGGGATTTGTGGGTTGGGAGTTATAAATATTAGCTCATAATTCTGCAAGTCCCTATTAAAGTTTGGCCTCTTTTTTCTTCTCCTCACTTATTATAATGACCTGTGGTCTGGATCTCATTTTTGTATGCGCAGTTGCTCGAATTGCTCTTGTGAAGCCTGACAAAGCCAAAGGAGTGGAAGATGTTATACTCCGAGCTGCCCAATATGGGCAGATAACAGAAAAGGTAAGTTCTGTTCTTATTTACTTCTTTCCTTTAATCTTTTCCTTCTATCTGATTATGTGTCCTTACTGCCTTGGGTGGGATGATGTTTACATATGCAGGTTTCTGAGCAGAAACTTATAGAACTGCTTGAACAAATTAACACCCAAACTACGAAGCAAACAAAAGTAACAGTAAGTCGCTCTTCTGCTCAACTTTTTGATCCTTTTTGGTTTGTAAAGCCGAGCCTGAATCTTCTTGCATGCTTGTTCTGACCACTTCTCAGATCCAGAGGCGTCGCAATGTTCTTGAGGACGATGATTGAGTGATTCGGCATATGACAGGCATGATAATATAGTGCTCTATTTGTAATTTATATGAGACGCTTGATTGTGGTGTGTATTGTAATACTCACAATTTGTCAAACTCTTGAGTAGGAGTGTTCATCGATCGGTTTGGTACGGTTTTGAAAGAATTCGATTTTCAGTTTCAAGAATGTTATACCGATATCATACCAAATTTATTATTCGGTATGGTTCGGTTTTTTGCTTATCGATTTCGATTTTTGTGGTTCGGTAATTTCGGTATGCTCTTAAAGATATGTCTTATCAACCAAATTTGGTCTAGACAATTAGAACTTAGTATCGTGATTCATGAATTGATATAGCAAAAAAGTTATTGTTACCGTGGTTAATAGTAAATAAATTGCACAATAATTATAAGATATAGCAAAAAAGTTATTGTTAGCAGAAGTAGAAGAGATCATGAACAACAGTTTATTAGTCACATAAAGAGTGTTGGGTGTTTATGTTCACCTCAGCCGAAGCAACGGAGCAGTCAAATTAGCTTCAAAATATAATATTTGAACCATTGAGATGTATGAGCACTGTGCATATGTTTGGTACCAATGTCGGTGACTTTCTCATACGATTATATGCCTGAGAATGACATATCGGTTCAGTGTGGACGATTAAGGTTTTCTGGAAGGCTCTCTTTTGTATAGTATTGGTTTGACTAGTTATCGTTGCTCAATCTTAATTCAAAGGGGGTGTACATAACTGGCCAGATGTAATTTGCGGCAATTAGTGTCATTTTCAGGAATCTGTCGGCCACTTTGACGTGTTTTGGGTTCTTTCTTTAGACATGAACATATCAATTCGCTGGATATCTTGTCACCTTCGCTACTGGCTGGTTGGTTTTCAGTTTATGGACCAAAATTTTCCTACACCTACTGCTATTTCATCACAGAATAAATTGCATGAATTGCTGTTCAAATGGGCTGGTCTTTAATTTTTTTTCCCTTTAGCAATCAGACTTATATCTTGGGATGCATAAGTTTTTTAGTCATGCGGGACATAAGTTGTGATATATTATAATGCGAAAATATAAATTTATTCCTTACGAAAAAATTACTAGTATTTATTATGAGGGCCAAAAATTAAAGGCCAACACAAAATAGGGAATAAGTGCCGGTGACCCCTATTTCATCACCTCACCTATCAAGCCCTTAATATATCTCTCTCCAATCATAGCCTGGAATTCAGCTATCCGCCACCCAGTCCTTCCATTGTTCTTAACCTCTCTATTCCCTTTTGATAATAAGAAGAAAAAAAAACGTTTGACACATTTTTGAGGTTTAAATGAGGTAAAGTTCTTTGTACCTTTCTAAATGTATTCACTTTTTGATCTAAAGTCACGAGTAGTAGTCAATGTCTAATCTTCTCAAGGTGCAGATTTTTAATAAAAAAAGGAAAATATTATGAAAAGTTGAAGTTTAAACGAGTATTCGCAAGTTAAAATTAAGTGTGAACATTAATTTCATTTGGAAAAAAGTCGTGAGTGAAAATTATCAATTTACTTGAGAGAATTATAACCAAAAGAAAATTGTTGACTTTCAATAACACCTTCACATACTGTGCTATACAGATTTATCATGTGAGTGGAAGTTCATACAAAAGTAAATGCACAAAAGAAGCTTAGAAAGTTTAACATTTAATATAGATTTTAAAAAAAATTGATCTTATATATGTAATGTAATTTTCAGGCTAAGGAAGTTCGGATGACCCCTTCCGTCCCTTCGCTTCACCATGCATACAGTTTACTGGCATAAGGCACATTGTCCCCCCTTGTTTGTTCTAATAAGAGTGTTGGAGGCTGACAAAGATGCAACTCGTTTGTTAGGCTAAAAAAGCCATTATGTATTTTGGATTGTAACCCTCTTATTTAAGCTAGAACAATCTTATGCTAGCAAACAATCTTATGCTAGCAGTAATGCCAGATACTCCAGTTGTAATGATGCATAATATATATAAATAAATAAATGAATGCTTATTTTACCAACAAAAAGATAGGCGCGTTGTCGATTTACAATCAGTTGCAATATTCAGTACATTTGACGAATGCGTTTTGACATTTCTTAAAACGAGCCAATAGCAAATTACTATGTAATTTTAATAGGCAAACTTGCATATTTATATTACTATTAAAATAATTAGTCTATGTTTGCATCCTTTACTGTCTAACTTATTCTTTTGACAGCTAAACAATGTCAATATCATCTCATTTATTTAATGATTTAATATAATGAAAACCCCACAAATGTCCTAAATCTTTCACCTAATAAACACTAATTAAGAGTTGATCCCATGTGGTACAATCATTTACAGACTCAACGCCTATCATAATTTGTTGGGACCCATAGCTAAAATCCAAGAAGACCGCGTGGCTTTTGTGATCAGATAATATTACGTGTTTTAACCAAAAAAATAAGAAGATAATATTACGTCTGTTGTAAGAATATAAAATTTATAATTTCTATATATTAAATCATTTTTAAAAATTACTATAAAGTTTGAACTAAGATTATGAGGAGATTAGAATTATTAATTATTAAATTTTGTTAAACAACGTACAGTAAACGGTACATCCGCTCTTAAGGAATCAAAGAACGGAAAAGGGGAAAAGTATGGCCGTGAAACACGACTGAATCAAAATAATTATGGACAACAAGGCCGCGTTTGGATGCGGAAAATAAACAATGTGACGGGGAAACAGAGCATCAAACAACTTTCCCCAAAATCCAAATAGACAGATACTGTCGCCTCCTCCAAGGCCGCGTTTGGTTGCCAAAGAACAAAAATTTATATAGTTTCTTCCTTTTGGGAGCCTGAGGAAATATGAGTTAGTAGGCGTTTGACCATTCAATATGAAATCATGATTTCATATTTTTGATTTCAAATCCGTGTTTGTTTATGTAATTTTCCTGAAATTTCAACTTCAACTTCATATTATGATTTCAAATCTCAAATTCTCTAAAAAAGGTATAATTTGGGATTTCAAATCATGATTTCATTTTTTTTAAAATGTAAAAATTGACCTGTAAGTTTATATTTTATAAAATAAGATCCATACTCGGTAGATATATTTACTAACCATTTATATCAAATATTAAAAGATATGTAAGTTGGTAATATATTTATAACAATTTTACTCTTAACGACCATTTATCAATTGCATTTACTTCTACCAACTCATGTTCAATGTTCCTTTATATTGAACTAAAGTTCAATCAACTGATGTTGTATTTTTTAGAAAGGCGTTCTAACATATTAATTTTGTTATGAACTATGATTTGCTCATTTGGTAAGATTGTATAAGAATTGAGAAAATTTTGATGCTTTTCACAACTTGTAGGGTTTTTATATCTATGAGAAAAAATACAACTTAAAAAATTCAAATTACATGTCCAAACAGTACTTCAACTTCAAATCATCATGATTTCAAATCACTGATTTCATATCATGATCAAATGGCTCTTTAGAAATCTGAAACTGTAGTGCGTGACTATGAGTTATATCAATTCTATTAATAACTTCTTGTTGAGGGGAATTGGTAAATAATTTCTTGCTGGAATTAGATATCTTCCCCAATATTATAGAGTAAAACAAGCTGAGAACCATAAATCATACGAATGTCTTGATGAAACCGGTTTGCAATTAAGAGTCTGTTTGGATGGGCTTATGCTTATAAGTTGCAAACAGCTTATAAGCTAAAAAATAAGTTGGGTAGTCTAACTTTTTTTTTTGGCTTATAAGCTGCTTTAGATAAGCTAAGTCAAATGGGTCCAATTATTTTTTTGAGCTTATTTTAAGCACAAAATGATTTTAAGCTGGCCAGTCAAACACTTAAAAAAATTGAAAACAGCTTATAAGCAACTTATAAGTCAATTCAAACGGGCTCTAAGTGTAAAAACCTATATATATTCGTGTACTTTTCCCATAATAATTTATTTCTTTAAATAGATATTAAAATATTATATGTGCACACGTTAATCAGCATATGATGTGACAGTCGATAATTTTGGGACATGGGAATTACGTACATTAAATTCGAACTTGTGATTGAATGCACACTGTATTCTCAATATATTGTTAACATTATAATATTATATGCGGGTCCTGCCTTGAAAAGAAAAGAGATAAGAGTCAAAAACACACTCCAACTATCATTATTTTTTGAGTTTCATACCTAAACTATCAGAAGGTTGAGAAAACTATCTAAACTATCATTATCTAGTTTACAAAACACACCTCAAATTATTCTTGAATTGCATGTGATCTACACACCTCAAAATATTGGCAAGTGTTGTCCACGTGGATAAATAATGTCACAATGACACTTACATGGAAATTAAAAACAAAATTATTTGCTTTAAAAAATAAACTGAAAAATAATAATTTTTGTAGAAAAATATCAAAAATTATAGAAAATAAAAAAACAGTTTAAAAAATGGAAAAGTTATTTTAAAAAAAAATCAACTTTTCCATTTTTTTAAATCTTTTTTTTCTGACTTTCTAATTTTTTTGATATTTTTTTTCAGTTTTTTTTTTTAAATCCAGATTTGTTTTTTTTTTTTAAATGCTGATTTTTTAAAAAATAAAAAAAATAATGCAGTCTTTTTTAAAAAATATATAGTTTTTTTTATAAAAAAATGTTATTTTTTATTTTCTATGTAGGTGCCACCATAGCATTACTTATGCCATGTGGACAAATATTTTGAGAAAATTTCAGCTTCACTTGCCTTTTGGAGAGTGAGTTCACACAGTTAGTTCAGGTGTGTTCTGCAAACTAGATAATGATAGTTCAGGTAGTTTTCTCACACTTATGATAGTTTAGGTATGAAACTAAAAAAAAAAGTGATAGTTAGGATGTGTTTTTGACGTTTATCTCAAAATAAAATGTTAATTTATATATCAACTGGATTTTATGTATATGTGTGACTCAATTAAAGGATAACTCCGTAAAATATGACCCTTTTTTTTTCGTTATCCCAATTGAACTTCTTTTTCCCGTTAATTCACGTCTCCTTTGGTCTCATCTCTAACTATTCTTAATGTATTATAAAATTCGAGTCGAGTACACTTGTTTAGTATTACAAACTTCCAATATACAGGATGATAGATACTATCGTGACCTCTTCGTTGCATCTGATATTGTTACTTAGGTCATTTGCAAGTTAAAAACTTATTTGACCCGTACTCTCGCAAATATTTTTATTGCAATTTGGATTTTCATGTTGTACTTATTCAATGCTATGCGTATTAGTATGGGGATCATTGACCAATTACGTAAATCAAACAAGCAGGTAACTAGTGAAGATAATATAAGTATCATCTATTCATTACTTACGCTAAATCTCATCAATATATCGAATGCAATTTTGCTCGTTAGATTCGTGACAACATGTAATTAACAAAACTATTTATATTATGAACTTGTTTTGGTTAACAAACAAATATTACAATTGGGATTTAACTTATATATACTAAAATAGTGTAAAGAATAGTTTAACACATGATAATAAGTTACCATTTTTTATCATGTTGCATATTGTGCTTATCATATATATTTACTTTTAATTAACTACTTTATAAGTTACCTAATATGTAAATATTTTTATTACATTGACACCCTAATTGTTATACTCTCTCCATCTCAGATTATTTGTTTTTCCACATCCATAAAAAACCATTAATTAGGAGAGCTTTAAGCTATTTTACCCTTATTTGTGTCTTAAGATATAATTTCTCGTCATTAAATATTTACTATATTTATGTGTCATCTTGCGATGTTTGTAGCACCAAAAAACAATTACTGCTAAGGGCATGTTTGAAAAGCCACCCAGGTAATTAGAATTGGGTATAATTACAGAGTTTGACCTGTTTGTTTAATCAAGTAATTATAGAGTTAGGTAGGAATTGAGTGTAATTGAGAGGGTGTAATTACACTCTCCAATTCTTTAGGATGGGGGGGGGGGGGGGGGGGGGGTTGAGAACCATGTAATTACAAAGTTACTTTAGTTTGTTTCTTTTTTTGTTTTATTTTAATTTCTTTTTTATTTCAATTATTTCAATTTCTTTTTTATTTTTAAAATGTATTTTTCTTTTTATATTAATTATTCTTCATTTCCTTTCTTCTTATTCCCAACATTTACTTCTTGTGGTTCCATGTAATTGCTCGTATTTTTTTTATGCTTTTTATTTTATGCATTTAGCATAACCGTGTTATTATTCTAATTTTTGAAACTACACCTCTTAATATTGAAAAGAATGAGTCATTAACAAACTTGGCATATAACGAGTGACGTTATTAAAGTAGAATTTCGTTGTCAAAGAGGTTATAGACTTATATTTTCCCTTTCTTTTAAATTATTTACTTAAGTTATGCTGGAACTTACTTATGTAATGTTGGAATTTGATATAAGAGTATTATGTTCAACTTTTTTTATTTTGGATTTTGAATTTAGGTTATATTTTCAATTTTAAATTATTTGCTTTAGTACTATTGACTTGTTATTTCACATTGCATGCCGGTTATTTTTCACTTACAGTTGATGGTTTTTGTGTCAAATATTTGAATAATGTTGTGGCATTATATTTATAAATATTTTTTTTTCTAAAAAATCCAATCCATGACGTTCTCACATAAAATGTCTTCTTTTTAAGTTTTATATTTAATTAAAATTAAATATTATTAATTTGATATATATATATATATCAATTATTTTTTACAATATTAGTTAAAAATATATGATTATTAATTAATATATTTTAAAGAAACAACGTGTTATTAAATAACCAATTTAATATCATTTCTAAAGGCAAATATTTTTAAATATTAATTTTAAATTTTTTATACTTAAACTAACTGTGTAATTACACTTGTGCAACCAAACAACACGCTTGTAATTACACTGTAATTATGTTATGACAGATAAACAGGTCGTTGTAATTACACAGTAGTGTAATTACTAGGATGTATAATTACTACCCTAGTAATTACACCGATTCCAATTATCAGGTGGCTTTCCAAACAGGCCGTAAGGATAAAATGAGAAAAATAATTTATGTACAAGTATGTATGCAGAAATATTGTGCTCAATGTTTTGGGAAAAAAAAAACCAAGAGGGCCCCAATAAAATTGATCATTAATTAGCTCCCTTTGTCCCAATTTATGTGGCATACTTTTCATTTTAGTCTGTCTAAAAATGAATGTCATTTTTTTATATTTAAAAATAATTTAACTTTATGAGATGATTTATGGTCACATAAATATTTAAGACTTATTTTGGACCACATGTTTCAAAAGTCTTTCTTTGTTTCTTAAAGCTCTATGCCTAGTCAAATGATGTCACATAAATTGGGACAAACGTAGTAGTAATCTACTACCCGTACAAATCTACTACCCACTCCGATCCATTTTACTTGCCATGTTTTATTTTTATGTCCCTTGAGAAAATATTAACTGAAGGGTAATTTGACCAAATTATCCTTATTTATTATTTGATTCCAATTAATACTACTCTCTTTTTCACCATATTAATCTATTTCCACATTTATTGTACTTAATTCGTTCCAAAATAAGTGTCACCTTATCAAACATCATGCCTATTAAGAAATCAATAAATACAATGTGAAGTTTTATTAAACTATCCCTATTTATTACTCCATAGATGTTTTTTGAGAATGAACAATATTAAAGAAGACTACTTCTTTAATGCTAAAGACATAGTTGGAAACACTTGTCAATTTTTGTCTTGAATTTGTAGGACAATACTTATTTTTGGTCAATATTTTTTTGCTAAGATGATACTTATTTTGGGACAGAGCGAATATTATGTACGTACATTGTACAACTAGTTACAGCACGGGCCCAAGCATTATATATTTAAGGAAAAGTTACATATATGTATATAAAACATTAATATACAAAGAATAATTTGCTAGCTATTATTTTGGTGCAGCTATTTATGGAAATTTCTCTAGGTTTAATACTATTCACATATTTTATTTTGACACTGTCATTTAATTTATACTCAATTTTTAAATTTTTTTTGGAACGTTTACTCACTTCTAAACTAATCAGACATGCTTTCTCCCTAAAGTTCAGGCAAAAATGAATGAACTTCAGACATTTATTACTTCCTTCATTTTATTTTATGCGATATCATATTTAAAATCTTTAAAAAATTCATTTAAAGTTCTCATTTTTTTTAATAATATATTAACCCAAAAAAGTAACGACAATGACAAGGCTTAAAGGGACAAAATATAACTAAATTATTTTTTTTACCTGTTTTAGCTTTAGTTAGGCATATCAAATGCCAAAATTTGATACTCAACTACTTTCAATTAACATAAAGTTCAAGTCCAAGAATGGGAGTACCTCCTTTTTTTTGCTTTTTTCAATCAGCTCAAAAATCTGATTTTCAAGCTTCCGGGAGAATATTATCACAGCCAATAGGAGTACCTTTTTATCCTTTGGGTGATGGGCTGACGAGTGATAACTCAAAAGTCTAATTAGGAGCATATGTGTTACTTACGTGTCAAAATTGGAAATTCAGTGGCTCCACCTCATTCAGTGACATAAGCGATACAGCATGCGCCCTCCAAAGGGCAAAATTGTCTCTAGATAACAATATAAGCCAACAGAACAAACAAGCAGCAATGCATATAAATAAAATTGAAATGACCAGAATGCCCTCAAATTGCCAAAGCAGGCATGTTGACCTGCACTTTCACTTGATGCCAAAATAAGTTATACTCCGTCCGTTTTAATTTACGTGAACTCATTTGACTGGGCACGGAATTTAAGAAAGTAGAGAACACTTTTAAACTTGTGGTGTAAAATGAGTCACATATATTTTGTGTGGCTATAAATCATTGCATAAAAGTAAATTGTTTCCAAATATAGAAAGGAATTATTTTTTTTAACACTAACTAATAAGGAAATAGATTCACATAAATTGAAAAGGAGGGAGTAGTAAAACAGAATAGAATATGAATGTACAGATGTTGAGCTCAATGTTTTCGATCAAAATAAAGTGGGCCCCAACAAAATCAGTACTAATCTATACAATTAAATTAGTGTATCGATTAATTAATGTAACTGTTTATTGTGCCAAGTAATGTACTTCTTTTTTCACACCTAAACAAGACCTTTCCCGTCTCTCTTCTTTCGCCTGTTCCATAGCCAGCCCCGAAGACTCACAAATTCTGTCACCTTAAAAACCAATCATATCAAGAATTACTGTCTCTTGCCACTTTCTTGTATTCCGGCAATGGAAAAAGAACCACTCCTCCCCTGTTATCTCAGCCCTAGAGCATCACCCCGCCCCACCCCTATCTCCCTATGCCCTTTACTTGAAAACAATGAAATTTCAGTCCCACCTTTAAATGTCCCTCTTACCCCTTCTGAACTTAAAGAACGTATTATTTTTGGTCCCCCTGATGCTAAAGACCTTCCCACTTCTTCATCTTCAGTCAATCTTGAAAATGATAATAATAATATTCAGAATTCTTGGTTGTTTGACCCAAATTACCCTACTTGGACTAAGAGTAATCTTCATAGGTCTAAAACTGCACCTGCTATGGCTGTTATTAATGATTTTGAACATTCTACTGTTTCTAAGCCACCCCAGTTTGCTAAAAATTCAGTTGTTGGACAAGGGGTTGTGCTTTTGATGCTTTATTTGACACTTGGGGTGGTTATTTATTCTTTCTTTAAGGATCATTTTAAGGCTACTGAGACACATCCTGTTGTTGATGCTTTGTATTTTTGTATTGTTACTATGTGCACTATTGGTTATGGTGATATAACTCCTGATAGTACTGTTACTAAGATGTTTTCTATACTGTTTGTGCTTGTGGGGTTTGGTTTTATTGATATTTTGCTTAGTGGGATGGTTAGTTATGTGCTTGATTTGCAAGAGAATTACTTGTTGAGGACTATTAAAAGTGGGAATTCACATGATGCTAGGTCTTATATTATTGATGTGAAGAAAGGGAGAATGAGGATAAGAATGAAGGTGGCATTGGCATTAGGTGTTGTGGTTCTTTGTATTGGGATTGGGGTCACTGTTATGCATTTTGTTGAGAAGCTTGGCTGGGTAGATGCATTTTATTTGTCAGTTATGTCGGTTACCACTGTCGGGTACGGTGATAGGGCGTTCCAATCGATGACCGGTCGTATCTTTGCATCGATTTGGTTGCTCGTGTCTACACTTGCAGTTGCGCGAGCATTTCTTTACTTAGCTGAGGCCAGAGTAGATAAACGTCACCGGAGAATGGCAAAATGGGTGCTTGATCAGGATATGACTGTTGCTCAATTTCTTGCTGCTGATATCGATAATAATGGATTCGTGAGGTAAAAGCTTTCTATTCCTTTTGAAGTTATTGCTATTTATCGTACAATACTTTCATTAATTTTTACTCCATTTGCTGATACTTGCCATAGTGAAGCTCAAGGAATCTTTTGACGGGATATATGCTTGCGTTTTGCATTTGAATTTTGTGTCGTATAAATTCTCCCTTAGACTTTAGTTGTTTGCATCTGTTGGAAACTGAGCTTGGCAGCAACCATACTAGTCAAACTCAAACCTATAGCTCTTCTAGAATATTTATTTGTGGATGAGGTTCATTCGATCGATTTGGCAGAAAACCACAGAAACCGTGCAGGTTGTTAACATATATGAATTGTTCTCCTTTTTCCCTTATTTGTAAGGGAAGGAGTACATGAATTAGCTATAAGTGAATGCAACAAGATCCTGTTTTTTTTACTCTTGAATGCATTTCAGGTTTTATTGCTAATATGCTTTATTGCCTACCATTGGTCCATTACACTTAGGGTACTGGAACCAGGGGCAGTATTGTAGATGATATCTCTCACATTCAAGAAATGGTAGGGAAGTTTGCTGTTCAAACCAGCAGAAATAGGAATCTAGTCAATGTTGAGAGAGGGTAGTGGTTCATTAGAATCAAGCAGTAGGGGATATATCGCTTCTTCCCAAGTAAGAGAGAATGCTTCAACATCAAATAGATGGAACAAAGGAAATAGTGGATGATTATGTTCATAGAAGCTTTTATCTCTAAGGATTTATTTGTTTGCGAATCACAGGCCACGGTGCCGGTATTCTAAAGTGCAGATTTCTTTCCTCTAATGATTTGCTATGTGTTTGTTCTCCACGTGCTTTTTCAGAAATTCCTTAATAAGCATAATTGAATAAAATTGATAATAGAAAAAGACACTTGAGCTTGATTTAAGCTGTGGCAAGCTTGTTAGTAGTTCATGATCGACGTTGTAGCAAGATATTTTTGATGCTCTTTTAATGAAATACATTACTTCATACAAAATGAATTGAAAACGTTATTTACTGTCTACCTCCTCTGCAATCAATGCTTCAACAGTTCAAATCTTCCTGATGATTGTATATTCAGTTGCTATCCCTCCTCCTTTTTACAGCTTCCAGAGACCTAGATGACTTTAGCATAAAGAAGTTACTAGAATTTGAAGAAATTGAAAGCGCATTGTTAAGTTTAGGTGCAAAAATAGGCAGAAATTGCACAGCCATTGTACAGGTGAGTGTACTTGATTTTAGTTAACAATTGGGGAAAATTTAGCTTTTCATTCCATTACTAGAGCACCAAAAACTTAGATTGTGGTTTTCGTTTGATTTCTGTCTGCAGTTACTCACTTTCAACCTTTTGACTTGATTTAGTCTTGGTTAAGAATATGTCTAAATTTATAGATATCTTTTTTGAAAATCTAAGATCATACATCCTGTAAGCTCCCCAAAATACGTAGATAGTTACTGGTGGTTAATGACACTTCCCTTGAAAATTGTTTCAGTTTATGACATGCACTTGTATGAGTTGCATATTTGATTGCTTCAGATTCATTCCCTTCTCTCCTTTATTTTCAGCATGACTTCCTCACTACTGTATTTCATTTTAAACCTGCTTTGAACTGCTTTACTTGAGCAGAGGGTCTATCAGAAACAACCTCTCTACCTTAACAAGGTAGGGGTAAGGTCTGCATACACATCACCCTCCTCAGACTCCACTTGTGGGAGTACACTGGGTATATTGTTGTTGTTATTGTTGCTGCTGCTGTTGTTGTTGTTAGTAATGTAAGGATAGTACTGATGTAAACACATCATCAAGGGAATGCTGAGAATTACTCTACTTTGTACTTGCTGCATCTTCTTGATGCCTTCTAAAAAAATTCTCTTCATAAAAAACAGGGGAATACTGAGAATGAGTGCATCCAAAAAAGAGAGCTTTACAGTGTGTAAAGAGAGCTTTTCAATACTAATTTTCGTCACAACATACTCATAATTTATTTTGATAAGGCTCACAATATACTCATTATTCGGCTGTCTCCTCAAAGTGCAATTTTCTGCAAAGCCTTGAGATGATCGAGTATTTCACTAATATATAATAACAAGTACTTGAATGAACCATCATCCAACTTCTGAAAGTAAGCACAACTCTATCCGCAAGGGTGGCTCAGTTGGTTGAGCGTGGGGCTTCCATAATAGAGGTCTTAGGTTCGAAACCCCCTGTCTACGACAACAGGGGATTTTCCTTCTGGGTCGAGCTTGTCGCACGGGACTTGCCTAGCGCGGGTTATCTCTCCTGTGTGGTTTGCGGGCTATTGCATTAGGAGTGGGGTTTACCCTGTGCGCACCTGAAGGGTAGCGGCTGCGGGTTCACTTGTCATAAAAAAATAAAATAATAAAAAAAAAGAGTCTAAGCACAACTCTCTTGCATTCTTCTTAAACAAACCAAAAAAGAAGCTATACCCAACATAAAGAAATAAATGTTTTTGTACCACTGTCTCTGAAGTTTTCTTTTCCTTCAACTTCTAATCCTTCTAGTTGTTTCATATAATTATTTTTCTCAACTTTGCTATGTAAGAAAGTTGTCTTAACATCAAACTGCTCCAGTTCCAAGTCTTACATAGTGATTGCACCCCCTTTTACCCATGTTAACCAAAGCAAGCGAGGACATAATGGAGTCATGCCTTGCAACATGTGATATATTATCATTATTTAACACTATGTATGTGAATATGGCACTTTTCAAATTACTCATACCTTGTGGTTTGTATCTTCAACCCTTGAAATTCCTTCTTTTTATCGCTTAATACGTACGACTACCCCCTCAACTTGCACATAAATCCCTTTTACACACCTTATCTTTGCGAGAAACCTTATACACCCCTTGTATATCTGTAGCTAGTACCACATGATTTCACCACATGCTCGAGCGTTTCCCCTATAAATTCTTGCTCATGAAGAGCAAAAAATCAATAAAATTTGATGGTCCAGATTAGATCAAATGACTCAACGGTCTAACCCTTCTTTTTTCTTTTCGTTTCCTTTTTTAGTCTTCATCACCTTGACATTGTCTTCTTCATCAGACCCAACTGCAAGCAACAGAAATTAAAAAAAACCAGTGTCTTTACACTTTATTCTTCAGCAGAGCCTATTCTCTCCTCCAACTTCAACTCCAAGCCCAAGTGCTCTCTGCTAATGAATTCAAGAAATATAGAGAAGATGGTTGGTTTTGGTTCCTTGGCTACTGCCAATTTCAGATCAGACACATCTTCTATTCTTTTCCTTTTTTTTTTTTTTTTTTTAAAAATAATCCATTGAATGTCTTGAGCTAGTGTTGATGGGTGTTATTGGTGAAGAAAGAGTGTGTTTGGAGAGAAACCCATCAACTTAGGTCCGCCCTGATCACAAGTAATCATGATATCCTTCTCACACCTTTTAAGTTTTTCCAAAGTTGGGCAGCCTTTCCTTTGTGCAAAGTTAGGCTAACTATTCCATCAGGGAGTAATACTAAGATATGCCTGTTCCAACTGAAAGTTCTTTGTAACTATGATGACAATGATCTCTTATATGCTTTGCAGTAGCATTTTCATATTATAATGATGAACCCAATATGGACCATTTTTAAGACATGTTAGACACTACTTTCTCAAAAAAAAAAAAAAAAAAAAAAAAAAAAGAGGAAAAAGAAAAAGAAAAAGAAAAGGACTAAAAAAAAAAGAATATGTTTCACACGAGAAGTGGCTTACTCACGCAGCACACCGGTTAGTGAGACTATTTCTAGCTCAATAATCTACTATCTTTACCTCGAGAGAAAATGAGTGTTAGCTAAGAATAACAGATACTTATTCTGAAATTGCTTGTTGAGGTCATAGCTTATAAATTCTTGGAGCATTGTTCAGTAAAACTTACATAACATTACTATGCTAACAGCTTAAATGTGCTTCTTGTCTTAGGTCTGAGTCCTTTTGAATACTTGCAATCTCTCATCTCTTGGATAAATCTTGGCATGCTTATCTTTATTTATCTTCATGGTTTATTCTGACCCCACTAGCTTATGAGCAAATCAACTACCTGGATCAGTTATTTGCACAACAGCCCTAGCAATGGTTTCAGCAGTAGTGATAGTTTTAAGTCTAGTTTTGGTTGTAATTTTTTTTTTTTTTTTTTGGAACAGTTAACATATCTATTATCAACAAAGAAAATACACCAAAAGTGTACTTTCAGTAGTAATTATGAGCAGTAGTTAGAGAAAGAAAAACCTACCACCTAAAGCCCTATAAACAATCTAGAATACAATTATATCCTCTGCCTCTTGGGGGAATTCATGAATACACCAAAAATAGAAAAACACTAGACAATTCATCTTCCATTTCTGGAAGGTGATACTTTTGTCTTTAAAGCCTCTTGGATTCCTCTCCTTCCATATTGTCCACCAGATGCAAGCTGGAACAATCTTCCTGACAAATTGCCATCTCTGTTCCAGCATGCCAGAACTTCAACTGTATTCCTTGGCATAGTCCAATTAAGCCCTCTCAAATTGATGAAGAACTGCCAAAGTTGTTCAGTCACTTTACAGTGAAGGAAAAGATGATATGTTGTTTCAGCTTCAGTTTCACAAAAAAAACACCTGGAGCAAGTTGTAAACCCCTTTTCATCACATTATCTTGTGTTAAAACAGCTTGTTTAGCCACTAACCATGTAAAGCATGCCACTTTGTATGGAATTTTAACTTTCCAAATCATCTTCCATGGCCAGAAACCAAGTTGAGGACTGATGTTACTGATGCAATTATAGGCAGATTTGACTGAGAATCTTCCTTTCTTATCCTTCAACCAAACTAAACTGTCCACCTCATTGGAGTTATCCTTGAACTGTTCAAGGGTGTTGTAGAATCCTATCAGCCTTTCCACTTCCCAATCATTGAGCATTCTCCTAAAGCTGAGGTTCCATCCCTGATTATCTCTAACTTCCAAGATTGTTGCCTTCTGCTGTTGATTCAGAATGTAAATATCAGGGAACAAACTCTTCAGTGATTGTTGACCTACCCATCATTCCAGAAAGATGTCTTCCCACCATTGCCTACTTTTATCTTTGAATTGTGCCACAGTCTAGGCCACTGATTCCTGATAGTTCTCCACAGCCCAACACCGTATGGATTCTTTACTTCCTTTGTTATCCACTGATTTTCCATCCTATATCTGGACCTAATCGTTTCTTTCCATAAGGATTGTTCCTCTGAAGCAAATCTCCATAACCATTTTTGCAGAAGGCTCTGATTCTGTACCCTCAAGTTCTTAATTCCCAACCCACCCCCCTGCTTGCTAGAGATAACTGTACACCAATCTACGAGGTGATGCTTCTTGTCTCACAGTTTCCTTGCCATAAGAAAGTCCTTCTCAAAGTGTCCCGCTTCTTGATGACCTCAACTGGCATGGGGAATAAAGACATCATGTAGGTTGGCAAGGCATCTAGTACACTGTTGAGCAAAGTTACTCTATCTCCGAGTGAGAGATATTGACTCTTCCAATTTACCAATTTCTTCTCGCATTTCTCCAAGATTGCATTCCAATTGTTCATGGATTTACTCTTTGCCCCCAGTGGCATGCCAAGGTATGTAGTGGGTCTCCCAGAATGTTGGCCAGCCTGTTGATACCTGGAACTTCATTGACTGGAAACACAAAACTCTTCTCCCAATTGATGTGGAGCCCAGAAATAGCTTCAAAAAGGATAAAGATAACTCTTAGCTGCTTAAATTGATCGTTCTCTGCATCACAGAAAACTAGTGTATCATCAGCGTATAAAAGGTGGGAAATTGAGGGACCTTGAATGTCACCAGCATTGACCTTGAAACCCCTGATCTTGTTGTTTATTTGAGCTGTTTTCAACATGTCACTGAGTCCTTCCATTGCCAGAATAAAGAGAAAAAGGGATAAGGGATCCCCTTGTCTCAATCCTCTCTCAGAAGAGAAAAAACCAGAAGGTGAACCCTTGATCAAGACGGAGAACTTGACTGTACTGGCACAAAACTTTATCCACTTGATCCACCTGCGACCAAAGCCCATGTTCTCCAAAGTTTTCCACAGGTAATCCCAATTGAGATGATCATAAGCCTTTTCTATGTCTAATTTGCATAGAATCCCAGGAACCTTGGATATCTTTCTCACATCCACACATTCATTTGATATCAAAATAGCATCCATGATCTGCCTTCCCTTGATGAAAGCCATTTGCTGAGCATCCACTATCTTAGACATCACTTTCTTGAGCCTTTCAGTCAAGAGCTTGGAAATGATCTTGTAGAAGCTGCCGATTAGGCTAATTGGTCTAAAATCCTTCAACTCTTTGGCTCCCACCTTCTTGGGGATCAAGGTTATGTAGGTAGGAATGAGTGTCTTTTCTGTTGCTGCTCTTAGGTTGATACTATTTAGGACTTCAGGATCTATCTTTCACGTTACACGATATGCCGGATTGGTTTCTGACCTGTGTCCAAGTAAAAAAGTTCCAATAACCTAACTACTTGATGTATATTGAAATTGATATCTAGTCAAGTAATATGAATAAATAGTTAGAGAATCACTTAACTGGAATTTTCAACTTTTCAATGTCAACTTGGAATTCAACTTTTCAATGTTAACTTGGAATTCAACTTTTCAATGTTAACTTGGAATTGTAAAATTATCTGAATCCTAATTACCAATGACTGCCGTAAACATCTGTACGGGGCTTAATTTGTTCATGATATTTGCGCCTTTCTGTGAAGATGTGTTCTGAAGCTAAGGTAGCTTGAACTCTTCTTGCCTAACCCAATCATGAGAGCATAGAGAGTGCGTCCTTGTGGTCAATGGAGTAGGTACAAACCTTGGAGACGGGTTCAAATCCCAGTAGAGATAAAAAAACACTAGGTGATTTCTTCCCATTTGCTCAAGCTTTGGTGGACAGATATTACTCGGTACATGTGCTGGTGGGAGGTAGCCAAGTACCTGTGGAATAGTCAAGGTGCGCGCAAACTGACCCCGACACCACCGTTATAAGGAAAAAAAGAAGTAATTTTAAGGTAATTTAGCCTGCCATCTGAAGTTCCAATGTGTTTCCTTTTGACCATTCAAGGTTCCCATTTGCCATCCAGTTTTCAAATATGCAATCCTGTAACCTTTCTGATCATAATCTTCAAATGGTGCACAAAAGCTTACCGGGAAACCTACAGAAGTAAGAATGGGAAGAGGAAAAGGAAATCCTACGGGTTGGATTGCTCATGTGTCCAGGGGACAAATCCTATTTGAAATGGATGGTGAGTTTGTCAAATGCTCGACAAGTGTATGACTTGGGATGCGACCATTTTTAATTTAGATATTGCTAGATATTCTCCTGAACTGTTACCATCTCAAAAAAAAAAAAAAAAAAATCTCCTGAAAGTTTAAGCAAAAAGTGGGAATTGGATAGCAAATTTAAATATGTAACTGTATCTGGTTTAACTGTCTTGTTGTGAAGCAAAAAGTGGGGATTTTAGATTGAACCTGATCTATTATCTGTAGGTGATCTTTTTCTTTTTAACTATATGGGTTCTGCTTAGATGCCATAGAGGTTCATTTGAAAATCATCTTTCAGTCTCCATCCAAGAAGCAATGTTCTCTTATTTCTGCAGTTGCTTAAACTGCTTATTCTTTGTTTGATCAACTATCATAACTGTTTCTAGCCCGTCCTACTTTTGCTTTTGGACATGTGATGTTGATTTTGTTTACTGAACTGGGGCTACTGAATGTCTGCTTGTATGCTTATGAGAAAAATGTGGCTATTCCTGCCTTTACATTACAACATGTGATGTTGATTTTGTATCTTATATGTGGTTGCAGTAAATCAGAATATGCGATTTACAAACTGAAAGAAATGGGGAAGATCACAGAGAAAGATGTAATGCAGATTTGCAAACAGTTTGAACGGCTGGACAGTGGCAACTGCGGAAGGATTACCCTCGGTGATCTGATGGAACACAACCATTAAACGTCGAATTTGGTGCCTTTTAGTTGGACATTAGGGAGAGGAGAAAAAAAAACAGATTGCAGCCGCATCAAGGATTGGCAACTGGACAGGGCAAAGAATGGAGAATTTTGGAAATTGGAAACCTGAGTTCCCTAGTTTTATGGGAAGGGTGCTTCATTCTTGATGAGATGTCAAGTCCTAAAGTGCAGAGTTTTGGATGAAGTAAGAAATGGAAATTTTTGGAGGTGTTTTTGGAAATGCAACATTGGAAACCTTGCAAAATGTTGAAGCGAAAAATATATTATTTGTAAATAACTACTATGATAAGTAATCTTAGAGAGAAAAAAATGATTCTCAGTATGACAAGTTAATTATTTTGTAAAAATGTGTTTTTGAAAATCGCTCATATCACGTGCCATTTTTATAATTTGGACTGAGACGAGCTTAAAGGGAGCAACATGGACATTGAGGTTTCATATAGATGATATCAACTGTTGATGTCTTTTAGAGCAAAGGGGTTTAGTGATGCCCTAGTTTCAATTTGAGCTGTTGATAACCCTTGAACAAAAATGAAAAATAGCCCTCTTGTCTTGTACGTTTTCAACTTCCTGGATACGTTCATAGAGAGTCTAATTATTTATGGTAAAAATATAAATGCATACATGTCAAGCAAATATTTATCCAATCTCAAATGATGACACCTTTGAATCCAGAAGTGCCGCGGAAGACCAAGAAATTACTCAACTCCGTACATTTGTAACAGTGAAATTGGTTTTATGTTAAACTTATATTCTTTTTGACTTTTAATTTGATCAATTCTAAAAATGAAGCAAAAGATTTAATTTTGTTTCTAATCAAATTAAGATCTTAGATGGCTGGAGTTAGTATTCAACTTGTGGTATATTTATACTTTCCAGATATATACCCTTGTGAATTTTCATGAGGCATGTGGTCTTCAAAGACCTTGACTAGTGAACAAAAGACTTGGATTAGAAATTTATACAATTCAAAATATTATAAAATGGACTACTTAGTATGTGAAGGATATATTGCACTATGACCTGACCTTGTCTAATTTCCTCCAAAAATTAGTACTCTATTAGATTATGCTACTTGATGGTTGTCAACTTTCTTTTCTTTATATAACTTCTCTTGGAGTCCTAAATTCTATTATTTTATTCCAGTTGGTGATTATAATAATAAATTAAATAATAAAGTAATTATATCAGGTAAAAAGAGAGTATTGTTTCATTTAATATTTGTCTATCCGTAAGCAGTCAAATTGATCACTGAGCATATGATAGGAATCCTAGATTAAGAAATTATTTGTTAATAAAAAATGAAGGAGAAAGAATGGCAAAGTAGTTAGAATTGGTCAAAAATATTCTAAGTGAGTCTCGAATCTAATCCTCCCGAGACCCTTCACACTTGGGCCATTATTATTAGCTCATAAATTAAAGTAGGAGAGGGTAAAGAGTTAGCTGCATCGAGTGATTATATCTAACTAAAACAATTAATCTTAAGAATTACCGATTAAAGTGAAAATGCAATCAATTTAAGTGTTAAAAATGTATATATTGTTGTAAATATTATATTGTATGTCCATTTTACTTGGCCATTTTTGTTAGTGTGGTCATTAAGTTTTTTATGACTTGTCTTAGAAGCCATTTTTAACTATGACTTGTCTTAGAAGCCTTTTTCCTTTTCTATAAATAGAGGAGCTTGTTTGTATTGGAAAATATAGAAAGGAATACACAAAACAAAAGTTAGAAGAAACAATTGATATAGTCCTATTGTTTATCTCTCTCTCTGTATATCTTTTGCCTTTTAATTTGAAGCTTAGTCTTTATTTTATATCACGTTATCAGCACGAGACTCTGCCATCTCGAGCAAATACTTTAAAAGCCTCGAAGGTATTGACTTTCTATTTCCCTTTACTAATGGCAAATCTTACTAAACATGAATTTGTAACCTTATATATATCCGAATAGCTATATGTCTTGGATTCTTGATGCTGAGATTCACCTTAATGCGATGGGTCTGGCAGACACCATCCAAGATAAAAATGAGGCATCAAACCAAGACCGTGCCAAGGCAATGATATTCCTCCGCCATCACCTTGATGAGGTCTTGAAAATGGAATATCTCACCGTTAAAGATCCTCTTACTCTGTGGAATAATTTAAAAGATAGTTATGACCACCTGAAAATGGTCATACTTCCACAAGCACATTTTGATTGGCTCCATTTAAGGCTACAAGATTTTAAATCTATTAAGCATATACTTCTGCCATGTTTAAAATTATTTCTCAGTTGAAATTATGTGGTGAACATATCACTGATCATGATATGCTAGAGGAAACATTCTCCACTTTTCCTGCCTCGAGTATGCTCCTGCAGCAACAATACCGAGAGATGAAGTTCAAGAAATATTCTGATCTAATCTCACATCTTCTAGTGGCTGAACAACATAATGAATTATTAATGAAAAATCATGAAAGCCGACCCACTGGTACTGCCCCATTCCCTGAAGTGAATGAGGCAAATTTTCGCCATTCTAGGCGTGGAAGAGGTCGTGGCCCCAGTCGTGGTCATGGTCGTGGTCGAGGAAAGAATTTTAATCATGATTCTCGTCTTCCACCAAATAATACCCTTCACCACCAGCAGTGTAAAAGGAAGGATGAAAAGCATGAAGTTGTGCAAAAGAAAAATTCAGAAAATAAATGCTTCCGATGGGAGGAAAGGGGCACTGGTCACGTACCTGTCGTACGCCAAAGCACCTAGTTGAGCTGTATCAAGCCTCCCTCAAAAAGGCAGAAAAGAATGCCGAACCAAATTTTATTTCTGAAGATAATGTTGAGCTCATGCATCTACATGTGACAGATTTCTTTGAACTCCCTGAAGGAAAATAGATCATCTAATCGGTGATGAATCTGTAATAGTTTAGATATTTTCATCCATGTTGTTACTATTAACTATAATAGTTATGTTTCCATAGTTATGTAAATAAAGTTTGTGTAATGCTTTGTATAATAATAATATCTACTTTCATGTTCACTTTGTCTATTCTTTCATTTTGAAGAATCTATGGAAATTCCTCAAATTTTATTTGGATCAATGACCAATCATGAAGATATTTGTGTGATTGATAGTGGAACAACGCATGCTATATTCAAAGATGAGAAATACTTTTCTCACTTGCGTAGAAAAAGGAAAAATATTAATACAATTTCTGGCAATTCGAAATTGATTGAAGGCTCTCGAAGAGCTACTACATTTCTGCCTAAGGGGACGAAACTTGTTATAGAAGATGCATTATTCTCTTCTAAATCCCCAAGAAACTTGTTAAGTTTCAAAGATATCCGCCGTAATGGGTATCACGCTGAGACATTAAACGAAATAAATGATGAATATCTTGCCATTACAAAGAATGTCTCCGGCCAGAAATATGTTTTGGAGAAATTACCAACTTTATCTTCTGGTCTGTATTATGCAAGAATTAGTACAATTGAAGCACACTCGATCGTAAACCAGAAGTTTAATGATTCAAGTACTTTTGTGCTTTGGCATGACCGAATAGGTCACCCTGGATCAATAATGATGAGACGAATTATTGAAAATTCAAATGGGCATCCACTTAAGAACCTGAAGATTCTTGAAAGTGGTGAATTTTCATGTGCCGCTTGTTATCACGGTAAATTGATAGCTAAGCCATCACCAATGAAAGTTGACATTGAATCCCCTGCCTTTCTAGAACCGATACATGGGGATATATGTGGACCTATTCATCCATCTTGTGGGTCATTCAGATATTTTATGGTCCTAATAGACGCATCTTCAAGATGGTCTCATGTGTGCCTCCTGTCGTCTCGCAACCTGGCGTTTGCGAAATTATTGGCACAAATAATACGCTTAAGGGCACAGTTTCCGGATTATCCCATTAAGGCTATACGCCTCGATAATGACGGAGAATTTACGTCTCAATATTTTGATGATTATTGTTTATCAGTTGGGATAAAAGTTGAACATCCTGCAGCACATGTTCATACCCAAAATGGCCTTACTGGGTCATTTATTAAACGACTACAATTGATAGCAAGGCCACTACTTATGAAAACACGGTTGCCCACTACCGTCTGGGGTCATGCTATCTTACATGCGGCATCTCTTATTCGTCTCAGACCGACTCATTATAATAAATACTCCCCGTCACAATTAGTATTTGGTCATGAACCAAATATTGCTCCTCTCCGAATCTTTGGCTGTGCCTGTAGCACCACCACAACGCACTAAGATGGGCCCCCAAAGAAGGTTAAGAATATATGTTGGGTTTGAATCACCCTCTATTATTCGCTATCTGGAGCCATTGACGGGAGATTTATTCACTGTCCGATTTGCAGATTGTCGATTTGATGAAACAAATTTTCCACAATTAGGGGGAGAGAGAAAAGAAATCAAAAGAGAAATTGCGTGGAGAGTTCCATCACTATCTCATTTTGATCCACGTGCCCTCATATGTGAACAAGAGATCCAGAAGATCATTCACTTGCAAAAAATAGCAAATCAAATGCCAGACGCATTTACTGATTTGAAAAGGATAACTAAGCCACATATCCCTGCAGAGAATGTGCCTATCCGAATTGATGTCCCAAAGGGACAATCTACTAGTGTCATAGTCTCTGAATTTCATACACGCCTGAAGCGTGGTATGCCATTGGGTTCTAAGGATAAAAATCCTAGAAAAAGAAACACGAAAAATGATCAAAATGACACTATGAAAGAATATCATGAAGATATTCAAGATTTGATTAATCCTGATACTCTTGAAGATATTAGGGAACCCGAGACTCAAGTAAATAAAGAACTATCATTGAGGTCTTCTGGTGATGGGATAGATTTGAATCGATCAAAGATTATGGTGGATAATGTTTTTGCATATAATGTTGCACTAAATATTATGGAAGACATTGAGGATCAGGAACCTCAATCTGTCGAAGAATGTCGACGAAGATATGATTGGCCAAAATGGCAAGAGGCAGTTCAATCAGAATTGAATTCACTTGCCAAACGTGAGGTTTTTGGACCTGTAGTCCAAACGCCTAATGGTGTAAAACCAGTTGGCCATAAATAGGTTTTTGTGCGGAAAAGGAATGAGAGAAATGAAATTGTGAGATACAAGGCACGCCTTGTTGCACAAGGATTCTCTCAACGACCCGGTATCGACTATGAAGAAACATATTCACCCGTTATGGATGGCAAAACATTTCGATATCTCATCAGTTTAGCTGTACATGAAAACCTTGAAATACATCTGATGGATGTGGTTACAACTTACCTTTATGACTCACTTGATAATGAAATCTATATGAAAATTCCTGAAGGATTTAAAATGCCTGAAGCAATTAGCTCAAAGTCTCGGGAGATGTATTCAGTCAGATTACAAAGATCGTTGTATGGTCTAAAACAATCAAGGCGCATGTGGTACAATCGCCTCAGTGAGTACTTGGTAAATGAAGGTTATATAAATGATGCCATTTGTCCATGTGTTTTTATTAAGAAAACAAAATCAGAGTTTGTTATAATTGTTGTTTATGTTGATGACATAAACCTAATTGGAACTCCAGAAGAGCTCCAAAAGGCGATTGAATATTTAAAGAAAGAATTTGAGATGAAAGATCTGGGAAAAACAAAACTTTGTCTTGGTTTGCAGATTGAACATTTGACAGATGGGATCTTTATCCATCAATCTGCTTATACCAAAAAGGTTTTAAAACGATTTTACATGGACAATGCGCATCCTTTAAGTACTCCAATGGTTGTTCGCTCACTTGAAGTGAGTAAAGATCCGTTCCGACCTCAAGAAGAAAATGAAAAGCTTCTTGGTCCTGAAGTACCATATCTTAGTGCAATTGGTGCACTTATGTATCTTGCTAACTCTACAAGACCTGACATAGCGTTCTCTGTTAATTTGCTAGCAAGATATAGCTCTTCTCCTACACGAAGACATTGGAACGGAGTTAAGCATATATTGCGATATCTGAAGGGAACTAGCGATACAGGTCTGTTTTATACTAACAAAGGTAGTACAGATCTTGTTGGTTATGCAAATGCAGGTTATTTATCTGATCCACATAAATCTCGATCTCAAACAGGCTATCTGTTTACATGCGGAGGTACTGCTATATCATGGAGATCGACAAAGCAGTCCATTGTTGCTATTTCTTCAAATCATGCTGAGATAATCGCTATTCATGAAGCAAGTAGAGAATGTGTGTGGTTGAGATTAGTGATACATTTCATCAAAGAAAGATGTGGCTTGAAGTGTGATACAAAAATACCCACAGTATTATATGAAGATAATGCTGCATGCATAGCTCAATTAAAAGGAGATTTCATAAAAGGAGATAGAACGAAGCACATTTCACCAAAGTTATTTTTCACATATGATCTCCAGAAGAATGGTGATATTGATGTGCATCAAATCCGTTCAAGTGACAATCCTGCAGATTTGTTCACCAAATCTTTGCCAACTTCAACTCTTGAGAAGATGATATTCAAGATTGGAATGCGAAGACTCCGACATCTGAATCTTGGTCTTCGTCAGGGGGAGTGAAATACGCGTTGTACTCTTTTTTCTTTAACCAATTTTTGTCCCATTGGGTTTTCTTGATAAGGTTTTTAATGAGGCAGCTCTTAAAGCGTATTACTAGATATGTGTACTCTTTTTCTTTCATTAGGACTTTTTCCCACAGGGTTTTTTCCTAATAAGGTTTTAATGAGGCACATCATCTATTAATGGACATCCAAGGGGGAGTGTTGTAAATATTATATTATATGTCCATTTTACTTGGCCATTTTTGTTAGTGTGGTCATTAAGTTTTTTATGGCTTGTCTTAGAAGCCATTTTCAACTATGGCTTGTCTTAGAAGCCTTTTTCCTTTCTATAAATAGAGGAGCTTGTTTGTATTGGAAAATATAGAAAGGAATACACAAAACAAAAGTTAGAAGAAACAATTGATATAGTCCTATTGTTTCCTATATCTCTCTCTCCGTATATCTTTTGCCTTTTAATTTGAAGCTTAATTTTTATTTTATATCATATACAAGACATAATTTTGTATTTATTGGCTTAGTGTAAACATTCATTGGTGCAGGTAAGTTTTTACCAGTAGGAAACAATGCACAGATATTGTATTCTAGCTCATTTAGCTTGTATAATTGTTATTGTATTCTAGCTCATTTAGTTTGTATAATTGTTTTTTTTTTTCCTACGAAGCATCTCAAGTTGTTTAAGAAATGAACATGTTGACTAATACAGAACATTCCAAGTGGAGTAGATAGATCTTGATGATTGGAAATGTTGACTTTTGAGTGTTTTTTGACTCGATAAGTTAATGAAATAATAATATTTAATGAAATAACAATATTTAATTATCATTTATCAAAGTGTAGATGAAAATAAAATGTTTTGAGTATGGGCACCAATAATGCGGCGTGAAACTAAATTATTTTAAAAATTGCATATTAGTTAGTAGTTGCTGTTGAAGGGTACGGTTGTTATTTATTCATGGAATTTACATAAGCAGAGTATCATCATTTCATGGGGCTTAAATTCTAATAGTCTTGGCTAAGCAATTAATCTACATTCTTTGTGAGGTATTATTATTCTAATTCACATTATTTTCTTAGGTAATAATCACCTTATTTTTGTCTTATTTCTTTCTTGTAGTACTGTCGGTCAAAGGCGAGGAATAGAAGTATCATTATACCTACGTGCATTATTAACCACTCGGATTAAAGAGCAGGTACTAATATTTCAGCTTTGTGTATTTCAGTTAAAATATCTGAAGTAGCAAAATCTTAGATAAAAATAGCACTTGGCTTGCATTTCGCACCACCATCCCCGTCAATAGCTAACAGCTCACCACGAGCAATGCCACCACTAACCTACGACAAACACATATTGGGTTATTGTCAGATATGGCTTTGCAACACCAGCAACTTAGCCCAAACTAACTCATGAATTTAATACCAGCAACTTAGCCCAAACTAACTCATGAATTTTAATTGGAAAACGAGGTAAAGAGACATATATATGGTCGTTATAGTTTCACTACATATACAGAGGACACAAGCCTAATTTCTCTTTTTATTTTTGGGCTTAAAAATATTCTTTTCGATAATAATTAGTCTATTGTAAATTACCCAAACGGTGCACTTGTCATGAATAGGACGATTCCATTAGCTTCAGACACTAGCATGTGGAATAAATAATTTCAAGACAATCTACAAAAATCCGAAATCCTCGGAATCTTTGATTTATTTTTGTTGAATACAATTATTACTAACATCTATGAGACTATGAGATTAGTCAGCCAAAATGATGCTGAATTGCCAACAGGCACAATATTAGACTTTTGTATATATGGTCTTGGTTCTTGGAATTGCTGCAATAACCATGTCCCCTGTTAACGTTGAATCTTGTCACATTGGAATTTAGAAAAATTTATTTATTGTAATGTAATGGGTAAGTTTGACTTCACTGTTTTCAAGTAAAATAAGTTATACTTAACTATATTCTACTGGTATCTTGAATATATCAATGTTCTCGAAAGTAAGAATTAAAGAGATGAGATCATGAGTGATGTTTTTATTGTACAATAATTCTTTGCCCCTCTTTTCTCATACTCAAGTTTAATTCATTTATAGTCCATGATTATACTCGTTCCTTTTAGTGGTGTTAGTTGTTTTTCTTTTTTCCTTTTTCTAGTGGTCTTAGTTTTAGTGATAAACTTACCAAAACATATTCAATCTTTGACAAGACAGGAAAAAAGAATTCAAAAGAACCGCAATGTCATTATAATTCGATAAAGAAAAAGTAAGGATGGACTTTCGTATATCAAAGCAAACTAACTCAAATAATACATTATATTAACTCTCGCTATAGGAGTACTACAATATACTAATACGTAGTCGTCTTTTTTAAGTCTAATGGTCTTTATTTTGGATTTACCTTGCTCTCTAAAAGATGCATGATTAGGTTGCAATTCGAATTTTGAGGCGTGCAAAGAAAATAACGCCTTGACTTAGAGAGTGGATTTTTTTAATTACCACCTCACTTCTTTGGAGAGCTCAATGCAATCTTGTCTTGGAGGTTTTCAGTCTATAAAACGTGACCAAAAAAAAAAAAAAAAACCACTTAGTACCTTAATTGTAAAATAATAATGTGTAGACTCCTGAGTTCAGAGTTAGAAGGACTAAGGTTCTCTTTTTTTTTTTTTTTGGGGGGGGGGGGGGGGGGGGGGGCGGGGATAAAACATGGAGTAGTAATTTTTTTTGAAAGTTATCCACAATACTTTTAGGACTCTCTTTCTCTGTTTTTTGTTTTCCTTTTTTTTCGTTTTATGCAGGGAGGGGAGATGGAAAGGGAAAGAGGATGTAAACTATTAATAGAGTTTGGACCTTTCACCTCAACTATGGAAGACAAGGAGCTTACAAAATGAGCTAACTCTCAACCCTTTATAAGGGTCGTTTGGTTAAGAGGTTATAATCCCAAACTTAAATTAGGATTAACTTATCACAATATGTTTGGTAGGATATTTTGTTAGGGGATTGCACCACAATTGTTATATTATTTATATCGATAATTGATGTGGGATAACAACCCAGAAATTAGTAATTCCTGGATTAAACACCAAATTGAAACATGTGCCCTTCAGCAAAACTCTTCTCCCAAATTCCTTTAAAAAAGTCAATTTTAAAATTGGAAACAAAAATTTATCCTACTTTATTTAGTTTAAACCAAACTCATATTTACATTATACTACGTATATTCAATTAGTCTAATGAACAGAATATCTAACGGTAGAAGTATATCCACTAAATAATTTCGTCATTGTTAATCCCATAATTATTAATTTCCGGATAACTTACAAGTTACACCAACCAAAACGACTCCTTAGGTTTCGAAGGCTAGCCGTGACAACCCCAAGTGCAAGTATAATAGTTTTTGTACTATTATCAATTATTTAAGTTTTATTGGGTCATTGGCTCATTAATAGCTGAGTAATTAATTGACAAATGCCCAACTAGGTTGCTCCACATTGAGGCTTTTGAAGTTTGAACTAGTCCACAACTGTACCTTTTTTAGCAACAAGTAGACTTGATGGTGTCAACAATTGCTATGATGAAGTTAGAAAGGTACCTTTTGAATAAACTTTTAGACTTGAATTTTCTATGAAAATGATCATCATGGCCCTTTCTTTACCTTATATTCATTATACTTTTTTCATATGTCGACATCCGAGAGATTCTTTTTAAATTATTTATTTTTAAAGTATGCAAACCTAACAAATAACCTGCCCCTTTCTCTTCTGTATTGATATAGACTTCCCAAAAAATACGAAAGACCATCTTTTTATGTCACATATAATGGACACAACTTATAAGGTCAATAATTTCAGCTTCTCTCTTTCCTTTTTTTTTTTTTTTTTTTAATTTTTTAATTTTTTAAATTTGATTAACCTCCCAATTGAGTTTAATTTTATTCTCCTCCCAAGAATGTCCTTGCCCCTCTATACCATAGCTCTAAAAATTTCTTAGTTCTTATTTCATATGCATTACCAAAAAAACAGAAATTAATGATAGACGACTTATGTCGCTAAGTAGCCAAAAGTCGTTTCTAATTCTATTTCACAATGGATTATTAAAAAATCTGTTACAGCTATTTAGCGACAGATTAACAATAAATTTTGTAACTAATTATTTTTGTTTTTATAATTTGGAATACCGCAACTCTAACAGCACTGTCTCTCATTAATTCATGTTTTTTTTGCTTTGCCCAGCATAGATTTCAATTTAACCCTCTCCGCCCCGCATTATCTGCTCCATTACCATCCCTATTTAGGGACACCATTCAAATTTTACTAAAATTTTCTCCCTTGTTTATTTTTTCATCATTTCCTTAAACTCTCTTTCATCTTTGTTGCTTTCTATCTCAATCCATCATCAGCTCTCCAACAAGCCGCCTACAATATACTTATAAATGATACATATCTACACTGTTCATATATATATATATATATATATATATATATATATATATATATATATATATATATATATATATATATTTGTTGCTTAGTTTTTGATTGTTGATATGTTTGAATGTCTCCCTCGATCAAAAACATGCTACACACAACATTTGTGATAATGTTATACTTCTACGTTAACACATGCCTCTGGCATGGACTCAACAAAACTTTACTGACCAATCATTTCATTTTCCCACTTTAGTACTCGTGTAGCCTCATATATAGACTCACAAATGTATAATTGTGTGCGCATGTGTTTTTTCTTCCCCCTTTTATATGCATCATGCAAGAGGGTATTTTCAAGCGTCACGCTTTCTCAAAAGTTATTTAATTAGCCCTTAATAATTAAGTGATTAGGGTTCAAGATTGATTAGTCTAGCTCGATGGCTATAAATTGAGTGTTAATAATTAAGTGATTATTTTGTTTAAATTAATTATGTATTGTGCATTTGAAAATCTGATGAAAATGACATATATCTGTAATACTATTTTCTTTAGTGATGATAATCTTTTCTCTTAATTATTGCCCATTTATTTTTCTACCTTTCCCTCTAAATAATGCGGATGATGCTCATCGTCGTAACTTGTGCTAAAGTTTTATTCTTTAGCTTCTTCCTTTAGATAAGTTGTTGGATAAAGAGGATTAATCAATGAAATATAGAGGGAAATCATTTTTTTTCATTTAATTTGTTCTGTTTCATTCGCACCCAAGAGAATGGGGGTAGGTAAATGGGAGGGGTAGTTGGCTAGGAAATGGACTGTGGCCCGTCATGAATGGTTCATTGAGTATGTATCAATCTTTGCATTATGCTAATGAAATCTGGTTTATAGTAGAAAATGACATTTCATTAATTTGTTGTAGTCATGAGAATTACTTTTCTTTATTGCTAATTTTGTTACCATCAAATTCAAGATGCTTAATATTGTTTCCTTTACTTGTTTTAGTCTTTATGCCTTTTTAATTTTGAGATATAGAGCCCGTTTGGATTAGCTGAAAAAAAAAGTACTTTTAAGTGGTGAAAGTTATTTTATAAATAAGCAGTTACGTGTTTGGATAAAAGTGCTTAAAGGGTTTTTAGAAGTAAGGATAGTATTGAAATTAACAGAAAATATAAGGGATAGAAGGGTAAAGTTGTTGATCAAACCAAAATGACTTTTAAGCCAAAAAAAAAATAAGTTGGGGTGGAGCAACCTCTTGGTTTTGGCTTATTTTAAGCACTTTTTAACTTAATTTAGAGCGCATTTGGATTAGCTGGAAAAAAATGGCTTTTAAGCATAAGTGCATAAGTACTTTTTAAGTGCTGAAAGTTATTTTATAAATAAGCAGTTACGTGTTTGGATATGTTTAAAGGGTTTTTAGAAGTAAGGATAGTATTGGAATTAACATAAAATATAAGGGATAAAAGGGTAAAGTTGTTGGTCAAATCAAAATGGCTTTTAAGCCAAAAAAAAAAAAAGTTGGGGTTGAGCAATTTCTTGATTTTGGCTTATTTAAGCACTTTTAAACTTAATTTAAGCTATTTTCTATTTTACCAAACACCCAAATAAGTTAAAAATGGCTTATAAACTGGTTTGACCAACTTATAAGCCAATCCAAACGGGCTCTTAAGTTGTTTTCTATTTTTGCCCAACACTCAAATAAGTTAAAAATGACTTATAAGCTGGCTTGACCAACTTATAAGCCAATCCAAATGGGCTCATAGTCTAGGTTGAAGAACAAAAAATTAAAATACTTTATGCGTCTTCAAGAAAGTTGCATTATATCATAGTACATGTTTTAATTTCCTCCACGATATAATTTTTTCATCACTTTCAAGTTTCAACTCAAGGAAAAGTTAGACCATAATGCTATCTCAAACAAATCATATTATCGAATATTGTTATAGAGAAGCTAATCAAGTCGCGGACACTCTAGCCAAATGGAGCATCGACAAACAAGATGGGCAATTTTTTTGAGTCCAAAGACCTTCCTAAAGATGCGATTGGGCCATACATTCTTGACAAGGCAAACATGGCATCAATTAGACATAAACAAAGGAAGAACATCTTTGTACAATTTTAAATTTTTGGGAACCTAATTTTTGCTTAGAGAGATCATTTCTCACTGTAGAGTACCGCATGCAAGCATATGGATCTTGTAAATGCTCTGCTCGAGAGGCTCTTACCCTCTATTTCCTGTACATTCCATTCTGAAGAAATGAAAGGTCCACGCCACCTCAAAGGCGCAATATTTTTTTTTTTTTTTTAAAAAGACCATGTGTGTAATTTGACGTTGTTCAACAAAGCGGTTTTCACGAAATATAATTATTATTAGTGCAACTATTAGAATTTAAGAAGTCAAATATATTTTGGCATATGTTTGGCACGGTAACTAATTGCTTTCAATCAGGGCCAAAACTAATGTGACACATTTGTTTTTTCCTTATTCCCTTTCCAGAAATTGCAAACAAGACATGCCGATTGGCAAATTGATGCCTACTTTTTTTGTTACTTCGCAACTAACAAAATCAGGAAGAAAGAATAATGATGCGGTACTTCCTGTTTGGTTTCTTTTCAAGTGAAATGATATAGAAGACATGAAATGAAATGCATATGAACGAACCAAAAATTTATAGTTATCCATCTAATCGAACACGACTATTTCTAGTGGTAGAAATTTATCGTAATTAGTATTTATAATATAACATGTCTTCAGATATAGTTTCTATTATTATTCAATTATAGTTAATCAATACATATTCTAATCTTAATTTATGACTTAATTATAGTAAATTAGTATGAATTTATGTAGACATCGAATGTCTGATAATGTTTGTTAAATCTTGGAAGATATAAGAGAACATTTGATTGGGAGCTAGATTGATAGCTAGCTAGTGGTTTGGTTACCCGCAAACTACTACCCAAAGGAAGTAGGAAAAGTGTCATATTAATTAAATTAGATAAGTAAGCAAACCAATAAATATGTGCCAGCAAAAAAGTACAATGAAATATAAATTAGGGGTTGAATCAATGCTGTTTGAACAATTAAGCAGTCATCTCCTTTAATAAGTGTGGCATCTCTATCAGTTTAATTAGTCTCACAAAGGCACTTTACTCATTCTTCTACGCAATTAAAAAGCATCCCATTAGTTTAGCTATTTTCCCCGTTTTAGCAAAAGTATAACAATGTCTAAACTCTACAAAAGTAAATCTCAACTATCATAATTAAGCTCTTTTGGTTGGTAATCAACAATGCAAAACCCTTGAATTCGTTACAATAGTTGTACCCTCCTTTTCCTCATTAACATTAATGTTCGGGTTGCTAAATGCATGAGTGCATCTAATGGCTAAAGTTGCTACAATTTGC
This sequence comes from Lycium barbarum, assembly GCF_019175385.1. Lineage (NCBI taxonomy): Eukaryota > Viridiplantae > Streptophyta > Magnoliopsida > Solanales > Solanaceae > Lycium > Lycium barbarum. Next base: position 78,491,346 of record NC_083348.1, on the reverse strand, counting down.
TAAATTCTTTCCACAGCTAGCTACATTAACCTGTATGATACTCCCTCCAGCCCAATTTACTGATCATGTTTTTTTTTTCATGCCCCTTAAGAAAACATTAACTAAAAGAATAAATCTGACTAAATTATTCTTATTTATTACTTTGATCTCAATTAATATTACTCTCTTTTTCACCATATTAATCTCTCTTCACATTTACTAAGGATAAAGGTGTAAATTAAGAATTAATTATATCTTGATTCTCTAAAATGACAATTATTTTGGACCATCTATTTTTATTAATGATGACAAGTAAAATGGACCGGAGGGAGCACTCTCCCATTCTCAAAAAAATACTTGTCGTCCTTACCAAAAATATATGTCCTAAAGTACTTGTCATTTTAAAACCCAAATTAAAATTAATTATCTTTTCCCAATTTACCCTTTATATTAATTACAACATTTTAGAGGGAGTAGATCATTGATGAAGTTGGCATAGATATATAATAAATATTTATTGAGGAGAAATAGCATGGTGAATATTTCAAGAGGATAAAATAGTCAAAATGTTACCCTTATTATTGCTTTCTTATGGGATGTGTCAATGAAAAACACGACAACTATTTTGAGACGGACAGAGTATGTTCTTATGATAGGAATCCTTAAACGTTAGGATAAACTACTCTAAACATCCTTATACTATGAAAATTACTGATAAATCTTCTTTTTAATTTTAAAATCAAACACTTACCCCCTTATATTATGAAATTTCTACATAAAATTAATTACTCAATTACAAATAAAATTAGACATATTACCCCCCCCCCCCCCCCCCCCCTCTCTCTCTATATATATATATTAAGTGTGAGGCTTAAGCTAGTGGGGAAAGAGCTAGAAGAGTTTAATTTCTTTTTGTTACTCAGCAGTAGTCAGTTTTTTTTTTTTTAGTTTAATTATTTCGTATTCAAAATTTATTGATCGCTAACTTAATTAATCCATATTCGAATTGTATAGAACTCATTTAATGTGAAACACTTCTTATCAAGAATTTATCTATTATTTGGACTTGGAACAAGGAAAAGTACTGGTTAGCTAGAGTTATATACTACTAGCACAAGTTCAATGGAATTGGCAACCTCCTTAAGTCGATCTATTCATGGATGTTACAGCACAAAAAAGGGTGGGTAGATAAGATAAGGCAATACTTTTTCCAAGTCTTTAACTTTCACTACTATTTGTTCTTTTCTTTTGACCATACTTCCTTTTCTACAATTCATCGTCATTTGAAGGTGATGCCTAGGTTGTTTCCCATCCTAGCTCTCAATAATTTGTTTCCTAGTCTATATTCAACTCTTTAAAGTTACATTTTTTTTTTTCATGGTATCATTTATCTTTAGGCCGGGAGACATTGTAAGAGGATAGGCTACATATTATTATAATTTTTGTTTTTGAATGTCTTTTTTTAAATAAACTTTTAAAAATTTAGGTTCTTTCTTAAATTAAATTGCGTATGATTTCTTATTGAAGTATTCCTAATGTTTTGAAAGAGGTTAAAATTAGAATATGAAGTAAATTTTCCATTCAACCACGAGGATCTCGTGGATTCTTCAACTAAAGAACAATTTCATCTGTACACCATTTCCCTTCAATATTTGCTAGCTATGCAAATGATGAAAATCTAGAATAAAATAAAGAAGGGATTTTTGCATTATGTCAATTAAACATTGATTAGATTGAGAACAAGAATATTACCACTATTGCTACATTGAAATAATACAAGAAGAAGAAAAAAAGTCAACATTTCAACTCTACGATTATAATAGAAGAAACGATTCTCTTTTACTAGGTCTAACTAGTATTTCTACTTGGTAGAGTAGAAGAGATTTGTGCCTAACTTAATCTAAAGCTAAGAGTTTTGTTTCGTTTGGGTATATGTTGGACTAATAAAAGATAAACAAGCAATAGAGGTAGGATTAATGCAGTAGGGTGTACAAACACCCAAAATAAAAAAGTTTTTTATATATATAAAATATGTCACAGTCTTGCCGCAATTCTAGCGGCATTTGGAAGGACATCCCATTGGATTGAGTGATGAAATGAAACAACCCTCAAGTCTGATCAAAGAGGTCAATCATATAATTTAATTAGTTGGACATAAGATTATTTAAGTAAAAGTGCTTAGGTTAAAGGTCAAAGAAAGACTTTTTTTTTTTTGTTATTCATATCGCAAATATGATAATTCTTTTAAAGGCTAGGTTTTTAGTATTTACATTATTAATGGGTTTAGTTAGAAATTTCCGTTGGTTGTCCCTTTTTTGGTAGTTATTCAATAAATGGTTTTTTTTTTATTTTTATTTTTTTACAATTTATGAACCTTTTAGATCATTATCTATTTTTCTTTTTGTTGAGAAAATTAAAATATTATGAGAAAACGTCAGATAATGAGTTAAAATTTTGTAAACATTAGACAACAATCTAATATTTCGCAGAGACAACTTTTAAATAGCAGCCTAAAAGGAGGCATTGCATAAATCAGCCTTTAATTGTCCTTTGTTTCACTTTAGGAGAATCTCTCGTGGATAAATATCTTAAGCAAGATAAATATTTCGATGCATAACAAATCTAATCTGACATCTATCCTTCTAGTTTCTTTTCGAGCTAACAAGACAAATAATATCACCACGAAGTGGATATTTATAGGTTTTATATGTTATTTCTTTTTAATAATTAAAGCTTATAGTAAGACAAAGCTAATCTAAGTTATGGATCAATTCTCTAGGTTCGAGTTTTTTTTTTTCCTTATGTTTGTATTAGCCTGATGAGTTTTGGCAATGATCCACCTCGCCACTTGCAAAGGTCGATATTCTTACTAAGGTCGCCACTTGTCGTGAAATATATTATGGATGTCCAATACATAAATATAATGTTTCTCCTCCACCATCTTAATGGTTCCTCCATTTTCCTCCACCATTTTAATGATTCCTCCATTTTTTCATATATTGAATGCATATGTAGCACTATAAATAGAGGCATAAGTTTTCATATGAAATACACTTGTAACACATCTTGGAAGAATAGTAAAAATCTCTCCTCTTTTGTCATTCTATTTCTATAGTTTTCATCCTTTAATATTGTGACTCATTTAGCTTCATTTTATAACACGTTATCAGCACGAGACTCTGCCGTTCCGAGCAAATACTTTAAAGCCTCGAAGGTATTGATTTTCTATCTTTCTTTACTAATGGCAAATCTTACCAAACGTGAATTTGTAGCTTTAGATATATCCGGCAATACCTATATGTCTTGGATTCTAGACACCGAAATTCACCTTAATGCGATGGGTCTGGCAGACACCATCAAAGATAAAAATGAGGCATCAAACCAAGACCGTGCCAAGGCTATGATATTCCTCCGCCATCACCTTGATGAGGACTTGAAAATGGAATATCTCACTGTTAAAGATCCTCTTACTCTGTGGAATAATTTAAAAGATAGATATGACCACCTGAAGATGGTCATACTTCCACAAGCACGTTTTGATTAGCTCCATTTAAGGCTACAAGATTTTAAATCTATTAAGGCATATAATTCCACCATGTTTAAAATTATTTCTTAGTTAAAATTATGTGGTGAAAATATTACTGATCATGATATGCTGGAGAAAACATTCTCCACTTTTCCTGCCTCGAGTATGCTCCTGCAGCAGCAATACCGAGAGATGAAATTCAAGAAATATTCTGATTTAATATCACATCTTTTAGTGGCTGAACAACATAATGAATTATTAATAAAAAATCATGAAAGCCGACCCACTGGTACTGCCCCATTCCCTGAAGTGAATGAGGCAAATTTTCGTCATTCTAGGCGTGAAAGAGGTTGTGGCTGTCACGCCCCGAAGCATGGCCTGGGCGTAACACGGCACTCGGTGCCTGACTGCATGTGACCGAGCGAACCACATGGCTTGCTGAACCATCATGAGGCATACATGAGCGGGAATATGATGTGCAGTGCATGATGAGCTTTTATAAAACATAGTAGTCATAATATTAAATATAAATACTTGATTAAGTCATGACTGCGGATACTATCATAAATGAGCCAAACCGGCTAACCAACTCTGGAAGTCTAACATGACACTTGTCTTGTCTATGAAACCTCTAACATGAGTCTGAAGAAAACATGTAACATCCTTACTGGGACAAGGCCCCCAGCATACCTTTAGATGCAAAACTCGATAAAGAAAGATAATGCCTAAACCCCGAATGAGATGGGGCTTACCAATAAGCTGGTACGTGCAGATCCTAATGAGCAGAAGCGTCGTCCTGTAAATCCGTACCTGCATCGTGAAATTCAGGCCCCCGGGCAATAAAAGGGGACGTCAGCACATTGAATATACTGGTATGTAAAACAACTGAAAGAAACAATATGGGACATGGAATAACATGATAAGAACTGAAACTGAAAACCTAACATGAACATGAGCATGAGTACATATATGTATATATATTATAAGTAAAACATGATAAGTAGGGAGAGAATTTCATAAACCGACACATGATATCACCAAGTGGATACGTGGAGTCTGGTACCTCGCCGGACCAGCAGAGCCCCCATACCTTGCCAGGGTATAAGGTGGTAACATGCCTGATGGATCCATTCAGTGTAAAATTAAGGTATCGTCCTAACTGGGCGGAGCGATCCTTGTCCTACGGTGGCTACGTAGTTTCAGGCTATCTGAGCCTTCTCGGTAATTCATGCAACTCCCAAAAACATGAACATAATATAATTGGCTAAGAAGCCCATGATTTTCGTGAATTAACTTGTACTTGTCTTGTAATCATGATTTCACGAAATAACTTGTAAACATGGTTTCATGAAATAACTTATAAACATGGTTTCATGAAATAACGTGTAAGCATAGTTTTATGAAATAACTTGTAAATATGGTTTCATGAAATAACTTGTATTTAGTATGTACGTATATTGTATCATAGCATGAAAGTAATTATTTAATACAATTGCATGAAAACTTATAGACATATAGGATATTCATGAAATAATCATTCGTAGTCAAAAACATGCATGCAAGAACCCATGGAATACAAAATATGGATTTTCATGGATTACGGACAGATTCTCAATAATCATAATGAGTATTAAGAACACAATGATAGAATAATAACAATTCAAACATAATATAGTCATAGACATGAACCTAGGGTTATCATGAGCATAGTATAGACACTACTAAAAAAATGGAAAAAACCGTTGACAAAAACCGACGTCTAGCGTCGGTTTTTTTAACCAAACCGACGGGAAACCGACATTTTAACGTTCGTCGGTTTTAATAGCCTCGCTTTCAGAAAAACGACGGACAACGTCGGTTTTTACCGACGGACAGCATCGGTTACGTTGTCCGTCGGGTTTTATTCAAATATTTTTAAAAATTAAAAAAAAATTAAAAAATCGACGGACAAGGTCGGTTTTATTAAATTCGGATTTTTTATCTTATATATAAATAATATATATTTTATGAAAAAACGACGCACTGCGTCGGTTTTTTTATATAATTTTTTTATTTTTAATTATAAAACCGACACAGCGAGTCGGTTTTTTTGTAAAATATAAGCATTAATTCCAGAAAACCGACGGACAGAGTCGGTTTTCTGGAAAATCTGCAAAATTAATTTCCAGAAAACCGACGGACAGAGTCGATTTTCCGTCGGTTTTCTGGAAAATTCTCAGCATGCAAATCATGCATTTTTTGCAACCACACCTGCACAAAAACCAGTACCAAAATCTGCTCAGAAACCAATAACAAAAGCTGCTCAAAACTAGCATTAAAATGCTCCAAATCAATTCTAAAAGAGCTACAACACATAAAATCATCCTAAGTAATAATAAAACACATCAAATACGATCTAAATAAACCTTCAAAGTTCTGAAATATTTAAATGACCAATCAAAAGTACCATTAACTAGTTTTAACATAAATCCATTATTAAATTCAAACTACTACAACTGATCATCCGGTGTTCGGGCTACGAAATCACCGTCATCATCATCTTCTGGGTCAGAGGGAGAGGGAGAAGGGGGCACACCAAAACGTCCACATGCGATGTGGCTTTTAACTTGTGCCATTAGCAATTCAATATTCGCTTTCATGGTGTTACTTTCCTCAACTCTTTTTGCCTCAGTTTCAGCTAATTTCCTATTAAGTTCAGCAATTTGCTGCGCCATAGCTGCGACCTGAACATCATCAACTCCCTCGGCTTGTCGAGAAGACCCTTCACCTCGCAATCCTGACCGAAGGCGACTTAAGTTGTTCCTTGGGCCTAGACCGTACGCTCTACCCTTTTGTACTCCCCCAACTGCTCTACACCAAAAATCTATCTCTAATTCCGGTGGAGGACGGCTCGGATGCTCAGGCTGAGTTTGGCTGTACTGGTCCACATGATCCATATATTGCCTCTGTATATTAAAAAATGAAACTTAGTATATAACGAATATTATCATAATTAAACTTATATATAATTACTTAAATAATAAACTTACCCAAACGAATGTTTCTTGATTCACTAGCAAAATCAGGATAAGTTCTATCAAAATGTTTCCACGCTTCTCCATCCGATGGATGACACATAACACCAGGTGGCCTTCTATTTTCGCTGTGCCATCTCATGTGAGGAGCAGAACTCGGCGATGCAAACAACCTCTTTAACCTAGGTATAATAGGTAAATAATGCATATCCTTAATTGGGACCGTCTTCCCACTTGGTGTCCGCTTATAACGCGCATGTCCACATATTTTACATTCATTTAAATCAACATCTTGCTTATAGAACAACACACAACCGTTTGGACAACAATGAATTCTATCATACGACAATCCTAATTTGGAAACCAATCTCTTTGCTTCATAGTAACTCTTAGGTATGTCGAATTCCGGACTAACTAGTTCCCCTACAAGCTTAATCATTGAATCCATAGCAGCTTCAGCAACAGTCCAATCTGATTTGATGTTAATCATTCTAACTGCAATAGACAACTTAGAATGCTGACTCCCTACCCAAAGTGGATGACTAGCCTCTTCTAATTCTTGATAGAAGCGCATTGCTTCTTCATTAGGAGGTTCCTCAAAATTTTGCTCAGGTTCAAACCCAGACTGTACGCCAAAAGCATCATTAACCATATCATTAACTCTATCATATTGGACGTGACTATATTCCTGCGACACACTACTTTCACCGACAACCATATTGTAAAAAATATACCATTGACCCCATCAGTCTCTCCATGATCAGTCCAAACATAATATTTCTGCTTAAACCCACGACTATATAAATGAACCCTAACCGCTTCCGGTTTCAAATACTTCATACACCGGCAATGAGAACAAGGACACCTAATTACCCCTTCATTTTGAAAAGGGTAAAGTGTCATTGCATGTTTGATAAACCCATCAACACCTTCAACAAATTCATCATGTACACCCACACGATTACTATTATTCATATTATACATCCACATACGATCCATCTACAAAAATATACCCACAAATTATTGAGGTTATAGAAATATATTATAACTTAAGAATTCTGACTTAAAATATAACTTAAGAAAACACAATCCCAACCATTTCTAACTTTAGATTCTCAATAACAATTTTAACTTTAATAATTTATAAATTCTAACTTTAATAATTTATAAATTCTAACTTTAATATAATTTTGAAAAGCACAATCCCAACTAATTCTAACTTTGAATTCTCAATAACAATTCTAACTTTAATAACTTATGGATTCTAACTTTAATTCTAAAAATTGAAAAGTAAATCTAGTCAAATAAAATCTACATTTTAGTTTTGAGGTTATAGAAATATTATAACTTAATAATTCTAACATAACTTAATAATTCTAACTTAATTTGAAAAGCACAATTCCAACCAATTCTAAAAATTGAAAAGTAAATCTAGAGAAATAAAATCTACATTTTAGTATTGAGGTTATAGAAATACTATAACTTAACAATTCTAACTTTGAAAAGCACAATCTCAATCCATTCTAATTTAGAAAGATCAATAACAATTCTAATAACTTATGGGTTTCTAACAAAAAGCACAATCCAACAACAACAAAAAAAACTAGTCAAATAAATAAAGTATATATTTTTGCACATATTCAACATCAACAATATTACAAAGAATGATAACTAAGCTAACACAAATACATTGACAAAGAATATGAAATATAGCACAATCTCAACCCAAAAAAAAAAAAATGACAAGTAAATTAAACTAGACAAATAAAGTTTACTTTTTTTTTTTCCACAAATTCAACATTAATAACATTGCAAATGATGTTTAACAAAGCTAAATAGACGAGCATTAGGCCTAAAATCTACAAATAAAACTAAGATTAAAAGAATTTTAAATGCCCAAATTTAAGAGAAACTAACCTTCAAAATGGGTTTGGGGTAGGGGGGAAGGAGCTGCGCAGGCAGCGGCGTTGGGCGGCGGCGAAATGGGAGGCGGCGTCGGGCGGAGGGGAGGGGGGCGGCGGCTAGGGTTTGGGGAGGGTGGGTTTAATTTTGAAGAGGGATAGCTGAAATGGGAAAGAATCCCGTTACTGCCAATATATAGGAAAAACCGACGGACAAAACCGACTCTGTCCGTCGGTTTTTTCCGCACATTTGACCGGATTTTGACACCAAAAATTAAAAAAAAAAAAAAAAACGAAACCGACACTGTCCGTCGGTTTCTTCAAAAAAAAAAATGTTTATTATTTTTTTTTAAAACAAAATGAATTGTATATTATTTATAATATTTTTTAAAATAAAACCGACGTACGATGTCGGTTTTATATTATTATTATTATTATTATTTTTAATTAAACCGACGTGGGACGTCGGTTTATTTTGGCGGAATTATATTTTCAAAATTCTGCCAAAAAAACCGATGTTGTCCGTCGGTTTTCTGATTAAAATAATTAAAAATACAAACGACCCAGTGCGTCGGTTTTTTATCCGTCGATTTTTAGCAGTTTTTTAGTAGTGAGAATAGAAACCCTAGTTTTGTAAAGTTTCATACTTTATGGATTAGGAGGCGTGGGGAAGAACAATGATGTTCCCACACGTAGATAGTAACTCTACATACCTGGTAATACTCCAAACTTGAATTAAAGATTTGAACTTGAAGAAGTTTTCCAAAAATCTTGGTTCTTGAACCTTGAGATAGGTTTTCTTGAAAACCCTAGTTTATGAACAATGATTTCTTGCTTAGATTACAAGGATATATTTTAGAATTGACTTGGAATGATTAGAATAGGCTTACCTTAATGTTCTTGATGATGGGAGAGAATAGAAGGTCGTTCTAGGGCTTGGGGGTGTGAAGAATGAAGTGAAAAAGCCTTAGAACGAAGTTTTAAAATTACTTTCGGACCCATTTTACGCCAAATTTTACGTCCCGTATATTTTGTACGGACCGTATATCATACCGTAAAACCATTCCTGTGATTTGGACATTCTGGACCAATTATACGGCTGGAATATACGGCCCATATAATTTTTACGGTCCGTATGTTCCACCGTATAATTTTTACGGTTCGTATGTTTCCACCGTAAACTGACAGAACACTGTTTAGTAAAACGGGCATAACCTTTTGTATACAGCTCCGTTCAAGACCCATAATATACCGTTGGAAATATATTTCAAAGGGGTACAACTTACATCAAGGAAGTTTTCCCAAATTCCAAATTAATAAAGGGGTTACGGTCGTTTGAAATAAGACCTTCTACAAACTCACTTGCAAACATGCCCCGTAGAGTGGCTTTCAACTTTGTTTTGCCCAAAGGCTCTTCTCATGTCTTGATTGGGTTTCAAACACCATTTACACACTACTCAAATTGGGTTCATTATACCTCCGTCTTATGAGACAAATCTTAGCCCGAATGTACGAGGTGTTACAGTGGCCCCAGTCGTGGTCATGGTCGTGGTCGAGGAAGGAATTTTAATCATGATTCTCGTCTTGCACCAAATAATATCCTTCACCACCAGCAGTGTAAAAGGAAGGATGAAAAGCATAAAACTGTGCAAAAGAAAAATTCAGAAAATAAATGCTTCCGATGTGGAGGAAAGGGGCACTGGTCACGTACCTATCGTACGCCAAAACACCTAGTTGATTTGTATCAAGCCTCTCTCAAAAGGGCAGAAAATGATGCCGAAGCAAATTTTATTTCTAAAGATAATGTTGAGCCCATGCATCTAGATGTGACAGATTTCTTTGAACTCCCTGAAGGGAAAATAAATCATTTGATCGGTGATGGATCTGTAAAAACTTAGATATTTCATACGTGTCATTTGTATGTGGTTATGTTTCCATGTTTATATAATAAAATGTGTGTAATGTTTTGTCTAATCATAATATCTACTTCGATATTCACTTATCTATTATTTCATTTTGAAGAATCTATGAAAATTCCTCAAATTTTATTTGGATCAATGACCAATCATGAAGATATTTGTGTGATTGATAGTGGAACAACGCATGCCATATTCAAAGATGAGAAATACGTTTCTCACTTGCGTAGAAAAAGGGGAAATATTAATACAATTTCTGGCAATTCGAAATTGATTGAAGGCTCCGGAAGAGCTACTATATTTCTGACTAAGGGGACGAAACTTGTTATAGAAGATGCATTATTCTCTTCTAAATCCCCAAGAAACTTGTTAAGTTTCAAAGATATCCGTCGTAATGGATATCACGCTGAGACATTAAACGAAATAAATGATGAATATCTTGCCATTACAAAGAATGTCTCCGGCCAGAAATATGTTTTAGAGAAATTGCCAACTTTGTCTTCTGGTCTGTATTATGCAAAAATTAGTACAATTGAAGCACACTCGATCGTAAACCAGAAGTTTAATGATTCAAGTACTTTTATGCTTTGGCATGACCGAATAGGTCACCCTGGATCAATAATGATGAGACGAATTATTGAAAATTCAAATGGGTATCCACTTAAGAACCTGAAGATTCTTGAAAGTGGTGCATTTTCATGTGCTGCTTGTTATCAGGGTAAATTGATAGCTAAGTCATCACCAATTAAAGTTGACATTGATTCTCCTACTTTTCTAGAACGTATACATGGGGATATATGTGGACCTATTCATCCACCTTGTGGGTCATTCAGATATTTTATGGTCCTAATAGACGCATCTTCAAGATGGTCTCATGTGTGCCTCTTATCTTCTCGCAACCTGGCGTTTGCGAAATTATTGGCACAAATAATACGCTTAATGGCACAGTGTCCAGATTATCTCATTAAGGCTATACGCCTCCATAATGCCGGAGAATTTACGTCTCAATCTTTTGATGATTATTGTTTATCAGTTGGGATAAAAGTTGAACATCCTGTAGCACATGTTCATACCCAAAATGGCCTTGCTGAGTCATTTATTAAACGACTACAATTGATAGCAAGACCACTGCTTATGAAAACACGGTTGCCCACTACCGTCTAGGGATATGCTATCTTACATGCAGCATCTCTTATTCGTCTCAGGCCGACTCATTATAATAAATATTCCCCGTCACAATTAGTATTTGGTCATGAAACAAATATTGCTCATCTCCGAATCTTTGGTTGTGTTGTATATGTGCCTGTAGCACCACCACAGCGTACTAAGATGGGCCCCCAAAGAAGGTTAGGAATATATGTTGGGTTTGAATCACCCTCTATTATTCGCTATCTGGAGCCATTGACGGGAGATTTATTCACTGCCCGATTTGCAGATTGTCGATTTGATGAAACAAATTTTCCACAATTAGGGGGAGAGAGAAAAGAAATCAAAAGAGAAATTGCGTGGAGAGTTCCATCACTATCTCATTTTGATCCACGTGCCCTCATATGTGAACAGGAGATCCAGAAGATCATTCACTTGCAAAACATAGCAAATCAAATGCCAGACGTATTTACTGATTTGAAAAGGATAACTAAGCCACATATCCCTGCAGAGAATGTGCCTATCGAATTGATGTCCCAAAGGGACAATCTACTAGTGTCATAGCCTCTGAATCTCATACACGCCTGAAGCGTGGTAGGACATTGGGTTCTAAGGATAAAAATCCTAGAAAAAGAAACACGAAAAATGATCAAAATGACACTACGAAAGAATATCATGAAGATATTCAAGGTCTGACTAATCCTGATACTCCTGAAGATATTAGGGAACTCGAGACTCAAGTAAATAAAGAACTATCATTGAGTTCTTCTGGTGATGGGATAAATTTGAATCGATCGAAGATTATGGTGGATAATGTTTTTGCATATAATGTTGCCCTAAATATTATGAAAGACATTGACGATCAGGAACCCCAATCTGTCGAAGAATGTCGACGAAGATATGATTGGCCAAAATGGCAAGAGGCAGTTCAATCAGAATTGAATTCACTTGCCAAACGTGAGGTTTTTGGACCTGTAGTCCAAACGCCTAGTGGTGTAAAACCAATTGGCCATAAATGGGTTTTTGTGCGAAAAAGGAATGAGAGAAATGAAATTGTGAGATACAAGGCACGCCTTGTTGCATAAGGATTCTCTCAACGACCCGGTATCGACTATGAAGAAACATATTCACCAGTTATGGATGGCATAACATTTCGATATCTCATCAGTTTAGCTGTACATGAAAACCTTGAAATACATCTGATGGATGTGGTTACAGCTTACCTTTATGGCTCACTTGATAATGAAGTCTATATGAAAATTCCTGAAGGATTTAAAATTCCTGAAGCAATTAACTCAAAGTCTCGGGAGATGTATTCAATCAGATTACAAAGATCGTTGTATGGTCTAAAACAATCAGGGCGCATGTGGTACAATCGCCTCAGTGAGTACTTGGTAAAAGAAGGTTATATAAATGATGCCATTTGTCCATGTGTTTTTATTAAGAAAGCAAAATCAGTGTTCGTTATAATCGCTGTTTATGTTGATGACATAAACCTAATTGGAACTCCAGAAGAGCTCCAAAAGGCGATTGAATACTTAAAGAAAGAATTTGAGATGAAAGATCTGGGAAAAGCAAAACTTTGTCTTGGTTTGCAGATTGAACATTTGACAGATGGGATCCTTATCCATCAATCTGCTTATACCGAAAAGGTTTTAAAGATTTTACATGGACAATGCGCATCCTTTAAGTACTCCAATGGTTGTTCGCTCACTTGAAGTGAGTAAAGATCTATTCCGACCTCAAGAAGAAAATTAAGAGCTTCTTGGTCCTGAAGTACCATATATTAGTGCAATTGGTGCACTTATGTATCTTGCTAACGCTACAAGACCTGACATAGCGTTCTCTGTTAATTTGCTAGCAAGATATAGCTCTTCTCCTACACGAAGACATTGAAACGGAGTGAAGCATATATTGCGATATCTGAAGGGAACTAGCGATATGGGTCTGTTTTATACTAACAAAGGTAGTACAGATCTTGTTGGTTATGCAGATGCAGGTTATTTATCTGATCCACATAAAGCTCGATCTCAAACAGGCTATCTGTTTACATGCGGAGGTACTGCTATATCATGGCGATCCACAAAGCAGTCCATTGTTGCTACTTCTTCGAATCATGCTGAGATAATAACTATTCATGAAGCAAGTAGAGAATGTGTGTGGTTGAGATCAGTGATACATTTCATCAAAGAAAGATGTGGCTTGAAGTGTGATACAAAAATACCCACAACATTATATGAAGATAATGTTGCATGCATAGCTCAATTAAAAGGAGATTTCATAAAAGGAGATAGAACGAAGCACATTTCACCAAAGTTATTTTTCACACATGATCTCCAGAAGAATGGTAATCTTGATGTGCAACAAATTCGTTCAAGTGACAATCCTGCAGATTTGTTCACCAAATTTTTGCCAACTTCAACTCTTGAGAAAATGATATTCACGATTGGAATGCGAAGACTCCGACATCTGAATATTGGTCTTCGTCAGGGGGAGTGAAATACGTGTTGTACTCTTTTTTCCTTAACCAAGTTTTGTCCCATTGGGTTTTCTTGGTAAGGTTTTTAATGAGGCAACTCTCAAAGCGTATTACTAGATATGTGTACTCTTTTTCCTTCATGAGGCTTTTTCCCAATAAGGTTTTTAACGATGCACATCATCTATGGACATCTAAGGGGAAGTGTTGTGAAATATATTATGGATGTCCAATACACAAATATAATGCTTCTCCTCCACCATCTTAATGGGTCCTCCATTTTCCTCCACCATCTTAATGGTTCCTCAATTTTCTCATATATTGAATGCATATGTAGCACTATAAATAGAGACATAAGTTTTCATATGAAATACACTTGTAACACATTTTGGAAGAATAGTAAAAATCTCTCCTCTTTTGTCATTCTATTTCTATAGTTTTCATCCTTTAATATTGTGACTCTTTTAGCTTCATTTTATAACACTATGTTTATTTTATTTAATATTTTTATACAATTAAACTTCTATGCCGCATAATTATGAGAATGCCTACCCACGACAAAAAGAAAATAAGTAGTTACAAGCTAACAAAAAGAAGGAATAAGAAGGACCCCAAGGACTACGGCTAAAATGAAATGTGGTCCTGATTTTTATATTCGGCTATTCACTGCCGTCTATATTTCAAAAACCGGTTTCATACTTCAAGCCACTTTATTTTCTATATATTTTTTTCTTGAATTAGTATATGTTTTATCCACTCATAAATTTCTCGTCGAGTCGGTCTTCCTGGACAGATGTTCATCCTCGTCTCTGTACTAGGCTGTAAAGAAAATGCTAGTATATCCTCCGTATATTGTTCCCCATTTCAATTTATTTATCATACTTTTTTTTAGTGTAGCCCAAAATGATCGTCATACTTACTTATTTATTTAAAAATTTAACCTTAACTTTTTCGTTTTACTCTTAATAAAATAATTTATAGCCATAAGAATATTCATAGCTTGTTTTAAAACCACAATCTCTTATAAATATTTTTTACTTTAGTCAACTTTATCACATAAATTGAGACAGAATGGTAGTATTCTTCGGTATAGCGAAAATTCTAAATCAGCATGGGCCTTTAACCCAGCTTATTAGTTACCACCTATGTTGAAGGGTTAATAGCCTGTTTGGCCAAGCTTCTAAAAACAGCTTATTTTAAAAAGTACTTTTGGCTAAAAACAGTTTGTGTTTGGCCAATTAATTTAAAAAGTACTTTTGAGCAGCAATTAGTGTTTGGCCAAGCTTTTAAAAAGTGCTTCTATGTGTATTTTTCTCAAAAGTACTTTCAAAAAAGTGTTTTTGGGCAAAAGCTATTTTTTTAGCTTCTGAAAAACTGTTTCTGCTACTCTCCAAAAACACTTATTTTCTCCCAAAAGCTTGGCCAAACACCTCACTTTTTTTAAAATAAGCACTTATTGAAAAAATAAGTACTTTTGGGGAAAAAATAAGCTTGGCCAAACATGCTATAATTCGCTGGTCAAGCCTACACACTTTTTATTGATGAAGATGTACATATACAACAACAACATAACCCAGTACTGTAATCTCATAAGTGGGCTATGGAAATAGGATGTACACATATCTTATTTCTATCTTTGTGAAGTAAAAAAGTTATTTCCGATAAATTTTTTATTCAAAAGAAATGTAACCAAAGTAGGATTGAAAGAAAAATAACAACAACATATCAAGATGAACAAAGTTAATGAAGATGTACATATAGCATAGCCAATATGTCAGATTGTTTATTGAAGAGATATTATTACCGAAGATCAAGTCGCGGTCTTACTACTAAAAAAATTTTATTTTCCCACTAAAAAATGTTTAGTGTCTATTCTCACTGAATGTTAGTATGGAAAATCTAAAAAATAGTGTTTTCACACGAAAAGAATTAGAAAGATTCCCAATATTTCAATGGGAATCTATTTTTCATCATGCATTTTCCCAATGAGTTGGTTTGGGAGGAATATAATGAGGTAGAAAAATCATGTTTTATAACACAAATTTAGCACTACATGTCGATGGGAAAACCTCTATTTCTAATAGTGTCTATAATATTAAAATCCCACCAATCTGTTCATCCATCACATACTCTGCTAGAAATGCAGTTGATAATTTTTGGGTCTTTTTAGAATTTTTTTATCGACGAGCGATATTCCGCTCAATGAAATTACGGACATATTTTTATGTATACTTATGAATTTTCGACTGAATTAATCGCCGAAAATCCTGATAATATACTAACAAAAAGAAGGAGAAGAAGGACCTGCAAATGAAAAGACTAAGAGCGTGTTTGGATGGGCCTAAAAAAAGCTGACCAGTCAAACACTCAAAAAAATTGAAACAACTTATAAGTTGTTTTTAACAATTTATAAGTCAATACAGACGGGCTCTAAATCAAACGTGGTCCAGAAGTTTTATTTTCTGTGGCTCATCGATATTTAGCTTAGCCAAATTTGTTAAAGTCATCTTAATAAACGTTGTCCACTCAATACAAAAAGCGCGCGCACTTCTCGGCAGATGTTCAACCTCTTAAGTCTTATCCTAGCTAGGATGTACACAAAATAATACTTTTTCTTGCATATATACTACTACTATTCTGTAGGGTGAAAATTTCCACCCAATTGACGGCTTTAAAAGCCAAGGCCTGTTAGCACTTGACAAATTTATTCATTAATAAAAAGAAATCTGAAAATTCTGACTAGTCTGTTTGGAAAAGCAAACACAAATATTTTCTAGAAATAAAACAGTACAATTCAGAAAACGAGTAATTTCCACAAATTGAAATAAACAATTTGGAACCACAACAATCATCCCAGAAAGAAGAATGAGCGTAGATCGAAATTTAGTGACAATCAGTTTCACTTCTGATTTTCATTCCATCACAGTCTAATTCTACACAATAAGGTACTATACATTATTCCTTTTCGGATATATTTAGTCATATGTTACCTCCTCCGCCCTATAAATAATGAAGCGAAAAACTAATAACATCATAACAATATTAGTACCAGTGTTTTAAAAGGCGTTTTTGGGGTGAGCCTTGGGGCGGGGCGTACCAAAAATGCCCCGGGCTGATGGGTCGGGGCGAAAGTCTCCAAAGGCGTACGCCCAGCAATTCGGGGCGTACGCCCAGGCGTTTGGGGCGGTTTTTTTTTGTTGGCGCGTAAGCCCAGAAAACTTCTTCGAACTAAAACGAAATTTGTTAAATAAGTCCTTAATATAATGCCCAAATTCTCAAAAGTCAACATGTAATTACTCAAATGTTTTAAAAAGGAACTGAAACATTAAATTTAAAAGTCAAGATCTTTTTTTATTACTAGAATGCCTAATATATATTCTTTTCCAATTATTTATCGTGTCTTCTACTATCTCAAAAAAGTAACGAGCAGTCACTTGTACTTGTAAGTAGCGTATAATAGATTGTTCTAATTAGTTTTTTTGTGGGGGTGGAGCATATATATATATATATATCACTTATTTATAATTTTCTTGAATTTTTTATGCTATTTCACCTATTTAAAAGTATTTATTATAATTATATCATTTTATAAAATACTAAAAATTAAAACCCCATGGGGCTTACGCCTAGTCCTCGGGGCTTACGCCTCACTGAGGCAGACGTAAAACGCCCCGCCTTACGTCCTCACCTTTTAAAACACTGATTAGTACTATAATATAACGAACTTATATACTCCCTCCATTTCAATTTACGTGAATCTATTTCCTTATTATTCCGTGTAAAAAAGAATGACCTCTTTCTATATTTGAAAACACTTTATTTTTATGCAATGGTTTATAGTCACACAAAATATATGTGACTCATTTAACACCACAAATTTAAAAGTCTTTTCTACTTTCTTAAATTTTGTGTCCATTCAAATGAGTTCACATAAATTGAAACAGACGGAGTATAGTTACTTCAATCTATCATATCAAGCTGGATATTGAAAGGAAAACAAATCAAAGTAGGAGGGAGAGAGAGAGAGGAGAGGACATGTGAGGGGCACGTGATTGAAAAATAAAAGAGAGTGACGTGGGTTGCCAATCAGCAAAAAAACAAGGAAAGTACAGCTAGGAGAAAACCAAAGAACAGGGGCCACGTGGGAAGTACAAGTGTCGGCTACGGTCAAATGCCGGTGCCAAGTAGGGACGCGTGTTTCTCTATACTCCTTTCCAATGGCCTAAATATTTGACTCAAATTACACTCTCTGTTTTAGTCCTCCCGCTGACTTTCTCACCCTCATTAATGTTTTCAACATCACAATATCTTATGCTGTTTTCACAATAACAAAAGGAATATATAGTAGTTGGAGTATTATAGATTTTTAGAGTTTTCACAAGCTATACAACTTGTTTTACTCTTTGCTAGATCGAACAGAAATAAGGAAAATGCAAGTTACCAACAAGAGGTCAGGGGTTTGAGTATCCGATGTCGTCTCTTTGTTAGGGAGCGTTTTGCTATCAATATGGGACTTCTCATCGTAAATCCCGATTTAGTCGGCCCAATGCGGGTGCCGAACCGGATAGGAAAGAAAAAGAAAAGGACAATACAAGTTTGTTGATTTGGAGATGAATGCTGAGTGACTCACATGTTTTTTTTATTTAACTTATGTAAATAGAATTTGTAGCATCGAGCAGTGTATTTAAATCTGTTATGACCAGTAATTTGCTTAGTTTATTAATTCCAGTTTTTAAGGACGATTCCATGTAATTATCTTTATTTAGATATTGTGATAGCGTGAAAAACTTTCACACTGTCGATATACAAAAACTAAACTGTTTTCGAATATTTATAGAGCAAAGTCTAATGATTTGTTATTCTTTGTGTTTGTTAAATAATTATGGACGTAAGAGTGAATTAATGTTGAGACATGAGAAATGGTGTTGAACCAGTCAGAAAATTATTTAACTATATATCATGAATTGTCGTGCTAATATATATATATATATATATATATATATATATATATATATATATATATGTGTGGTTCTCCAGATGTTTACATCGAAATATATTGATGGAGTATCTCTTCTTTTACGTGATCTTGCGTAATAGTCAATGAGCAGAATGTTGTTGAAACTGTCAGAATGAGAGTTCTTATTTTAATTTTCTTTGGACAACTAGATTCTAATCCGATTTTCATTTTAAATGAAAGCTAATTAGGCCTTAAGTTCCCTCCAGGTGAGTTATTTATTTATGAGTTTACTATCTGTCTGGCTTCCATTTTTACTAAACGGCGATATATTTCATCAAACAAAATTTCGATTAAAATTTAAAAGCATAATACTATATTCCAATTTGCTTTCCATAAAGTTTGTATTGTTCACCAAAAAGAGACAAGATACTTATTAGTATCTAACGGTGACAAATTTGACTACATTTGATTTGAAGTGTGAAAGAGTACGTAGTAGATAACACCACAACAGTGTACTACGACCAAAATTTTATTATCACCACATTTAAAATATTTTATTCTCTCTATTCAATATCTATAATCATTTTCGTCTTATTGTCTTAACCCGTAGTTTCAAAACTAATATTGTTTAAAACAATATTTCAAGAAAGAAACTAAAGGAAAATCCAAAGCTAGGAACACAGAAGAAATGCTTATGGTAGCTACTAGCTAGATATATGCCCATAGTGACAAATGACTAGACCCTAACAATGGACTTAAAACTTTGTCAAACCTTCTTTACAAAAGTGGGGTCTACATTCTTTTTTTCAAAACTTATAAATTACCTCTCTTATCACCATTAAAAATTTAAATACATTAAAAATAGACCTTAGCTAGCTCAAACCCACAAAACTTCTTTGTCAAAGTTTAAATACAGCCACATTATCAACCTCTTGTCAAACCCCATCCTCCACCCCCCCAAAAAAAATCCCCTTTTCTTCTTCTTCTTCTCCTCCTCCTCTTCAATGGCTGATGAACTAAGAGATTTCTACTATCACCAGCCATATCAAGAAGATTCTTCAGTGGTTCAAAATATACATATGCTTGATCCATCTTTTATGAGCTATACTAATGAGTATTTACATGGATCAAGTAGTGATTATACTAATAATTCATTTGGAAAACCCTTTGGATTTTCAGCTCCATCTCCATTTTCTTCAATTAAAGATGATCATGATATTATAAAACAAGATGTGAATGGTAATATTAATATTAATAATGATGTTGTTGGAGGAGGAGGAAGTGAAACCCCAGTTACACCAAACTCTTCAATCTCTAATTCCTCTTCTAATGAAGCTGCTGGTGATCATGAGGATTCCAACAAGAAAGATAAGCAAGTGAAGGATGAAAGCTTAGAAGATGGTGAAGATGCATCTAAAAAAGAGTAAGTACTTCAAGATTTCATACCTTTTTATGAGAAAAGTTTTCTTTTTTCTCTCTCTTTTTGTTTCATTCTTTTGATTGATCTTTTTTCATGGAAATGATGATGATAAATAGGAACAAAGCAAAAAAGAAGGGAGAGAAGAAGCAAAGGCCACCAAAATATGCATTCATGACGAAGAGTGAGGTTGATCATCTTGAAGATGGATATAGATGGAGGAAATACGGACAGAAGGCTGTTAAGAATAGCCCTTATCCAAGGTGACTTATTTTTTTGCTCATTTATTTAAATTAAGAATCCTTCAAAACCCTAAAAGAACACATTTCTCTTCCATCAAGAATCCATATAAGATAGCTAGTCAAAGATCTATAGTATTTAACTAGTGATATTGATAGCATTTTTTTTTCTTTTTCTCAGTCCACATGCTTACCTACTAGTATAAAGATTGTGTTCCCACTTCCCTAAGTTATGTTTCCATTTTCTTGTTCAAGAAATTAATTAATCTCAGATTCTAAGTTGTGGATGGTCAATCTTATTTTCTGAACAATCGAAATTTTGTACTTCTGTCAGATCCTTCTTATTTTTAGATTGAGCTTGAGTACTTATATGTTCCTTGGTAGCTAATCTTTCAATCTATCACCAATGTCATGATATTCTTCTTTAAGACGAAGCATCACTTTTGTTTCTTTTCGTTTTTACCTTGTCGAACACACATAATAGTAGAACTATTTCATCATAAATTTCCTCTAATGATGGATTTCTTTTTATTTGTGATTGTAGAAGCTATTATAGGTGCACAAGTCAAAAATGCCAAGTGAAGAAACGTGTGGAGAGGTCATATCAAGATCCATCCATTGTTATCACAACATATGAGGGTCAACACAACCATCATTTACCATCTACTCTTCGTGGGAACGTTGCTAGGATGTTGAATCCTTCCATGTTAACACAACAATCACCATTGATGGCACCACATGCAGCTTTTCATCAAGAACTCATCATGGCTCAAATGCCTCATCAATTCTATGGCCAGGGAAATGCTTTTGGAAATTCCCAAATGTATCATCAAAATCTAACTCATCCACTTCATAATCAACAGATGCAGCTTCCTCCTCATGACTATGGACTTCTCCAAGACATGGTTCCTTCTATGTTTAATCTTAAACAAGAACCATGAGATTCTTGAGGCTTTGAGACTTGTGCTCTAAAGCTCTAATAATTAACCCTACGTGAGACTTATTTATTTATATCTATCTTCCTTTTTTTTTTTTTTGGTAATTTAGAGATATAGAGATGAACTATGAACCTCTTCCTTAATCATCTCATGTATTATATATTTAGTACTACTTCACCATCATATATACACTATCTAATTTTCTAATCTTTGAGCTTATTATATAGATGCCCTTTCGAATGCTTTTAAACTTGAGGTGTTCTCTCATTGGAGGAAGCAAGGGTTCTTGTTTCCTTTAAAGTTGGATTTGATCAACATTATGAGGTAATTAAGGCATGAATTCCTTTTGATCTTCGATTTGTTTGAATCATCTAATTCCTTTAGGCCCTATACGTGCATATTCACATATATATTGAGATGCCAAGAAAAGTTAGAGATTTGTGTACAGATTACAACACATGCATGACCAGAGGCAAATTTAAATTTTTGAGTTCATGAGTTATGTATCTTAGAAAATGGAGTTTAGTAGGTTCTGGATAAATTAGTTATACATATATTAATTGAGTTTTTTAATCCAAATGTATATAATTTTGACCAAAGCTAATATACACATGCATGTTCCGCAGGCACTCTTCGTATTTTCTAATAACTGGTCATAGAGTATCTAAAACATGTAGCTTAGCTGTTTATTGGAGTGCAGTGCATTTTATTGTTCTTATAAATTTCTTCCTTACATTTTGCTCATATAGGACATTATTAAATTATCCAATGTTTAAGGCGATAATCAACCGATTGTAGGCTAATTATAATAATAGATTAACTTCCTAATTGGATATTAATAGAACAAGTCATCATCCATTATAGTTTATGTAAAGAAATTAAAGTTCTATGCATATATGAAACCCCTTTAAAGGAAGATTCTAAAATGCAAGGGTAATATTTGTTGAATTAGACAAGCACGTGGCTTGACTGCAGTTTTTCTTTTCTCTTCCTTTTAGATGCAAAAAGGACTTTTAAATGAACTTTACTGATAATTGCCATTTCAATGAAATGATACATTAATTAGTTTGGGATCTATTTATCCCCAAAAATATGTTGAGACAAATACCATTAATAACACCACGAGAAAAACACTATGCTATTACCTTACGTTCTTCATAATAAGAGAATATTTTAGTTTAGAATGCATTGAAATTCAAACTAACTAGGCCTAACTTAGACATTCTTTTTATTTTAAATTTTTGAAAAATAAATATCGATGGTTAGTTAGTTAACAGCCCCACGGAATCAAAACAATAGTTCTTGGAAGATATGATTTCTTATAATTAATTAATACCTTTATTTGATTTCTGATAGTATAAAATACCAACGTAGTGTGAAGAAAAGCAAAAGTCTAACAAAAAAACAAAAACAAAAAAAAATAGATCCAAAAAATATCGGCAGTCTTTGATGAGAAAAGCTCAACAGTCAACCAATAGCTATTTGACCTGACTCTATTAATGACACAAACGATACAAATGGGATATATATAGATCTTTGAAACTAAGTTGGTTCATAAAAATACAAGTTGCAGCAGAATTTAAGCAAAATTTTGTTTTTTTTAGAACGTTTCCGTAAAATATTGGAAAATTTCCTTATCTGTCTTTAGCTTCAAGAAAGAATCATTCAAAATATATATATGAACTGTTTGGTGTGAAGGCACTGAGGTTTCGTGAAAAACAATGGTTTTATTCCATTGTTTGAGTCTTATATCCTGCTACCCGAGTACACATCTGTTCATATTGACACTTTTGGCATTCAAAATGCATGCAGTTTTAATAGTTCTTTTTCGAAAGAAAACGTTATGCTGGTTCGAGTTCTGAAAATAGAATTGTTTTTGATAAAAAATATTTTATGTAAATACTAATTAATGGAGTTTCAAAAGGGATACAAAACACCTAGTGAGAAACCAGACAATAAAAAAAGATATGGGGCTTTTCACAGTTTGGTTTCTTTGCAATAAGTGGAGTACTTTCAGATATTATAAAGGGCAACTTACACAAATGATTACACTTTAAGTTTTTTTTTTTTTTAGGCATAGTTATAATTTTGCTAATTACATTTTGTAGCTACAGTAACGTGTATTCTAATTCGGCTGTATTTCGTTGTATTCAATTCGGCTCTATTCATTCGTAACTACTTTTACACTGTATTCACCAACTTATTGTATTTAAATTCGGTTGTATTCGAACAACATAAATGCAAATAAATACAGGATATTCGGCTGTATTCAAAATTCACTGCATTCATTTGTATACAAAAAAATCTCATTCGAAATACATGCGAAAAATACATAAAGAAACACTCAGTTTTACGCTAAAAAAAATAACGAATACCCTTAGATCTGAGATACAAGAAATAAAATACACTCAGATTTGAAATACTAGAAATAAAATAGGCTTAGATCTGAGAAAATACACTCAGATATGAGATACACCGTCCAGTGATTAGCTCCGATAGCGTCCCTCCACTGCTCCTCAAACCCCACCATCCCTCCACTGCTCCTCCCTAATTAAGTTTCCAGATTTCATCCCTATTCAAATCCAATTACTACCATACTGAGTACAAGCGTATCTGCTCTAACCATAGTGTTACATTAGTTTATCTGACACATATGATTGTGGACCATTGATTCTAGCTGGCTGCTTGATGGAACCGATGTGTAAAACTTTAATGCTAAGTGTAAAACTTAGATATGTAACTTCAACATTGGTGGTTTGAGGAGCAGTGGAGGGATGGTGGGGTTGGTTTCGTGGTGGCTGGAGATGGAGGGCGTGGTGGCTAGAGATGGAGATGGAGGAAGAAGGACAGTGGTGGAGATGGTAAAATGGGAGAGAAGAAAGATGATTTTTGATTTAGTTATCTTGTGTAATGGAAATACTACATTTAGCTACTAGATGTAATTAAAATAAAATGTAGTTACTAAATATAAATATCTCTTATATGTTCTCTATACTATGTAAAATTCCCTATTATGAAATCCAGTACTGGAGTAATCCATAATATTATAAATCCTTTAGTAACTTTTGCACAATGTATATCAACATGTGGAAGAGATCCTCTAACAAGCTGCAGACCAAGTGATGATATCTTTCCCCCAACTATAGTTTGAAATTTTTAGTACGGATGATAAACTTAGCTCATGAAAATGTGATTCGTTCAACTTATTTAAGTCTGGACGGGTTTATTTAGCTCATGAAAATGTGATTCATTCAACTTGTTTAAGTCCGGATGGGTTTATAATCTGAGATGGGTCTCATTTTGACGTATCCATTCAATTCAGTCCATCTAAAAATTGGGCGTATATGTAGCCCAAATTGATCAATGAGAACCTCATCAAAATAGCTATAAGAAGATTGTTCGATATGTTACGCAAAGTCATAATAAAGAAAGAAAAAATTATTCCTATTATGTAATTAAACAATTTTAAGAAAGTAAAACAAAATAAAACTTGATAATAGTTGGACTGATTATGCTATAAAGTTCAACCATTTTGACCCCCTCAAATTAAACCGAATCCACCCATTTTACATCCCTATTTTCTAGAGGTTCTTTCGTTAAGGTGGGCGTACAAAAATGAGACTGATCTTCCCCTTCATGTAAAATATTTGGATATATTTGTTCTCATGACATGTAAACCCAAGTTGACCCTAATATTGCTCGCATGAAAAACTATTATTTTGTAGAGGCAAGACTTGATATTTGGGTTCAAATTATTATTAAATATTGTATGATTCCAGATGGGGTATAAATTAGAGTGAAATCTAAAATTGCCCGACATATTGAAGATGTCAAATACTATTAAATTAGGTGAAGCACATGGAAGCACTAATCAGTACTCTAAAAAGTCAAATTCAAATAGCCTCTTCCGCCAGATCACGCTAATTTGGAATTACGTGAGTACTATGAAGATCCAAACAGAACAGCAGTCAATTTTGTAAGTATTAGTATTATTAATTATATTTATCACAAGGGAGAATAATTGACCATAGACATCATAGATTTGGCATGGCCATTATATTACATTAAAGAAATACATATTGTAGGGGAAAAAACCTTTTTTTGCAGAAGCACAAGGCAAATGACAACCAAAGGACAACATGTAAGAGAAGATAATTGCATTCATCCTCCTACAAGTAGTTCTATGATAACTATTAAAACGTTTTGTGTAATTAAAATACATACAGCTAGAGACTGCCCCTTTTTGAAAGTTTTGAGCTCACTTGTGATCATTTGGAAACATCAAATAGTAATTAAAGTTACACGTTTAGCTTTTATTTTTTCCATAAAATACCTTCTTGTGTCTTTTTTTTTTTTTCTTTGAAGACCCATAGCCCTTTTTCATCTCCTGGATCTACCTTTAGAAAGAAATTAAAAATGATAATCAAAATGTTTTTTCAACAGAAAATTATATAACAAATGTGTAACGTAAGAAAAAGAAGGCACTTTCCACTATTGATTTATTGCTATTTTAAAAATAAATTGCCATGGAGAGGCCGGTATGCGTGTGGAGTTGGCTCTTTCCACTAAACTCTGCAGAAATTTCAGGCTGATTATCAATAATTTTAATACAGCATGAAGTTTATGTAAATTAAAAAAAAGAATCGGAAAGTAACATCAGATTCATAACCTTCATCATTTGTTGCTTTATGATATACGGCGATCGACTAGCTTAGTCAAGATAATTCATTCACATTGGGTTACAAATTATATCAATCATGTGCGTTAATCTTATGGTATAGTGATCCTGGGTGTGTTATTAGTTACTACTTACTACCCAGTAACGGTAATAACATGCCCGGTACTAATCCAACAAGTGGGGACGTAAGTTATCAAATAGTCCAGGAGAAAACTAAAACTCCAAATTGTGAATTACGAATTGGGGGAGATTTGATTACAAATGTTACTTAGATTATCTGATTCTTTTCACAGGAAATCCATAAAAGATAACACATGAAATCTATGAATAAAATATAAGAGATCTTTATAGAGTTAAGTTTTTCTGTTAAAATTATAAGTGGGTGTAGGAGATCATTTCCTCTAGGGGTCAATTCTTTTGCTCATAAGCTTTTAAAGGGCGAATTACAGCTCCATGGAATTGCAATCTGAGAACTTGCAAGTGTTTCCTCCAAGATTTCACAAACAATAAAAAAGCACTCTGATAGAGATAAAAACAATTGCATTAGCCATGAATAATTCAAGACTGTTGAGTAGAGAACACAAGTACACTTATCATGCCTAT
The DNA here is from genome assembly GCF_019175385.1 of Lycium barbarum. Lineage (NCBI taxonomy): Eukaryota > Viridiplantae > Streptophyta > Magnoliopsida > Solanales > Solanaceae > Lycium > Lycium barbarum. The sequence goes on along the minus strand of NC_083348.1, from coordinate 78,464,556 downwards.
AGGCTATAGCCTATATTTCTTTCTCTTATCACTGAGTAACGAGAAACATATACGACTGTGAAAGGCAAAGAGAACAAAAAAAATTGAATATACGTGGTAATTGATATCATACAAATGAATGTCCCTCGGAGACGCAGGAAATTTGAGGCAGAATCCGAAAATAGTTCCTTGTGTACTCGAATTTAGCAACTGCAGGTGCTACTCCACAAAACTGTTGGTGCCAAATCCTTTGCAACCTGGCTTTGAATATCATCTCTATGACTGATTTCTCATTTCCACACCTAGTTTAGATCTTTCTAGAGTTCTCTATGACCGCGTCCGTCCCACCCGAGGCCAACAACCTGTCTCAGAATGAAGCACTTTAGACAAATGGTTCTACCAAATAATTCCAAGCAGGAAAATGCACACTAGGGTGATTCATCTGGGATTATGTATGCAAGCAATCTTACATACTATTTGTTGAGGAAAGGGGGATGAAGTGACAGAGCTGATGGCATTGGAAAATAGAATAAGAACTTGGCATGAAGGAAAATGTTTTCCATAAAAGATTTCTATGCGAAACATTGTTCGATGTTTGATCAAGTATAAGAAACGGTAAGACATGATAATTGTATATGATGGAGGATTAGGTATAAATAGTGTTTTAGTAGTAATATATTTTGAGTACCTAAAGGTTGATAACAATATCTAAGTGTTGGTTGAAACAAATGATATGGTAAGATATGTCATGGAGTATCTATTACTAAGGAAACTGACTTCCGCCTAAGTAAAAGAAATCATTTTCTCCCTTCAGTAGAAAGTATTCTCCTTGGGGAAAAAAACATTTTCAGCAAGGTAAGCAAATACTAAAAACTAAGATTCTTACGAAAAATATTCTTAAGAAAAACATTTTCAATCATACAAACCACACCGTACTTTTTTGTTTTTGAGATAAGCAGGATAAGAACTTACACGTCAATGAGGGATCTGAAGAAGAATAAAGGAAAGGCAATATATGGACACAGAAATCACGACCCCGGCAATGAAGTTGTGAAGCAACTTCTGATTGTCTCTCGTGGGTACAAAAACTGTCTTGAGTGTGTTGGTTAGTTCAAAAAGCCTATATGATATCTGCAGAAAGAAAGTGGAGTGCCCGATTGAGAAATCAGATGAAGAGAAAATGGAACACATAATATCACAGCTAAAATATTCAGGAAAATGAAAAGTGAGAGAACATAAGCTTACCAAAACATAAATTGCAGTGACAAGCATAAAATTAAGCAAAGGATAATCTGGGATAAAGGAGAGAAGCCACTTAGGCTGTCCATTTGGCATGTTTGATCTGCACATGAAGTCAGGAAGCAATAAGAACTCAAAGCATGCTGACCTTATCAACTCAACCAACATATAATTAAAACACTATCTGAAGAGATACAAGCATTGGGAACATTACTCTGACATTACAAGGAAACTTTAGAGACTGGCTGGGAATAAAGTATATAATGTAAGATTAAGGACGTCAATCATTTACAGATATGGAATTGGTACAATAATACCTCTAAGAAATTTAACCACACGGAAAATGCTTTAAGTTTGGCAAAATACTTCGAAAATGTCTTAAGAGGATAGAATCTTTTGTATGGATCATGATTATTAAATTGAGAGGGCAACTATTGAATTGCTCGAACAGTTTCCAGTTAAAAGTTTAAATTGTTAGAGAGGGAAACTTTTGTTTTAATATTTCAGCTTTGCAACATACCCTCTTATGCGAAAGCTGATCCTCTTTTCTTAGGTCAAGCACATGGAAAGTGTTGATGGGTGAGAGTGAGATTCGAATGCAGAATCTCAGAAAATACTACATTAAATTGGGTGAACTGTCTCATCTAAAAGCTCTACCATTGAATGTGGAACAGTTATATTTATTTATTTCAGGTCTGAAACAACAGCCATTATATTTAGAAGAACAGTGAAATACACACACCTCAGCCAGATGTGGAACTGCGAGATATAGGTTTCCAAGGTGATTTTTCCCAGCCACCTAGAAAAATAGAGCACTTAACAGTTAAAAGAAGCGGAAAGAAAAACAGCTCCAACTATGTCTAAAAGAACAAACAAAATATTAATATACTAGACAGGAAAAGGAAGGTATAAAGTCTAGATTGAGCACCACCACCAAATGGGTCAATAGAATCTTACGCAAAGAGAGTCAAAGAGACATTCCGTAGCTCCTGAGTAAAATTTCGCAAGCAGATGTAAACACTGAAAAAAATGGAAAATAAAATGAGAAAGTAGCACAAGATATCCGGAGAGAAATCAACAATATACTTTCTTTGGTTTGGCACATTATAGGCAAGCAATGGTTGGTGTTGTGTACAAGTTCACATTCGGAAACGAAGGGCTAAGATAGAATTTAAAGAGTTTAATACACACGTTATGGGAATCCACGACGTGTAGGGGTGAAGCTTGTTGTATGAGGTCTTGTCCAGCTTGTATATGTATTCATACCACAAGTACCCAACCTGCGGAAGACGAATGGAAAACTTTACAAATTCGACTAAGAAAAAAATGGGAAAAAGAAAGACGCTGCAGCAGCAGATACAGTTGACATTATGTTAGAAAAAGTCCTACTCACAGTTACAGCAACAGCAACAACTGATGCCTTGATTGTTCGCCTCCGCTTAGTTTCAGACTCCTCCAGTTTCTCCATTATCTTTTCAACCTGAAAGAATAAGATATACCAAATATAAGTCCTATCAACAAGTGAAAGACAAAAGACCTAAGAATTAGAGTTCTATTGATATTACATTAGGGTGAAAGTAGGCATATATCATGCCAACAATCCATATATAACGGTCCAGCCCAGATCTGAAGTGCCATTCATGCATCCGAGGGAGATCTGGCTTGCCTGGATCAGTGTACCCTATAATTTGAGAAAGTAGAAAACTATTATCAGGTGACAAGGGGTTAAGCCAGAATCTATAGAATGATACAAAAAGAAAGCACCAGAAATAGGGGGAAAAGATTCTTTAGCAATCACATTACTGCTTGAAACACGATACATATTTGAAACAGTTGTTTAGCATGGATACTACAATTATCTATGTGATTTTTATTGCATGCAATGAATGCACCTAAGATAAGCAACTCTTAGCATGAATATTGGTCCACCATTTTGCTCCATACAGGTGATTTTCATGAAGACATCAAATAATATTCTACAACTATTTCTGAATGATGTCACCAATGGCGATTTTTTTTTTTTTTTTATAAGTATGTCACTAATGGCGATATTAGTTTTGATAACTACTTATAACCAACTTTATAATGACGCCCACTTGCCATTACTTAGAGCCATATGCATTCATCTTGAGCATAATATTGCATGAAAGAGTGGGTAGCATTTTCCACAACATAGTTGAAGTGACTTCCAAACTGAAGTTTTCCTTGTCCAAGCACACAAAACAGTAAGTATTAAAAGTGAATTTGGAGAAAGAAAAAGAGCAAGTGCATCGTAACTAACCTAACATAAATGCAAAAGGACCCCAAAGAAATTCAAAAACTCCAGGAATCTCCCAAATGAGGATAACAACGACAAAGCACATAACAAGCTTCAGAGCCATCACTGATCTATTCTCGTTATAGTTGTAGCCAATGCCAAGGGCTCCATACACCATGAGAGTAAAAAGTGTGTGCATTGGGCAGATGTAATACAGCATGTAGTCATTGTTAAGAACAATACAACAAAATATTACGAAGAAATTCAGCCTCCACATCATCTGCAAACAGGACAAAGTTTACTATATTAACAAGTAACAACATTGAAATTTGAACCTAAGATAAGATGAAACCACCAAGAGTTTTCTAACTTAAGGTAATAGAGCATAATACATAATGTTACCTGAGCAAACCGAGCAAGACTAAAATCTTTTCTGATGTAATAATAGGAGAAGTTCCCAAAACCAGTCATCCACACATATGCAGCAATGAAAACACGAATGGCATTGTATATCTCTGTTGCAGCAAAATAATGATACATCAAAAAGAGGACCTGTTGCAAGCAAAAAATATTGATTATTTAGACTCTGCAAATGTGAAGAACATCATACACTGAAGGAGTATATACAAAGAGGCAGGTCAAATCTACAGGAAACATAAATAGATATACATGAGATGTTGTGTACTTCCTTTTTTTTTTTTTTTTTTTTTTTTTCTAAGGTGCAATTTGAAGATACTATAACTGACAAGTACTGAGTACTGAAAAGAGGATCTGCATGATTTACTGCTTCTTAGTATTAACACATATTAAACAAATAAGTTGTGCAAGAATCATGTAGCTACTCTATAACACACTCACTGGAAAAACAGAGAACAGAGAAACAAAGAGAGCAAATGGAAGCTATTGCTCAAAGAATTTCTGTCCAGATTTACTTCTTACTAAACTGAAGGATAAGTAGATTAAAAAATTCTGCTAGAAAACACTTGCCTGCATCCATCCTTTCCACTCCTCTGTCTGATGACGGTTAAGATAAAGCAAGGATTTTCCAGATGCTGATTTGTCGTTGTGTTTCTTGAAAGAAGTCATTGCTGAAACTATGATCAGAAGACAATACAGAAAGAGGAACAGATCCCGATTGTAGCTCTGTTCAAGGAAAACAATATCAAACAAAACCTTGTTATTTTGAGCTGCACTTGTGGTGTTACAAATATACATCTTATAACTCCGCAATGAGTTGCCATACTTTAAGTATACTCCAGCAATGATGCAGAAATCATATGATGTCCTTCGTTCTAGTCAACTAACAACGCAGATCCTGTACTCTCGATACCAAGAATCATATACAAAACTAAGGGGATGGGAACAAGAAAGCAAAGAAGAAAACAATTTTATCTAGAATGAGTTTGATCCTTGTGGTAAACATGGAAAATTTGAACTTCCAACAAGAACCAATTATAGTAAAGACGACCAAAAATTTACTACAAAGTAGGCCCCCGTTTGGAAAAAGATAATTTTTACTTTTTTTCAAAAAGCTTTTGAAACATTGATGTTCATTTAAACTTGATCAGTTTTTGAAAAAAATTTGGAGAAAAAATTTCTAGTTCCAAAAACTTGTTTGGGCCAGTTTTTGGGTGAAATTTTTCTTCAATTCAGAAAACTTCAACTCTTTTTCAAGCAACATGCATGTCCAAACACAACTTCAACTTCCGAAAACTATTTTTCAACACAACTTCAACTTCCAAAAACTATTTTTCAACACAACTTCAAAAACACCCTTTTTTCAAATTTCAACCAAATCTATGTGCAAACACTAGCTAGGAATGAGTTTACATATTAGCATGCACGTCATATATATGCTAGTACAGCTTAAAAAAAAAAACAATAAATTAGTTCCACTGGAGCGAAGCATGCTATAGTTTTGATAAAATACTTTGAAACAACATTACGACAAAAGTTACACAGCACAATTTCCACATCCAACAGTTCATTCTTGATATTACCTTCAGCGCTGGATAATGCACAAGAAGAATCCAGAGTAATAAATCATTTAGGCTGAACTGGTTGTGTTTATTTAACACAGAGTCCAGACAACAAGTTACTCTAGATGCACCACAAAGTGCTCATGCGCCATTATCCACAAGGTTTGTCAAAAGCATGATCTAGCAAGTCATATCATGATGCATTATTTAAAAATTAAAAGATTATGAACCTTGGTAGAATCAGCGAAGAAGTTTGTGCGGTCACAGATATAGAAATAAAATAGGATTCCCCCAAATTCGGACCTGTATGATTGAAGGAGAAACATGTTAGTATGAGGGGAAAAATGCATCCTGCATAATCAAAACAACCAAGAGACTCACATTGCCCTTAAAGTTGCTCGATTTTCAAGTAAAATGGAGTCCTCCATTGTTAAAAACCTATAAATAAATAAAATATTTCATGAAGAACACATTAAGAAAGTTAAAGGAAAATTCACCAATCTGCACACTGCACTGACCTAACTATATTTGTTTTTATTGATGAACTATACAACTTCGTAGATGCAGATTTTGACAGACCTCCTTCCAGCAAGACAGCTCGATCTTCTTCCTTGATTGTTGCATTTTCCAATTCAACTAGATTATTATCTGAATGGCTGCTGTCACAGAGAAGCCAACAATATAAGATAAGAAAACTTATAATGTTGGATAGTACAACTTTTGTGTAGATAAAACAATCACAGTTGCTTTGAGAAATCAAGTTGCCTAAAGATACTGTTCACTGATTAACAAATAGCAGCCATGGCCCAGTATTCTACAAAAGCTCCATGGCCCAGTATTCATACTCGTTCCTTTTCTTTATCGGATGGAGATCAACCGGGTGGTTATTTCCATGTTGAAAATTGAGTGAGTCAAATTAGTGAGTAAGGGGGGTTGGCTTACTTCATGACAAGGATTGAAGCTGTTTAACTTACACTTTAGATGGGAACAACCACTTCTTGTACTCCAACCACTCAGAGTATAACCATGCAACAAGGACGGGGATAAATCCAAGCAAAAATGACACCTGAGACGTGCAAAGGTAAATGCTTCAGTAGATTCCAGGATAAATTTTCCTTAACAAAATAAAGATAAAACAATCAAACCAACAAAATGATGAATAATGTTCCAAATTGCAGCAGCGCAATGCAGTACATCTTACTCCCATAAAAACTAACACGCAAAGTTAATTCCACAACAACCCGATTCTACAAGTTTTTTATCAATAGTATCTTCCGTCCTCCATGAACCGAATCTCCCACTTCCCCGTTTTTCCCTCTCTCTCTCTCTCTCTCCTCCCCCACCCAAGCAAAATAACCAAAATAGTAAAGGAAAAAGCAGGTTCGTTAGAAATCTAAAGCCATCGCGAGATAAGCCAATTCCGAAAGAGCGAAAATCCACCACCAGTTTATCCCAATTTCAATGATTTCATTCATTAGATTAGAGATTTAAAGACAAACAGCATAAATAGAATCTAAAGTGTACTTATCGGAATGACCATCATCTGTTTTGAATCTCATGGTAACAATCAACATACTTATTTTCTCCCAGGGCCTTCCCCACCAAGAATAACAGCGGGAATCCAGGGTTATCGCTGTTATTAAAAGCCATCCCTTCATTGCTTAAAGTGATGAAGAGATGAGAAGCTAGGGGTTATCACTTCATGGGTAAAGCCATGCGCTTCAGAGAAATATGTGTTTCAAACCATGACGAACAAAGTGATCAAAAGAGAAATAGACAGTTCTTTGAATCTCAACTTTGAGAAGTTGGATAAATATCGGCATAATTACATATCAAATGTTGAAAATAATTAGTTTAATTGCAATTTGAGTATTCTAGTATTTCACTTATGTAAACACAGAGCAGATCAAATCTTTAAAACTATTAAAGTATATAGCAGTTGATAGATGGCACTTTAGAGAATTGTTTTACATTCAGAATTACTACATCGTTTTGATGAAGAACTCAACATCAAATCTTTAACCATCTTATACCGGTTCTAACCACCCTACTGTTTCATCAGCTCTAATAACGAGAGATCAGTATGAAATTCCAAGTAATTGCTTCTACTACACGAACACGCTGCCACCCTCATCGTATAAACATGACCACTCGCACTTTTAATGTAATTTCTAAGTTTAAACCCCGTAGCTAGCATATATAAAAACAATGTAGCAGCAAAATCAAAAAAGAAAAGAAGAAGGATCCACCTCAAAGAAAAAACTTTAAAATCTAACCACTTAATGTACTTTCTACTACTCAAATACACCAATAATTCGTTTACTGTCAGTTACTAATAAACTCCAACAATAAACATGCTTCTACTCTTTACTGGACTAAACATAAAAACTCAAAATCTGCTCATCTCAATGCTCTTACATCAAAATTCAGTAAGCTTCTTATCATTTTAACTGACACACTTGTTACAAGTTCAACTCTTCAAACCGGATCCGATCCGACTGAAAACAACTCACATTTATTATTACTAAAAAATCACACATTTCAACTCATTAACGGATCCAAATCCAAAACTAAACTTGATTAACTTAAAACAAAAGGATGAACAAAAACATTTTAGTACCTGTCCAGGTGTCAAAGGACCGGAAACTGCCGCCATTTCCCCCCACAAAAAATCGCCGACAAGTGAAATATGATCAAAATCTCGGTAATGAGATTTGTGTATTAATTCACATACATTATATGTACGTATAGTGAATAGAGAGGAAGAGATGTATTTTATTTATATAACAGAGAGAAGAATTGTTTGAATCCCCCCTCTCTATATGGAGAGATCTCAAGCAATGGGCGTGGGGGTGGGGGGTGGCGGTGAGGGTGGGGTGGGATGGAACGACGTCGTTAGTGTAGTTTTGTGTTTTAAGTTTTGGCTGCAGATTTAATTACATGTCTTTGTCCCTTCTTTCTTTTCATACCAACCGTTGATGGTAGCGGTTGTGGTTCTAGGTGGTTCCCTTTTTTTTTTTTTTTTTTTTTTTGATTTAGTTGCTAGTACATTGTTTTCGTACGCGTTACCTGTTAGGATCGTTTGATAGATAGTCGAAATTATCTTGGGATTATAATTTCGAGACTGATTTATCCTATCTATTGGATTATTTTATATCATCTAAAAGATGGTATAAAATAATCTTAGTATAAGTGGGTTAAGAAGGTATAAGCTGGGATATCCCAGCACTAATTTTTGTACCATGTTTGGTACAAGGTATAAATTTATCCCAACACTAATTTATACCTTGTACCAAACATGGTATAAAAATAAGTGCTGGGATATCCCAGCTTATACCTTCTACCAAACGACCCCTTAAGGTTTAAACTTGGCAAAAAATTGAATTATTGTTACCAGATTCTATGTACTCTCAGTACACTTAGCACTCATTTGGTACGAAGGATAAGGGATAATTAATTCCAGAGTTAGATTTGAAATGAGTTTATCACACATTTGATTGGGATAAAATCGCGCTATAATTAGTAAAGGGATTAGTTTTCTACGGACGATAGTGTTATTTCTATCCCCGCGGGAGGGTGGATAACAATCTCGGAATAATTAATTCTGAGTTTATCACACATTTGATTGGGATAAAATAGAGATTTTTTCTTTCTGTTTCTTTTAACAATCACTACCATAATTGCTAAAAAGATTAACGAAATTATTAGTATTAATTGAATAGTTAAAAGTAAATTGGAAAGATTTGAATGATTTCTTTTCATTTGATCAAGCTTCGGTGGACATGCATACCCGATATTTGTAATTATGGGAGGTGCGCACAAGTTGGTCAAATACGACTATTATAAAGAAAATGGAAAAAGCTCCGTAGAGAGAAAATAGTTTTGATTATGTTAGGTATTGATGAGGATCTCATTTTATTATATTATGCATTGAACAATACCTAATTTACTAAACTAGGGATTTGCTGATGGAACTCTGTTACATCATTACATGGAAAGTTAATTATTCTGATATCAGTTGTAGAACTACTTAATTTTTTTATCCTCTCGCTTTAAGAAGTTTAATCATGATTGCATTAATAAGCAAGCCAATTAAGCCTTCGTCTCACCTAACCATGTTTAAAAGATAATTACAGTTACAAAATCTTGGTAGATTTGGACTTAACTAGCTAGTTGCATCCCCTTAAATATTCTAAGATTCAGATTTAAGATAACAAGGCTCACGTGGAATAGACAATAATTATAACGATAATTAGCTTAATGCAATGCATATAATCTCATTTAATTACCATGATTAATCCATACTCAAGTTGCTCAATTGAGTACAAATAAAGCACCAGACTTGTTAGGTGGTTTTAAAGAAACTAAAAGGAGATTTTAAGGCTGTTCATAAAATTCAACAGCTAAGCAACTGATTAAAGATAGTGAGATCTACTAGTAATAAGAAACAAATTTTAAAAATACCTTTAAACAGTACGAAGAATAGTCGGTATCTCCATATAATTGACGCGCAGGTGTTTTTTTTTTTTTTTTTTTTTGGGTCACCGTTAAGTGGGATTTTTTGTTTTTATGTTCTAACTTCTAAAGTATACCTTCATATCATTATCAAAAATAGGTAAATATGCTACTAATTAATATTCGAAGTGTGATACTTGTCGGCTGTCACATATGTTTTTTTTTTTTCTTCTCATAGTACATTGTATCATTGTAATCACATCACTATCGGGGAAACATCATTAAATTTACGTAAAAGGGCCAAATATACTCCTGTAAGGGTAAAATATACTTTTTCGTTATATTTTAAGTCTAAATATACCCCCGCCATTATATTTTGAGTTCAAATATACCCCTCATTATACTTTCGGTACAAATATATCCTTAAAGTTAACGGAATGACACGTGTCAAGCCTGGAATAAAAGAACCCATCCCCAATTAATTTAACTCGGCCCATACAACCCGACCAAATACCCTCAAAATTAAATATCACCTGCTCTTCTTGATTGCTTCTCAATTCTCGCCACACTTCACTGTTATTAATTGGGTGCAAGTTTGTTCATTGCCAAAGAAGATTTGCCCTGTAACTCAGCCATACAACTATCATTACTGTCAATACAACGTGTGTAATAAAGGTAATTTTTTTTTTTTTTTCTTCTAGTTTTCCCCCTCAAAATATGCATCTATAAGCAACACCAACGATGAGTATAAGGTAATATATGAGTGAGTTTAAATGAATGAACTTAGCTATTGAATACGATTTGGGAAACAATCAAGAAGAACAGGTGCTGTTTAATTTTGAGATATTTGGTCGGGTTAAATTAATTGGGTCGGGTTGGGTCGGGTTAAATTAATTGGGGATGAGTTCTTTTATTCTAGGCTTGACGTGTCATTCCATTAACTTTAAGGGTATATTTGTACCCAAAATATAACGAGGGGTATATTTGAACTCAAAGTATAGCGGCAGGGGTATATTTAGAACCAAAGTATAACGAGGGGTACATTTGACCCTTTTCCAATAGTACAAGGGTATATTTGTCCCTTTTTCGTTAACTTTAACAGGTGCTTATTTTTCTTTTAGTTCCACTCTCCATCTTTCTCTTCCACCATCTTATTTTTTTTTTCTTATTGTTAAATTATTTTCGTTCCCAAATCTTGTCATAACTAATTCATATAATGCATATAAATTGTGTTGCCATAAAATAAAGGCCAAACTCATCGACAGACACTTGTGGTCATCCACTTCTTTCACTTAAGCATCTAACGTGACCTTTGTTTCATTTAGACACTTCAGGTGAGTCATTCCTATTTCATTTAGACACTTTTTGCACCGTTATCAGAGCAAAACCAACACCAAAAGGGGCGCCATCTCATTGCACATCCAACCAGCCCAAAAGCCTCAATTTTTAATGGCCAAAACTCCACAAATTTACAAATTAGTAAATTTACAATTAAAATGAGTTGGCACAATTTAATTGAGTTAGCACAATTTAAATGAGCTGACACAATTTAATTGGCCACTTAATCCATGTAGGAGACGACCGGTGTTGCTTTTGCTCCGATAACGGTGCAAAAAGTGTCTAAGTGGAATATCAATGGCCCACCTGAAGTTTCTAAATGGAACAAGGGTCACTTTAGGTGCTCAAGTGAAAGAAGTGGACGACCACAGGTGTTTGTCGATGGGTTTGGCCTAGAATAAAATTACTAAGGTTTTGGTGCAAGCTTGGAGAGTTCTATCTCAGCTTGTGAGACTACAAGTGGGAATGTTGATGCGAGAAAATTTCATAGGTGATCATTTAAATATTAATCTATTTTGAAAATTACTATTTTTTTATTTTACCCGCATTCGATATATACACTAAGTGAATAAATGCATGACATATAAATAGACGTTTAGCACTTAATCATAATTAAGTAACATGCATTCTTACATCATTAAATTATTTTATTCTAGTAAATTAATTCGGTTTGGCGTATACACATATATCCTTAAACTTTGATATAAGAGAATATATAAACAAAAATTATTTTCTAGATCCTTTTCAAAGTTAAGCAATAATACAATGTGGATGATATGATTGGGCGTTAATGGTTTTGTGACACTTTTGAATGCTAATTGTTAATAGTAATACTAATCATCATTCAACATAAATGTCACTCTTACCGGAAAAATATATATTTGTATATATCCGATTAAAATTATATTTTTAATACTTTGCTTAAATGGCATGTCACATCACTTATTTGTGGGTTTACTTTCACTTTCAAAAAATATGAAATCCATTTAACTCACCTACCCGATGCTAATAACCCGAAGAAAGAAAAGTTAAATAAAAAAACAGCATTTAATTTGTGTCACGTGAAAACGTGATCTATAATGTGTGAACTTGAGTAGGGTCATTTGCAGGATTGTCCTTCAAAGGCACTGGTCTTTCCCCTCAAGGCCTCAAATTGTTGGTCTTTAAGTTTTGCCTCTTAAATTGTTAGTATTTAATTTTTACTTTTCGCTTAATAATCCGCGGTTCTAGGTTTGAACTCCGGCTCAGTCAAAAAAAAAATCGCAACGCAGAGTTTCATAGCAAAATTAGACTTATTCGGGCAGAACATAGGCCTTAAGGCATAGTTAAGGCAAAATATGCATAGTTAAGGCAAACTATCGCCCAAAATTAGGCCTTAAGTCAAACCTCTACCTTAAGGCCTAACTTTTGCCCGAATAGGCCTAATTTTGGGCAAATGTTAGGCCTTAAGGCATAGGTTTCGTGAAAGTCTTGTCTTGCGATTTTTTTTTTTTTTTACTTAATGGGGGTTCGAACCCAGAATCTCGAAGCATTTCTGGCCACTTTTTAAGCGAAGGTTAAAAATTAAAGACCAGCAATTTGAGAGGCAAAAAATTAAAGACTAGTGCTTTTGAAGGGAAATCCGCAGAAAAATGACTTGAGAAGTGTTCGAGTCGGTTTGTTTAGTGGGAGTACTGTTTTTCATAAGCAAGATTTCCACTGTCATGAGCTTTTTGATACTATTTGCAAAGTTTTGAGTTAAAATTATAAGATCATGAGTACCTATATATTCATGTTCATGGATCCCCGATTCAATTAGTTGGAAAGTCTATGATTGCTGAAAAGTTTGCAATTCGACAAATTGTGGAAAAAAACGATACAAAATGGATGGAGAAAACTTTATATCTTCTCTTATGCTAAAGGTGCGGTAGATATATTGAAGAAATATGTCCAGGCCACTCATAACGTGCATGTAGCTAGCTTGTGAAAATATTTGGAACATGTCTTTATGTCTAGATCAATACGTCTTTGTACAAACTCCTAGAGGTTTAAATTTGTCGCTCATAACTTAGCTAAGTTTTTAATTTCTTTGTTGCATGGTTGTTCTTGGGAGAGAATGTTCCCAAGTTGGATTGGAAATGATGTTGTATGCTCCTTCGCACATATCATGTCCTTGGTGAATTAATAGATGAAGGTTTCTGCTGAAAAAAAACCACCTTATATATCGAGTACTTTGATAAGCATATTTTAATTGGGGAAAAAATGCAAATATGTCATCGAACTATCTGAAATGATTCACACATGCCACTCGTTAATAGTTGGATTCATTTGTACAAACTCCTAGAGGTTTAAATTTGTCGCTCATAACTTGGCTAACTTTTCAATTTCTTTGTTGCATGGTTGTTCTTGGGAGAGAATGGTCCCAAGTTAGATTGTAAATGATGTTGTACACTCCTTCGTACATATCATATCTTTAGTGAATTAATAGATGAAGGTTTCTGTTGAAAAAAAACACCTTATATATTCAGTACTTTGATAAGCATATTTTAATTGGGGGAAAAACTCAAATATGTCATCGAACTATCTAAAATGGTTCACACATGCCACTCGTTAATAGTTAGGTTCATTTGTACAAACTCCTAAAGGTTTAAATTTGTCGCTCATAACTTGGCTAAATTTTCAATTTCTTTGCTGCATGGTTGTTCTTGGGAGAGAATGTTCCCAAGTTGGATTGTAAATGATGTTGTATGCTCCTTCGCATATATCATGTCCTTAGTGAATTAATAGACGAAGGTTTCTGTTGAAAAAAAACACCTTATATATTGAGTACTTTGATAAGCATATTTTAATTGGGGAAGAACTCAAATATGTCATTGAACTATCTGAAATGGTTCACACATGTCACTCCTTAATAGTTGAGTTCATTTATATCATCATCGTGACACATTTGGTTCATTCGTGCCACTAACCACTAACGGAGCCCTACTTCTACCAGATTGTTTCACATTGCATGAACTAACCCTTCAGTACTTACCGACCCCAGACCCTCTCACCCCTTTTCACGAGTTGTATATGTGAGTCGTTTTATTAAGTTTAGTGGCATATTTGGGCCTTTTTCCAATCCCTTATAATACCCAAATTTCACTATGAAAAAATATACACATTTCACTATGAAAAAATATACACAGTCTTAATTCACACACTCATATGTACTTTTTCACCTAGCTATACCTCATTAGTATACTCTCTTTTGAACCCATCTCTTTTTTTCATTAAACAAATTTTATGCGTTTTTTAAAATCTTTTTGAAGAGCCATAATGTATGTGAAAATTATGAATGACGTATAATAAGATTAGGTTCACAATCCAACTAAATCAGAGAGTATAGTTTTTTCATGTAAAATAATAATGTTATTAGTATAAGAGACAAATTTGTCCTTATAAGTTTATTACATAAAATTAGAAAATATAGAGGTTTATGCAGGAATATGATTCTAAAAGGTTGAATGTCATGGTAAACAGAAAAATAACATAAGTTAGTATCGTTATCCAAGAGAGTCATGTATTATTAGGGATTGGGAAAAGACTCAAATATACCATACCACTGAACTTAACGAAATGACTTACATATGTCACTCGTAAAAGGGGCGGAGTCGGCAAGTAATAAAGGGTTTAGATAATATTGTCACGTGGCAAACTCTGGTAGTAGTAGGGCTCCGTTAGTGGTTAGTGACACGAATGAACCAAATGTCTCACAGCGATGACATAAATGAACCCAAGCTATTAAGTAGTGGCATAGATGAGTCATTTCGAATAGTTCAATGACATATTTGAACCTTTTCTTTTTAAATTATAAGTACTTTGATAATTAAGCATGTCTTTTTTCCTACCGATGTGTATTCATTTTGATAAGCATGTTTCGCAGAAATATCCCTCGGGTATCTATCATTGATATAACGCAATACTTAGTGTTGAATGTATGAGAATTTGTTACGTATTATTAACATGACATTTGAGTTTATGATTCTCATGCATTAAGGTATAATAATTTATGTGTACAAATCGTATAAAACAAGATTAATGAAAGAAAAGTATGACGTGAGAAAGAAAAGTTCCTAACTGACAAGGGTGGTGGCAGATTTTAGCTGATAAAAGAACCTTGATAGTATATATTGGAATAAAAACAATTGTAATGAGATCAAAGTCAATGCTCTTTTATTTCTATATGGCTTGCGTTCTTTCTTTCTTAATTTATTTAAAGAAACGATACATTTTTAGACATTGTAAAAAAGATTAACTTCAAACTTCTCAATTTATTTATAATTACATAAGTCTATAGTTACACAAAGATTAACTTCAAACTTCTCAATTTATTTATAATTACATAAGTCTATAGTTTACACAAAGATTAACTTCAAACTTCTCAATTTATAGTTACACAAATGTTATATACATGTTTAAGATAATAAATTTTAAGAATACTTTTAACATATGATATAGAAGGAGAATCGAGGGGTCAACATGCATGAGTGTTCAAGTACGCCGTCAGTCTAAATCTTTATTTCTTAAACTTTATGCCTTCAGCTAATAAAGTGATAGGAAGAGGATGAACTTTGAACAATATGTGGTGCAATCATATATCGGGAAAGTTACACATTTAATCGCTAAACAAAGATAGTTATAACTACTAGTTATATATACAAAACTTATATACTCCACAAGTTATTAAAGTATTTGTATTATATGCATAGACATTATAGAAAGAATTTATATTTGTTGCCTATTATTTAAGTGAACGGCTATACAATGTAACTTTTTTTATTTCTTCCTCAAAAACAAAAACTCCAAGACGATAATGCGAAAGTGGATAGTACTATAGATAGAGAATGACGTTCCGTCGTATTTATAGCACAACAATAGTAGTGCCTACCCAGCTGGATTGGACCACGAAACGAGGTATCACTACTAATTTGAGAAAGGACTTGATGGATACCTATACACCATGTGTCAAAATTTGGCCCAGAACAATGAATTGTTCTGTTCCCTAATGTATCTAATGAGAGTTGAACATAAATTCAGAAGTTGCCATTTGCAACAAGTGGCTATTTAAATCAACTAAGAACGAGATCTTATTATTTTTGCACCTATCTTTTAGCTTTGAAGATACAAATCAACAAGTTTCTTTTTTTATAATAATAATTTTCTCTCTTGGTTCCACAAGGAGTCCTTTTTCTTTTAATTTTTTCCCCTAGTCTATGAGATGGGTGGTTCTCCAGTAGTTGTGCAATCACAAGTACAAGGTGAGCTTAGCTTCTTGTCTCATGATCCGTTTTCGAATTATCAAGTACTCCAGTTTCTATGGTTATCTGTATGTATATATGTGAAGCAAATTAAAATTATATAGACTTACCAAAAAGGTGCTAAATTACACACGTTTGGCTCTCGTTTCTTTATGGGTTTACCTTCATTTCTTCTGGTAGCAGTTGTATCTTTTTGCTATTTCTCACTACTAAAAAATTCAGTAGTTTTCCATTGAAAAGTCTTTAGTAGCTATTTCCACTTAACGTCGGTGGGAAATCTATATAGTTGTGTTTTCACACGAAAAAATTAGGAAGGTTTCCAGCATTTCAACGGAACCTGTTTCTACCATATGTTTTTTCAGTGAGCTGGTTTGGTGAGAATGAAGTGATAACATAATTTTTTCACTAAATGTCGGTGGTAAACCTTTGCCTGTAGTAGTGTTTGTTCCTCTTAGAACTGTATTTGGTTTAATTTCACTGTACCGGCACACTGTAACGGGGTCTCGAAAAATAAGTAATTTCTGCTGGGCCTTTATCCTTTTTTTAGGTTCATTAGGCTTCTTATTAGTTGAAACTTCCAGTTATATTGGTAGAAATTTGATATTTTTTTTTCTGCCTCAGCAAATCATTTTTTTTTTTCACAAGGAATCGTGATGTCTTTCTACGGAATTGCGGGTCTTTTTATTAGCTCTTATTTGTGGTGCACAATTTCTTGGAAAGTAGCTAGTGGTTATGATCGATTCGATGGAAAGGAAGGTTAACTATGAAATTATAAACTACTAAGTACTTGTTTTGTTATAGTACATAGGAAAGTTCAGTTACTTTAGTAAAATATAGGCCCGTAAAGTTTATTTGTGACTTAATTATTATAGAGTAAAATTTATTTGTAATTTTGAGCATAGCACACATAGTTGAGTTACTTTAGTGAGTTAAAAAAATGTTCTCCGATTTTACTATTATAATAATGAGTAACTTTGCGACTTTAAAGTTATAATGAGTAAAGTTACTTGATAAATCAGATTGTTTTCACTTTACTGCTATAACAGACAATGTTCAATGACCATACATTGAAATTAACCACATGCACAAAAGACTGAAAATTGAACCTTTTTATCTGTTCTGCTTGGTCATTTATTATGGGATTTTATTGCACAGCAGGTGACGAATCTAAAAGGGAACATATCACCTCTCAGAATGGATCTGAAATTAAAGCTCCAGCTTTCATTCAGTACAAATGGTGGATCCAAATGGGCATTTATTCAACATTTGTTCTATCTGGCCAAGCTATAGGTACACTCTTAGGCAGATTATATTTTGACAAAGGAGGAAATAGCAAATGGTTAGCCACATTAGTACAAACTATAGGCTTCCCAGTTCTCATCCCTTTCCTCTTTATCACATCAACAAAAACTAATAAAGTTAATGAAATAAAAAAACCATCTTTCTTAGTTGTTGCTTCACTTTACACTTTACTAGGGTTATTCATAGCTGGAACTTGCATGTTATACACAATAGGTTTACAATACCTCCCTGTCACAACTTATTCACTGATTTGTGCTAGTCAATTGGCATTCAATGCCCTTTTCTCCTTCTTCCTAAATAAACAAAAATTCACCCCTTATATAGTCAACTCATTAGTAATTCTCACCGCATCCTCTTCCCTTCTTGTTCTCCAGAAGGACGATTCTGGAGTCCAGTCCAATAAAACGTCTACAAAAAAATATATATTCGGGTTTTTGTCCACCGTTGCAGCATCTGCTGGCACTGCATTGCTGCTCTCTATTACACAACTCGCTCTTCAAAAAATCTTTAAGAGGGAGAGTTTCCGTTTAATCATAGAAATGTCAGTTTATCAGTCATTAGTGTCAACATTGGCAATATTAATAGGGCTTTTCGCTAGTGGGGAGTGGAAAAAATTGGACAAAGAAATGAACGAGTATAAATTAGGGAAAATTCGATATGTTTTAAATCTGATTGGAACAGCTATTTCTTGGCAAGCTTTCACAGTTGGTTCAATAGGGCTGATTTTCAAAGTGTCTTCATTATTTTCAAATGTGATAAGTATTTTAGGTCTGCCTGTGGCTCCTGTTTTGGCTGTGATTCTTCTTCATGACAAGTTGACTGGTATCAAAGTGATGTCAATGTTGTTGGCTATATGGGGTTTTGTGTCGTATATGTATCAGCATTACCTTGGTGATTTGAGACAAGAGTGCAAAAAGGACTCAATTAGTGGAGCTCTCTGAAGTTTCTAGATCTCATTGAAAGAAGTTAAATTTGTAAATTAAATAGTATAAAATTTCGTGTATATATATAGTTCATAAAGATCATAACTTTTTTCACTCTCATGTTGTGTTATATGCACTTTTTGGACGAATATGTATTATTCCATATATGCAGTGTATCGGTTCGAAATTTACAGCTGAATTTGCGACTGGACAAAATTCGAGACATAAAGATTTTGGCCTTAGGGTGTTCAAAAATCAACTCAAATCGAATCAAACCAATGTAAGAAATTAGACCTCTATTTTGGTAATTTGATTAGCATGGTTTTTAGATTAAAAAAAAATTGATAATATTCATTGTGATTTGATATTAAACATAAAAAGTTCGAACTACACCGATACACACACTCTAAGTAATAATATAATATAATTTTAAAACTGTTTTCATTCTTATTAATATTCCTTTTGTAATGATGTGTATACATAATCATAATATTTGCACGAGATATAGTGTTTATGCATGACTACTCTAGAGGAATTATATTTGTTCTTGTATTTATGTTCTTTATTTCAATGGGTTTGCGCTTAGAATCTTAGTACAGGTTTGTACTAATTCTGATATTAGCCACGGTATTAATAAAGATATGAATGTAAGGTTTCAATTTCTTAGTCAAGTTAGTTTAATTAGACGGCATTGAAAATCCAACTCATAAGGTAAAAAATAAGAAGTCCAATAGGTTTGCACCTTTTAGATTTACGCACTTCTTTTTATTTTAAAAAATGTCAAACTGCTTCTTTTTCATAATTAACATGAAGTTCAAAAAAAAAAAAAAAAAAACAACAACAACAACAGCAAGAGCAGCCGATTATGGTTAGGGAATTCACGCTTTAGGGTTCCTTACTAGATAAACAAATTCACACGGATAAAAAAATAAAGAGATAATATCAAACTCTATACTAAAATCATCAGATCCTTGGTTGTTTCATACGGACGGAAAACTTTTTCGGCGGTTTTCATTTTTTCTCTGATAATCCTTGCTTGCGTAAATATTGTATAATATGTGTATCATTAGTGTGTATATACATACACATTATATGTTAATTATATATTTATTATACACAAATTACACAATTCTATACGTATGATACATTTTTTATACATATACAACAATGATATAGTTTATATACATACGCTAAAATTAGTTGAAAAATGAAATTATTTTGAAAAGGCTAAAAAATATATGTTAAGACTCTCGGGTAATCGGGTGTCAATAGTTTCACCGGCATGGCTATTCGTGTCCTTTTCCCATTAAGAATCCCAATAATTAACACCTTCAAAATCATTTTAAAGATGGCCATATTGGGCCGAGTCTCATCACGGGCCTACGTCCTCAACAGATCTTTTTTCTGTGCGGAGTGCCCTTCAAATGCACTGCTCTTTAATTTTTATCCCTCAAATTGTTGGTCTTTAATTTTTGTCCTTGGCCTAAAACTCATAGGTTCTGGGTTCGAATCCCTGCTCAGTAAAAAATTTAAAAAAAAAATCACCAAGTAGAACTTGGATTCGCAAGGCAGAATTTTGTCCAAACAAACTCTACCTATATATATATATATATATATATATATATATATATATATATATATATTAGATAGAGTTTGAAACTCTGCCTGAAGCAGGTAAAATTTTTTCTGCAGGCCTAAGTTTGCTATTAAACTCTGCCTTGCGATTTTTTTTTTTACTGAGCCGGAATTCGAACTCCAAACCTCATGGTATTAAGCGAAAGGTAAAAATTAAAGACCACCATAAAATAAGGCATTCCTGCGAATTGCCCTTCACCAATTCATTAAAGAACTTGATCGATCTGTTGAGGGAAATTCACAGGAATGCCCTTACTTTGGGGTGATCTTTAATTTTTGCCCAGCAAATTGGTGGTCTTTAATTTTTGCCTTCGCCTAATAACATGAGGTTTGGGGTTCAAATCCTGGCTTAGTCAAAAAAAAAAATCGCAAGGCAGAATTTTGAATGCAAAACTTTACCTGCAGGCAGAGTTTTGAATGCAAAACTCTACCTGCAGGCAGAGTTTTGCAAGCCAATGTTAGGCCACAGGCATAGTTTTGCAAGCCAAAGTTAGACCTCAGGCATAGCTTTGCAAGCCAAAGTTAGACCTCAGGCATAGCTTTGCAAGCCATCAGGCATAATTTGCTTGCAAACTCTACTTGCATGCAGAGTTTTGCAAGCCAAAGTTAGGCCTGAGACATAGTTTTGCAAGCCATCAGGCATAGTTTGTTTGCAAACTCTACCTCAAGGCAGAGTTTACCTTCAGGCATAAGACAAACTGTGCCCACTGCCTAGCAAATCTAAACCTCTGACTTGTGATTTTTTATTTGATTTTTGTCTGAGCAGGAGGTCAGACCCGAAACCCATGAGTTTTTAGGCAAAGGACAAAAACTAAAAATTTTAAATTTGAGGGGCAATAATTAAAGACCAGTGCTTTTGAAGGGCAATCCGCACAAAAAAAATGTAGTAAAACGAAAAATGGATGAAATTACTTTGGGATGCAGTGGTTAACGTAAAACTAGAAAACATAAGTGAATAAAACTAAAAGAACAAGGAGTCGTGTGATAAAATGAAATTTGAGAACTATGACACGTTTTTCTGTTCTTATTTGTTATTGAATTATATAGTTGTTCCCGTAAGGAATTAAATGGGATTTTTTTATTTTTATTTTTAAAAAAAGATTATAGCTACAGTTACAATCTTGTAATACTCGTCGAATGGTGGAACTTGGAAGTCGTTTACATAGTTGGCGCATGAGTTCGATTCTCATTATCCATTTTCCCTTTCTCTTCCCGATCTCCCTATTTAATGGAACTTTATTTTTATTTTTTAAAATTACGTTACCTATGGCCTAAAGTTTTTGAATTAAACGATCTAGCCTTTTTTACACACTATCATAACTTGCTTTTCGTACTCATTCTCACACTCGCAAAACATTAATTAAAAATCTATATATAATATAAAACTAGGCATAGATAAGGTGATGTGGCACCTCTCTATTACCTCCATTAGTATTTATTTTTTTCTCAATTTTTGACTTTTTTCTCTTCGTTCTCTATTTTACTAAATAAAATAAAATAAAATAAAGGCTCATCCTCACACATAATAAAACTCACTCACCATTTAATAGCATTATTTGTCATTACTTTCCTTAATAATTATTGTAATTACATTGTATTAAATCTATATATCTATACATTACTATAAAGCTGTTTTTTTTTTTTTTTTTTTTGGGTATGTTTTCCTTCCGTCTTGTGTATTTACTTGCCCATCAAATTTTGAGTATTAAAAAGTAAAAACTCTTGCATCAGTTATAATTTATCATAATGAGTTAAAAAAAGTGTAACGCTATTTGAAGCATTTTGGTGATAAATTCCTCAATTGTTACAGCTAATCATCTTTTAACTTAAAAAATACTAACGCTATTAACGTAAAACATGAGTAAAGTTTTGCTCCTGAAACGTTACAGCCAATTTCCATCCTATATTTAGGATCATCACCTACATATATATTTGACTACCTCATCTTCTTATTTTTGTAGTAAATTTGACGCTGATTGATCATCTGATTACAAAGATAGGTGCTTGTGAGTATTTTATTCTTCTTATTTGTATCATTAAATTTTATTTTATTCATTTCTCTTTCATTTTCCTCTAAACAAGCATGATCATTTAAATTTATTTTCCTCTAAACAAGCATGAATTTAAATTCGTCCATTGAATTTTATCGGGGAACAAGTGACAATATTGTTATGGGATCATAGAAAATACAACTCCACCTCATAATGAAGAGGTGAGATATGATTTTTAATTTCTTAATGAAAAAATTTGGTGAGTGATACTGTTTTGTAACATAATTTGGTGATTCTCCGGTGTTGGTGATGATTTCTAATTATTTTTTACAACAACCCAATAGGAAAACAATTGAAATATTACATTTGAAAGATTTCAATCTCAGAATACATAGAGTTGTTGATTTTCTGGATCATTTAATGGCAGCCTTATTGTATTTGACGTTGTGTCCCCTACCAATTAAAATACCTCATAAGCAATGCAATCAAGAGTTCTCGTGAAGTAGACCCATGAGGTTAGAGTTTAAGCTCATTTCTCTCTTCCGCACCCTCTCTTATTATGTGATATTTGGTCAACTTAAGTTAGGAGTTTTTGCTGCAGGTTGATGGAAAGTAGGGAATTTGATTCCATGACATGATACGTAATTGATTGTTCTTTTTCTCTTTTCATTTATTTTCTTTTTCGTTTCTTTTTGTGCTTCCTTTCATTTTTAGTAATTTTGAAATTAGGGAATTTGATTCCATGACATGATACGTAATTGATTGTTCTTTTTATGGAAAGTAGGGAATTTGATTCCATGACATGATACGTAATTGATTGTTCTTTTTCTCTTTTCATTTATTTTCTTTTTCGTTTCTTTTTGCGCTTCCTTTCATTTTTAGTAATTTTGAAATTGTTATATGAGAGATATGAAAAGATGTCAACCTTGTGAAGCATTAGAGATTATATTTTCTTTTCATTCGTCCTCCTGTAATTGTCTGTTGAGGTTATACATTTTCTTGAGATAAAGGAAACTAATTTTTTTGGAGGTTCGTATTTATATTCAACGGAGAAAGAAAGGTTTGTTATTTCTTATGTTCACTTTTGGTCAAAAATATATGAAGTGGACAGGACTTCATTGAGAACTATTAAAATGAAGTTTTTTTTTTTTTTTTTTTTTTTTTTTTTTTTTTTTTAATTTGAGTTTTGGAGATGTGGAGTTGTTTTATTTTATAAGAATATCATATCAACAATTTTCTCATGCCACAAAATCCACTATTGATTTTCATGTACCACATATCAGTTTTTTTCACATTTTTTTGTTATTCTTGAAGCATGTTTGACAAGGTAAATAAAAGAAGGGAGACCTAGCTCTTTATTGTGGTGTTAACTTCATCCGGAAAAAAATGCAAAATTCCAGCATATACTAGGAAGTCAAGGTAGCTATTATGAATTAATAGCGAAATAAACTTGAAAATATTATTCTACCTCCCTTCACAATTATAAGGGAGGAGATAAAATAGAGCCAAGTTCATTTCACAAACCTCAAATTCACTGTATTATCGTACATACAAGAATAAAATTGATATTTATTTCACAGTTACTTAATTTTTTTAATTCAGTGATAATACTACTCATGATAATTATTTATGACATTCAATCTCTTCATATCCACTCATGAATTTCTTCGCCACAAGTATTGAAAAAGAATTAGGTACTATATACATTTTGCTTGCGATGAAATTTCAGTATTGATATAAAGACATAATAGTTATATTTGTACGTCGTAAAGCTGAGGGTTTTGTGATCATATGTACATGACACTTGAATGTTTTAGATGACAATTCTAATGAAAAGATTTATATTTATGATTTTTTAATATATAATCTTAGTTTGATATCCATTTACATATATCTTTTCCTCTTCAATCTCAACTAAACTTGAAAAATTACTTTCACGTATTCACTAATGTCCTTTATAACTGCGCGAAACAGGGACATATTCACTGATCACATATGAAGTGAATCGCAAAATCATGTTATAACCATTGCGGATAGGATATTGAGTTACTAAATAATAGTACCACCTGATTTATGGAAGAGCTTTCAAATGAATATTTGATAGGTTTTGTGTTACTACATAATAGTGTCACCCATTGCTTTATCTAGTCGTCACATAGTGAAAAGAAGGGTGTCTATGAGACAATCAAGAAATTACAACACAGCCACTTGAATGGTACTCACAACTCACTCCATAGTTATGTTTAGACAACGAGATTCA
Source organism: Lycium barbarum (assembly GCF_019175385.1). Classification (NCBI taxonomy): domain Eukaryota; kingdom Viridiplantae; phylum Streptophyta; class Magnoliopsida; order Solanales; family Solanaceae; genus Lycium; species Lycium barbarum. Next base: position 78,439,919 of record NC_083348.1, on the reverse strand, counting down.
ATTTTTTTTTAACTTTTTACGTCAATTCTGAAAGTGCAAGAGGGGGGTGAATTGTAAATTTTTCAATCTGTTAGTCGACTAGGTTAAATCGGTAGTCGACTGTTTGCTCAGAGAATGCTAAAGTAAAGTACAGATAAATGACACAAGTATTTTATACTGGTTCAGATTCAATGTGAATCATAATCTAGTCCCCTTGGGTTGCAAGGGTGTTCTCTGCAGCTCTTTGTTAAAGGTTTGGTACAATAGAGGTTTGAATGGAGTTCCTACGTCTACACACTCAAATAACTCTTAGTCTTTTTGATACAAAGCCTCACAAGCTATATTATAACTCTCATTTTATTTTTCTTACACTATAAATCACTCAGACATATAATGTTTATGAAAAGTAAAGCAGAGCACTAAGGTAATGAGACTAAGCATACTGTTGTTTTTGTGAAGCAGCCCTTTTATAGCTGTTTAGGCTCTTCACGCAGAGAAATCAACCCAAGGGATTTGATCCTTGGAAAAAGGAATTAGTGATCCTATTTCCAAGAATAAGGCTGGAGCTGTTGCTTCTTTCCTTGTGCGATGAGGCCGCATTAATAGTCATCAAGATCGTTACACGCCTAGAATATTCCTTCTTTAATGCGCAGATATCCTTTCCTTCCTTGACCTGATTTTGTACTGCTAGAGCGTATCTTGTCAGCCACCATAATATTTGTAATATCGCAGTATCCAATTGTAGGGCTGGGAAGTTTTCACTGAGTTAAACTTGTGTAAGCCCATCTCGTCTGATCAGTTGACTTGTCCTTGCAAGCTCCCCCTGAACAATTGACTCTTTTAAGCTCATCTCGTTTGGGCTGCCTTGTGGGCTCTTTTATTCCTTGTGTGATTCAATTACTATAGCTGCACAAATAAAATTGTCATCATAAAAACTTGATACTAACAAATTCAGACATCAATTCTTTAAAATTATTGTGACGCATAATCTAATATTTAAAAATCATATAAAGGGTATTATAAATACTCATTTTCTTTAGTTAAACATAAGCAAAAATATAAGATTCTTTTTTAAAAAAAAAAGTAGAGAAAAAATTGTTTGTTTTTTTCTCAATTATTAAGGGTGTTATTCTTCTTTTGGACCACAATAGGCGTTTGGCCATAGATTTCAAATGTTTTTCACTCTATTTGAAATTTATGAAATTAGAGTTACGTTGAAGAAGAGGTGTATTTGGTTATATTGCAAAGAATATTTAGAATAATGCTTTGCTTGAATATAATTAAATACAACTTTCAAAGTGAAAAGTGAGTTAGAAAATAAGTTATAAGCTGTTTTTCAATTTTAAAATATAACTTCAAGTTTGACTTGAAATTTTCATGGCCCTGCACTGATTATCAAATAACAGAAAATAATTATTTTAGGAAAAAATAATACTATTTTTATGGCCAAACGGGTCCTAAATTTGGTCATTTTCTGAGTGATACATATGTTTCCGATATCTTTGCAAAAGCTATCTATCACTGAGCTTGCTATTTTTTATGTTAATATAATTGTAGTGATTTGAACTTTTGGGAATTGGGCAATTTGCCAAGTGTTTTGTTTCTCGATGGTGCATTCGCTGCTGTCCACTTCATTCACTTCCGTAATAAAGTGCTCATCTTCTTTTCTCAAAGTTATTTCTTTTACCTATCCACCTAGCTTCTTGAAATCCTACGAAGATTCTCCTCAATAAAAACAAAAAAACAAAAATAAATAAAAGAAAATTCGTTGTTTATAGCTGTCCCATGAAAAACTTAATTTGATCCAGGATTTAACATGACGGATACAATAGTTAAAGAATTTAATATTAAGCTTCTCATATCAAAATTATAATTTTATATATAGTACTAATATTTATTAAATTTATTATACGTTACATAGAAATATTTATTCGCGTTAGAAAAACTGAATTTAGATAACGAAACCTGCATCAACCACACATCCATGACAATGATTTCTAAAATTAATCTGTTGTGATGCGTGTACAATATTTCAGTAGAGTCATGTGCTAGATGAGTGGCTAGAGCATGTAGCGCCTGATCGTTCACTAACGCCACCAATTAACATATCAGTAATAAAGAATTATGGTGATATGGATAAAAAAAATCATTTTTAGTTAAAATTTTTGGGTTTAAACCATAAAGATTAAAAATATTCAAAAAAATATGTTTTTATTTAATGAATTGCATGTTGTGTATATCCGAATTAATCAGAATTTTAAAGCAAATGCTGACCCTCCGATAAAAAATTATAATGTAACCATCAGCAAAAAGATTACTTGTAACCAACTTTAGAATCTTTTCAAGATACACTTCCATGAGATTCCTTCGTGCTTGGGCCCCACAACGTACTAACTTTTAGACTTTTCCTTACTTGGGCTTTACCTCCTATTCCAGTGGGGTCATCTGCACGATTGACCTTCAAAGGCACTGATCTTTCATTTTAGTCCCACAAATTGTTGGTCCTTACTTTTTGTGCTCCCCATAATATCTTGAGGTTTTTGATTCGAACTATTATTTAGTAATAAAAATAAAAATGACAAGACAGAGATTTGTAGCAAAATTAAGCTTATTTAGGCAGAGGTTTGCCTTAAAGCAAACTTTTACCCAAATTACTCCTTAAGGCATACCTCTGCTTTAAGGCCTAACTTTTCGGGCAAAGTTAGACCTATTCAGGCAGAGGTCTGACTAACTTTATCCAAATAGGCCTAACTTTGGCCCGAATAGACGTAACTTTGCTACAAACTCTGCTTTGCGATTTTTTTTACTAAGCCGAGATTCGAAATCCAAACCTCATGGTATTAGGTAAAAGGTAAAATTAAAGACCACCAATTTGAGGGACAAAAATTAAAGATCACCCCAAAATAAGGGCATTCCTGTGAAAGTGCCCTTTTATTTTTTGGTAGAAGGATCTTTTCTTTGTTGATAGTTGTAGGAATCATAATATTTTCGGGAATCTTAGCCCCCATTTGGCCATAAAAATTATTTACTTTATTCCCGATTTTTTTTTTCACTTTTTTCTGGAATCAGCATTTGGTCGTAAAAATTCTGAATACAACTTGAAGTTATATTCCGGAATACCAAAAACTCAAAAAACTTATTTTTCAAAAAAAATTCACTTTTTTCACTTTTTTACAATTACATTTCACCAAAAACTACAATTTCAAAAACTATGGCCAAACACAACTCCAACTCCACTCCAAAATTTCAAAAAAAAAGTGAATTGTTTTTTGGTATCTATAGACAAACAGGGCCTTAGTAGCTCAATTGGTTAACTATTCACCTTATTGGTGAGGGTTTAATTTCCACCTTATAATTCTCTCTCCATTTCTCCTTAGAAAAAAGATAATAATAAAAAAAAAAAATCAGAATAACATTTCACTAGTTAATTATATGGCTCGGGATTTAACATTTATTTCATTAAATGAAAGCCATTAATTTATTTTGAAAATGAAGAACCACTTTACTCTATGGCTGATTTATGCAAATATTCCTTTTAAGGTTATTATTTAGATTTTATTCATAGTTTTAAATGTTTTGGAAGTACAGTATAATCCTTAAAAATTATTTTTTCAGTAACGTTAGATTTGGTCCTAATATTTGTTCATATTGTCTTAAATTATATATAAAATATTAAATTACTGTCTAAAATTTGCAATAACTGACAAACAATTTTAGATCGTTCTAACATTTTCAGTTTATTCAAAAGAGATGTTTAAATAATGTTCCAAAAAATCCAGAACTTACAAGAAAAAATAATAAGTACACCATTTATTAAACAGGTGCCCCATAAAAGGATAGCCGACAGATTTTTTGACCTTTTCTACTTATATATATGAAACTCACTACAATATTTTTCATAACCAAAAAATATCAATTTTTTCAAGGTATTATAGAAGATTAGGAGAAACCAAGGAGATCATCTTCCATAATACTTAAGGCAAAGTTTTCTAGCTTTTTGATTACATGAATTTAATTATTGTTTTTTTGTGAAAATTAGTTAAATTGAATTATCTTTTAGTTACAAATGAAATAATAGTCTAATGACTTTAATATAGTAAAGAAAAACTTTTATTCGGGATATTCAAATGTTTAAACTATATATAAAAAAAAAGGCACTTGAAAGTATCAAATGAAGACACACACAAACACTGTAGGCATTGTAAAGTCTGTTTCGGCCAAACTTTTAAAACTTGATTATTTTGAGAAACAATTTTGTTAGATAGCTTTTCTAAAATGTAATTTTGAGAGAAACAGTTTTTTTTTTAAACAATCCATTTGAGAATTGTTTGATGTACTTGAGTAATCTTTTCAAAAAATGTTTTGGAGTGTCACTTTACGAAAGAAAAAAAAGACAATATTGATATTCATTTTACATATAGTATCACTTAAATAGAGAAATAATTTTCAATTTTTTTGTATGAAATACTTTAATTAGGTTAGACATAAATAACTAAATAAATATAAAATATATAATAACGTTTTTAATTAATAGAAATATAGTTTAAAAAAAAAAAAGATAAACGGAGAAGAGAGCTTTTTTATATTTGAGAGATATCGTAACATCTTTCCAACTTTTTAAATATTTATTTAATGAATGTATTTGTTCTTCTCAACATTTATATGAATGGCTTAGCTCATTTGGTAGTAGATGAAATATCATTTTCCGTTCCCCACCTGCTAGGCTGCGAGTCCTTTTAGTGATGCCCAACTTGCTTCTGTCTTAATTAAATCCGTTCCCACTATATGCGTTTTAAACCAAGAAAAAAAACATAGTTGCATACGTTATCCACACTCTATGAAATTCTTCACAAGCTAGCAACAGAACTGACACCTTGCATGATTTAAAATCGTTTCGTCAAACAGCATTTAAATTTTGGAATAATTGCACATCTTACTGCACTACCCTCTCTCTTTTTTATCATATAAAAAAACACTTGACCTCATGACTGAGAAATATATGAGATGATTTGACTTGAGTCAAGAGGTGTCATGGGACTCTGCTTCGTCAATTTTTGTTACTAGACGCACATATATACATGATAAATAAAACTAAAATAGAAGGTAGAAATATTAAAAGGACACTACTTCTAATAAATGTGGTTGTGCACTAGCTTAGTGTTTAGGCGCTCCAACTTCATGGGAGAGGGCGCAGGTTCAAACCCTCTTAGCTTAGCCTCATTTTTTGCTCTCTTACACTTTAAATCCTAGCACTGTGGGCACAATTTTTCAATAAGTTTTTGACTCATAGCCTTAAAAACCTCTATATTGATTTATTCACTTGTTCATTACTTTACACGGTGACACCGCTAATGAAATATCCTGCGTACGCTACTGTTTGCTATTATCAAGGTATGAATTAATTAAATATGTAATGAATAGCAAAATGAAGCAATTTCTAATTAAGAAATAAAGGTAAAATTCTGGTCGGCAGATCAACTGATGATTCAAGTCTAAAAGAGTTTTAATCTTAAAAGATTCTTCATTAACTGGCTAGTTTCTTTAAATTGTGCAGTTAATATTCAGATTCTCCAATCTAATTATCACTTGACATGCAACTTCTAAAGGAAAACGAAAAATAACTTTTCTTAGGGAGACGATTTTGGTCCGTGTCACCTCACCGTTGGAGAAATGTTTTTTAAAAATATTTCTATTAAGGCGTTAAAAGATGTATACTGGCCAGCAAAAACAAGAGAAAAATGTTCAACTTGAAAGTTGTAGTACTATGTTTTTGAGTGGCACACAACAGCTTAGTCAAAGAAATCGGTGTGACATAATTGCTACGTACGAAAAACGTAGTTCCTAACCTAACCATTCATGACAAGTCACCCTCGGAAAAAATGGAGGGGTTGCTTGCATCTGTGAGTGAGCCTGTGACCGCTATTTCTTAAATTTTTTGCCGATTGTTCTTTTTTGATAGCCATTCAGTACTAGTCTTTTGAGCAAATTAAATTTTTAAGAGAAATGTTAATCACTCTCTAAAATATTATAAGTACGTAATTGTAAAAGTTAGACGAAGTCCAATATTTATCTGTTGATTAAGCAATATATGAGCAAAACACTAGACTCGAGTTTAACGTTGTCACGAAAGATAATTTTTCGGAGCTATATTTTCATAACTTGTAGAAATAAGAATAAAATCTAAATGATTGACTTGAAAAAGGGACATTTGCGCAAATCAAGCCTATTTCTTGGAGTTTACTCCTATTTCAAGCAATTTTAGCCAACATTGCGTTGCAAGTTGAGCTTTTGTCCAGTCACAGCTGAGATAGCATTTCCTCTCGAAAAGTTTCTTACTGTTTAAGTTTTATCTTTGTTTTCTTTCTCTTAGTTTTGTGCTCTTTCTATTTTACACGCATTAAAACTTTAGTTTGCACTTTATTCGCTGTTTTATTCTTCTTAGTGGTATACAATTAAAGCTTTTTAAATTTGCACTTTAAGTTTGTTATATTTAAATGTTTGTTCGCTAATGTATGCATCATTTTTTTAAAATAAATTTGTTCTTATCCTTTAACTTTTTTATGATTTGTCTGATGATGTATGCACTATTTCTTTTTTTATTTACAACACATCCAACGTTTTTGTATTTTTTTGAAGAGAAAAATAGGAATCATATTATTAAGAGCATTGTATCACTATATGATGTCTACAATTATTTGGCTGGTACATAGTATCGTTTGCTACCTCTCTATTCTCGCTCTGCGTTATCTTTTAACTCTTCTTCTTTTAATCAATAAACATAATTTTCCAGGATTTGTTAGTTGAAGACTATGATACGATCTTTGCTTTATGGAGATCACTTACCCACGAATAGAAGGGCATTAGGTATGAAATTTTGTGAATATTTATAAGAAACTGAATGCCATTTTTTAAATAACAATTTATCGAGATTCATAAAGCTGAAAAAGTCGGCGAGGTGAATTAGAATATTTCAAAAAACATATTCCGTGATCTTGTAAACCGAAGGGTACAAATTAAATAAATGGGGACATATATTATTGAGCAAATCGAAAAAAGGAGAATGAGTCACATATATAGCGCAGAATATAAAACAATGATGCACACATTAAGGAGCAAATCATTAAGAAAAACTTTATCGAGGGGCAAACAGTTTTTGAGAGTGCATAAGTTTATATTTTCGCATCATGATATCTCACAAGTTATGCCCTACGCAACTCTAAACATAAGTTTAATTTTGAAGGGCAATTAGTGCAATTTCTTCATTTTTCATCTCGTGTTCAATACCCATTTTAGGACCCCAATTAATATGAATAACCACACTCGTAAAGTCTATTAAAGAGAAAAGCGCTCCATTTCATAATTCTTTTTATTCCCAGAACTCCAACCTTTGGTAGTGCAAATGAAGGCAAACTAATATAATAAGGAAGCAAAGTGTAGAAAAGGAAATGTTGGTGTACTTATAGTAAACATTTGTCTTTTTGCTTCTATAAGTTATACTAATTGGGTGTCCTTCACTGAATAAAAGAAGATAGCGGCTCTCCAACTTTTAAGGCGTACGTTACCATGGAAGGAGCTCACGAAAAGCTGTTGCATCTCACTTGTCAGTTACTCTTCTTCTTCTTCCTAGTTATCCTTTGTACTGTCTATGTTAAATTAGACAGTGCAACTGTATATATTTCTTAAGCAAAATTAGACTTTCACAGATTTTGAGAATTCGAATATTGTTTTTTTCGTGTGTTTATAAGCCTGTTTGGATGGGCTTATGCCTATAAGCTAAAAAAAAAATAAGTTGGGTAGTCTAACTTATTTTTTTTGGTTTATAAGTTGTTTTCAGCTTATAAGCTGCTTTAGATAAGCTAAGTTAAATGGGCCCAATTATTTTTTTGAGCTTATTTTAAGCACAAAATGACTTTAAGCTGGCCAGCCAAACACTCAAAAAAGCTAAAAACAGCTTATAAGTAACTTTATAAGCCAATCCAAACGGGCTCTATACCCTCCCCAGTTCAACCTTTAATTCACAGAAAAATCCTATCACGAAGTAGCTGAAAAGTTTAGGTTGTAATTCTTTGTACATGTAAATTTTTTTCCTCGGACTTTTTTATTGTCATCTCCGGCTGATAATAAGAGTAATTAAAGATCAACGAGAGAAAGAGAAGACAGAGTGAGTGCTCAATTACTTGATCAGTGTGAAGTAAGAATTTTTTTAATGCATCGGGCTGTCCTTTTTATCGGGTACTTCACTAAGGGTAAAAATTCATTAGTATAGGTTATAAGCTCGAATTTGAGATTTCTGATTTGATGAAAGAAAAAAAATTAACCATCCCGCCCTACCCTCCATGATATTTCTGTTTCTCAAAATATGGCAGAAATGTTCAGTTTTCTCCCTCTCCTTCGGAATCTGACTGTACTTGTTTTCTTGTACAAATAAAATACTACTGTACTTGTTTTCTTGTATATATATTATTATTATTATTATTTATTAAAAGTATTGGATAAGAACTTCTGAATAGATCAAGTGATCTTGATCGATAGTCCAAAATTTTTAATGTATTCATTCAAATATGCTCTTTGTTCTTTGGCTTACCAAGAATTAATTTAGTATTATTTTTAACACTGTGTATCGAATAGAACATTATATTTTATTTAAAGAATTGAATTTAGTATTCGGAAGTTAGGTAAAGAGTACCAAAAGTTTTATTCTTCGTGGTACCAACTGCTGAGGTAATGTATTCAAAAGGATTTACCTTATATAAAGTTTTATTCTTTTCGATACTAAATGCTGATGTAATATATTTAATTTATATACATCAACAATATTAATGTATTTGAAATTTTATTTGTATATAGGTAAAGGTTAGAGCATATTTTTAAGATTACTATTATAATATTTGTTCTAGATTATCTTAACCTGATAATGTAAACAAGATGCACATTGGTATGTACAATTTACTGGAAAAAGGACAATTGTCTTGAGATGAAGAAAATATGGATAGATGCTTGATGCAATATGATTCCGAATTGTTTCACTTTAGTACTCTCTTTTTCTTAAACTTATGACACATGAGTTAAATCTTCAAATCTGAAATGGTTTAGAGGAATAAGAGGGCTTCAATTAAACAGTACTACGCTACAATTCTAAACCCTGATATTATAGTGCAGATTTTGTCCATTAGGTTGTCCTTATGGACTGTCAGTTACTCCTATTAATATCAAGACTAATGATTAAGGAATAAGGAAGTATATAGACTAGATTGTTTGTTCACAAATCACAAGCATTCCAAGCCAATGTTTATTGAAATCTCTCTGGTTTTGCCCTGTTTCATTTGGCAGTTGAAGAAGCAGAAGGATCAGAGTCATCTGAAAATGCAAAAACAAGCAGCCTTCAATCAAGTAAATTTATACTATGGTTCCAAATATTTATCTTCACATTTTTTGCTCTAGCTGGCCAAGCAGCTGGCATTCTATTGGGCAGAGTATACTATGAACAAGGTGGCCAAAGTAGATGGATTGCTACACTGGCACAAACTGCTGGATTCCCAATTCTTCTGCCTTTCATTTTCTATCCTTCAACCAAAAATCACAGAGAAGAAAATGAACTTAGCATTCACAAGCCTTGTTTATTAATTCGCGTTTCGGTTTACATCTTCCTTGGTTTATTTCAAGTAGCAAACTCTATGTTATATACTGTTGGTGTACAGTATCTTCCGGCCTCTACCTATTCCCTAATCTCCGGTTCACAATTGGCATTCAACGCGCTCACTTCGTTCCTCCTCAACGGACAAAAGATAACCCCGATTATACTGAACTCCGTCGTGCTTCTCTCCTTTTCATCCTCTGCCATTATTTTCCAGAACGAGACGGGTGTTAGCGGAGAAATATCTCAGAAATCTCTGTTAATAGGATTTGCAGCTACCACTTTCGGGTCTCTAGGCTATGCCTTGCAGTTCTCGTTAACAGAACTCGTGTTCCAAAAGGTCTTCAAGAATGGCAGTTTAAATGTCGTCATGAAAATGTCGTTTTTTATCGGTCTTTTTGTGACAATTGCTTCTTTAACGGGGCTTTTTGCGAGCGGTAATTGGAGGAATTTGGAGAAGGAAATGGGAGAGTACAGAACAGGGAAATCGTCGTATATTATAAATTTGGTTTGTACGGCCATTTCTTGGCAGTTATATGCTGTTGGTTCAATTGGATTGGTATTCAAGGCTTCTTCTTTGTTTTCTAATGTGATCATCAATTTAGGAAGTTCAGTTGCGCCTATTTTTGCTATGGTATTCTTGAAAGATAGGATGACTGGGTTGAAGGTTTTTGCACTCTTGTTGGGATTATGGGGATATGTATCCTACATCTATCAACACTATCTTGATGATATAGAGGCAAAAGCAGGTGAAGTTAAATCCTCAACTGAGGATGATGATTTTTAAGTATCTCTCGTTTAGCTTTTATTATTATTTAGATTGACAGTTCAATATGTAAATATAGCTTATTATTTGATCATGTAAATTTGATGTCTTCCGTGTTAGTTCAATATGTAATGTTAAAAATTATTGGATATTGAGTATTCTTTCACATGAATGGATGAACGTGCACTGCTGTTTGTACATTGGATTGATATATTTGGGGATCTTTTGTTCTTGATATATTCTTTCCTTTCTCTTGTTTTATCCTTTCATGTATGTATTTTTTATCTGCAATGGAGAAGGCAAAACACTTGTATTGAATTCCTAAATCAAATAAATAAAGTACTACGGGGTAGTATTTTTGTGTTAGGTTTATCACTTACTATAGTTGATTAATCTCTAATAAGACAAAAAGGTTATAACTTGTAATAATTCACTTCAGAATCTTCTTCGAACCACAAAAAAAAAAAGAATAAAAAATTGTAGGATCTTTCATTTTCAGACTTTTTCTATACTTGAACTGTGGCTCCAGATCCTATTCCAGCCTTAGATCTTTTCTTTGTTGATGTCCAGAGCCTGTTTGGCTAAGCGTTTTGAGGCTAAAAGCTAAATAAAAAAAATTGGACATGTTTGACCAATCAGTAGAAGTGTTTTTAAGTAGAAACAGAAATAATTTTTCAGCAATTTTTCTATGGTTGGAAAGCAGTTAAAAATTCATGCTTCTCGAAAAAAGCATAAGCAAAATCAAAAATTTTCTTCAAGATAAAAATATTTCTATCATAAATACATATTTACATATAGCAACTCATTTTGATTCTTAATGATATCTCAATCATACATTTAAATGTTCCAAATAAAATTAGAGTTACTTCAATTCATGTTACAGTTAACAAGTCGTATTTTTATATATTTTAAATTTTATACTGCAGATATAATTCATTTCTTGTCCGAAAAAAAGACATTTATTTTTCTTTTAATCTTCAAGCAGCCATATTACTGTTTTTGTACTTAAGAGAATGACAAAATTATTTTATTAAATGTCATTTTGGTTGAGGTTTTTAGTATATTTAATCATCATGTTGATATTATGTCAATTTTTTATTTTTTTATTTATCTATGTATTGTATTGATTCAAAATTTTAATATGTACTTTCAAAATTTTAATTAAATAACAGTAAAAACTTAATTAAAACCTTTCATGATAGAAATTTAATATAGTTTCTCTCTATAAAATAATCTTAATAGTAATCGTTTATTGATACTTGTCCTTTTTCATAAGTTGATACTCAAAAACACTTCTTAAAAAAGATTAAACACAATCTGATTATCAAAACACTTTTCAAATGAATTATAGCCTATTTGGCCAGGTTTCTAAAACCATCTTATCTTGAAAAGTGTTTTTTTTTTTTTTTTTTATAAAAGTGCTTTCAAATCAGTACTTTTGGTGAGAGTTAGTTTGTGTTTAATTAATTAATTTAAAAGACACTTTTGAGCAGCAATTACTCCCTTCATTCCGAAATAAGTGTCTCTTTTAGCTCATGCACACCCCTTAAGAAATTGCTCACTCCTAGAAAATTAGCAGTGTTTTTTACCCCTAATTAATGCTTAGAAAAAGAAAAGTTATTTAATGATTCTTGATAATAAATAAGGGTAAGTTTGGAAGAATAGAATTAATTTCTTCTTGAAATCCTAAAGTGTCACTTATTTTGGAACAAAATAAAAAGCCTAAAAAGACATTTATTTTGGAATGGAGGGAGTAGTATTTGATCAAGCTTTTAAAAAGTGCTTATAATTGTATTTTTCTCAAAAGTGCTTTTTAAAAAAGTACTTCTGTGGAAAAATTACTTTTTTTAGCTTTTGAAAAACAGATTCTGGTACTCCCCCAAAACACTTATTTCCTCCAAAAGAAGGCCAAACACCTCACTTTATTAAAATAAGCACTTTTTGAGAAAAAATAGTCTCTATAAACGTTCAATTGCACGTTATTCCCATCAATATTAGTAAAAAAATATTAGATAGTATATATATATATATATATATATATATTTGTGAGTTACAAAAATATTACTATAATGAAGGATTGCATCCACTTAAGACTTCTTTGGAATTAATGTTCTAGGTATGTATGTTTTTCTTCTCTCTCTCCAAAAACATGTTACGACTAAGATAATCCAATATTGCGTTAGTTCAATACTCTTATTCTAGTTTACCTATGCCTGTTAGAATGTGGTCATATTCTATGTTAAGAACTAAAATTACACGCACAAACTGCAACTTTCAGTCACAAAAAGACTCCAAGGCATATGAGGACTCGTTTGATGTTTCCTTGCTCTCTAATTTTAGATTCGAAATCGAAATCCAGAGGTGGTATTTGTTTTAAACTCTATTTTTTACTATAATAGTTTTTATCTATCAAAATAATCAATAGAAATATGATAAAATTAGATTAAATGAGTCTATAAGTCTATCAATCTTTTAGGGTTATTTTTGTCGTTCAACATTGTTATTTGTGTTTTTATAATAACAGTCTCTATAAACGTGCAGTTGCACGTTATTCTTAGACAATGTCAATCATAATAAGAAATATTAGATAGTATTATTTTTAATTATATACATTTATTTATGAGTTACTCCTCCACCATGTGGTGATTCGTGAGAGTCGATTCTATATGTATTTTCCCTCCCCCTAATACAATAAATAAAATTAAACAATAATTTAGGGCTAGTCAGTTGACCAATGTTACTCCTTTCGTTTTAATTTATGTGAACATTTTCGGAGTAGGAGAGTCAAACTTTATATATCTATCCGTAAATTTTGACATAAAATTTTCAAGTTTATAAAGATAAAATTCAAGTATTTAGAAACTACATAAAAAGTACTATAAGCCATGATAATTTATAATTCAAATAATTTAAAAAAAGTTATAAGAAAAACATGGTCAAAGAACTATCTTGTAGATTCTCTAAATAGTAATAGGTTCACATAAATTAAACTGAGAAAGTATAAACTTTGATCTATTTAATTGAATTAAAAAACTTTTCATACAGTTCATCCAAAAGAAATGTTATTATTAGGCAAAGTTCTAAATATTACTCAACTAACAAAAATTACCATGAAATAACAGATAAGCTACAAATGTCTTAGGGGTCGTTTGGTAGATAGTCGAAATTATCCCGGGATTATAATCCCGGGACTAATTTATCCCAATAGATGGGATTATTTTATACCATCTAAAAGATGGTATAAAATAATTCCAGTATAAGTGGGATAAAAAGGTATAAGCTGGGATATCCCAACACTAATTTTTGTACCATGTTTGGTATAAGGTATAAATTTATCGCAGGATAAATTTATACCTTCAGTTTATTAGACTTGTTCACTACATTTTGAGGGACACCACTAAATTAGAATATACAATGGCCTGCCCGAAGGGGGTTTATTGTGAGTTTTAATTTGGTGTTGTGATGAGGCCCATTATGTGAAAATATTTTAATTTAGTGAATTTGTCTGTCCAGAGGGGATAGGTTTCTAATGTTGAAATATTTTCTTGCCCTGCCCAAAGGGGGGCTACTTGTTGATGCTGAGGGACTTATCGTTGTGATAATATTATTGTTCTTATGCCTTGCTATTCTAATAAAATCCATTCATGTTGTGTTGTGTACAGTTATCATCTCTTTGAACAACAATAATGCCGAAGTTATGGTCCTGTCGGGCTCTAACTTTAAGAGATGGAAGGAAGACCTTGAATTTGCTTTAGGCACGGCTGACAAAGATCAAGCTTTGCGTGAAAATGAGCCACCAGCTATTATTGACTCTAGCACTATTGCTCAATAAGAACATTATGCTAGGTGGGAGAGATCTAATAGGCTACGCATCCTTGCCTTTAAGAGGTCAATCGCTGAGCACCTCAAGAGTGGCTTGCCTGTAACCACCAATGCTAAGAAATTTCTTGCCCAAGTTGAAGAAAGGTACCTTGTATCCAATAAGGCTGAGACTGGAGATCTAATGAGTAAACTCGTGGGGATAAAGTATGACAATGCTGGAGGGGGGCGGGGGGTTAGAGATCATATATTTAAGATGGTTCACATCCAGTCTAAACTGAAAGCCCTTGACATAACTCTTCCCGATCCTTATATTGTTCACTCTACTCTTAACTTCTTGCCTGTTGAGTTAGCCAAATGAAAACTGCCAATAATACTCAAATGAAGCTTGGTCAATTAATGACCTCATCTCTAAATGTGTTGTTGAAGAGGAGAAAATTAGAAGAGAGAAAGGTCAGATAGCCTTGTTTGTTTCCCATGATTCCAAAGCTAGCTCTAGTAAAGGGCCTATGAAGTTTCAAAGATCTAATAATCATACTTTTAAGAAGGGTCAGGACACCAAAAGACATGGTAAAGATCAGACCGAATATCCCGAGGTTAATAACGCGGTTTTTAAGAAAAATAATAATTGCTTCTTTTTTAAGAAACCTGGTCACAAGCAGAGAGATTGTGTCAAATTCCATGCCTGGATAAAAAAGAAGGAGTCAAAAGAAGGTAATCATCTTGCTCTTGTTTGTTTTGAGTCACACTTAGTAGATGACCCCATTAATTCTTGGTGGTTTGATAGTTGTCATTTCCTTGTAGGGGTTCACAAACAAAAGGAAGCTAAAACGGAGTCAAAAATTAGACTTGCTACAGATGTCCAAGTTGAAGTAGAATTCATAGGAACAGTAGTATTAGACTTAGAAACTGGTTTTAAACTTGTTCTGGAAATCAATTTTTATGTACCGTCTTTCAGATGGAATCCGATTTCTCATCCTCTTTTAGATAGAGTTGGTTTTGGTTTTAGTTCTCTCAATGGAAAAGTTAATTTGCTTTTGAAATCTGAAGTTGTTGGTCATGGAATGCTATCTGATGGTTTGTTTAAAATTTTCTTGGCTTCTGATGTTGAACACAACTCTTTTAATTCTGAAATTGTTGGATCTAAACGTCCTCTTTTAAAGGAAAAGTCAGGTATGTTGTGGCATAGGCGTTTGGGTCATATCTCTAAAGACAGAGTTGATAGATTAGTCAAGTCCAATATTTTACCTTCTCTTGATTTCGGGGACATAGGAACATGTATTGATTGCATTAGAGGAAAGTTGACTAAAACAAGAAAAAAGGGTGCTACTCGTAGTTCTGGTTTGCTGGAAATTATTCACACAGACATAAGTGGTCCATATTCTACAACAATCTGTGGTTCTACTTATTTTATCACCTTCATTGATAACTTTTCTCGGTATGGTTATGTTTTTCTTATTAAAGAAAAATATGATTCTCTTGAAAAATTCAAAGTGTTTAAAACTGAAGTAGAGAAACAACTAGGAAAGATCATTAAGATAGTGAGGTCTGATCGTGCGGGTGAGTACTATGGTAGACACATCGAGGCTGGGCAACATATGGGACCCTTTGCCAAATATCTGCAAGATTGTGGCATAGTTGCTCAGTATACCATTCCTGGTAGTCCTGATCGAAATGGTGTAGCTGAAAGGCAAAACCGTACTTTAAAAGACATGATGAGAAGTATGACGAGTAGATCTAACTAACCTAGTTTCCTCTGGGGTGAAGCTATTAAAACAACCATGTATATTGTTCCTTCCAAGTCAGTTCCTAAAACACCTTTTGGGTTGTGCACAAATAGCAAACCTAGCCTAAACCATTTTCGGGTTTGGGGATGCCCTGCTGAGGTGAGAATTTATAATCCTTCTGAGAAGAAAACTGAACGTAGAACCTCGTGTTGTTTTTTCATTGGTTATCCAGCTCATTTTAAGGGATACAGATTCTATTGTCCTACAAGGGGAACAAGAATAGTTGAATCACAAAATGCAAAATTTCTTGAATTTGATATTGCAGATAAGGATTGTTCGCAGAATGTTGTTGGTGAGCCTGCTGAGAATGTTGAGGCTATGAGAATCTCTCTCCCCATTGCCACAGAAACCTTTGTGTTTTCACCTGTACACATTAAGCATAATGAATCTATACCTATGCAAGCTGAGGATCCTATACTTGCAGACATTCAGGCACCTGCGGTTGTTGAATAAGTGGTTAAGGCACCTGTTATTGTTGAACAAGAAGTTCAGAATTTAAGGAGATCAAGTAGACCTAGAAGATCAGCGCTGCCTGATAACTATTTGGCATACCTTGCTGAAGGTGACGTTGTGGATCCTGTGACATATTCTGAGGCAGTATCATGTGCTCAATCAAAGATGTGGTTTGATGCTATGACCGAAGAGATGAACTCCATGAGTAAGAATGACGTGTGGGAGCTTGCTGAACTCCCTAAAGGACATAAGGCTGTCGGTTGCAAATGGGTCTTTAAGACCAAGAAGGATTCAAAAGGAAATATTGAACGCTTCAAGGCAAGATTTGTTGCTAAGGGGTTTACACAGCGAAAAGGGGTTGATTACAATTAAACCTTTTCACCTGTGTCATCTAAGGATTCTTTTAGGATCATTATGGCACTGGTAGCCCATTTCGATCTAGAATTGCATCAGATGGATGTGAATATAGCTTTTCTGAATGGTGATCTTAATGAAGAGGTTTACATGGAACAACCTCAAGGTTTTTTTGGTACAAGTGATGAGCATCTAGTGTGTAAGTTGAAGAAGTTTATCTATGGACTGAAGCAAGCTTCTTGGTAGTGGAATTTGAAGTTCGAGGAAATTGTCACTTCTATGGGTTTTGTGGAGAACAAGATTGATCATTGCATCTATCTCAAGATCAGTGGGAGTTAGTTCATCATTCTCACTCTTTATGTTGATGATATTTTATTTTCAAGTAATAATTTAGGACTACTTCATGAGACTAAGCAGTTATTGAATAGTGTTTGATATGAAAGATTTGGCAGAGGCATCGTTTGTTCTAGGTATTGAAATTCAACGAGATAGGTCTCGCAAGTTATTGGGACTTTCACAAAAGACCTATATTGATCGTATTTTGAGCAGATTTCATATGGAAAACTGTAAGGCTGGAGGTGTCCCTGTTGTGAAAGGTGATAAGTTAAGCCTAGACTTATGCCACAAGAATGATCTAGAGAAAGAGTATATGAAAGATGTGCCCTATTCAAGTGTTGTTGGGAGCCTTATGTATGCACATGTTTGCACTCGCCTTGACATTGCCTTCATTGTCAATGCTCTTGGACGTTATCAGTCCAACCTAGGAAGAAGCCATTGGGTTGCTGCCAAGAAAGTAATGAGGCATTTGAAGAAAACAAGAGATTATATGTTAGTGTACAAAAAAGTTGATGATCTTGAGGTGATTGGTTACTCGGACTCAGACTTTAGTGGATGTCCTGATGATTTGAGGTCTACTTCTGGTTTTATCTACATGTTAGTAGGGGGTGCAATATGTTGGAGGAGTGTGAAGCAAACTATTACAGCATCTTCGACTATGCAAGCAGAGCTTGTAGCTTGTTATGGTGCAACTACACAAGCTATTTGGCTTAAGAATTTTATTTCAGGACTTGTGATAGTTGATTTCATATCTAGACCTTTAAAGATTTATTGTGACAACAGGGCAGCTGTGTTTTACTCAAAGAATAACAAATCCTCTTCAGCTTCTAAGCACATGGAAATAAAATATCTAGCTGTACGAGATATGGTTAGAGGGGAGGATATTGTGATTGAACATATACATACTGATTTGATGCTTGCTGATCCACTAACCAAGGGACTAAGACCTATAGTTTTTAAGCAGCATGTTGATAACATGGGTGTTGTTGAGTCATTTGATTTGTTAGGTTAGTGCGAGTATTCAGTATTGTTATTTTCATTCGTTATTAGACTCTTAACCCTATTGTTTAGGGGCTTACGGTGATATTATCTCGTTGAGACATTTATACTATGGTGGATTTTGCTATCATTTATGTTGTTGGTTATTATTGTGCTCATTTTAATGTTGATTTATTATCTTAAGGCTTGTTGTCTTATGTTTTGCTTATGTCTCATGTTGATAAGATCATGTTGTTGTTTGGATCTTTTTGGAGACGTACATATTATATCATTCATACCTTGTGAGTTTTCTTGGCTGTTGCGCGATATGATGCACATGTTGAGCCTTGAAAATTAAGATTTTCTGGTGGAGCACATTTTGTTTTAGTGCTCACATGTTGTAACAGAAAATCGCGATGACGGTTTTTCGATGGTGCGCATGTTGAATCAAAGCGTACATGTTATGAAAAATCGTTTGAAGGACTGACAAAGAAATTGCCTTGATCTGGAGTCCATGTTGGCTCTTTCTTGCTACACTACCACACCTTTGGGTTTATGCTTGCAGAACTTCATTGTTAGTGATTGTGGACTAGTCTTGTGTCGTTGAGTGATGCAGGTACCACACCTATGGCGGACAAAGGTACACAAACTATTTTAGTGTATTTTATTATTCTATAGGTGTTCTTGGTCTGTGTAAATATGTGATTGTGTTTCTCATTTAATTTAACAGAGTATACTATGAACAAGGTGGCCAAAGTAGATGGATTGCTACATTGGCACAAACTGCTGGCTTCCCAATTCTTCTGCCTTTCATTTTCTATCCTTCAACCAAAAATCACAATGAAAAAAATGAACTTAGCATTCACAAGCCTTCTTTATTAATTCGCGTTTCGGTTTACATCTTCCTTGGCTTATTTCAAGTAGCAAATTCCAAGTTATATACAGTTGGAGTACAGTACCTTTCGGTTTCTTGGCAGTTATATGCTGTTGGTTCAATTGGATTGGTATTCAAGGCTTCTACTTTGTTCTCTAATGTGATCATCAATTTAGGAAGTTCAGTTGCGCCTATTTTTGCTATGGTATTCTTGAAAGATAGGATGACTGGGTTGAAGGTTTTTGCACTCTTGTTGGGATTATGGGGATATGTATCCTACATCTATCAACACTATCTTGACGATATAGAGGCAAAAGCAAAAGCAAGTGGAGTTAAATCCTCAGCTGAGGATGATGATTTTTAAGTATCTCGCCTTTAGCTTTTATTAGCTAGATTGATATTAACATGATTTAAACTTTAGAGGTTCAACGTTATAATTTTTTTAGCATTGAACCATTATATTTCTAAAGTTATGGGTTCATATCTACTATTTATTGTAATTTTAGTAAATTTTTACACATAAATTTATACTCCGCATCGAAAGTTTGGGGTTCAATTGAACCCAAAGTTATAGTGCTCCATCCGCTAGTTGAATGTCCACTGCTGTTTATATATTTGGGAATCTTTTGTTTCTTCAATATACTGTATATATTCTTTCCTTTTCTCCTTTTATCTGTTTCTGATTCTATATTTATCTGCAATGGAGAAGGCAAAACACTTGTATTGAATTCCCACATCAAATCATGAATAACTAATACTTTTGTTGTTAGGTTTATCACTTATGTATAGTTAATTAAAGTAATCTGTAATGATATATACGTTGTTTCAGGATAAATTTTTAATGTGCTAGATGCATAGATGGAGTTCGAATTTTTTGCTTATGTTAATATCGCGTGCTTTATCGTTTACGCAACTCACAAGTCAACACAACAATTTTGCCCATCAGCCAAAAGATGGGATAACTTGTAATACACTAACCAACTTGAGAATCTTTTTCGAACCAAAAAGGAAAAAAAAAAAAAAACATTAGGATCTTTTCAAGATACAATTCCTGAAGATCCCTACGTGCTTTGGGACCCATGGTACTGTCCTGTTAGATTTTTTTTCTTTACTTGGACTGCAGCTCGCCAGCTCCTATTCTGGCCTTAGATCTTTTCTTTGTCAGATATTTGTTGAACCTGTTAATTTTACTAATGATCACTTATCTTTTATTTTAGAGTAAATAGGTTAAAACTCAATGAAACTATTACTATTTTGCGAGTTTCATATCTAGTGTTTATACTACCCTCTAGATTTATTAGATTGAAACCCGCCCGCGGCCCGATTGAATATGTAAAAAAATATCTGGGATAACTTGTTGAGAAGTGCGTGAGAAATGAAAAAGTTCTTTAAAATTAGTCCACCTAGCACAATGATAGTTCAAGGAGGTTCTGTGAGTACTCAATAGTTTATGGGAGCTTTTAACCTAATCACTCAAAAAAAAATTACAAGTGCATTGCCACTTGGAACTATTTGGAGTGTGATGTTCAGAGAAAAGGATCAGTTCATTATCTTTGGATTTGAACCTAAAACCATACATGTCCTTTTACACGGAGCATTAATAGTCCATTATGTTTGCATAAGTGGTGCACTTTTAGTCAACTCCAAAATATTTTATTAAACAATTAACGGAAAAGGGCAAGAATGCCCCTGGACTATTAGTTCATCTATTTTGCTAAAAATACCTCTCGATTCAATTTTTTGGCTCATGTATGCCCTTTGAGTAACGGTCAACACTATTTTTTTTTTGTAAAAGAAAAAATCTGGAAAATGGTTGTTTTTAGAATTTTTCAGAAAAGAAAAAAAAAACTGGAAAACTGGATTTTTTTAAATTAAAATATCTGGAAAATTGATTTTTTTAGTCCTAAAATTTTTAGATTTTCATGATTTTATTTTTAGAATAATTTTAAAAAAAATTGGATTTTTATTCAAAATCTGAAAAGTTGGATTTTTATAAAAATTTGGAAAAAATGATTTTTTTACGAAAAGTGTGGAAAAATTATATTTTAAAAAAATAAATCCAGATAACCATCTTTTTTTCTAAATCTAGAAGAAAATTATGGAGTATTAGTTTTGCACATTTTACTTAAAAAATACAGTTTTTCAAATTTAAAAAATCTAAATTTTAATAAAAAAATTCAGTTTTCCATATTAAAAAAAAAAAAAAAGGGTTTTCCACCCTTTTTTAAAAATAAAAATATTTTTCCATATTTAAAAAATTCCACATTTGTTAATAAAAATCCAATCCTTATTTATAAAAAATAAAAATAAAAATAAAAAGGGCTGACCACATTTTTTTTTAAAAAAATAGTTGTTCCAGATTTTATAAAAATTCAATTTTTTCAGATTTAGAAAATTCGATTAATAATAAAATGTCATGTGTAATTTAATTTAGTGTTGACCGTTAAAGAGCATAAATGAGCCAAAAAGTTGAACTAAGGGGTATTTTTAGCAAAATAGATGGATGAAGGGTATTTTTAGACCTTTTCTAATAGTTCAAGGGCATTTTTGCCCTTTTCCATTACATTTTTGACAAAATGTTTGGGAGTTGACTAAAAGTGCACCACTTATGCAAACATAATAGACTATTAATGCTCCGTGTATAAGAACATGTATGTTTTTAGGTCTAAACTCAAAGATAATGTACTATTTTGATCCTTTTAAAAAGTATTTTAATATAAATTTATGATAGTTCAGAGGAGTTACGTGAACCCCCAATAATTTTGCTATCACTCAAAAACACTTGATCAAATAGGCTAATCCATCAATTTTTGTGGCACATTCATAATGAAATGTTTCAATGGCAGTTGAAATATCAATTTCCCCACCTGCCAGGTATAAGTGCATAGTAATAATTGGTGCCCATCTTGTGTCTGCCTTAATAAAATCTATTTATGTCCCAGTCCCACGAAATGCTTTCTAAACCACACTCTATGAAACTCTTCCCACATCTTTTTATTAAACAGCATTCAAAGTTTGGAATATTTACACACGTCACAGCAATACCCTCTCTCGTTTTCTCATGTGGGTAAAAATACACTTGAGCTGCGAAATCTTTTGCTAGAGAAGAAAAGTGAATACAAATAGAGACTAAGGAATTAAGTATTCCTCCGTAAACCTATGTGACTGGGCACAAAATTTAAGAAAGAAGGGAAGATTTTTGAAACTTGTGGTTTAAAATAAGTCATAGATATTTGTGTGACTAAATCACTTAAAAAGGTGATTTTGTTTCCAAATTTAGAAAGTGGCCATTTAATTAATTTTTCCTCCTTTCAGGTATTAGTACGTTTTTTTTTTTTTTTTTGTGAACAAATTAATAAGAAAATTGAGTCAGATAATATGAGACGGAGGAAGTATATATTAAGGAGATCATTTTGGTACGTGTCACTTCACAGTAAGAGAAATGTTTAAAAATATATTCAAATTAAAAAAAGTACATGTCTCAATCTAAGCAATTGGTGTAGCATAATTGCTACGTACCAAAATGTACCAAAAGTCGCACTCCAGAAAAGTGGAGGGATACTTTGTGACTTGTGATTAGGTTTCGGCATAAACAACGAAAATCAAAAAATCGGACTGAACGGAATTAATTCGGGTTTTCGATGTTTCGGTTGGATTTTGATTTTTTTTATAACAAATCCGGTGTTTTGGTTTGTTGTTCGGTTCCGGATCAACAGTTCTTCGGTATTTCAGTTTAACCAAAGATTTACTACTTTTTTTTTTTTTTGAGATTTACTACATGAATACAATTTTTTTTTACAACACTCAGTCCACTCTCTTAGGCCCAAATTAATTTATCCAAGCCCATCCCTATAGAGTATAGACCCACCCTAATTTCATTCACTTAACATAAGTCCTAACTTCATTTCCTCAGTTCCTCTCCTCTGTCCTCAGTTTAATGAACTGATGAATTGCAGTCAATTTAATGATCAGCTTGACATTCATAATACAAAAGATTACATCACAAGTTCAAATTTTCTAGTATTAATTCTTAAATGTGATGTCTGTCCCGAATATAGCTATTATTGGTACATCTTCAGTTGTTTGGTTTATGTATATCAGAAGTTCAGAACCTTTGGTAACTGTTCTTCATGTTGGCCTTTGATAGACTTTGTTCATGATCCATTTTCTTGTTGCTTCTTAGCTGCTTAATATTATTTTCTCTATGATATCAACTTCTATGTCCTCTTATGTGTTTAAGGCTATGTAACAAAACAATGTGGTATTGGAAGTTAACATAGAAGTCAATATTTTGGTGATGATGTTTACTTATCTATCTTCGTCATATATATATGAAGCATCTCATTTTGAAACAATCAATAAGCATTCAATAATCAATACTCTGCCGTCTGCGCAGAGCCATCAAACTAAATTGACCTTGCTCGATAAAACAATTATTAACTGATAAAAACGTCCACCCCTAATTTGACAAGCAGAAATTAGCCCATTTCAGGCCCATGCTGAAAAAAACCGAATTAGAAAAACCAAAATCGAACCGAACCGAACCGAACTAATTCAGTGCGGTGTTCGGTGTCCACTTTCAAAAAATTGAAACCGAAAAACTGACCCGAAGAACCGAACGCCCACCCCCAGTTGTGATGACAAGTACTACTCTGTCTCCCAATTTATGTAAAGGTGTTTAACTTGAAACAAAGTTTAAAAATGAAAGGAAGACTTTTGAAATTTGTGGTCCAAAATAAGCTATAGATATTAATGTGACTAGAAAGCATTTCATCATTAAGATTAAGAGTAAAATAGGAAGTTTAAAATTAAATCGTTACTACTAAATATAGAAATGTATCATTTTTTTCGGGACTGGTCAAAAAGAAAAGAGTGTCACATAAATTGAAACGGAGAGGAGTAGCGGACTAGCGGTTTAGTAAATGATCATCTTTTTATTTCTTTTGCAACTTATGAACCTTTTAAACCATGGTCTAAAAATTTTTTTGAGCAAATTAAAATTTTAATGAGAAAATATTAGACCACGACCTAAATTTTTATAAGTACATAATTGCAAACATTAGACAATAGTCGAATCTTTTGTCCGTAAAGTTGCACAAAATATTAACAATTCTTAATAAACTCAGTCTAACTTTTTTAAAATAGTACCGTGTAAAACAATAACATATTATTGGACTTTTCTCTAAGTTATAATTAATTGGTTGTCCATAGTTCACTCAATAAAAGCAGATAGCGGTTTCTCCAACTTTTCAGGCAGTACGTTTCCATGGAAGGAGCTCATGAAAAGCTGCTACATCTCACTTGTCAGTTACTCCCTCTCTTCTTCTTCTGAGTTATCCTTTGTATTGTCTATGTTAAATTAGGCATGTACAACTGTATATATTTCTTAAACAAAATGGGACTTTCACAGTTTTGGGAATTTAGGCAGTATTTTTCATGTGTATATAACCTGCCCACTTTCACCTTTAATTCACAGGAAAAATCCTATCATGGAGTAGCTGAGGAGTCTAGGTTGTAATTCTTTGTACATGTAATTTTTTTCTGAACGTCTTTATAGTCATCTCCAGGTGACAGTAAAGAGTAATTAAAGGTGAACACGAGAAAGAAAGAGTGAGTGCCCAACTTGATCAGTGTAAAAAAGGAAAGATGTTTTTTGCTTATAGCAGAATGATACTTTTGTTACGAATAGATTAGTAGTTTTCTGTTAAACTGGGATAAAGTTGAGTATTTTTTATGTTACAACAAAATTTACGTTGCTCGGACTCGGGTGCGGATCCTTCCATAATCTAAATTTTAAAATTTGAAGGTACGAATCTAGGTATGGATACAAGTGCGACGATCCGTCTAAAAGTAATTCAAATATCTAAAAATAAAGCTATAAATATTATGCCTAAACTATGGCGGACTATTTGGAAGGAAAGGAATGCACGAGTTTTTGAGAGCAAGTTTGAATATGTAATTACTCCATTAAATATTTTGGGTGTAACATGGCTATTGTAAATGATATAAGAGGTCATGATAGACTATCTCGAGTCAATTGCATATTCAACGGTGATATTGACCTGTAAATATCTTTAAAGAATCTTTTGGTTGCCGACTTTTTAAAACAATTATATGTTAACAATAAAAAGATGTGCCTAAATTATAATTTCACCTCAGCTTTTGTTATGACTTTAGAAATCATTATACCTATATCGAATTTCTCTATTGATTTTGGTCAAGAGTATCCATAATTGTTTGACCATAATTGAACACCCACACCCACATAATGTTGACATGGCTGCGGCACCAAACATTAAGAATCCGCCAAACTTAGAACAAAATAGTTTAGTAACTTTGGTACAATAAAAGTTGAGTTTCATTGCTCAAATCTTATGTTGCCCTGTTTATGACCATTCTGTTTTTCTGCTGCCTTATTTCATTTGACAGTTGACGAAGCAGAAGGAATAGAGACATCTGAAAATGCAAAAACCAACAGCCATCAATCAAGTAAATTTATACTATGGTTCCAAATATTTATCTTTACATTCTTTGCTATAGCTGGCCAAGCAGCTGGCACTCTATTGGGCAGAGTATACTATGAACAAGGTGGCAAAAGTAGATGGATTGCTACATTGGCACAAACTGCTGGATTCCCAATTCTTCTGCCTTTCATTTTCTATCCTTCAACCAAAAATCACAATGAAGAAAATGAACTTAGCATTCACAAGCCTTCTTTGTTAATTCGCGTTTCGGTTTACATCTTCCTTGGCTTATTTCAAGTAGCAAATTCCATGTTATATACGGTTGGAGTACAGTACCTTCCGGTTTCTACCTATGCCCTAATCTGCGGTTCTCAATTGGCGTTCAACGCGCTCACCTCGTTCTTCATCAACGGGCAAAAGATAACCCCAATTATATTGAACTCAGTCGTGCTCCTCTCCTTCTCTTCCTCAGTTATTATTTTCCAGAACGAGACGGGTGATGGCGGAGAAATATCCCAGACATCTTTGCTAATAGGATTTCTAGCTGCCACTATGGGGTCTCTAGGTTATGCATTGCAGTTCTCGCTAACAGAACTCGCGTTCCAAAAGGTCTTCAAGAGTGGCAGTTTAAAAGTCGTCACGAAAATGTCGTTTTTCATCGGCCTTTTCGTGACACTTACTTCTTTAACGGGGCTTTTCGCGAGCGGTAATTGGAGGGATTTGGAAAAGGAAATGGGAGAGTACAGAACAGGAAAATTGTCATATGTTTTAAACTTAGTTTGTACGGCTATTTCTTGGCAGTTATATGCCGTTGGAACGATTGGATTGGTATTCAAGGCTTCCTCTTTGTTCTCTAATGTGATCATCAATTTAGGAACTACAGTTGGGCCAATTTTTGCTGTGGTGCTCTTGAAAGATAAAATGAGTGGATTGAAGGTGTTTTCATTGTTATTGGGATTATGGGGATATGTATCCTACATCTATCAACACTATCTTGATGATATAGAGGCAAAATCAGGTGAAGCTAAATCATCAGCTGAGGATGATGATTTTTAAGCCTCCTCCATTCATAGAACTTGCATGATAGTTTGACTTATTGTTTAGACTGATAGTTCAATATGTAATGTTATTAAAAACGGTTGGAATTAGGTTCTCCTAAAAATATCGCATTATAATGTATGTTGTGTATTCTTTCAGAAGAATGGATCAAAAGTGTTCCTATAAACTTGTTATTAGATAGTGGTTGCACCCATTGTTGGAATCAGGATTTTTCACTAAATGAATTTAAAATACAAAGATATAGACTCACAAAAGAAGTCAAGAGAATTCAAAATCTACTATAAATACGTTGTAATTTTCAGCACAAAGGGGTTAGGTCCACCCATGGTTGCACTTGCACAACTGTTTCACTATTTAAAATAGGACTTAGCGACGGACACATGATTATGTAGAAACAACAAAATCATTGTTAATCTTATTTAGAGACGGATTAGTGACAGATTATCATAAAATTTTATTAACTCCGAGCAATTAGTGACAGATTATCATAAAATTTTGTTAACTCCGAGCAACGGATTTTTTTTAGCTAATTCCAGTTTTTTTGTAGCGTTATATATTGGAGTTATATCTGGAAATATTTATAATCCTATTCATCAAACAAAAACAGCAGTGATAAGCTTCATTTATTTCTTAATCTCTCTGTTTTCATGTCTGTTGAAAGTATAAAATATTCAGATGCTAACTTCATCCTTTTTTTTTTTTATAGGATGCTATCAAACCTCAAAACTTCATGAAAATTGACATTAATGTAAGGCTACGTGCTGTCTTACTTGTCTGTTTTCCTGACTTACCTGTTGATTTGCTCGGGGGTGATTCGATTATAAGGCCAATAAAGCTATGCCTTATTAAAGATGTATTATATATATATATATATATATATAACTGTTGTCTCGGCCGAGCAAAGTTTTCCAAAATTAAAATTGATAAAATCTTATCTAAGATCAATAATGTCTCAAGAGAGATTGAATGAATTAGCTATATTATCAATTGAAAAGGAATTGATAGAACAAATCGATTATAGAACAGTAATTAGTGACTCCGCATCTTAAAAAGCTAGAAAAATAGGCTTTAAATAAAAATATATATGACGATCTTTCCTTTTGAAAAAAAAAATAGGGCATCTCTCTGAAGTTTGACTTTAGGCCTCCAATATTGTTGAGACGGCCCTGGATTTGCCTCTGGCAATATTAATTATACATCCTACTCATTAGACAAAAGCATCAATCATAATTCATCTATATTTCTTAATCTGTCTCTTTTCAAGTCTAGTGAAAGTATCAAACAATCAGATGCTATATCTTGTTTTATATTTGTTGAGAAAATAATTTTAAAATCTCAAAAAGAAGTGGTCAACATTTCTCTAGATTCATATTCTGAATATCATATTAACTAATTTTAATATACTACTTAATTATTTTTAATAGCTACTATCATTTATCATTATAGCCGTTATCTCTATTAGCTAGCATATTGATGGCTAGGTAATTACTATTTATAATTCTTCATTACGAGGTAATATTAATAGTTTCAAACGTTTTCTTCCGGCACATGAAGTTTTAACTATTGAATGCGTTTAAATGTCCATGTTTAAGGTGCCATTACACGCTAATAACCTGATAGATACAAGGGGCTAATGGTTTCTCTCCATGTAAATATATATTATCAGCTCTTTCCATAGCAGACAAAATATATACAAAGACGTATTTTTCCTTCTTATATTTTTGGGCTGGGTTTTCTTTCTTGTGAAATCTTTATTAGATTTTAGCTCCTAGTTTTATACTAGAAGAGCTTGTTGAATCCTGGGGGATAGACCCAAACCGGGTGAAATATCCTTAAAGACAGTGTCTTAATTGACACGACTCAAGCTATGAGATTGTTCAAGAATTTAGTACAGTGTTCGTGATCAAGTATTTTCCGTAAGATTTCAAACAATATATACCATGTCAAAACTCACAACTTGATGAAAATTACCATTAGTTCAAGGTTATGTGTTGTTTTATTAATTGTTTGTTTTGCTGAATTTTCTAATTCTAATAACTATTTAGAAGCACGAGTTTGGGCCAATTTGATCGTCCGTTTGGAACGACCAAGGGCAAAAGAGTCATTTTACTCTATCACAAAAAAAAAAAAAAAACTTTCTTGTACGGTTCTATTGCTCATTCCATCACTTTTCATAATTCTAGAATCCAGAGGAGTTAGAGATGACTCTCTTCTCTAGATTTTCAATTCAAAGGATTGCTCTTTGAGTTCTCATCTGGATTTTGCAGTGTTTGGTAAGCTTTTATCTCAATTTTGCCCTAATCTTCTTCCGGTTCTCTTCAGAATTCAGATATACCAATTTCATGCTTAAATTCATGGTTGTTGACATTATTTTTCTTTTTAAACTCTCTTCAATGTTCATCTGCATCACTTTTTCATCCTTTTTCAGTATTTTTCTTCAGATTACTCTTTCAATTGGCTTCATCTTCTCAGTTGATTGTTCTAATTTCAGGTATGCTTTCCTTTCAATTTTACGCAAATTTCGCCCATTTCTCTTCTTACTTCTGCAATTCATTAATGATGTCGTCATTATTCTGTATAATCCTCTCACCAATTTCATGGCTGAAGGCTTTTGTCATCCTCACATAACTGCCATCTTTTTTGTATTTGCCCTTCAGATTATGTGTGCTTCCCTCGGTTAGCTTTGCCTTCTACTGTAATCAGTGAAATTACCTTTGCTTTTTCTCTTTGCTCATTTCATTGTTTCTGTTTCTTTCTTTTTTATTTTGGTGACTATTTATTCTCATAATTTTATATGGGTCGATTAATGTGAAACCTCAAAATGTAGGAAAGTTTCGGTCTTGAAAAAAATTCTCGCTTTGAGTTCAGTCCTTTTTAAATTTTGAGTACTTGTTCTTATAATTTTATGTGACTCCATTTATGTTAAACAAAATTGTTGTGGCATCTCAGATATTGGGAAATCAGTTTTACAACAACAACATACCCAGTGTATTCTCATAAGTGGGGTCAAGGGAGGGTAGGATGTACGCAGGCCTTACCCCTACCTTTGTGAGGGTAGGGAGGCCGTTTCCGATAGACTCTCGGCTCAAGAGAAAAACAGGTAGGGCATTCAGTTTTGAAGAGTGAAAAATCCTTCTTTATATTTTGAGTCTTAATAATGAAAGTTATGTGGATTTGATTTATGTGAAGAAAGAGTATTTTGGAAGCTTAGGTAGTACAAAGATTCAGTTCTTTATGAGTATAACGTTTATCTGGATTCTGCAAATTATCTCTAATGCTAACACTTATTTCTCCCGCTCCAATGTATCTGATCACATTAATAGACCATGTTGGCTGACTGCTACACACACGATGATGATGATTGGGATCACAAGTGGTGTTAATGCTAATAACCAATTAAGTTTTAGAGGACGATCAAGGGATGCTTCTGATAGATTGATATCCATAAAGTGTTCGATAAATATATCAGGAAAATATTTCCTACTTCTTCAGAGGATAGTACAATACCAGCAACATATTGAAATAGAAGCCATTCTTTGTGTATGCCCCCCGCTAAGACGAGCAGAGTAACAAGCCCTTTAGTTTAGATTTCTAAGGTGGGGCTCTATGCATCTGATAGAGGTGCTTTCTTATTTATCAAAATACTTTTCCAGACTCCAAACTATAACATATTGAGGTTTTCTTTTATTATCAAATTGTAAGAGCCTGCTATTTCAGCAAGTTTGCCTCTCAAACTAGAGTTCATGTAACTTATGTCCTAATGCCTTTTGATTTAGATATCTGAAATATCTAAAACTACGAATTAGCATTCGATGCTGATCTATAAATTTTTTGTAATACTTAATGGATTCCTTTCTTAAAAGTGGTTTCTTTTTTTCTTTTTTTTTTTTTTTTTTTGGGAGGATTAACTCCAACATGTATAATGATGAGGACAACGAGTAATATATATCTTGATAATGATGAGATTTCTACTATATAGAAGAGTGAACAATGGAACGACCAAGGGGAAAAACGTAAATTAGCTGAGTGAAAAAAAAAATCTTCGTCACATTTACACCAACACAGACCCAATATATATGTCTAGAAACATCCATTCATCTGTTTCTCTCCTTCATATTTCTCAAGTGCCACCCTCTCAAAGAATGGTCTTTCAGTTTTCTTAAGTCTCAATGAACTTTTTCGGTTGGTTACAACATCAAGTATGTTCATCTTTCAATTTTTGCCCAATTCTTATTCATTTTTCCCCTTCATCTTCTTTTCAATCTTTGGCTTTTTCAGATCTTTTCAGATTCCTAAGATTGTTATCATTCTGTCTTTCCATAAGTTCGTCACTTGAACATAGAAGCATGGAACATTGAAACATTGAGTGGGAAAAAAAATACAAAAATAGATGACCAAATAAAAAAGGGTAGGCTTCGTTATGTATAAAATTTAGAAGCGTGACTGAGAGTAGATAAAGATGAAAAAACAGATGATAGCAGTGTTTCAATCTGGGTTGACTCCTTAGCACAGAACGAGAATCTCTTCACCGGATAATCTGGTGATACTTTAATGTTGTAATTTTACATCCAACATTAATGACAATTTAGATATTTTGCCTATTAACAGTGTTTTGAAATATCTAGACTACTCCCCTATCAGTCCTCTCCCTCGCAGGGTATGATCTATGTTCGCCATAAACTCATTTGCTGACAGTGGGCGTCAAAAAACCACTAGACCAACAATTTCATGGCTTTTCTCTGGTGTATTAGGATCTTTCTAAAGATAAAAAGCAACCAAACTGTCAAATTCCAGTGATAAAAGAGGTAGTTCTTTTCTTAAATTCAGTTTTTTCCTTGCTTTATAATTGCTCATATATTTTATTTTAGCAATTTATGGTGGGAATCATTATGGTAACTGTAGATCTTTGTAAGCAAGTTATGTTGGAATTATAGTGGGTTATCTCAAAACAGGGTTCGGGGAATGTATCGGACTTAAGATGGAAATTTGTATGCTCCGGTAACTGTGACTCAAGCAAATGAGCCCTGCTGCTTTATGGCTTCTTATCTTTTTGTTTCTTTTATTTTTATTTTAATATTTCGTCGGTGATTTAATCTTTTTAAAATGAAATATGGTAAAGACTTGATCTTGATACACTAATGAGCAGATGGAGATTCTCGGACGGGGAAAAGCGGCACTCGACATTTATTAAACAAGACCAAGAACAAAGCCATACCATGCCCTCGCTGTGAATAGACAAGTGGTTGTGCATTATGTTTGAGCAAGCAAATGCAATTATGTGATTTTCTTACTATGCTATTTAAAGAGTGTTGTTCGAGGGCTATGGAGTACTTCAAGATCTTTTTTCTATGTTAAACAACCATAATTTGTCTTACATCTCAGGACATTGTGGAAAGATATAAACTTATATTTTGAGATTAATATGAAGAACTTTATATGCGTGTTAGAAAGCCTTACTTCAAGAAGCTGTTTGTGACATTTCATTCTTTTTTGTTCAGGGACCAGGATTCTTCGATGCCTGATGAAACTTCTGATCGAAAACTACAGTTTATATAGCAAATGACCTTGCAAATAACCTTCTCAAGTGGTCTAATCAGGTTGGTATTTTGAATTAGATTATGCTTTGAGTTCTCTAGATATTACCTTTTTGTAAAGTGTTAGTGATAGAGAGTTTTCATGTAATGCTTAGATACGCTTTATCTTGAATGTTTAGAGACTGGTAGAAATGCTAAATTTTTCACATTTGCCCAAAATGATGATTCCACCAACTTCCTAATTTTTTTAAACACTGAACGTGACATTTTTAGCTCTCCTTAACGTTGCATCATTTTTTGGTATGTGATGGCTTTGTCTTCTATGGAAATTTCAGGATATGGTCCAATGAGATAGTTTATAAAATTGCTGACAGATATTCTAGGCACCATGTTGGTTAATTACCCTTTAAATAACTTGTGCCTCCAGCCCTCTACATACTTCTTCACATGGTAAGTTATGTCTATCGAGTAGACTACTCTTTCCTATTCTTTTTAGTTGGTCATATGCCTGTAATTGATTATGTTAAAAAGCCTTTGATAGTTCTATGCCTGTAATTGACTATGTTAAAAAGCTTTCGATAGTTCTATTACATTAGCGTGGATAGCTTCTCAGATTCTGCACAGAATATGTCCATAAAAAATAAAATGCTCTTCCTTTTAAATGTATCTCGGTTTTTGAAGACATCAGTGTGGATGGGATATAACTTAAGAGATATATTTGGAAGGAAGAACATTCTATTCTTCCAGACATATTTACAACAGGATTTCCTTTTCTAATTCATGCTCTTAACTGCTCTGAGTTCACTTTGAGCTCGCATTTGCATTGACTAATGTACATGGACTTGCTACCTAGATACATTAAAAGGGGTGACGAATTTTCTCTCATCTAACTGATTTAGTAACATAATATACTCTCTCTCTCTCTCTCTCTCTCTCTCTATATATATATATATATATAAAATCACTATTCAAAGACAACTACATACACATAGATGCACTATAATCTAAAGTGCGCACGGGCACAGGTCATCTAGTTCTAATATATACAAGTGGGATGGAAGGATGAACACAGCAATAGAAGATTGTACTAAAAGCAACAAAAGTTGTACCTCCGAAATTGTGGATTATTTTGGGGTTAAATTGGTTCCCCTCCTAACACATGTACTGCAACCATAGACACGTGTAGTGCTTTTTCAACTTTTCTCCCTTTCCTGATCTAGAACCTCCATAGCAATCCAAACAAAAATTGACTCCAACACTGCTCCTTTCTTGATAATTGAGATTTCGTTCCTTGCAGTTTAATTTTAATTTTTCTACCCAAATTTATTTTTTCCATACATTTTTATTTGTTCACTTTTGACTTTTCACGTTCTTTAAGAATTAACAAAATTTCACGTAAACATATATCATAATACTGAATATTTATTCTCTTCTCAATTTATTTCCTCCGTACATTTTTATTTGTTCACTTTTGACTTTTCATGTTCTTGTTGTTAAATAGCTTGTATCCATAGAACATCTGGCGTGACATAGATAATGAATAAATAGGAGTTAATATAATTCCAATTGCCATTACAAAAGTAATTAGTATTTTTGGAATTAAAAGATATTTTTGGCCGGTAATTATTCCAAAAAATACTATCAATTCGGCAACAAGACCACTCATACCTGGTAATGCAAGGGAGGCCATTAAAAAGCTACTGAACATCGTGAACATTTCCCGACTTCACCTCGATGGTTAGGCCACCACGCTCTTAAAGTCTATACGCGATAGATAGACTCCTGGAACCATGACATATTTGCTTACTTGAACATAATTTCTTTCCACGAAAAGAAAGGAAATGATTCATTCCACAAAATAAAAAGCTTTTTTTACGAGGTACAAATAGAAATTCCTCTTTATTTGATTGGTACGAAATCGACCATAGATCAATTCCCTTTTTTTGTTTTTATTCTTTCTTTCCTATAATTCAATTTTGATTTCTATTTAGAGAGATAAATTTTTGTCATGATTCGTGAATTAATGGACGATACATGTATGCATTTCAATTTTAATTCTCCGAAACATATTTATTTCCTCCGTGCATTTTTACTTATACACTTTTGACTTTTCACGTTCTTTAAGTATTAATAAATAAAGTACTCCCTCCGACCCATACTACTTGGCCACATTACTTGACTTTTCACATTCTTTAAGAATTAATAAATGAAGTACTCTCTTCATCTCATATTATTATACTTGACTTTTCACATTCTTTAAGAATTAATTATGAAGTACTACCTTCGTCCCATATTATTTGGCTCCTCTCTTGATAATTGAGATTTCATTTCTCTGCAGTTTAATTTTAATTCTCCTACACAAATTTATTTTCTCCGTGCGCTTTTATTTGTTCACTTCTGACTTTTCACGTTCTTTAAGAATTAACAAAATCTCACGTGGACATAGGTCATAGTACTGAATATTTATTCTCTTTTCAATTTATTTTCTCCGTGCACTTTTACTTATTCACTTTTGACTTTTCACGTTCATGTACGCACTTCAATTTTAATTCTCCGACACATAATTATTTCCTCCGTACACTTTTACTTGTTCACTTTTGACTTTTCACGTTCTTTAAGAATTAATAAATGAAGTACTCCCTCCGTCCCATATTACTTGGTCACATTACTATACTTGACTTTTCATATTCTTTAGGAATTAATAAATGAAGTACTCCCTTCGTCCCGTATTACTTGGCCACATTACTAAAAATATATGTTTCTTATTATTATATATAGACGCCCAAGGTGCACGAACACAACAATAATAAGTTGTACAAAAAGCAATTAAAATTGTACTCTAAGCAGGGACTAACATATGTACATTTTAGATGTTGAACATTAATTCGACCTCTTGTGTGTTTACTTTTTAAATCCCCACAGGTCCGCAGTGTCTTAATTGTCCTTTTATTTCCTTAATTTGGCATAAACTCCCTCTGTCTCAATTTAAGTGTCTACGTTTGACTAGACACGGAGTTTAAGAAATAAAGATAGACTTTCAAATCTTGTGGTTCTAAATTAAAAATGTGTATAATATAATAAAATATCCTTTGAATCTTGTGATTATAAACTTGACATGTATGATGTATGAATTGTCAATTTACTAAATATAAAAAGAGGCGAGCATAACCAAAATAAGATAAATTTTTTTATTTAACAACAAAACACCCAAGGTGGACGAACACAGCAACGATAAGTTGCACAAAAAACAACTGAAATTGTACTCCCTTTGTCTCAATTTGAGTGTCTACGTTTCACTAGACACGGAATTTAAGAAATAAAGATTGACTTTCAAATCTTGTGGTTCTAAATTAAACATGTGTATAATATAATAAAATATCCTTTGAATCTTGTGATTATAAACTTGACATGTAATATATTTGAATTGTTAACTTACTAAATATAAAAAAGGCGGACATAACCAAAATAAAATAAATTTTAACAACAATAGAAAAAAATATGGAGACTCACTAAGGAGAATCGCAATATCCTTTTCAAAATATACAAACTATAAAGACTAACTAAATTGAGTAACCAAATTAATCATGTTGGGTCTCGTGCATCGCACGGGCATAGTTTGCTAGTATTACATATGTTATATTTGACTGTAACGTCAAAACACACGTCGTTTTCGTCTCTAGGTTTCCAATTTCCATGATAATCTAGAAAACTTTTATTAGCCTATAGCTCCTAATTCTTTTTTGTCTTTTTAACGGGGACTGATGTCACGGGCCTAAAATCTAAGGCGGCGTGGGGCAGCGTTGATGGTCTTGATTACCGCTCAATGCTTCAGCCCAACTCTCTGTCACTGGCGGAAACAGTGAATAGCACAAAGGAAAAGCACACACAAGAAGTTGAAAGTAAATAGAACACGTTTTGGGAGGCAAGTGCCCTTTTTGATATATCTCCTGAATGTATCTTTACAAGTATACAAGGGCCCTTGTATACTTGTAAAGATACATTCAAGAGATATATCAAAAAGGACACTTGCCTCCCAAAACGTGTTCTTCTTACTTTCAACTTCTTGTGTGTGCTTTTCCTTTGTGCTATTCACTGTTTCCGCCAGTGACAGAGAGTTGGGCTGAAGCATTGAGCGGTAATCAAGACCATCAACGCTGTCCCACGCCGCCTTAGATTTTAGGCCCGTGACACTGAGCTTTGCTTAGTGAAAAAAATTGAAATAATCTAATTAGATGACAAGGCGGACAATTTGATGGGTCAAGAATTTGAGAAACATATATTCAGTTAGTTCATAAAATGTTAGGATCAATCTCCACCAACTTTAGAAATGGCAATCATAACGAAAAGACAACTTATAGAAAATGAGAAAAATGTCGTTTGTTAAAATAGTTGCAGGCTGATCCTAATCTATAATGACCTCGAATAAATTTCTCATATTTTTGTGCTATCCTTCCTCCTTATCATCTACTTAGAATTATTTTAATTTTATTTATAGTAAGCAAAGCTCAACTTTTATCATTTACTTACTTATACCCATTCATTATGTTTTAATGTGTGCTTCCAGTCATGTACCTGATTAGTTTATTATTTTAACTAGCTTACTTTTTTATTTCTGATAAATAAGAAATTTAGATATTGGAAAAAATAAATAAAAGCTAGACGAATGTTATATTATATATTTATTGATATTTAAAGACAAAATGTTGTATAAGGCCTTCTGAGGGACATTTGCTGCCTTAGCCCAGTCCGAGTAGAAGTAGATTTGTCAACATGGGCAATATGCGGGATTGGCCTTCGCTTGGGGTGGTCTTTAAATTTTGTTCCTCAAAATGGCGGTCTTTAACTTTTGGCCTTTAGGCAGAATTTGAATCTTAGCAAATTCTGCCTTGTAATTTTTTTTTTAATTTTACTGAGCTGGGGTTCGAACCCATAACCTCGCGATATTAGGCAAAGACCAAAACTTAAATACCACCAATTTGAAGGATAAAAATTAAAGACCACCCAAATGAAGGACAATCCGCGCAAAAAAAAAAGTGTCAACACTAGACTATGATTGGGCCTTACTCCTAGTTATTCTCAGCGAAATCCCCTTTTCTTCTAAATCATTTTTTTGCACGGATTGCCCTTCTTTTGGGGTGGTCTTTAAATTTTGCCCCTCATATTTATCGTCTTTAAATTTTGCCCCTCGCTTGGATACTTGAGGTTCTGGGTTCGAACCCCCGCTCAGGCATAAAATAAAAAAATAATTTCGCAAGGCAGGGCTAGGGGGAGTGTATGCCGGATCCGGCATAAAGTCCTTAAGGAAAAACTAAAGTTATGCCGGAGGGGGCATAACTTTTCCTCAAGGCATAGTTTAGTTATGCCTTATGGGGCAAAACTTTTCCTTAAGGAACTATGCCTTATGGGGCAGACTTTTAATTAAGGCATAACCAAAAGTATGCCCCATAAGGCAGAACTTTTTCTTAAGGTATAAACTTTGCCTTATAAGGCAAACTTTTAGTTATGCCTTAAGGAAAAATTCCGCCTTATGTGGCATACTATAAAAGTTTGCCCATTAAAAGTATGCCCCCACCGGCATAAATTTGTGAAGGAATTACCAAAGTTATGCTGGACCTGACATACTTATGCCAAGTCTGCCCATAAGGCATAAGTATGCCGGGTCCGGCATAAGTTTGGTAATTCCTTAACAAGTTTATGCCGGTGGGGGCAAACTTTTATGCCGGACCCGGCATAAACTTGTGAAGGAATTACCAAAGTTATGTCGGACCCGGCATACTTATGCCAAGTCTGCCCATAAGGCATAAGTATGCCGGGTCCGGCATAACTTTGGTAATTTCTTCACAAGTGTATGCCGATGGGAGCATAGTGAAATTTAAACTCTGCCTTGCGAATTTTTTAAAAAATTTTGACTGTGTGGGGGTTCGAACCTGGAACTCATGGGATTTAGTCGAAGGGCAAAATTTAAAGATTTCAAATATGAGGGGCAAAATTTAAAGACCACCCCAAAAGAAGGGCAATTCTGCGAATTGCGATCAATAGCCCATTACTTATAAAACATAAAATGCAGCCCAATAATTTGGACTAGACTTGTCAGCCTAAACTAACATTATGCAGTAGTAAAATTTTCACAATAGCTACCTTTTAGCTGCTTCTAACAAGCTATAACTACAAGTTCATTATTTACAATTCGTAGCTGGTTTTTCATATATTTAGGTCCTGGACGTGTCGCATAAATATAGACTAAATACACGGAATTGTTGAGCAAATAATGCCTCTATTTAAGGGAAAAAAATCTTTTTCAAAACTAACCAGAAATCTGTTTTTAATGTTCCATAAATCACGCAAATCTCATTCTCTTCTATATCTAATCTCATTCAACATTCATTCACATAAAATTTGAATTCAAAAACTCTCTTCATATTTTTCCCCAAAATATAACTAAAAAGAATCTCTTTTTAATGTTCCATAAATGATGCCAAGCTTGATTTGTTCATCAACTGAATTACACGTTTCACCGTGTAATTGCAACTTTTTTTTTCTGAAATTTTTAGTTGTTTTTCATATATATTTTGGCTAAATTTTTAATTGTATTTTGTTTATTATGTTCAATATTACTTATTCTGGTTTCTGTTGACTATATTTAAGAATATTTTTCATATATTTTGACTATATTTAGAAAAATTTCAGAAAAAAAAATTACAGTGAAAACGTTGCTACCTCAATTATGACTATATTTTTTAATTATATTTTTATTAATATGTTCAATATTACTTATTCTGGTTTCTGTTGACTATATTTTAGATATATTTTGACAATATTTTTCAAAATTTCATAAAAAGAAAAAAAAAAGTTGCAGTGAGAACGTTGTTACCTCAATTATGAACTCAACTTGAATTCAATATTTCAACAGATGAATTCAAATATATATTCGTCATTTAAAACGCAAAAATAACAGAGAATCTTACATATTTTAGGAAATAGAGTTGAATTTTGGGGGTAAAAGGTTGAAATTAATGAGCAGTTAATACAGAGTAAAAAAAGAAAGTGAAAGAAATCAGAAACTGATTTGAAAAGCACGAAATTAGGGGAGATGAGGAGTTAGAAACGTGTATATTTAGGAAAAGGGGGGAGAGAGAAAGTGTGCAGCTAAAAAATAGGGGTGTGGGAGTTGTAAGTTAATTGGTAGAAAAGTGGGTAGCTATAAATTGTAAAAATATAATATTATAGCTACTAAACTTAATTGTTAAAAAGTAT
Source organism: Lycium barbarum (assembly GCF_019175385.1). Lineage (NCBI taxonomy): Eukaryota > Viridiplantae > Streptophyta > Magnoliopsida > Solanales > Solanaceae > Lycium > Lycium barbarum. The sequence continues at coordinate 78,400,628 of NC_083348.1, read as the reverse complement.
AGTTATGTTCCATAAATATGTAACATAGTAAGCTATGCCAAGTAAAAATTACTATGCAGTATCCATCGGCGCAAATACCTTATTTTGTGCTGGTCTTTAATTTTTAATTTTTGGCCTTCATAGCTGACTGTTTTAAATTTTGGCCCACAATGCTTTAAGTCAATTTATTAGGACGAAAATGCCCCTGAACAAGCTTTTACCTTCTTCGTCCTCTCGTTCTTTACATTGGCCACCATAGATAGCACGTAAATCTGTTCACATGCTAGATTATTACGATTGCTTATTTTTTCTTTTGCCTTTCTGTTTCTTTTAAATGACGTCATTATTAAGGTTTCTTCATATGGCTAAAGAAATTAGGGTACTTGGATAATCGAAGTTAGCAGAGAACAATAATGAAGCAACTAAGGAACTTGAAATTTTCCCGATTACACTCACAAGTTTTGCCCAATAAAACAAACTTAGCTTGATAAATGTCCAATTTATTTTTTTAATATAAAAATTCAACTACTTTTGCCTGGAGGCAAAACTTCCCATCATTTACATATTTCTTTTTGCCTGGATTTTCTTTCAAAGGCGCTGATCTTTTGTCCCTCAAATTGCTAGTCTTTAATTTTTGTCATTCGCTTAAAATAGTGGTCAAAAAGACTTCGAGATTTTGGATTCGAAGCCCCGCTCAGTAAAAAAAAAAAAAAGATTTTCGCAAGACAAGGCTTTCGCGAAATCTCTGTCTTAAGGCCTAATATTTGCTCGAAATTAGGCCTATTCAGGTAAAAGTTAGACCTTAAGACAGAAGTTTGCCTTAAAAATTTTGGCCAAAAGTTTGTTGTAAGCCAAACTGACTTAAGACCTAGCTTTTACCTGAATAGGCCTAATTTTGGGAAAATGTTAGGCCTTAAAACAGAGGTTTGTTTTAAGGCCTAATTTTGGGCAAAAGTTTACCTTATGGCCTAACTTTTGCCCGAATAGGCCTAATTTTACTACGAAACTCTGCCTTGCGAATTTTTTTTTAAAACTGAGCTAGGTTCGAACACAAAACTTCGAGCTATTAGGCGAAGGAAAAAATTAAATACCACCACCGAATAAGGAAAATCGTGCATATTGTCCTTCAAACGCACTGGTCTTTAATTTTTGCCCCTCAAATTGCTAGTCTTTAATTTTTGTCCTTCGCTTAAAAAAGTGACAAAAAATAGCCCCAGTTCTGGGTTCGAACCCCCACTCGGTAAAAATAAAATAAAAAATCGCAAGGTAAGGCTTTCGCGAAACCCCTGCCTTGCAAATTTTTTTTGACTGAGCTAGGATTGGAACCCGGAACCTTAGGGTGTTAAACGAAAGACAAAAATTAAAGACCACCACCGAATAAGGGCAATCGTGCAAATTGCCCAATACTTTTGCCTCGAGGCAAAACTTTCCATTACATACACTTACAAGTTTTGCCTAATAAAGCAAATTTAGCTAACTCACAGACTCTAACTTTTGAAGTTACGATCCAACGACTCCCTTTTTTTCACATCCAACTTTGAATTTTGGGGTTTTGAACTTGTCTAGTGTGGTTTTTGAATTGTTAACTTACTTAATATAGAAATAGACACTCTTTCCGGGATAGACCAAAAAGGAGAATAAGACACTTAAACTGAAAACAGAGGGAGTACTAATCGATAGCGATAGAAAAAAAAAATACTTATTCCTAACAAAAAACACTAAAATGTAGAAAAAATTATAGGTTCAAAATATCACCAGTATTCCAATGGTCAAATAAGCACATGTGAAAACTACTCAGTTTGACACCCAAATTCAAAATGATTATTTGATAAGAAACTTAAGAATAAAGCAATAAGCACATAAAAGAATATATACCTTCTTAAATAAAAAAATATTAAAAATAGCTAATTTCCAAAGAAGATGACAAAAAATGGCAGAGACATCAAAAATTGAAGCACACTTGAAAACTTAATTAGGAGGAAAAGAATGAAATAGTTATCGAGAGGAGGAGAATTTAGCCATTGTTGAAAAATGAAAAATGAAGCAGAGAACTGCACAAAACTAATTCAACATCACCTGAAGGAAGAAGCAGCAAAAAAAAAAAGTAGTAGAAAATAAAATAGTACGTAACCAACGCAGTTGAGGACGAAGAAAAAATGAAATTATGTTTTTAGATTGAAGGGCATTTTAGTCAGAAAAGATTCATTAAATGAAAGGAAGGACAAAAATTAAAGACCAACCCATTTGAAAGGCAAAAATTAAAGACCAGCTCATTTGAAGGATAAACCGTTCAATTTTTTGTATCGAATTTGATAGTCAGAGCCCAACGACCTTTACAAATCCGTTTTGTTCCATCATGCGAAAAAGGAAGAAAAAATATGAAAAAACTTGTAGAAGAAAAAGGAATAAAAGACTAAGGGGAAATAACCCATATACACAACACATGCATCTAATGTGTAGTTGATGTAGCACACTGTATTATCGGTGTATAGACAATGTATTTGTTCTGTATAGCTATATATAAACATTACATATACTTTATATATATAATGTATATACTTTATATAATTATGTAGAAACTACCATAGCAGTAATTTAAATTAACTCTATGGAGTGTTCTCTTTTCTATTATCAATAACTCTTCATAAGTTAATATGTATTTCACAATAGTCCGAAGTATAAGGATATGACAATAAAATAGTTTTAAGGGATTTATTTTTTGAATAAAATTCACGAATAGTCACTTTTCACACGTGAAACTATTAAGTTTGTCCCATATAGAGTGCAATATCTTTCAAAATAGTCCGGAGTACAAGGATATGACAATAAAATAGTTTAAAGGGGTTTATTTTTTTGGATTAAAATACAAGGTTCACGAATAATCACTTTTCACATATGAAACTCCGCCCAGAAAATGCCTTTTAAAACACCTGAATAAAATTAACAAATGATCACTTTTCGCATGTGAAACTTTGAGTTTGTCCTGTATTGATTGCATTGTCATTATTAATAAACTTAAGTAAATAAGTGCATGATTGTACCGACCAAGGGAATAGACAAGTATTATGTGAGCCTCATTAACCGAATCACAGCACTACATTATTAGCACATGATAAATCAAATAAACCCATCAAGCAATCAAGAAACACGATTAATTGACCCTGGATTTTCTTTTGCCTAATTAGTACACCTCTTATTTGGTATCATTCTTTACTTACTAGATGGCCTATGCCCGTGTTGCGCACGGGTCAAACACTTTGGATTATAGTGTATCTATGTATATGTAGTTGTGTTTAGATAGTGATAATATATATATATATATATATATATATATATATATATATACTATGTTCAAAATACAATTAATATAACATTGTAGTTTGTGCTTCGTATTGAAAATTTTATTATATTCGTGTTTGCTACGAAAATTTATTAATATTTTTTAAAAGAGAAGACTTGTTTAAAAGAAAACTATTTTCCTTTCTTTGAGATAAAACAATAGCAATATTTAAGCATCAGTTGATATTTTTAATTTTAATTCGATTAATTTAAAGGTGTAAAATACTTATTATTTTTTTATTAAATTTTGATTTAGATAAGTCCAATTCAATATTAAATTAATTTTACATGTTTAAAACGAAACAAAGTAGAAATTGATTTTCTATTTAAACAAAGAAATGCTATTTTTTAATTTTTGTTAAATATTCTCAGTTTAGCTCATTTTACTTGTCGTGTTGTCGTTTGCATGGTTTTTTAAGGAAACGTGAATTAGAATCATAATTTGATTAATCTACCTTATTCATTATTTGATCTTCATTTGATATTAATCTCTTTTCACATTTATTAGAGTAAGAATAAAAATAAAAAAGTAATTAAATTCTATCTTATTTTAAAATATAAATATTTTAAGTATATTTATTTGAGTAAACATAACAAATAAATGACATGACGGACTAGCAAATACAACAATTAAATATTTTGAAGAAAAGTAATAATATGGGGTTCATGTTTTTTGCTGTGCAATAATTTCATTTGCTCCCACTAATGGGTTAATACGCATGTGACAATGAATCCACTATTATTGACTTGGTGGGGATATTTTGGGAATTAAATGAATATTGTTTGATTTTTTAATATATGGGGTGCACTTTTTTTTTTTTTTGACATTGCTGTTTTTTTTTAATATGAGTTTCACTTTTTTTTTTCATGTGTTTGGAGAGGGTGAGGTCCGCTTTTTTTTTTTAAAAAAAATATTGTTTGGCGTTTTAAGTATGAGGTCCACCTTTTTTTTTTTTTTTTTAAGAGTGACTGACGACGAAGTATGGGTAAACCGATGCTTCTATATAGTAGAAAAATAGAAATATAATAAAGTATTTCTATCTACTTTTTTGAATAGTTGGTAATATAAAGTATAAAATGTCATTTTTTTGCTCTTAAATAAAAAAATGGGTGGGACCACAAAGGATTTTTTTGCCCTTAAATAAAAACGTGGGACTGAACACGGACGACGATCTTGCCTCTATAAACCGGCTCTTCTATATAGTAATAAAGTAATACAAATATTATGTTCAAAACCCGATTAATATAACATTGTAGTTTGTGCTCCGTATCCAAAATTTTATTATATTAGTGTTTGCTACGAATACAAAGTTGGCAAAAATTTATTAATACTTTTTAAAAGAGAAGACTTATTTAAAAGGAAACTATTTTTCTCTCTTTGAGATAAAACAATAGCAATATTGAAGTATCAGTTGATACTTTGAATTTTGATTCGATTAATTTAAAGGTGTAAAATATTCTATTGTTAATGTATGTAGATTGGGCCTAAACAATACCTATTATTTTTTTTATCAAATTTTGATTTGGATAATTCTAATTCAAATTATTATATTAATTTACATGTTTAAAATGAAACAAAGTAGAAATTTGACTTTCTGTTTAAACGAAGAACTATTATTTTTTTAATTTTTGGTGAATATTCTTGGTTTAGCTCATTTTACTTGTCATATTGTTTTTTGCATGTTTTTTTTTTTAAGGAAATGTCAATTAAAATTATAATTTGATTAATTTACCTTATTTATTATTTGATCTCCATTTAATATTATTTTTTCTTTTACGACATTAATCTTTTTTCACATTTATTAGAGTAAGGAAAAAATGGAAAAGTAATTAAATTATATCTTATTTTAATATATAAATATTTTAAGTGTGTTGCTGTACAATAATTTCATTTGCTCCCACTAATGGGTCGATACACATGTGGCAATGAATCCATCATTATTGATTTAATGAGATACTTTGGAAATTACATGAATATTGTTTGATTTTTTAATATGGGATGCACTTTTTTTTACATTGTTTGTTTTTTTAATATGTGATTCACTTTTGTTTTTTAATATTGGTTGATTTTATTAATACGGGGTCCACTTTTTTTTTCCCCGTGAGTTTGAAGATGTGAGTTTCACATTTTTTTTTAATATTGGTTGGTGTTTAGTATGGAGCTCACACTTTTTTTTTTGGTTCCATTTTTTTTTTTTTAATATTGATTGGTGTTTAGTAGGGGCACACTTTTTTTTAAAATATTAGTTGGTGAAAAGTATGGGGCTGCACTTTTTTTATTATTATTATTGAAGCGGACGATGAAAAAGTTGGGCCAAGTGGCTCTTCTATATAGTTAAAAAATAAAATAAGATAAGATAGTAAGATACCGATCACTCTTCCAATAGGCGACTAAATCATCATTTTCCTACACTTACGTCTATTTTGAAGGTTTTATGTTAAAATTGGTCGGCTGAAGATATTAGAAATTGACAGAGCACATTGTCAGCCACTCGTTAATGACTTGGCCCCAATGATAGATATTATTGAAGGACTAATTTTAAAGGGATAATAACACTTTTAGTCCCTCTCTTATTGGTAAATTATAATTTAGCCCCTACAAAATCTGACTAAGCACATTAAATCTTCAATTAATTGAATTGTGCACTTTTAATCCTTTTACTTAATAATACTTACAATTTACTATAATTATTAATCGTTCCAGCACTTACTTACTCATGTGATTTGTTAAGTTTATATTGTCATTCCATATGTGACGGTAATCTAGTTTTATAAATAGTCAAATACAACATAGTTTCTATACGAAGGAATAAAACACACACATTAATTAATTGAATATTAAATATGTCAGGTCATATATTATAAGGATCAAAAGCAATTTATCAATAATATAGGGACCAAAAGTATAATTGTCCCAATTCTATAATAAACATATAGTAGTATTATATTGGATTTGTCAATGCCCCTTGTAGTCTGGTGGCATCCTTTTGGCAAATGTCGCAGGTTTAACTCCTCCTTAAACTGGAATTTCTTATTTTTATATAGATTTGGTTTTGAAAAAGCAAATAGAAAACGTAATTGATTTGTGAGCATATTATTGGAGCTAATATAATGAGTGGACAGTCTCCATTATTGGGCTTTGTTAAAAAAATTCAACTATGACTTATATATCGTCTGAAAAATATATAATTAAAGATAAAACTGAAATGATATGTCTAGTATTATTATAAAAAAGAATTTGAATTCAAAGTATGCAATAAGGTGGAAATTTAAAGGGACCAAATTGTCACGATTAGCACTTGCTAGCCACTCACAATTTATAAGTAACCTTATTTCTTTCTCATTAAAGTCAACTTAAAGTTACAATATCACAAAAAGAAAGAAAAACAAGTTGTATGTCTCGTCACCATTAACTACAATAATGGGTTGGTGTTCTCATTACAGATTTCTTGCTTTTGCATTAAGATTTTATATGACGTGATTCATTTAATATTACAATTTGTGGTATATAATTTATGAAAATGAAACTTGATCAACTACAAATTAAGCAGACAAAACAAGCATATCTAGATTACCGACGTAATTAGAAATGCATTTTAAGAATCGATAACAAAATTGTAAAATTTGAACTAATAAAGGTCATTTGTTTTACATAAAATTCACTCTTCTACACATAAGCGAAAAAAGAAAAGAAAAAAAACAAACTAAAGATCGATCCCAACTCCCAAGCTTGTTGAGGTCGGAGATACGAACTAATTCCTACTATCCACTTCACTTGATTTAATTAAACCCGTTCTGTTGCAATATCCAATTATTAGGAGTTATCAACAGTAGAGGAGCTTTATATTTTCTACGTACATACTACATAATATACAAATCTCTTTACACAACATAAAGACAAAAGCAAATACTAGACGTAATATTACTATCATGATGGAGCCTCAAAACCAACTTGTCAATATAGCTTATGACTTATCTAGATTTTTGCTTTCATTATGTTTTATTTTTCATTAGGTCTACATGAATTTCATGTGATTACCATGTCTTTGTAACAACTTACTTTCATGTGGTTCTAGTAGTAGAATCAACTTTATATATATACTCCCTTTTAACTCAAATTAATAGTTGTATATATCTTGACAATCCATAAATTCTTTAAGAGTTTAAGTATTGCACACTGTCAGTGTATTAGATTTTTTACACCATCAGGTCATTTTAAAAGTAATCACATTAGTAATTTTCTTTACCTTTTTTAAGGGAAAATTTCATAAATGACTACATTTTAAGGGTTAAAAATTTGACATAACAACATTTTGCTTATTTACAGCTCGTAGCTACTTTTTTATTTGCTGTATTCATTTTTTCGTCTGTATTCAATTTTTGTTTTCGCTGTATTCATGACTAAAATAATTTTTTTCCCACTGTACTCATGAAATAATTATCTGTATTCATAAATTGGCTTATTTTATTCATGAATACAACAAGTAAAAAACTGAATGCATATACACCAATAATTACACAAATGCATCATATTTTCCGATATGTATACAACAGATACAGGCGAAAAAAACTGTATACAACATAGATACACCAAAAAATTAACAAAAACAAGCGAAAAACATTGTATACACGGTAAATATACAACAAATACAACGAAAAAAATTAATGAATACAATGAATTGTATGCTAAAAAATTAATGAATACACTGAAAAAGAAACGTGATTTTTCATATCTGGTACCGGAATTTGACCGGAAAATCCATCGTCGGACTAGATCTGTCCGTCAAAGTTCGCCGGACAAGGATGGAAGGCCAATCGGATCAGATCTGATTTATATGCAATCAGATCTGGCCAAGATCTGCCCGTAAAAGTTCGCCGGAGAAGGACGAGAGGCCAATCGGTGAAGATCTGATGTATATCCAGTCGGATCCGGCCAAGATCTGATCGGATCTGATCATAAAAGCTCGCTGTGGTCGGAGAAAGTCGTGGTGGTCGGCGACAGAGCAGATCTTGGCCAGATCTTGGTGGTCGGCGACAGAGCATGGGTGGGGGAGAGGGGAGAGAGAGAGATGGGAGGATTGAGTTGGAAGTGAATAATGTGATGATGGGGCATTTTACTTTGTATATATATATATATAGCTATAAGATGTATTTAACATATAATTATTAGTTATGGAATGTAATTATTTTAACCTATAGCTACTAAATATAAATATGTAGTAATGTTAGTTATGCGATGTAGTAATCCCTTTTTTTAACTATTATAATAGTTTATAGAAAAATAAAATGAAAGGCAAATTGAATCCTGCTTATACTCTAACCAAATTTATTTCCAGTTTCAATGGTGACTAAGTTATTTCCTTTCCAAACTCATTTACAGCTTCAACATTTTAATGGGTTCTCTGAAGACCATAGATTACTAAGAGTGTATATTTTAACGCCTCAAACAATTAGAACCACGGGGAAACTTTATTGATAGAAGAAAAAGTAGGGTTAAAATCTAACCACCAAACTCCAATAAACAAGAGGGAGGGGTCTATTCTTTCACTTGTTTGCTCTTAATTGCCGGGAATGAGCTTTACTGCTTAAAACTTTCACTACTATGATTTTTTTTAACAATTGAAAGCTTTTGAGTAAGTATTTGTAAAGTTCGTCAATTTATGTTCTGTAAGGTCTTTGTCACTACCGATGTCACGGCAAACAAGGAAATCAGCCAAAAAAATCCTCTTTGAATAGAGAGAGATGAAGATGATGGAGAATTTTAAGGGATGAGAAAGAAGATAAAAAGAAAAACGGAGTGTTTACAATTTAGAGAAACAAAATTGGAAAAATATGGTAACCTACTATAATAGGTCATTATCACCTGATGGTGTAAATAAATTGTAGTGCACCAAATTTAAACTCATATTTTAATTAAGATAAGTGCATGTGATTATGGTACTAGCTAGTTGTTGGTGGAACACGAGTTGACTTTGTTAAAACAAATACTCCCTCCATCTCAAAAAATTATCTTAGTTTGACTTGACACAAAATTTAAAAAATAAAAAAATACTTTTAAAATTTGTGGTCCAAAACAAGTCTTAGATATTTGTATGGCTGTAAATCATCTTATAAAGTTAAATTATTTCTAAATATAAAAATATGCTAATTTTTTTGAAACAGACTAAAAAAAAAAAGGAAGACAATCTTTTTAGAACGAAGGGAGTAGTATATGTCTGGTTGGTTTGATTCATTTAAGTACAGCCATTAGTAGTTTCCTTTTAAGGAAAGTAAAACTACTCCATCTATTCGTTTTTATTTATCTACTATCCAAAAAAAAAAAACATTTTTACTTGTCCACTTTAACATATCAAGAGAAACACAAGCTTTTATTCTAATTTTACCATTAATATTAATTACTCATTTTCAAGTCCATTGAGACTATACACTAATTAATATAGTATTCTAAAAAAATATGTACTTCATTTATTAATTTTTAAGGGCCTTGCAAAGTCAAAAGAATGGACAAGTAAAAGTGAACGGAGGAATTATCTTGTATAACGAAGGAAAAAGAACTACGGTAGTACTTTTATCAGACACAAGGAAATAGGCATTAGTTGTGAGGCGCATCATATAGTCAAGCAAAACTAGTTATCATCAATATTGTGCATGGAGGCAAGAACTTTAATAGTAACTGTATTTATATGCTTGTGATATTTAAAAAGAAACTTAGAGAATTTGCAACTTTGCCAGTTACAAAATTACAACAACCGCAGAGGAAGGAACATATGTACATAACCTTCTGTTATTTGGTACTAACCTTATTTACCAATCACTTCACAACACATAAAATTAAACTTCAGTTTCTTTCATAATCTGCTCTTGATGAATCTCCTACCTTCAAAGAGCTTAGTGACTCTTGAGATAACTTGCTGCGATATTTCTGCACAACTAACACAGATGCCGTAGTTGTAATTTCAGTGGAAGTTAACAAATTTCCTAATGGCCCCAATTCGGGACAATCACTCCTAGTATCAAATGCCGAAACCAATTGTCCCTCGGACATTCTCCCGACTATAAACAAATTACACTTTTTACACGAGCGAATGACTTCTATAGTTTCGGTTACATCCTTCACAACCCTCTCCTCGAAAATAATAGAACCGTCACCAGTTGACTTCTGCTTTAGGTCCGCAAGAAAATTTTCGTCGTCTTCCGACTCAGGTTCAGGACCCGAACTCTCGACGATATCCACGTGGACAGTTCCTCCAACAATCTCGGGGTCAATTACAAAACGGACCACATTTAAAGTAATGCCAGGATGTTCTGCCACACGCATGCCATACGCAAGCGCTTCGCGGTCATCGTGGCCACCGAAGAACAAGACCAGGACCGTATAGTCAACTTCGCTAGCAGACACATGAGACGCCCCACCGAGTCCTCGGTCAATTAATATGCTAACTGAACACGGTGCGTGCTGAAGGACTCTTCGGTTCACGTTTCTGAGAGCGGCTCGCGTTGTTTCAAAATGTCCGTCGAGTCGTTGATTCTTGTGGAAGGGTAGGATTATCATTGAAACTCTTTTTCTCTCAGCGCTAGCGATTATGTCCTCGTGCATGCTCGACATAGCGGAGATTGCAGTGGTTGGTCGTATCGATACCTTGCTGAGTTGTCCAAATGTTTCAAAAGCGACGATCACTTGGTTCGATTCGCCTACTTGTCCTTGAGTATTCAACAAGGGGAGCCCGTTTTTTCGGGCCTTGTGGACCATTAAAATTGCTGAGGATCTTTCAGTAAGTTCCAAGAGGTGCATCGCGTAGACGCGAAGCCCTTCTTTTTTCTCCGTTCCTCGAGTGGCTTCGATGAGATTTATCAATGTGGGAATGTTTCGTGTGCCGTGGAAACATGTCAATATTCGGAGTTGCTTGCTAGTGTCTTTCCTCGTTATTGTTCTGTGCTTGTACTCTGTTACGGCCATTTTTGCTGGCTTGTAGATGGCTATGACTACTGGTGTCGTCATGAATGTTGTGATCAGAGCCATCAACACCATGATTGCAAATATTTGATCGTTCAATACCTATGCAATTAAAGAGTTTTAGGATATAGGAACGTCATTCGTTGTCGAACACACAAAAAAATTAAATATTGTCATATAAAAAATGAAACAGAAAAAACAGTTAATAAATGAAGCTTACCCCTTTATCTTTGCCAATGTTAAGGACAATGAGTTCCACTAAACCTTTAGTGTTCATCAAGAAACCAAGAGCTAAGGATTCTTGAAGAGGTATCTTGCACCCAAGAGAGACCACAACAGTACCAGCAATCTTGCCAAAACACGAGGTAAATATGACTAGAACAAGAAGACCCCAAGATTGAGCTCCTTGAATTGTGGCTACATTTGTTTTCAATCCACTAGAAACAAAGTAAAGTGGAAGAAATAGTCCTGACACAAGATCTTCCACTTTTTCCACTAAAGCACCTGCAAATGGCCCTTCTTTTGGTACAAGAACCCCAACCACAAAAGCCCCAAATAGGGCATGAATTCCAATAGCATCGGTGACAAATCCCGCAGCCAAAACAATTGCCAATGTAGCGCACACATATAACTCATTCACTGGCTCTCCCTCGGAACATTGCCTTGCCATCCAATTGAATATGATAGGTGCAATTAGTATGCAAAGCAGGACAAAACCTGTCCCACACAAGAGGACCCACAATGAAACAATTGGAGAGCCCGAACCTGCAGCAGACGAGAATTTATAAAACTATGCACTATCAAAAAAAAAAGAGAAATTAATGTCAGTCAAAATTTCACGTTAAAAAAAGGCTGCATCCAACACTGACCTGAAAGTGCAATAGCAAGAGCTAGTAGAATCCATGCAGCCACGTCATTGACCGCCGCGGCAGACATAGCCATCCGACCAACATCGGTTGTCAAAAGTTTGAGTTCAGCTAAAATACGAGCCAAGACAGGGAAGGCAGTGATAGAAAGGGCAACTCCCATGAAGACTAGAAAAGGGGCTTGATTAACCCCTTTGGCAATTGTGGATCGGAGAGCAAAAGATGTCCCAATTCCTAATACGAAAGGGAGAGTAATTCCAGCAAGGGCAATACATAGAGCTTTCTTTCCAGTTCGACGGAGAGACCTTGGGTCTAACTCAGTCCCAACAAGGAAAAGAAAGAATAGGAGGCCCAGGTTAGCCAATGTGTCCAACACTGTAAGGCTACTTGGTGGAAATATCGCATGCAGATACTTCTCGTTTCGTCCAAGTGCAGATGGACCTAGTAGAATACCTCCCTACCAAACAATAAATAAATAAATCAAATGCCATCTCTTTTTAATTGCATCACAGGGTAATGTTTCTTTATGAGCTAATATTATATCATGATCACATAAAAGTACTTTCATAAGCTATATAGGAGTACCAATTTTGTATTAGGGAAGGGTAACATCCGAGGTCATAACTTAACGTTACATTTTTAAGGAATATATTGGACAGAAGACCAAAAATCTTACTTTTTGAGTTTTACTTTTTGAAAAAGTGATAAAAATAGAAAGGTGCTCATGCAATTTGAAATGGAGTAATTGATGGACTTATCCATTCCACAAAATTAGATCAATTAGATGATGTCCGAGGGATCTGAAGATTCGCATCTCCTTATGATAGAATTTTTCACTAAAATTATAATTCCGTGTTGTAAAGTCCATGTATAATCAGTAAAATAATTTGGATATTATGATTTTAGATAAAGTTTAATGTTCTTAAAAGCATTTTCCTAATTAGTCTCCAACTGCCATGATACACCTACACGAGCTATTTGGTTTAATAAACAAAAATAAGAATAAATAATGAAGAACATGCGCTTAGTGAATAAAAATAATAATGAAGAACATGCGATTAGTGCCTTTATATTTGAACAAGTAAACATTGGCTTACCAATCATTCTACGCCAAATTTGTCCTTTGAACGTGGAGCTAATTAATTTGAATAAAGAAGTTTATTTAGGGAAACTTGAAGGGCGAAACCAACTAAACCCTCCGTCAAAAGATAGACTAGTCTTATTTTCACCAGCACGTAATGGGTGGAAACGTGGAGTTTAAAAGTGGATATGTCATTGTGGATAAAATAGATAATTTATAATTTAAAAAATACAAATATAGAAAGATGTCATTTTTGAAATATATTAAAATGAACTAATTGAAGTGAATTATCTAATAGAAAACTTAACACTATCTTGGACCATAAGACGGAGAATATCTCCCTCTCTCTTGGTTTTCTTTTCTTTTGCGGCTATGGAGGATGTAAAAAACGGTTCTTGTAGTTCTTACTTAAACATTCTATTTGTATTAAAAAATTTATATACTGTAAATATTTAATCATGAATTTATCATCCAAAATGAGCTAGCTATGGATTCGATGACAACTCTAAAACTCAAAAGCTTCAATTCCTAATAGTTTCTATGAGAAAAAATAGAAGATTAAAAAAAAACTTACAATAATCTCAGCAACAACACGCGGTTGTCTTAATGGACGGAGAAGAAAAGCGAGGACACGGGTAAGTATAAGCACCAAACATATCTGTACAATCGCGAGAGGGAGTGCATAATGCAGAGGATTATCCCCTTGTAGTACTCCACTAGAGGTAGCATGCATTGATTCACATCCACCCGCCATGTTGAGCTCCAACTAACAACAACCTTAATTAAAATCAACCAGCTCTAGCAAAACGTAAATCTTCCTTAGAAACCTGCATGTGTAGTGAAATAATGTTACCTAAAAGATAATTACAACTAACTCTTCATAATAAGTGAAATTAATAACTTGGAAAATAAAATAAGTCACCGTTGATATCAAGCTGATAACCACAACATGTATCTGATATTTTAGCACATATATTGGTACAGGAAGCAAGTGCAGGAGAAAATTCAAGGGAAAAAAAAAAAAAAAAAAAAACTTATTATTCCAAAGAGCGAGGAGCCAACGAAACTTGCCTTTTGCAATTAAAAGAGTGGTGTGTTCTACACAGGGTCTTCAACTCCTCTATTTATATGGAGCCACCAAAATTTTCTTTACCAATTATATCCTTGGTGGATAAACCTAATAAGTCAACAATGTTTTAACAATGATTTTTAACACATTATTTTTTACCTAACTCTTATCTCTCTCTGGTTTTCTTTGACTTTTTCTTTTTTAATTTCAAGCATCAATTTTGTTTGCTTCTTTTTCCTTCTAACGAGATCTGTTTTCTTTAATTAGTTTTAGTTCCTCCAAGTTTTGACCATCGAAATTGCGAGTCGGTTAATTTCCTGATATTCACGTATATAGCAATAAATTAACTAGTCATGTTAATCTCTTGAAATCATGTATTTAGATAACACACTCATCTTATCATGTAAATTAATCATTTGATTAAACCGTACCAAATGACGTTACTATCGTTTAGACCGTACCTAATGACGTACTATATTGATCAAGCTAAGTATCAGAGTGCTACCACATAACAATTTCACTCCACCTAATTCACAATATTAATCTACTGGATTTACCTAGCTCCATCCATTTTAATTCGATTAGGACCTCGTTGTGATGTTAGTTTGTTAAGACTCGAGTTCCATGGTATTTTGTAATTTCACAAAGACAACATCAAATATTCTAAAAGAGATATAAAACCTTTATGTGGTTCAATCAATTAGACATATATACGTCCACAGAGATGAACTCATAAGATTATACTTTACGACTAATCAATCAATCAATATATAATATAAAGCTAGGTGGCCTCCATTCCTATTTATCTTTTTTCTACTTTTTTTGAATTTTTCCTCATTTTAAAATTAATGTGTTTTATTAAAAAGTCAAAAAACCACTCTAAAACGTAGTAACTGCAATCCATTTAATACATTCATCAGTATTCTATATCTTTTCCCCTTCCAAAGAGACGTGTTGTTTGAGTATTAATGGCCTTACTTAATCCATAGAATATAAATTAATGCTAAGGGTATAACATTGCAGAGGATTAGCTCATTTTATTTGTTAATGTTTTGGTCTATGAACAATAGTCTTGATGTCCTATTTTTCCGTTAATCACCAAGTTACGGTTCTTTTCAGTCAGCCTGAAGCACGAGCTTTTATATTTGACACTTCAAAATAAAATATTAAGGTGGAGGATCTCGAATGTGAATGACAACATCAATATATCGAGTGTGTGATAATCGGAGAAGATATCATCCAGATATGAGTTACTATATCTTTTTTCCCATCAATTTCTTTCGTAAAGGAGGATGAAGTTAATCAATTGATATATTATTTCCTTTCAGTAGTACTTAGCAATTAGTAGTAATTCTAAAATCGTTATCGATGTTCTTTTCCAAGACAAATATGCACATCTAATTTTGTGCTTTGCCGACTATGTGGAAATACTAGGGGTTCGAGTTTATATTTTTTTATCATTTAATTGCAGTTTTCCCCTCAATTTGCCGAAAAAGACTTAACATTTTTTTTTAATCTTTTCTCTTCTACTATTTAAGGTACTTATATGGTAATTGCTGAAATTAAATTGAAGGAGCAATAGTAAGAAAAGAGAGAAATGAAAGAAATAAGAGAAAAAATACTGAAAGTACCGCCTGCTCAAGTACCAATTGCTTCACTGCTAAATCAGGAAACATCAAAAAATCAAATTCATAGGAAAGAGGGGGTAGAAAGAAGAAGAAGAGAAATAATAGAGAATATATTAGAAGAATCTATAATTAGAAAAATCAAAAATTTAAAAATCAAATTCAGAGGAAAGAAGGGGCAGAAGGAAAGAAGAAAAGAAATAATAGAGAATATATTAGAAGAAAATATAATTAGAAGAATCAAAAGTTTTAACTACATCTGATAAATGAAAAAAAAATAGAAACATATATATATATACATGTATATAATATACAATTAGACTAAGATAATCATGTAATTAACCTCTCAGTTGTATACATATATAATAATAAAAAAAAGTAGTTCATCTTACCCTACTTCTAGAAAACATATTTATACATATAGTTTCATCACTATATAGCATTAACTTTTATGTGCATACCCATGGAACAACCTAACAAAATTTATAAAAGACTATTTTCAAATTCACTAATGTCTTTTATAACCGCGCGAAGCGCGACCTAATTTTACTAGTACAATATAAAGCTAGGCATAGACAATGTGATGTGGCACCTCTCTATGGCCAACAAACCTATTTATCTTTTTTTCCTTTTTTTTGATATTTTCCTTTCACTTTTCCCACTTATCTTATTCTAAAATATCACATTCATAACCTGTTTAATGTGTTTAATTACACCTAATTAATTGGCAGTTATGACTTTTCAAGTCTGTAACTCCCCATTGTTTCACGTTTTATAAACTGGACCTCTCTTTTTCTTACCTCAGTAAATTGCATCATCCCTATATATGTGATAAGAAAGGTCGTGCGGGGGTGACTTTAATTTCCCCTGCCAAAGCATGAAACAAGATAACAGCAATTTCAACTCATTATATGTTACATGCGAATGGTGGAATGCAAGAATTCAGAAGGGAGAGTAAAATGAATCATCACCAAGACACCAACAACTTCCACGACATCTAAACATCAATTCTTTGAATGGTAATTTGTAGGTTACTTCTGTGAGTATTTAGTTGTGTAATTGATTATTGAAAATCAGTGGCTATTCTGTGGGTTTCATCCCTATAATTTTCCTTCCTTTTGTTTGATAACCGTGGCGTCGCGCTGTCGCCTGGACTAATTTTATGTGGTACCTGCTATATATTCGCCAGTATAGGTATGGGATAACTCTATGCATCAAAGTTTAAATAGATGAATAAAATTACCTAATGTTTATTCCCTCCCGCTAGGATTTAAACCTGAGAACTTCTTATCTAAATTGAATTGTTGTTCTTTTGTCTCTTTTTATTTCTGCTAATAATTTGGATACGAAGTTGGAATAGCTTAAAGTAATTTGGTATTTATCTTTTCTTACAAGTATTTTTCATCCTCTTTACATTGGTTATATTTATGTAATTGTGCGCTTTATTTTTGTAACCAGAGAACTTCCTTTCTAAATTGAATTGCCGTTCTTTTATCTCTTTTTGTTTCTGCCAAATACTTTGGATACAATGTTGGAATAACGATTTTTATTAATCTTAATCTTTCCTCACAAGCATTTTTTCATTCTCTTTACATTGGTTATATAATTGTGTGCTTTATTTTTTCTATTCATACAATTTTGAGTATTGTCTTTTATTAAAGTTGTGTTTACATAAAAAAACTAGTGCAACTTGTAGAATCGTGAGGTTCTGTTCAAGGAATCTTAATACCGGTGGCACCCTTCTTAGGCTTGGAAACAAAATTATTTTTTTGTCATTTTTTTCCGCCTCATTCTTATTTTTATGTTAAATATAATTATGTTTTTCCTTCAAAAATAAAGTGAACAGTTACAACTACTGATCAATAAAGATACATCTATTATTATTTAAGAGCAATTGTTAGAATTCTAAAAGCCGCTACTCATCAACAATCGTTGGACCTCTCAATTGCCATATTTCCCTACTGTTTTCATTCAATGCAACTTAATATTTGGAAGTCTGAAAGTCACCACTAATTAAACTAACCATTGTACCCCTTTCATTCAATGCAACTTAATATTTGGAAGTCTGAAAGTCACCACTAATTAAACTAACCATTGTACCCCTCAATTGAAAAAAAAAAAAAAAAAAAAAAACTCATTAACTTGGCCGTTAGAAGTTCTATTTCAAAGATCTCTGAAATAAAGTCATTTTATAACTTTTCTATGGCACCCAAGGAGAAGAAACCAAAAGTGATATCCATCGACATATAGAACGAAAAGCTCAAATGGGAATATACATATCAACCATTAACGTACGTCTGGATCTTCTTCTCATCAGTTTTTATTGTTGACTACGAATTTTTTATATATGATAATTCCGGAGAGTAAGGTTATTCATAAATTTTTCATGTATATGAATATACTTTGAATCTATTTTTTTTTTTTTAATAATAGCGAGTTTCATTTCATTGGTACGTAAAAATATATATGCGTCTAAAATGATTTTATTAAGAGACATGACTAGATTTTACCGAGGTTTAATACTTTTAATTTATATGATCTGAGCAATTCACATGTAACAGAGTATGAATTTACTAATATCGTTTATGATTTTAAAGCGCAGACAAATATATTGTAAATATTAAGGAAAACGAAAGTGAATTATTTTATGACAAAATATTACTGGCGATGTTACTGTAGTGAAGTATAGTCAGTAACACTAATCAACACCACAATTTTATAAAGGGTTGGTTGATGATGTTTTGTATTATTTGCTTTAGTTTTCTCTCTTATCAAGTGTAATTTTTTAAAGTTAGTAGAAATAGTTTAGTGTCTAAATTCGAGGGTTAACTCGACCGCGCGAAGTGCGAGCAAATCTACTAGTATCTATATATAATATAAAGCTAGGCATAGACAATCCTATGTGACACCTCTCTATGGCCTCCATTGACATTTATCTTTTTTCTCCCTTTTTTGGATTTTTATGCTTCAAAAACAACACAACAAAGGTAAGAAAAAATTCTAAAAAAGAAAGAGGACACACCGATTGATACCTCCATTTCAGTTTTCATCTTAGCATTAAATGACACAATTAACAAGGATTAAGAAGCCGTTATACACTGGATCAAACGAAAGATTCAAGAAAACTTTCAAGTTTCCACACATATATGCTACCAAAACATAGTTAACTACTCATTCTGAATGAAAAAAAAAAACACAGTTAACACTAGAGTAGGAGAGAAAGATAATAAAAAAGGGATGAAGAAAACAAAAACGAGATGAACTAATTGAGACCTAATCTGAAAGATGTAAAGGAGGAAAGATTTGGAAAAAAAAAGTAGTAGCAACTTTAAAGCTGTAAAAAATAGTTGTGCGACCATGAAACTGGCGGTAAATGCAGAAGTGGCGGAGTTATGGTGGCCCAGCCTCGCAGGTCAATCCTTCGTCTCTTTAATATGATATTTACTTTCTTCTCTGTCACATCAGATCACAAAACTTTGGCGTTCTCTATCTTAATTCTCTTAACAGTAAAATTCCGGTGGGTTTGGAAATAATATTCAGGAACAAGTGAGAGATAACTAGAAGCACTGGAATAGACCTATAAATTTGAAGGTAAGAAATGTTTATCGGAATATATTTTTTAAGCCACAAATGTACATATTTTATAATTATGGTTCGAATGAACATTATATTTGGGACAAAATGTGTTTACACTTCAGAATTGATTAGAAAAAGGAAAGAAAATAAATACAATCATTAAGAATGCAACGTATATCTCTGAATGATTCTGCCATAATTAAGAATTAGTTCCAAGAAATATGAAATTTGCCTTTATAACATGTCACTCAAAATCTTATATGAAAAACCCGTTGATTGTTATCCAAAATCTTTTCCTTCTTTTCACATAAGTCAGGTAGTTGAAACAGAGGGAGTTTTTTTCCCAGCTCTTTTCATATTTTAACAAAGTCAAATAAAATCAATGATTTTGCATAATCTACAGGCTTTTAGATATATATTCATTTTAAATACTCTTTCGGATAGAGTAATCCTTTTAACTATTTATTGAATATAAAAATTCTTGATTATCTTAAATTGATATGTGACAATGGATTATTTTGCTTAGGGGCGAAAAAGAAAATAAGGAAAATAGTACTCATTTTTTGGGAGCAGAATTCAGATGTATGAGATTAAGGAATATTATAAAAGAAAAAGAACAAAAAAGAACCATGATCGGAAAATAAAGAAATACATAGCGAAAACTTGCTTTGCTATTTAATCTCTTTTCTTCTTCTTCTTTTCTTTTACTTTTTTCTACTTTTCCTTTTTTTTTTTTTTTATTTGAATAGAAGAAACTTTAGAAAAACAAAAGTTTAAATAACTATTCAAAACACCTGTATAACTGTATCCACTATAGAATTAGATCAACAATTATGTAGTAAAATGCCTACATATGCACACTAAAATCTAAGTTTCAAAACATTAGATTAAGAAGTTCTAATTCTAACAAAAATATTTAGATTTTAGATCTTAAAACTCTTTTATAACTGCGCGAAGCGCGGCTAGAATTTATTATTTATATGAATATTTTTCTAATTTTTACCATCATATATATGGCACAAAAATTTTAAATACTTTAGATGCAAATTTTTTATCACATTATTTTTCCTCATCTTATCTGAAATTTCTATTTTTGAAGTGTTCTACTCTACTATGTTGGGTGGTTATATATGATTTTCTTATTTAAATTTACATGTACCATTTTAGATTGAGTTTTTCATATTTAATCTATAATATTTTGTACAAACTCTTTCTGCAAAATAATTATATACATATTTTTTTATGATTTTAATAATACTAAAATAATAATAATAATAACCGCGCGAAGCGCGGATAAATGCACTAGTATATTATAAAGCTAGGCATAGACAAAGTGATGTGGCACCTCTCTATAGCCAAGGATTGTATTTATCTTTTTTCTCCTTTTTTTGAGTTTTTTCTTTTATTTTCATATTCAATTTGTTTAATAAGTGGAAATTGATCATTATCTATCCTACTTATTGCATCTCAGTTACAAAAGACTTCTTAACTACTAGTTTTTTTTCACCATTATAGTGCACATCATGCTTAAGAGACGTGTTCACTGTGCATTTATTTTTGCATTCATTAAGGGGAAACGTGCATGATTTTTAATTGCTACCTTTAAATTCAGTTTTGGAGCAATCTGAGTATAAAATACCTCTACATGGAGGATTTTCTTTCCCATATTTCCTTGGTATATATCATGCCCGAATGCAATTTTTGCTACATTTTGAGAGTAAATGTCTTGCTAATTTATCATTTTGAAAGTTAGATGGCTTAATTTTATTTTAACTTGACAGTTTATTTGCTCCTTTTATTTTCCAGGCTTTGATTTTTTCTTTACTTATTATTTTATGTAAGGATTTAATTGTTTTTTCACATTGCTGGGTGATTACGTTGATTTGATAAATTTTTAAAGAATATGAATGTCGAGAAGGAATTGCCTCATCGTATGTAAATAGTTGATCCTTTCATTTCCGTTGTTTCTACATACTGGAGGTTTAGTTTTTTGTTTTTGAAAAATAAACTGGTAAAATTATATTTGATCTGGATAGAATTAATTGACTGAGAAAAAATTTGACCTTGATTGTGTCTAATTTGGGAGTTTCAGATTTAATCCCAATGAAAAAGCGTGAAAATTGTGTTCGTATAATTTACTCGAAAAAAACTCATTTTGTTACGTTTTGAATCGTATTTTAAATGTATAATTTGATTACAAGGAGAACAAAATTATTCCATGCGTATGCTCTCGGCTTTAAGTAATATTGAGAAGTTTGGAAAGCTCTTCAACCCTATTCTATTGCCTAAGAAGACTTTTGCTAATCAAAAGTTTAAATTCCATCTATATAAAATTTTATTTTCTCAATATACAATTATATGTATGCTAATTAGTAGTTTTTTTTTTAAAATTTATGTATTTTAATTTAAATTTACCTTATTGTTTTTTAATACACTTTAAATTATTCCTAACTATGTAATATTTAAACAAGCTTAATTTGAAAATTTATAATTAATCTATCTATCTTTATATATATAGGCATAGACAAGTTGATGTGGCACCTCTCTATGGCCTAGAAAACCATTTATCTATTTTCTCCTTTTTTTTTTTGGATTTTTCTTGCTTTTAATCCCTTTTATTTTTCATTTATGAGATATTTGGAAAAGCTGAAAAAACCACCTCATTAATTATCATTATAATAACATCCTATCCTAACCGTCATTTGAAAGATTAGATTAAAGACTTTATTTCCCCTTTCCTATAATTATCATTTACTTCCCTTTAATTCGTATTTATTAGTAATTCGTATAATTGATAATGTAGCGTGACGTGAAAATCTGGCAAAAAAAAAAAAAAAAAAACTTATACCTCTTCCCCTTCCCTCTAATTAACATTAATAGTAATTAATATTGGACCTTTAATACTATGTACTAATGTTAACAATTTATATAGCTTTGTCACTTTATTTGCAGTAGGCTTGCCTGCAAATTTTTGCCCAAGATGGATGCGTCTCTTATCATTTGAGGCTATGGGTTGTTCACTCCTTTGGTTGCATATATAAATTTACTACTATATAGAAGCTCCAGTTGGTGCCTCTTTTCGTCGTCCATCGTCGTCCAAAATAAAAAATAAAAAATGGGCCCCATATTAAAGAGGCGCATAAAAAATAAAAAATAATTATATAAAAAAAAAATTGTGGTCCCCATATATAATAAACAACAACTAATATTAAAAAAATTGTGTGGGCCCCATATTAAACAAGCCCATAAAAAAAATTGTGCCCCATATATATTAAGCAACAACTAATATTAAAAAAAAATTGTGGGCCCCATATTAAACACCAACCAGTATTAAAAAAAAAAAAGTGGAACCCACCACATCCAAACTCAGGGAAAAAAAAAGTGGACCCCATATTAACCAAATCAAGCAATATTAAAAAAAAGTGAATCCCATATTAAAAAAACAAACAATGTTAAAAAAAATGTGGGCCCCATATTAAACACCAACCAGTATTAAAAAAAAAGGGAGAGGAAAAAAAGTGGAACCCACCACATCCAAACTCACGGGAAAAAAAAAAGTGAACCCCATATTAACAGAATCAAGCAACAAAAATTGTGGGCCCCATATTAAACACCAACCAGGATTAAAAAAATTGTGGACCCCATATATATTAAACAACAACTAATATTTTTTTTAAAAAATGTGGGCCCCATATTAAACATCAGCCAGTATTAAAAAAAAAAAAAAAAAAGTGGAACTGACCACATCCAAACTCATGGAAAAAAAAATGGATCCTATATTAACAAAATCAAGCAATATTAAAAAAAAACACTGTTAAAAAAAATTGTGGGCCCCATATTAAACACCAACCAGTATTAAAAAAAAAAGGAGAAGAAAAAAAGTGGAACCCACCACATCCAAACTCACAGGAAAAAAAAGTGGACCCCATATTAACAAAAGCAAGCAATATTAAAAAAAAAGTGAATCCCATATTAAAAAAATAAACAATGTGAAAAAAAAATTGTGGGCTCCATATTAAACACCAACCAGTATTAAAAAAAAAAGAGAAGAAAAAAAAAGTGGAACCCACCACATCCAAACTCACGGGAAAAAAAAAATGGACCCCATATTAACAGAATCAAGCAATATTAAAAAAAAAAGTGAATCTCATATTAATAAAACAAACAATGTTAAAAACCAAATGCTTAGAAAGCCAAACAATTAAATCAATAATGATGAACTCATTGCCACATGCGTATCAACCCATTAGTGGGAGCAAATGAAATTATTGTACAGCAACATACTTAAAATACTTATATATTAAAATAAGATAGAATTTAATTACTTTTTCATTTTTTCCTTACTTTAATAAATGTGAAAAGAGATTAATGTCATAAAATAAAAAATAATATTAAATGGAGATCAAATAATCAATAAGCTAAATTAGTGAAATTATAATTGTAATTAATGTTTCCTTAAAAAACCGTGTAAAAAATAACATGATAAGTAAAATGAGTTAAACTAAAAATATTTACTAAAAACTAAAAAATAGAAGTTCTTCATGGCCCCATATTAAACACCAACCAGTATTAAAAAAAAAAAGTGAAACCCATCACATCCAAACTCACGGGAAAAAAAAAGTGGACCCCATATTAAAAAAATCAAGCAATATTAATAATAATAAAAAAAAGGAATCCCATATTAAAAAAAAACACACAATGTTAAAAAAAAAAGTGCTTAGAAAATCAAACAATTAAATCAATAATGATGGATTCATTGCCACATGCGTATCAACCCATTAGTGGGAGCAAATGAAATTATTGTACAGCAACATACTTAAAATACTTATATATTAAAATAAGATAGAATTTAATTACTTCTTCATTTTTTCCTTACTCTAATAAATGTGACCAGAGATTAATGTCATAAAAGAAAAAATAATATTAAATGGAGATCAAATAATTAATAAGGTAAATTAGTGAAATTATAATTGTAATTGACGTTTCCTTAAAAAACCGTGTAAAAAACAACATGACAAGTAAAATGAGTTAGACAAAAAATATTTACTAAAAATTAAAAAATAGAAGTTCTTCATTTAGATAAAAAAACAAATTTCTACTTTGTTTCATCTTAAACATGTAAAATTAATATAATAATTTGAATTAGAATTATCCAAATCAAAATTTGATAAAAAATTTATATGTATTACTTCACTATTACTACTATATAGAAGAGCCGGTTTATAGAGGCAAGATCGTCGTCCGTGTTCGGTCCTACTTTTTTATTTAAGAGTAAAAACATCTTTTGTGGTCCCACCCACTTTTTTATTTAAGGGCAAAAAAATGTCGTTTTATACTTTATATTACCAACTCTTCTAAAAAGTAGATAGAAATACTTTATTATATTTCTATTTTTCTACTATATAGAAGCATCGGTTTACCCATGCTTCGTCGACAGTCACTCTTAAAAAAAAAAAAAAAAACTGAACCCCACCCTCCCCAAACTCATGAAAAAAAAAGTGAACCCCACCCTCTCCAAACTCATGAAAAAAAAGATGGACCCAATATTAAAAAAAGAAAAAAAGCAACGTCAAAAAAAAAAAAAAACGTGCACCCTATATACTAAAAAATCAAACAATATTCATGTAATTCCCAAAGTATCCCCATCAAGTCAATAATAGTGGATTCATTGCCACATGCATATTAACCCATTAGTGAGAGCAAATGAAATTATTGCACAGCAAAAAATATGGACCTCATATTATTACTTTTCTTCAAAATATTTAATTGCTGTATTTGCTATTCCGCCATGACATTTATTTGTTATGTTTACTAAAATAAATATACTTAAAATATATATATTTAAAAAATACAATTTAATTACTTTTTTATTTTTATTCTTACTCTAATAAATGTGAAAAGAGATTAATATCAAATGAAGATCAAATAATGAATAAGGTAAATTAGTCAAATTCTAATTCTAATTCACGTTTCCTTAAAAAACCATGCAAACGACAACATAACAAGTAAAATGAGGTAAACCGAGAATATTTACCAAAAATTAAAAAATAGCATTTCTTCGTTTAAATAGAAAATTAATTTCTACTTTGTTTCGTTTCAAACATGTAAAATTAATTTAATAATTTGAATTAGAATTATCCAAATCAAAATTTGATAAAAAATAATAAGTATTTTACACTTTTAAATTAATCGAATTAAAATTGAAAATGTCAACTGATGCTTAAATATTGCTATTATTTTATCTCAAAGAGAGGAAAGTAGTTTTCTTTTAAACAAGTCTTCTCTTTTAAAAAATATTAATAAATTTTCGTAGCAAACACGAATAAAATAAAGTTTTAGATACGAAGCATAAACTACAATGTTATATTAATCGTATTTTGAACATAGTACACACACACACACACACACACACACATATATATATATATATATATATATCTAAACACAACTACAACTACATAGATACATTATAATTCGAACTGTTGGGCCCGTGCGCAGCACGGGCATAAGCCATCTAGTTTGTTATATACAAATGAAGCACAAGGATGATGAGCAATAATTGAGCAGCTTACGGAAAAGAGAAAAAAAAAACAAATGAGAAATGATGTCTTTTCTTTTTCTTTCCTTTTTTATTTAGACTTCTAAAAAAAAACTCCTATCCATGGAATGCTACGATTGTGGGGTATGAGTTACTTGGTGATTTAAATACTACAATTGATGTATTTTGGTACTTCTTCGACTATACGTGACTCGCATCACATATTCTACCAAAAATAAAATACATGACTTGCTGGAATTTATCACATTTAAAAATATCTTTTTTTGTTATATATATAATTTAGATATTTAGACGGCTTAATTTTACTTCAAATGCATCATATATGTGCTCCTTTTGATTTGTTGGTTTTGATTTCTTCTTTGTTCACCATATTTTAAGCAAGAAAATATTTTTTTTCCTTATTTTTTCCTGTGGGTGATCACACGAAAGATAATTATCCACGAATAGGGATGTTGACAATAGTTGATTATTGCTTTCACTAACATTATTTATCAAAGCATAAATACCAAAAGGTTTTATTTTATTTGAAAAATATTTTCATAAATAATATGTCCTTTCTTTTAAACTATTGCGCCATCTTCATTTTTTAGATAGCAAATTTTCCTCCAGAGCAAAGAACTCTTTTTATAATAAACTAAGTATTATTATGTTATTTAATTTTCAAGTCATTTTTATTGTAAGATTTTTCAATTTTTAGAGGTAAGTGATGTTGCTAAATTGACTATTTATTGTTTAGTTTTTAAAAACACTGAAGATATTAACTTTTAGTATGCAAAGCCGTATATATTCAAGAGTGGATGCTAATAACAGGTATTTTTTAGCTGTTTTATCTTCGCATTTAAGTTTTGTACACAATAACAACCAATATTAACTGAAAGATGCACTCGATGATGTTTATTTACTTTTTGGGGATAAAAAGAGAGAAGCCACATAGATAAGGGAAAAGATTTGTAATTGTAATTTAATTTATTATATAAAATCAATATATTTTTTTACTTATATACATGAGTTTGTTCTTTTATCTAAATTGGCATTTTTTTTTAATGAAGATTTAAGTATTCTGTTGTAATGAATTATTTTCATGACCGCGCGAAGCGCGGACAAGTTCTCTAGTATTTCATAAAGTGGGTTCCTCAAATGTTCTTTTGCTATTGATATGAAAGGAAAGAGCGTTAATTCATAATGAATTGTTTCTAATCGTGGTAAATTTGTAATATTTTCACTCAAGCAAATGAAATATGGTAATTATAGTTTAGGCCATCAAACTAACTTTTATTAAAGATGTAAATGTAAATAATTAAATTAACAAATGATACTAACTAGCTAGCAAATTCTTTTGTCTTCACTTGATACTACAGTAAAGGTGGCAACCGGTTCCAACCGGAACCGGACTGGTAACCGGTTAGTTAACCGGCCAGTTCCGGTTAAAAAATCGGAACCGCTTAACCGGTTCCGGTTTACCGGTTTTAAACTCCAAACCGGAACCGGTCCGGTTTGGAGTGCTTAAAATCTTTTTTGTTTTTTGTTTTTTGTATTATATATATATATATATATATATTAATATTATAGTATTTATTTGTATATTGTAGGTATATTTACATATGTTATACAACTTTATAATTAAAGTTTAAATATTTACTGACTAACAGCCTAACAACAAGTCAGCAATACAGAATAGTGCTTTTCGTATACATATATATGTATAACTTACATATACTTATATATATGTATAACTTAATATATATACTATATATACTTATATACTATATACTATATATATATATGTACTATATACAAATATATACTTATATATAGGTATAACTTAATATATATACTATATATACATATATACTATATATACTTAATATATATACTAAATATATGTATAACTTAATATATATACTATATATATGTACTATATACTATATATACTTATATATAGGTATAACTTAATATATATACTATATATACATATATACTATATATACTTAATATATATACTAAATATATGTATAACTTAATATATATACTATATATACTATATATATGTACTATATACTATATATACTTATATATAGGTATAACTTAATATATATACTATATATACATATATACTATATATACTATATATACTTAATATATATACTATATATATTTATATATAATATATACTATATATACTTATATATTATATATACTTATATATGTGTATAACTTAATATATATACTATATATACTTATATATATGTACTATATACTATATATACTTACTTATATACTATATATACTATATATACTTTATACTATATATACTATTTTTTCTATATGTACTATATATACTTATATATGTTTAAGTATACTATATAACTTAATATACTTATAAGTATATTCTTAGTATATTTTAGGTATATTCCTAACTTAATAAAAGTAAAAATATGAACACAAGTAAATAGAAGAAAGCTCAATAAGCCATATATTTTATTCATTATTGGATAACATTTATTTGCAAGTTGTATTTTTTTTTAACTTGCAAATAATACATGAGTTGTACAAAAATAGTAGAATAATAAAATCACCAATTTTGAACCATTTCGTTAATTTTTCCCACATCATATTCGGTCATGGAAATATCTTCAACGTCTTCCATTTGGTCCGGTCCACTAGCTATCAAATCTTCAATTTCTTCCTCTTCGCCTTCCTCCGCTTCTGAGTTTTGGTTGCGTCGCTCCGATCTAATCCAATCTCGAATGCACACTAGTACTTGCAAGCTAAAGCCGGATAATGAATGTCTATGGTCTCCAATTTGCTGTCTTCCTTGGCTAAATGCGCTCTCCGAAGCCACGGTTGATACTTGAACCGTAAGGATATCTCGAGCCATTCTTGAAAGTACCGGATAGCTTGCCTTGTACTTCTTCCACCATGCTAAGACGTCCACCTCATCCAGTTGGCTGATATCCACATTTGGCTGCATCAAATAAAAGTTAAATTCATCAAAGTTTGCAGTAGAAGAAGAAGTTGGCTGTGAATGTAAAACTATTAAACCCGACAAGCCCTTTTTGCTACTCTGAGAAGTAGTAGGGCGTGAAGCAACGGGTGTAGCACGTTCTTCCAAACTAGAATAATGAGTAAAAACTCTTCTAAACTCATCATCAATAGCGAGATCGGCTTCAGCTAAAGATGGTTGAACTCCCTCATCAATTTCTAAAAATGTATAAATTTGACTAACCAAATTTTTAGTATAAGACACTTTTAAACAAGGATTTAAAAGGGAACCCAATATAAATAAAGTTGGGATGGGAAAAAAATACTTCTTAAATTTGATTATCATTTCAAAAATAGTCACTTGATAATCGGGTTTATATTTATACTATTGTAAAACTCTAGCTATTTCCGCTAAGTAGGCTAAAATTCCGGTTACCGTGGGATAGAATTGTCTAGAAAAAGCAAGAGTTGCATTATAAAAAATTTCTAAGAGTTCAATACATTCTTTAACATCTTCCTAATGCCTAAAGGTTAACCAATCCTCACTATCAGTATTATATTTGTTGTGAACTTGTTGTATGGGAATTCTATACTCATATGCTTGTTGTAGCATAATGTAAGTGTAGTTCCACCTAGTCTCAATTTCTACTTGAATTTTCCTAGGTCTAAGGTTATTTTCCACACAAGCATTCTTAAAATCTCTAATTCTTCCCCTATTAGCATTACAAAAAAGAAACGCAACAACATTTCTAACTTTTTGAACAGAATCATCAAAATGCACAACACCATCTTTAACGATTAAATTTAAAATGTGACAACTACATCTTACATGAAAAATATTTCTTAGAGGAGGGTTTATTTCTCTTTTTAAAAGACCAATTGCCTTTGTATTATTAGAAGCATTATCTAAAGCAATACAAAGTGTTTTTCTATAAATGTTAAAAAATCTCATTATAGTAGACATTGAATCGGCTAAAAAAATTCCATCGTGACGACCTTTTCCTTCGTCATATAAAAAAGTTATAATTCTTTTTTGCATAACCCAGTTGTCATCAACCCAATGACATGTAATAGCAAAAAAATCTAAATGGTTAATACTAAGACCCAAATCAGCGGTAAAACAAACATTACAATTTAAAGAATTAAATACATAGCGCAAATAAAATCTATATTTTTTAAACGAATCTATAACATCGGCTCTACAAGTACTTCTAGGAATACCCTCAAATAACGGGTTATAACAACGTTGAATGTAAGTAACAAACCCCAAACCCGAGGGAAAGGAAAATGGTAAACAATCATAAGCTACCATTTTAGCTATTTCTACGCGTTCTTTTTTCTTGTCATACTTAAAATTTCTACCGGTTCGTGGGTCTATCGTCATTTGAATCCCCCCCCCCCCCCCCCCCCCACACACATTTGAACCCGTTTGTTCTCCCCAAATATCCATATGTTTGGTTCTCATATGACCATTTAGTGTACCCGTTCCACCATCCTTACCAGTTCCTTGCTTAAGACTAAATACTTGTCCACATAGGGTACGCGTAGCTGTTTGGTTTTCCCTATTCTTAGTCATAAATTTCCAAACATTAGCTGTTGGTTTACGAGTTCCAGGCGGTTTGTCTTGTGTATGTGATTGTACAGGACATGTATCTCCTATGGGATTTTCGGGGGGTTGTGTTTCATCATCATCATCTAAGTCTTCATTAAAAGTGTCGGTAAAATGTTGTTGCATTACCTCATGACCTAAAAGTGGATTATTTCCACCAACATCAATACCTAAATTAGGTGTTTCTTCCACAAATGTTTCCTCATTAAGCGCACCCCTAACAGTACGACTACTACTACCCGCACCACGTCTTAATCTCTTTGACATTATTAAATAGAATTAATTTAAATCACAATCAAATAAATCACAAGAAAATAAATTACAACAAATTAAATTGCTAGAATTAAATTGCGTAAATTAAATTGCTAGAATTAAATTGCGAAAAATAAAGATAGAGTTAGAACGAAGGTACCAAATTGCCGGATTAATTTCCAACAAAGTGAAGGCGGCTAGAATTGCAAATCCACCAAAGCTACTTCGGATTGTTGCAAAATCACCAACTCCACCAACAATATTATAATTGCAAAATTAATAATAGAAAGTTGAAACTATAATAAGACTTTGTGGCTAATTATTGCAAAGAAACTATAATTGAGAGATTGAAATTTGAGAGAAAGATGAAGAAGAGTGAATTGATGTGAATTATAATGAAAATGAAGAAGGGTTTATATAGGAGTGGGGATGGGTTAAAGTGTTAAAAAAAAAATTTTGGTGCCAAAAATTTAAAAACTGACCGTTTGGCAACGACCATTTTTGCAAATGGACCGTTGCCAACGGTCCATTAAGGCCCAACGGCTCTTTCCTTTTTTTTTTTTTTTTTTTTTTTTAATTTTTTCACCGGTTTAACCGGTCCGGTTCCGGTTTTACCGGTTCCGGTTTCCAAAATATTGGAACCGGACCGGTAAACAATTACACGGTTAACCGGAACCGGTTCTACCGGTTCCGATTCCGGTTTAACCGGTCCGGTTACCGGTTGAAACCGATAGCCCGAACCGGTTGCCACCTTTATACTACAGCCAACCGCATGTTTCTTTAATTCCAGTCATGACGAATCTATTTTATGGTATCCTTTGGTTGTTTCTTTTTGAGAACTTTATGTAACTATACAATGTAAAAAACTACATTACAGATTTTTAACACAAAAATTCATGTTTCAGTAGCTGCCATATTTATTCAAAATAAATGCCCTTTACTTTCAATCAATTAACCCTTAAAATATGCAAGAAACGGTTGTGTTAATAAGATCACTCTCCTTTTTTAATGTCTTCCTTTTTATTTCTCTTTATATTGGATTTTTTGTCTTTTTCTTTCCAAGGGTCTTTCTTTGTTATTTACTTTTATACGAAGATAGTTTTCTATTCGTTTCCATTTTGGAATGCAAATATAAATATTACAAATATTATTTTATATATTAAAAAGCTGATTGTTTTTCTTGTATATTTTTAAATTTCAGTGGTGTATGTGATAAATCATATATTAGTGTTATATATTAAATATAATGCACATATTTAAATAATATGTATAATTATTTTGTTTAGTTACATATATATTGTACTGTATGTATACAATTCATATATTTGATAATATATATATATATATATATATTGATGCAATATTTACATTATATAAAAAGTCACAATATAATATAGCTGAAATATATTAATAGCATTTTGTTTTTAAAAGCTGTCAACATAAAACTAAAAGGATATTGCACAAGAGATATTCATGAGATAATTCTTCTTTTTCACAAAATATGTTTGTGGGAGAGGGAGAGAAAATTCTGGAAGAGAGAGAAAAGACTAAGTGCAGTAAATGTGTATTAATTTAAATAGACCCACTGACCATTAAATGTGTTTATTATGTTATTTATTTTTTTTGTTCAAAATGTCATATCCGTTATAAAATGTGCTATATTTGTTACTTTAAAAAAGATGTGTTATTATCGCATATAAATTTTACTAACTGATCTGGGTAAAAATCTCTTTCTTCTTTTATTTGATGAAAATAGAATAAGAGCCCGTTTGGATTGGCTTATAAGTTAGCTTATAAGCTGTTTTCAGCTTTTTTGAGTGTTTGGCTGGCCAGCTTAAAGTCATTTTATGCTTAAAATAAGCTCAAAAAAATAATTGGACCCATTTGACTTAGTTTATCTAAAGCAGCTTATAAGCTGAAAACAGCTTATAAGCCAAAAAAAATAAGTTGGACTACCCCAACTTATTTTTTTCAGCTTATAAGCTGCAAACAGCTTTAAGCTGTAAGCCAATCCAAACGGGCTCTAAGTCAAAATGTCAAAATATCAAAACTAGATTGAAAGAAGCCAAAAATAACTTCATTCTGTCCTTTCCTTTGTTTTCACTTTTCCCGTAACAGTAGAAGTCAATTTGACTAATTAAATTTGGAAGTTAATCAAAAGGTAGATTAATTCATTTTTTGAAGTTATAATTTGAATATGGTGAAACAATACAAAGAAAAGGTAAAATTAATATTTCTTCATTTTGACAAATATTTAGGATGGATGGAGTATCATTTAATTTAATATATTAAATAAAAGAAGCCGACTAAAATTAAAGGTTTAAATAATTTCTACTGTAATATCTGAAAGAATAACACACTAATTAGATCTCCGAAATGGGGTCGGGTTTGTGGTGGTGGGACCCTGAGGAGTGGGGGGAGGCCTTTAGATTAAAGCACGTTGTAATAAAATTCACGAGTCAATTAAATATAAAAACATTTGGTACGTACAATAATGCAGCATATGACATCTAATTAAGGTTTTAAATATTCTCCCAATTCCAATTTTTTAATATTGATGTCAACTATAATAGACATATAAAAATTACCATAATTATTGCATCATGTCGTGTTGCCATGAGTCATCTTTTTTCTTTTCTATTTTCTTTTGGTATATCTGAAAAGCTATAAACTTAAATGGACAGTAATCTCCTTTTAGATTCCAAGGCTAACTGCCATACCAATGTGTTCTTAATTTGAAGAATCTAGCAATTTTAGGGTATCTCCAGGGTACTTCTTATATGTTGAGAAGTAGATCTAGACAAGTCAATTCAATTATAAAAGCATTATTGGTACGACAATAATGGAGCATATGACATCTAATTTAGGTTATCCATTTAAATTTTCCTCCAATTTCATTTTTATATACATTTATTGATGTATAGTAAATCAATAAAGTTTATCGTTCTTTTGCATCATCTTCTAGTGTTGCCATGAGTTATTTTTTTAGATTTCTTTCTTTTGTGGTATACGTTAAAGTTACAATTATGAGCAACGGTTTAGTGTACGATTTGGGTTTGATAATAATATTATTTCTAAATATTAAAATAATTGATGTAAGATAATCATCTACTTTGAAGAAATACGTAATCAATTGTTGAAAGCGTGATTTTGTTGATTTGATCAACAAATATTAATTCGTGTTGCCATGAGTTATTTTTTAGATTTCTATCTTTTGTGGTATAAGTTAAAGTTACAGTTATGAGCAACGGTTTAGTGTATGTTTGGGTTTGATAATAATATTCAAATACTTTTAAATACAACGAATTGCCCTAAACTAGCTACGAAATGTAAATACATAAAATGTAACTAAGGATTGTTAAAAACTCTTAAAAGGTAGTGGTTTATGTAAGTTACTCATATTAAAATAATTGATGTAAGATAATCATCTAGTTTGAAGAAATACGTAACCAATTGTTTAAAGCGTGATTTTGTTGATTTGATCAATAAATATTCATTCGTATTAATTTAAGTTTAATTAATACAGTGAATTGCTCTAACCACCCATCTAATATTTTTTTCCCATATTATAGGACTCAACTTCCAAAATAAAAAAAATCCAGTATGACTCGACTTCGAATAGACTCCCTGTATTTTCAAATTAAATGATTGCTTCCCTATATAATGTAAATCATACATAAATATAATAGTGTTATAGATATATTTCAAAATCAAACAATTTAACTAGTTACATAATGGAGATCCTACACAAAAATCTAACTAAATAAACTAAGCTCAAAAATAAAATAAAAAACAAACTAAAAATTAAGAAAATGCTATTATATTAATGTTATCAATTTTGTTTAAAAAATACAAATAGCTCACGCGCCAAATGTAAGAAAGTTATTATAGGGTTTTTTTTGTTTGTTTTGTTTTCCACCTGATGTTTGGGAGCCCGTCTATATTCAAATCTCGCACTGAATGACTCATTTTTGGGCGTGACGCTCCCAACAAAACTTTATTCATTTCCAAAGGCTCGAAATTGAGGCCTCTAATTAAGAGTACGTGAAGGGATCACAATCATCCCACCACAGTCCGTATTGATAGTTATTATATTGTTTGCTATGTACTGATAACCCGTTCAACTAGTGAATAGTGATAATGATATCGGCGGATGTCAAAACGGCGTATAGTTTAGCTCGTTGGGTTTAGGAATTATAGGATTATTCAGGGTCATTGTTGAATCTTCGTATTTTTATGTCTTTAGAAATGACTTTCTCTTCCCTCACCATTAGGGATAGGTGTTTAGGCATTTCAGATTGGATATGACAAATTTAACTAGTTTAGATTCTCAATTTTTGAATTAAGAAATTATACTTTAAATCCACCCTAAGTAAGTTCTCATTGGATCATTTTTAAAGTTCGGTTTTTTTTTTTTTTTTTTTTTTTATATATAATACTTAGCTAAATTAAAAGAATTCAATGTTTTTTTTTTTAAAACTGAATAGCACAAAACAATGCTTAGTGGGTGCTTGTCATAGATTTTCTTGAAACTAAAACAAACAAACCAAAGGTCTAAAAGTCTTAGCTGGAATTTTAAGTGATAATGGGCTAATCCGAAAATAATGTTGTTGATTGGGTTTTGATTTGGGTCAGATGAATTAAAAATATGGGCTGAGTGAAAGAAAATCCCCTATTTTAATTAACTATATGCTAAGTGGGCTAAAATATCCCCTAATATAAAAGTATGTATTTATTAGTATTCAGATGAAAATAAAATGATATGACGTCGTAATAGTTGTGAAATAATATTTTGAAAGTCAACGGTAAATAAATGCTATTATTTAGCTGCGCAAAATAAATGCGATGCGTGTGCATAAGGCGGTAAAAATGCTGAAATGATAAAAGACGCGAATTATAATAATAATAATAATAGTGGTAGTAGTAACGGTAGTAAAAGATAATGACAGATAATGAAATGCTGGTATTAATAAAAGCTCATAATTATGGTAAAAAATGCAAATAATTATTTTTTAAAGTTACCGAAATATTGGAAGCGAAAATAGGTATTTCGGAGGGGAGGCGGGACAAAATTGGGTGTCAACAAGTATCATCTGAAGTATATATATATATATATATATTTAAGTGGGAGAGCCTTAGTATAACCGACATGTAACCACCATGTAAGTACGTGGGGTCTGATCTCTGTCTGACTAGCTGAGCCATCCTATACCTTGCCGGGGTACAAGACATGAATGGATCCAATATCCATCAATGGGAAAACATGAAGGAATCGTCCTAACTAGGCGGAGCGATCCTTATCCTACGTTGGCATACGTAGTTTTAGGCTGTTTAAACCTTCTCGGTAATCTATGCAACTCCCAAAAACATTAACATGGATATAGTTGGCTTAGAAGCCCATGAATTTCATAAACATAACTTGCAACATGATTTGTAGATATAATATAACATGAACATGGATACATAGTATAACTTGTATGAAAAGATGGAGACATGTAGGATTTTCATGAAAATAAGCATACGAGTTCATATCTTGCATTTAAGAATCCATGGAATGCAAAGTATGAGTTTTCATGGATTATAGACAGATTCTCAATAACCAAAATGGAATAGCAAGAACACAATAAAAAATTATTAATACAAACATAGTATATCATGGTACATGTACTTAGGGTTATCATGAACATGTCTAGAACCTGATAACGTCCAAATTCACTCCTCAAAGAGAAAGTGTACACGGTCGTATGCAATATATTTTACCCAACTATGAGTCGGGGTCGATCCCACAGGGAACAATATGCTAGGCGATTAAGAAAGTAAGGAACTTTCACCAACTAAGTTAAAGCCAAACGATGGATAATATTTTGGTTTTTGGAGAATATTATAACTAATGCGGAAATGTAAACTAACCTAGAAAGCAAGTAAAATGATCAATGGCCACGAGCATGAATAATAGGATATTATACTCAAGTAACGATCCAATATATTTTATGATATTACAACTAAGAGCGGGTTTGTGTTGATAGATAATGATATCTAAAATCTCATTGAAAGTCTTCCAACCAAATCAATGAATTTCACTCTAAGCTTTTCCAATCCTTAGAGTGTGATATTAGGCACAATCAATTTAACCTCAAGTAACTATCCTCTTCCGAGCTCAAGTTATTAGATGGGTTTAATGACCCAAATTCTTGTTAATTAATCTTTCCCAACCTAGATTTCCTCTTCCGAGCTCAATCTAAGTAAATGGGTGAGTCCTAGGGTTAGCTAATCCCTTTGGAAACATTCAAGAACGAGATTAATTAAATCAACAAAGACCCACTTCAATAGCAATAAAAGTCATTCAATACATAAGCAAAACAAGAGTTTCAAACCAAACTTTAATCAAGAATATTTTCATAAACAAGATTCAAGTAATGGAATAGAAAGCTACACACTTAGATAATCAATACAAAGCAAGGAATTGAAGAAATGAATTAAAGGTTCAAGAAATGCTCAACCAAATCTTCAAATCTTCAACCCCAAAGTGTGGTGTAGAAACCTAGTCTCCAAACTTGATGAAAAACTGCCAAAGATGTCTATTACAAACCCTAAAAGAGTTTTATATCATTCCAAAAACTGAAACAAAATCTGGACAACAATACCCTCGTGCACAACATGCTAATCGCATGTTGTGTCGCAGGTGCAACATGCTAGTCGCATGTTGTGCCAAAACCGTAGCATGTTGTGCCAATTTCTCTGTCACCACATGCTGCACCAAGTGCTACTCGCGGGTTGTGTCGCAGGTTGTGCCAAAACCGTAGCAGGTTGTGCCAATTTCTCTGTCACCATGTGCTGCACCAAGTGCTACTCGCGGGTTTAACATGCTGCAGCATGTCCTATTAGCAGATGCTGCCAGAAAGTGTAGATTGTTCTATTTTTGCTCTATTTTGGTCAGTTTTACTCCGTTATGCTCTCCGGGCATCTAATCCTACAAAACAACATAAATACACAAAAAAGTAACAACAAAAGTGCTTAAAGAGTCACAAAAGCTTAAGGAATTAGCATCGAATATCCCGTAATTTCACGACTCATCAACACCCCCAACTTAAAGCCTTTGCTTGTCCTCAAGCAAATCAAAACAAAAATCTCAATGAGGATCCACTTTAAACACAAAAACATGACTTCGGTTGGTACCAACAATTAGGCTACAAGCATGTGAAGCTTCGACCAAATAACTCCCTCATTTCAAAATACAATTTCACGAATGCAATAGAGATTTAAAACCATCAAGCAACTACACTCAAAGCCTCAATAAGTGACTCCAAACCACTAGCTTACTAGATATGCTCAGTTGACTCAACTTTGAATATTTCAACATCACCAATCTATCGTAATCCATATGCCCTCACAAGAAAGAAAGTCCCAAAATCACTATATTCACAACAACTATGCAAGGGACAAATACACAAAAGTCGCTCACACTCAACAAAGAAGTTCTAGTGCTAACAAATATCACACCATGAGCTTGCTTTTATTTTCGTTCATCACTAACTCAAAAACATTCGGTTGGAGATCACATAGGGACTTTTTAAGCTTGTAATGTAGGCTTAGGGAAGGGTAGGCTAAGTATTTGGGATACAAGTGACTACGCCCTCCTTGAACACTACACAATACCTTTTGTCCACTCTCCTCT
Source organism: Lycium barbarum (assembly GCF_019175385.1). Taxonomy (NCBI): domain Eukaryota; kingdom Viridiplantae; phylum Streptophyta; class Magnoliopsida; order Solanales; family Solanaceae; genus Lycium; species Lycium barbarum. The sequence continues at coordinate 78,362,062 of NC_083348.1, read as the reverse complement.
TCATTTCAAAATATCACTCCTTCCTTTGCATACTAGTTTCCCCCATTATTCCACTTTTTTTTTTTCCACAAAAAGTTTGCAACCTTTTTGTATTTTTCAAATTTTCTTCCTTTCTTTTGACTTTTCCACAACACCAACCTTCACCACTCTCCAGCAACACTAACATCCCTAACTTAGGCTTTTGGCCTCAAATTCACAATTTCATGTTCAAGGAGGGAAAGGTTAAAAAAAGAGACTTTTCATCGAACAGGGTAAAGGCTTGTAATATGGCAATCAAAGAAAAGGTCATAAGCTCAAATGGGGTTACTAGTGATATTATTTATGCAATGGTAGGCTAGAAAGGCTAAAAAGGCTTTTTCAAAAATCACAAAAATAGCCCAAGGTCATATCTCCAAACAACCAAATCAAAATTAGCATTGAAAGACTAACCGGGCAAGTTCTAGATGATAAAAGTAAACACAAGAATTATTCAACAATCACTCACACACATGGCATATGAACTAGTCAAGATGGATCAATTTCACTTCCCAAGCAAGAACAACTAGTGCAATATCTCATAATCCAAAGTAAATACAACTAGTAGGTAAAGAGTCACCAAATGAGCCAAAAAGTTATCACAAAGATCATTCTTTCCTATGCACCTTGCTTTTTAACTTTCACAAAAAAATTTGGAGGGGTATTCACATTTCAATTTCACATGCAAGAGACTAACTCTATTAGTACCAAACCAGCCAAGAGTTTTCACATTTTTTTCCTCAAAGGAGCACCTACACCTAAACTACAAGACTAATGAAAGAGCTAAGAAAGAAAATAAAATAATAAAAGTGACTAATCCACAACATGCCAAAAGAACGAAATTTTTAGAAATTTGAGCAAGTTCCATTTGTAACGTTTATTCACAGCCACACCAACAGTCACAAAACAAACTCGGCAAGGGCACACAATATACATATATAAGACAAAAGCCCGACAAGGGCACAATTTATGCAAAACTAAAATATAATGTGCTACCACATGCCACCCCCAACTACAAACATTGCAGTGTCCTCACTGCACATAATCAAAACAAAACACAAAATAGTTTGAGGGCAATTAATTTATTTTTTATTGTCACGACCTGCGACAGTACCTACGACTCGCAGGCATGACCTGCGATTCGCAAGTTATGTCACCAGATTTTTTTTTGTCACCACTTGCGACCCGACCTGCGACTCGCAGGTTATGACAGCTGAAAAATAAAATTAGTAGCTTTTACTGGTTTGGGGGTTGTCCGAAAATCCAACATGCTCAAAATAACTCCAAAAATTCTGAAACTTTGTAGATTAGTCAAAAACCATAAACTAAACTATTCTAAAAAATAAAATTTCAAAAACAATTTAAATTTTTTAAAACGATGGGTTGCCTCTCACCAAGCGCTTAATTTAACGTCGCGGCACGACGATTGCCAACTTTACCGCTTTTCTCGCCATTTGGAGCTTATGAATTGGGCACCCAACTTGGACTCAAGTTTGTGACCACGAGCGGTGGGGGGTGGTAAGTAGATGAACAAGCCAAACGTTAATTTCTTCATTTTGCACTTCTTGGCTTTCAAATGAGGAATGTCAATTTGCCTTCTTACTCTTTCGAATTGCAAGATGTAAGGCACTTGTCTTTCTTCTTCACTATGCAACATGGATGTATGTGGCTCAATTCCCATATCACCATACAAATCCAATGTTGAAAAATGCTTGGAGTGAGACTTCAACCTCCCAATTTGCAAATTTTTCCGGATTTTGACATTCTCATTTTCCCCCAAACTAGAGTCAACTTCCACTATTTTTCTTAAGACAACGGTTGACTCTAATTTCTTTTCATCTTTGGCATCTCTAATGAAAATGGATTCGGTTGGAGGATATTCAATTCTTGATTCCTCCTTTTCATGATTGGCCTCCAACATGGGCATTCTCTCATCATATTGAGCATTTGAGAATTCTTCTTGATTTTGTTCAAATGCCCATGGAAGATTTTTATATTCATTCATCAAGCCATTTTGGACACTAGTTTCCAAGTACTCTTCCAAGGCTTTTTGTTTTTCATTTCCTCCTTCAAGTAGGCATTCCATCATGAGCTTGAACTCTCCATTTTGTCCATTCTCAACTTCTTCCACTTCCATTTCCCTATCATTGTCACAACAAAAAGTAAAATCGTCATAGTGGGGGTTCGGGGAAGGGAAGGACACATAAGTACAATTAGCCCAATGGCCATTTTGACCACCACATCCATCACATATGCTCCACTCATGGGTTCGAGATTGTGCGCACAATCCTCCCCTGGGAGACTTTAAACAATTTTGCCAAGAGTGGGGTCCTCCACAATAAGGACAAGGGTCATCAAAGTATGAACAACTTCCATCCGATCCATTTTCATGGAATGATGCCATTTTTTTTTATATAAAATAAAATCAACCAAAGAAAACAACTACACAAATATTCACAAGTTTGGACAAGAGCAAGTAAGCTTAAATCCCAAACTAACCCAAATATGCCAAATTGTTCCCCGGCAGCGGCGCCATTTTTGATAACGTCCAAATTCACTCCTCAAAGAGAAAGTGTACACGGTCGTATGCAATATATTTTACCCAACTATGAGTCAGGATCGATCCCACAGGGAACAATATGCTAGGCGATTAAGAAAGTAAGGAACTTTCACCAACTAAGCTAAAGCCAAACGATGGATAATATTTTGGTTTTTGGAGAATATTATAACTAATGCGGAAATGTAAACTAACCTAGAAAGCAAGTAAAATGATCAATGGCCACGAGCATGAATAATAGGATATTATACTCAAGTAACGATCCAATATATTTTATGATATTACAACTAAGAGCGGGTTTGTGTTAATAGATAATGATATCTAAAATCTCATTGAAAGTCTTCCAACCAAATCAATGAATTTCACTCTAAGCTTTTCCAATCCTTAGAGTGTGATATTAGGCACAATCAATTTAACCTCAAGTAACTATCCTCTTCCGAGCTCAAGTTATTAGATGGGTTTAATGACCCAAATTCTTGTTAATTAATCTTTCCCAACCTAGATTTCCTCTTCCGAGCTCAATCTAAGTAAATGGATGAGTCCTAGGGTTAGCTAATCCCTTTGGAAACATTCAAGAACGAGATTAATTAAATCAACAAAGACCCACTTCAATAGCAATAAAGCAAGGAATTGAAGAAATGAATTAAAGGTTCAAGAAATGCTCAACCAAATCTTCAAATCTTCAACCCCAAAGTGTGGTGTAGAAACCTAGTCTCCAAACTTGATGAAAAACTGCCAAAGATGTCTATTACAAACCCCAAAAGAGTATTTATATCATTCCAAAAACTGGAACAAAATCTGGACAACAATACCCTCGTGCACAACATGCTAATTGCATGTTGTGTCGCAGGTGCAACAACATGCTAGTCGCATGTTGTGCCAAAACCGTAGCATGTTGTGCCAATTTCTCTGTCACCATGTGCTGCACCAAGTGCTACTCGCTGGTTGTGTCGCAGGTTCAACATGCTAATCGCAGGTTGTGCCAAAACCGTAGTAGGTTGTGCCAATTTCTCTGTCACCATGTGCTGCACCAAGTGCTACTCGCGGGTTCAACATGCTGCAGCATGTGCTATTAGCAGATGCTGCCAGAAAGTGTAGATTGTTCTATTTTTGCTTTATTTTGGTCTGTTTTGCTCCGTTATGCTCTCCGGGCATCTAATCCTACAAAACAACATAAATACACAAAAAAGTAACAACAAAAGTGCTTAAAGAGTCACAAAAGCTTAAGGAATTAGCATCGAATATCCCGTAATTTCACGACTTATCAGAACCCTGATTTTTGGTGAACTTTCGTATCATCATGGAAGAACGTGGTGTGGGGAAAAACATTGATGTTCCTACACGTAGATAGAAACCCTACATACCTGTAATCACTCCAATCCAACGAACTAAACTGCTTCTCTAACGAAGAATACCAAAACTCTAGCTTTGAATCACTTGGGAAGGATTTACCTTGGAAATCCTATGTTTGGTTGAAGAATCATGTTACTAATCATGAATTAATGTTAGAATTATTTGGGAATTTTTAGAGCGATCTTACCTTGATGTGGGAGGATGAGGAGAGGAGGAAAACGATTGCTTAGAGCTTTAGAACGAAGTTGGAATGTCTGATAAATGAAACTTCGAGTTAAGTGTTGAATTTATAGCACGGGCATTTTGGACCCTCAGGCTCGCGAGCGTGGTCTAAGGCAAGCCCTTGCCTCGCATTGGGGCGAGCTCCACTGACATTTTGGACTTAAGACGATTTTTGTCATTTTTTTAACTTTTTGGACCCCTACCTCGCTGAGCGTGGCTTATGGCTAGCCTTAAAATCTCTTGGGGTGAGCTTATCAAGTGTGGTCTATGTCCAGCCCCTGCTTCGCTTTGGGGTGAGCTCAGCAAGCTCCCCGTCCATTTTACACTTAGTCAAAATTTCACGTTTTTCTACTCGTCAACAGCGTTTAGTAAAATGGGCCTAACTCCTAGCACAGAGCTCCACCTTATATGGATGGAAAGGTATTTCCACATACTACAAATTTCATTAAGGAATTTTCCAAATTCTCAACGAATCAAGGGGTTATGGGTGCCGAAAGTAGGCATGTCTACCACTTTCGCAACACGTACAATCTTTCAAATTTTCCTCTAAAACTCTAATGATACGAATCTAACCTTAGTTCTAAGATACGGGGTGTAACAATACCTTAGCCCGAACGTAGGAGGTGTTACCCAAATAGAGGGAAACAACACGGTCGCAGTGATAAGGCATCTCACTTTGCATCATCCGTTAACCTAATAGGGTAATATTAACTGATTTAAAGTATTGGGTATATGTGCTTATGTCTAATGAATAGAAATAAATATAAGGTAATAAAAATTTGAATTATCGGATATTCGGAACACAAAATCTCATATTCGAAATCCAAATATTTTTAAAAGTTAAATCCGTAATCCAAAAATCTAAACCAAAACTTAAAAAAAAAAAAAAAAAGATCGAATTTCAGTTTGAATTTAAATTTTATTTAACTTTTGAAATTTCTTCTATTTACTTGAAATGAGTTTCTCTAATAAATAATTATGTGTACTCTTTGGATGGATATTTTATAATCAAGAGGCCTAGACATTATATAGCTTTTTCTAGCTCAATGAGTCTTTCAAAACCAAGCAAGGGACGGGGGTCGTGCGCTAAAGTAGATAGTGGACTAACACCACTAAAGTGAAACTCTTCAGTAATTCATCTCAAATGTCATTCTCAACAAGGCTTATCACATTAAACCTTACATGAATTAGCATACCACTCAACATTTTAACATGATGAAACTACGGTTCTATTTAGGGGCTTGACATAATCCAGTAATTTTAGTCCAATTTTTATATTTGTGTTAAAATTTACTATGTATAAATAATTTATTTGAAGCTCAATACGCAGTTTTTTTTTTTTTAATATAATTCAGAACTCATAAACTTAAAATTTGATACTGCCTCTACATATATTTCAAATCTAACATCGGCAATAGGATGTGAGATTATATAATGAATATAATTAACTTTTGGAGTTGAGTTAATCTATATTCACTCTTCTTATCATCATATTAGAGACGGACTCTTTTGTTTTTTATTACTTAGGGGTAGGGGAAGGGGATTACAATGTGAGGATTCGAACCCTCACCAACAAGGTGAGAGTTCAAGTAGCCAACCAACTGACCTACTAGATCCCTACTATTAGAGACAGACTCATCCCAACATGCATGAGGATAAATAAGGTACTCAATGCATGAGCTTAACTTTTGGAGTAAATAAGGCCAAAAGTTCAATTTTGTCAACACAATAGTGCAAAATCCCCTCTCCTCCATGTCATTAAACAAAAAGTTTGGTATGGGTTGCAGATTATAATTATTTTTGTTTAAAAGTAGGTCTGGGTTGCTTTTCATATTCAAAGGTTTTTGTGCCAAAATTAAACCCGGTTTACATGGTCCAGTTTAGAGTAGTAGACAGTGTCAACATTATATCTAGATTTTTGAAGAATATGTTCAGATTCATTGTAAAGAGAATTGAATATGATAACATACAATATTGTCTATATCAGAATATTCTTTGTATTAAAATATGGCTCCAGCTGTAAATTAACCCGACAGCTTCCATATAATAAGCTCCTCCGTCTCTACAATATTGAGTTTAATCATCAAACAAGAAGTTTTTTTTCTGCGCTTTAGTCTCTCATTCAAAGTGGCACGCGTAGCTCTTTTTGATTAATAAGTCATATTGAATTAATTAACCTAATAATTGTAATTTCTTCAACCTTCAAATTAGGTCTCTTAAATAGAACTAGAATGTTAAAAGACTCAGTCTGTTACAACTTGAAAACGAGAACATGGATAAGACCCGTGTAAGTGCAGATGTATCAGTATTTGCAAATGTTAAAAGAAAACTAGCTAGAGACCATAATTGCGAGAAATAATTATTTTGAATATACCCTCTGACTCTAGATATAAATAATGACATTATTCACTATGTCCCACGAAATACTTGTCTATCACATCAAATACATCCTCCACTGCCATCCTTTCTTAAACAACGTACTCAGTGCAATCCCACAATATGGAGTCTGATGAGGATAAAGTGTACGTAGACCTTACCCTTACAATGTAAGGAGGCTATTTCCGAAAGACCTCGGCTTAAGAGAAAGCATGAGAAAAAAAGTCAGATAAGGATAGGTAATCCTTTCTTAAAACACAAAAAAAAAAAAAAAAATAATAAAGGAACTCATCATAATTCTAATGTCTAATAGGTTATCCGGGTTTTACGTATAAATATCTAATATTTAGTGGAATTAATTTTGATTAAGAAAAGCAGTACGCGAAGATTTGGGAGTGATAAGCAGCCTTTGAGAGACCTAAATAGGTATCAAAAGTTAGATAATACCTTGCTCTTACCTGGGGTCCAGAACCAAAATGCCCCAAAAAAAATCACTTTGAACTAAAATATCTTAATAAAAAAAAAAGTTACAAAACTATCTTTAGCGCAATAATTTACTGCGCTAAAGCAGTTCACGGAGACAGAGCCATTAACTGCTTTAGCGCAGTATTTACTGCGTTATAGAAGCAGTTAAAAAAAAATCTATAACGCAGTAAAATACTGCGTTATAGAAACAGTACCCAAAAAAAAAAAAAATCTATAACGCAGTAAAATACTGCATTATAGAAACAGTACCAAAAAAAAAAAAAAAAATTGGCCAACTTTATTTTTTGCAACACTTAGTGTTTTTTTCCATACTTTGACCAATGATTAGTCGTGTGTCAAGACTCCAAAACGTCAATATTTTATATAGAACCTGATATTTTTTTCTGCGTACAATAATATAGGCCCAATATATTAAGGATACGTAAACGTTCGGATCTTCATTTTAGGAGTTGAAAAGGTGTCCGAAGTAAGTTTTGTTTGAAAAAACTTAATGTTTTTTTCATACTTTGACCAATAATTAGTCGTTGTCAAGACTCCGAAACGTCAATATTTTATATAGAACCTGATATTTTTTTCTGCGTACAATAATGTAGACCCAATACATCAAAGCATACGTAGACGTTCAGATAGTCATTTTAGGGGTTGAAAAGGTGCCCGAAGTAAGTTTTGTTTGAAAAAACTTAGTGTTTTTTCCATACTTTGACCAACGATTAGTCGTGTGTCAAGACTCCGAAACGTCAATATTTTATATAGAACCTGATATTTTTCTGCGTACAATAATGTAGGCTCAATACATCAAGGATACGTAGACGTTCGGATAGTCATTTTAGGGGTTGAAAAGGTACCCGAAGTAAATTTTGTTTGGAAACTTTAGGGTGTTTTATTTTTTAAGATTTTGATTTAAGCGTGTTATTTTTTAATCAAGACATAACTTTATTTTGAATATAAATATAATTCTAAAAAATATAGGGAGAAAAACTAGTTGTAAAGTCGTCAAACTTTAGATGGTCATAACTTTGCGCTCGGATGTCCGTTTTACGCGTTTATTTTTAACTTGCGTATTTTTTTGAGATCTATGCGGACAAACCGCCGGCCAACCGATTTTAAAAAAAAAACACCTTTTATCCCATTCAATTTCAATTTTCCCCCAAATTGGCGTGAAATTTTCAGTTTTATTTACTTATAAGATGATGATACGCAATAAATTTCAACGTAAAAATTCCGGGGTAATGTAGCTGTGAATGTCAATTTCACTTCTGCGGTTTCAATTTTTGAAAATAAAGCTGACTAATTTTCTCGACATAGAAAGTTGACTAAAATAACCTTACAGTCAAACACTAAGTTTTTTCAAACAAAACTTACTTCGGGCACCTTTTCAACCCCTAAAATGACGATCCGAACGTGTACGTATCCTTGATGTATTGGGCCTACATTATTGTACGCAGAAAAAAATATCAGGTTCTATATAAAATATTGACGTTTCGGAGTCTTGACACACGACTAATCGTTGGTCAAAGTATGAAAAAAACACTAAGTTTTTCCAAACAAAACTTACTTCGGGTACCTTTTCAACCCCTAAAATGACGATCCGAACGTCTACTTATCCTTAATGATTTGGGCCTACATTATTGTACGCAGAAAAAAATATCAGGTTCTATATAAAATATTGACGTTTTGGAGTCTTGACACACGACTAATCATTGGTCAAAGTATGAAAAAAAACACTAAGTGTTGCAAAAAATAAAGTTGACCAATTTTTTTTTTTTGGTATTGTTTCTATAACGCAGTATTTTACTGCGTTATAGAAAATAAAATAAAATTGGTACTGTTTCTATAACGAAGTATTTTACTGCGTTATAGATTTTTTTTTTTTTTAACTGCTTCTATAACGCAGTAAAATACTGTGCTAAAGCAGTTAACTGCTCCGTCTCCGTGAACTGCTTTAGCGCAGTAAATTACTGCACTAAAGATAGTTTTGTAACTTTTTTTTTGTTGGGGTATTTTGGTTCAAAGTATTTTTTTTTTTTTTGGCATTTTGGTTCCGGACTCTCTTACCTGCCCCCTTTTTTTTTTTCTTTTTTTTTGGTGGCTTATAAGCATAACGCATGGCTGACGGCACTGCCTTTTCAAAAGTGTAGTTTTAGGAAATCAGTAGTTGTAGTCCTAGGGGCCAAAACTCGACTTGACCTCTTTAAACCATCTACTTTTCTTTTTGATTTTTATCATTTTCAGAATTATCTTTTTCTCTCTTGCTATAATTCAGGTCATTTTTAACGCCGGCCTCTTGGACATTGAAGATATAATTTAAATAAATAAATACATATTTTCTCTAAAAATACAAAAGTCCAGAGTTCGAATCTCACTATCAATTTAAAGATGAGATGATTGGACGATTCAAGGGCATTAGAAAGACAAAAGTACTGAGTTTGCGAGTCTCACTTTCACCCAGTGTAGAAAAGGATTCTAACATGCTTGGGTTATAAAACGAATTCAGGCCCCATAAGGGACCGTGTTGAATATACAATTTTATTTTAAATCCAAACGTGCTCTATACCAAACTTAACCAAGTTTTTGAAAAGTCAAAAGTGTTTGTTTTATTTTAATAAGTTTTTATTTTAGAGGGGCTGAGATGATTGACCAAGCTTTTATGAAAAATAAGTACTTAAATTGTTTTTCAGAAGCCGAATAAAGTAGTTTTCCGCAAAAGCACTTTTGGAACTTTGACCTAACATAAATTGTTGCTCAATACTGGCAAAAGTTCTTTTCAAATTGATTAGTCAAACACAAACTGTTATTTTCCAAAAATATTTTAAGAGAACTTTGACAAAAAAAAAATAATTCAAAATAAGTAGGTTTTAAGAAATTTGATCAAATATACTATTAATTAATCTTTTAGATAATATGGTCATACAACTCAATATTTGAGAGAACATGCACGATCAGGAGAATGAGGAATGGATCACCCGTTATCTTGTTAAGTTCCCCGACGAAAAAAAAATATTAGGCTGAATTGATCCAAAGATATATTATTGATATGATATGATATTGTCTGTTTTTGGTCAAGTTCATACAAATTTTCGAAAGACATCACACCATTAAATGTACCCACTATACACATTATATAATGTTATCCGCTTTGAAATTTAGCATAGTTTTATTTTACTTTCGTGAAGAAGTAAAGACCCTGTAAAGTAATCGCGTTGACAATGAGATTCAGATAAGTGCGGTGATGCTTTTGTGGCATTATCTTCATTCATATGAGAATGGTACGGACTACATATTACTTGGTCCTAATACTCCTGCGCTTTGCTCATCATCTTCAATTTTTTATAAGCAAAATACTACGCCTTCGTCATTTCATTTACCTGATACATCGCTGGAGTACGGTAATAGATATTGACTTTGAATATGGTATCAATAATAGTGTAAAAATATTGAGATTATTGTATAAAGTTATTGTATTCTAATTAAGTTTAATTATATATGTGTGTGTGTGACGACAAAGTTTGAATTTGGTTAGTTAAATGAATTTACAATCTTGGATTTGACAAAAGCTGTACAATAATTTCCCTAATGTGATAATGCCAGAGTTTTTAAAGATTGTAACATTAAAGATGGTGCAATATAAATGAGATCAGAAAGGAGTCATAATAAGTGTATCTTATCATGTAAAACTGTTCCTTTTCATAAGTGATTTTATATAAATGTTTTTTTTTGTCATGTGTCAAGCGATATCTCCGCAGTCCACACCCGTTGCCGTAATCCTTTGCCAACGGTTTTTATATATACTAGATAATGATGCGCACGGGCCAACAACATAGACTTCGAAATGGTTTTGTTGTGCTTTAAGCCTCAACATGTCAAACTAATTAGTCTCAAATAAAAATTTACATTGCATATCTATGTTAATTGATAAGTTCTAAGGAAGTATCCAATCTTGCTTGGTTTTGGGACAATGAATCGTACTCTTAAATGACAATCTGGTAATCAGAAATTTCCATTGGAGCTGCTTTTAAGTTGATCCATTCTTGAACTATGGTTGATAAGATTCCTAATGGAAACTCTAGAAATTCAAAAAGGAATTAAAAAGCAAGGAATCTATATATATACAAAAGGAGAGGTACAAGCAATGTGGTTAAGCCAAGTGGCAAACTAATAACAAGCCACTTGGCAATTTTAAGACAAAGTTAATGAGAATTAGGACAAAGTTTTTTAATAACCAAAAAATATTCCATAATAATTGATGTATTAATTTTTAAAACTAGAAAATAAATTTTCATTGAACTTTTGAATTCAAAGTCAGCCTAATTTTTCTAAAGGTGGTTACTACATCTCATCTTTATCCTTATCAATTACAAGATTGATATATTATAATAGAAAGAGGGAAAAAAAAAAAGGTGGATTGAGATAACTATGGCTATTTATGCATCGATCCATTTAATAAATAAAATAAAGTAGTAAATAATATCTCTCTCTCATAACGATCTTGAATAGTTAAAATTCAATATCACACTTAATTCACATAAAAAAATTACTTATAAATAACGTAAAAAAGTAAAAAGATTAACAAAAAGTGTGATATACACTGCACATTAATTCATGAGAATGCACGGCTATTGGTATACCATTATAGTAGTAGTAGTAGTAATGATGATGATGATGATACCCCAAAATAATCTACTAAATAATTTTTATTTTTTATAAAGATCAAACCGTGTAGTGAAATGGATGCAGTGATAAAAATATTTTGAATTTGAGGGGAAGTGGGGCAGATTATGTAGGAGATATTATTTTAAATTGTACGGAAATATTGAATTGATAATTGGAAGATAAAGAATTTGAATTGGAAAATAAACCTATGTTAGTTGCTAATTTACCAAAGATAACCTTATATTGAAACCTACTTTATCTTTTTAAATTTGAGTTGATCCCTATCTAACTTGAAAAATTGAGGTTTTTTTATTTATTTTAAATGCACGAGACTATATTACCGATAAGATTTATAATATCTCAAAAATTTATTAATTTATCAATTTTGCAATATTATTCAATAATTAAAACCAGAGATACTAATACGTTTTTGGATCCTCTTTTTTTTTTTTTTTTTTTTTTAAATTTAAATCCACATCCTAACTAATTGAGGTTTTTGAATTTGAACCGATTACAACTTCTTAATAGTTGAATTTGAATTTAAATGAAATTTGAGTTGGCATGAAGTTCTAATTTCTTAACCTCTTATATATACTGTTTTAGCAAAACATAAATCATTATTAGGCTTTGTCCTCCTCTTTCTACTATTATCTGACTAAAGTCGGATTCTTTTATAGCTGCACATCGCATACTCTCTAAAACTTTGTTATAACAAGCTCTTCATTTATTTATTTTCTCAATAAAAAGCTTATTGTTTTCCTTCTTTCTGTTGTTTGTAGACATGTTAATTTTGAGTGTTAAGAAAATTATTTATCATAGTTTTGTAAATTTTAGTGAGGAAAAAGTTGTTAATAGTGTATTGTTAACACGTTTGAATCTGATATGCTTAATTTTCGGGATGCTTTACGATGGAGAGGATAAAGAGAGGCCAGAACTGGAAAAGATACGACATATCGAAAGCATAAATTCTCGAGATGCTATTACGGTGGAGAGGATAAATAGAGGTCAGAAACGGAAAAGATGCAACATATTGAAAGCAGATATTTGTTTTTTTCTCAATAAAAAGCTTATTGTTTTCTTCCTTTATTCTCTGTTGTTTGTAGATGTGTTAATTTGGGTGTTAAGAATAAATTATTTATTATAATTTTGTAAATTTTAGTGAGGAAAATGTTATTAATAGTGTATTATTATTAGGTTTGAATCTAATATGATTAAATTTTTGAGATGCTATTACGGTGGAGAGGATAAAGAGAGGCCAGAATGAAAAAAGATAAGATATATCGAAAGCAGAAATTATATATGTGAAACCCCAAGTGTATTAGCTTTTGGTCATTTTTGATAATGAATCATCATGTTAAAGTGTTATGATGAAAGAATCAATTCAACTCCCAATTGTTGACCTTACTTCTCCGGATCGTATTTCCACTACTCGTGCAATTCGTCAGGTTTATTCTTCTTCTTCTTCTACATTAATTATGTATTTTAAAGATTTAATAGATTGTTCCACTTATGCATGTTATTTTCTATATTCATATCTTTCTCTTTTTTTTTTTTTTTTTTTTGTGTGCAGATTTTCAAATTTGTAAGATACAAGATAAATGAGAAATCAAAAAGAGAATAAGAGTAATAGTGGGATACAGCAAAAAAATTCATATTTATGCGGCATTTGGTACAGTATATGAATATGAAGGTTAAACAGTTCAAAGCCTACATGCACACAAACTAAATTTTTATATTTGTTCTATTAACGATAAAACCACACCTTTTAACAAGTGTGATGAATGAAAGAAATATGTAAATTTTCTTACCTCATATTTTTTGACTAATTTTTTTATTTCTCTAATAAAGTACTTTTGTTTCTTTTTATGTGTGTTACGTGAAGAGTAGGAGGGTATTTGGATTGGTTTAAGTGTTTTTTTGGCTAAAACAGCTTTTAAGATTTTTTGTGGTGTTTGAGAAATATAAAAAATGCTTTTAAGCTCTTATTTTTAGGTTAAAAAAGTATAAAAATAAACTAAAAGTTAAACGTTGGATATCCCAACTTATGACTTTTGGCTTTTAGCTTATAAGCTATTTGAAAAAATTCAATCTAAACACCCTCTAAGGACTAGAGTATAACCCGAAGATGAAATGGAGAGACATCTCATATTGACTATTGTATAAGAACAATGGAAGTTCAGTGTCCTACTCTTTTATGCAATTTTTTAGTTTATTTAAAATTTAATTTTGGTTAAGAATTTTAGGATGTCACTTTCAAGTAAGATACAAGGATATTCTTTTCATGTATATGGAAAATATAATTAACCAATACATATTTTCTTCATATATTATTATGATGGTAATTGTTGAGTAATCTATTAATATTTTAGATGTAGATTTCAGGTATGAATGAAGAATTGTGTCCTATTAAAAAGGAGGAAAAGACATGACACAATTTATCTAGAGCATAAATAAAGTTATTGAGAAAATTGTTTGCTATCGAGGCATTGCCCCAAATTAACATTTTAATGTTCTTTTACCATAAATATATTGGTGATCCACTACTAACTTTCTAAATTTGAAGCAAAAGGAAACGGAAAAAGAGATTGATTTTTTTTTTTTTTTTGATAAAATAGGTAAAATGGGGAGGGAGAACAAGTTAGAGAACAGGGAAATATTGCATAAATCAGATAAAAAAAAAATTGATTACATAGTTCTTTGTGTTAGAGGACACGGAGAACGATTATATTTGATGATATAAAAGGATTATAGTTTAACATCTATAAACTTCATATGAGAATTATACCAACTGACAAGCTATTAAAAAGTTAGATTACCCATAATTTAGTTTATGTTAAAGGAAAGTAGTGGATAAGGATACTAATAATCTGTTTCTAAAGTTAGCTTATTTTGATAAGTGTTTTTTTCAAAAGTATTTTTGGTGAGAAGTAATTTGTGTTTGATTAATTAATTTAAAAAATATTTTTGAGCAGCAATTACTGCTTGACGAGCTTTTAAAAAGTGTTCTAAGTGTATTTTATCAAAGTGCCTTTCAAAAAAGTGTTTTTGGGAGAAAATAATTTTCTTTAGATTTTAAAAAACAACTTCTGTTACTTCTCAGAAACGCTTATTTTCTCCCAAAAGCTTTCATCAAATACCTTATTTTTTAAAATAACCACTTTTCGCCTCTCAAAAATTTGACCGCAAATAGAAGTCATACTAGCAGTGTGATGATATTAAGTAATCGATAATGTTAAAAATTAAATACGAAACAAAAAACTATGTAATCGTGAAAATAACATAGAGGTGATATGAGGTATCTATATTTTGAAATGAATAAAATAAGTAAAATACTTAAATATTTTAATAATAAATTTAAATAATGAAATAATCTTTTGCAATAAATAGAAGATTAAACATAAAAGAAGTTCTTTTAGATGTATATATTTCTATGATTGATATATTATTTATATGGATGATAAATATATTAAAATAATTGTCATAAGAATTAGAATATAATATCACAAACTTCAAAGGGAGATTAGTATTACTAAAACAAAATTGGAGAGTGGAGTCTCTGAAAATATCTTAATGTTGAAAGAGGGGTAGTGATCAAAGGATATTTAGCCAAGTGACAAACTAGCAATAAAAAGCGACATCGCAATTTGTGACCAAATATTAATAAGCAATATAATAAAATTAAGTAAATTAGTTTTTTTATTGTAATTAAACGATAAAGTTTTAAAATTACGGGTTGTTTGGAAATTTGAGTTGAAAGATAATCTTTTTAATTTTGAATGGAGAGACAGAAATGCGTGTTCACATTTTAACAGATTAAGCAAATTAATGATGCTAAGTTTAGCATATTAATACTTAATTTTGTATAGCTTATAGAGTTATTGATTTTAAACTTTTAAATGGGATATATAAAACTTTTATTCAAACAAATAAGATAATAATTTCTATGATTAATTTCTTTTGCTACCGACCGCGCATCGCGCGGGTACGAAAACTAGTTAAGATAAAAGCAAGACCCAATTAGTAAAGGAATTATAAGCAAATCTAAGTATGTTAAACCTAAATCCTCCTAATTGATTCCTACTAATGAACCTATACTAATTGATAATCAACAAGGAAGACTCAATGAATCCACAAATGAGCAATTCAATGTAGAAAATCAAGGACAAGAGTTTTAGATTACCAATCAAAGATCCACACAACTAGTCACTAAGATAATCTCTAATTAACTAACTAAACAAACTATCACTCATAAAAGGTTTTCTTCAATAATCAAGCTAAAAACTAATGAAATGACTAAGGCAACTATGTATAGTCTTGTCTTTTACAACTAAGGCCCAAAAGTGACCTTTTGCAAAATTAGCTACAAGTTGGCCGAAAATAGCCAACATTGCCTCTTCTTTGGCCATTTGCACTTCTAGTCACTTTTTATGGCTTCCCTTCTTATGCCTTTATCTTCAACATCCTCCCAAGCAATCATCCAAACGTTATACACTCTTGAGAGGTGTTCTTCAAGCGCCTCCAATGCCCCTCTCTTCATAAACATCACTTGCAAGTCTTGGAGTTCCTTGGCTTGGCTACGAGTGAATGGCCTTGAAGGAGTGGTGCCCGTTGGTATCGTATCAATGGTAGTCACTTTTTTGCCCCTGTACTGCGCTTCGGCTTCATTCTCTAATCTCTCAATAGCTGCAAAGCGAAAACAAATAACTCAAGTATTGATATACATTTAACCCATCTTACGTGAAACAAAAAAGACAGAATGAAGAAAAACTAAAAAGAGAAAAGAATCATTAACATTATCTTACGTGATACTCACCAAACCAAAAAACTATTCCCCGGTTCCATTATAATTACGTACTACTTTGCAAGCCTGAACCCCGATTGCCAAAATTGAGTAACTGGACCAACAATTCCTCCGCATATATGGTTTCAATTCAAATGGAAGTTTCCTTTTGTAAACAATGTCTGGATCAATAGTGAAGGTGGACGGCCTGATTTGCAGCGTGATAGACAAAATTGAAAAACCAGCTTGTTAAAACCAATATGCATATATGTGCTTGCCTGTCCCGTTACTCCAAGTGTTCAAGTCTCAGAATAATTGTAAACTATCCAATTATGTCCTGAGAATAATTTTGAGGAATAAAAGTCGATTTGATTCATCCATGGGCTTTTTGTTCAGCGAGTGATCCACATATTCCCATCACAGTATAGCTAATGCTCAAAACAATGATATAAGAAGAAGATAAGAAAAAGGTTCAACTTGGGTATCAAATTACAAAACCAACAACATTACTAATTTTGCACCTAAAGAAATTATTTGGGAGATGCATATATACACCATATAGTAATTATTAAAAGGGCAGCCCGGTACACTAAGCTCCCGCTTTATGCGGGGTCCGGAGAAAGAAGTCAAGTTAGATCCGAAAAAGTAATTCATTTAACTAAAAATTATGTGTCTGTTCCTAGAAACTATTCATTATTCAAATATCATTTCCACAAATATAGCCTATATTTGAACGTAGTTTGAATAGAGTGAATTCATCATTCATTAGACAATTATCAAACAGTTATTAGTCTGAATAATCAAAAATAGTTCATATTTTTCTACCCGAATAGGCCAACACTTTCGCAATATTTAGATAACTTGATATGAAAAAAGGCCCGTTTACGGGCCCAATACATTGTGTTTGTAGGTGTGTAATTTTTTTTTTTTGAAAAATACAATAATTATTAATATTTTCATATAAACACGATAAAGAATGATGATGGGGATCACACTTTACAATAAATTATTTTTCTATTCTAAGTTGCCACAATTATCATTAAAAGATTACGTGCTTTAATACTCATTTCAACATTATATCAAACACATACATCAAATTAAACAATTTTCAATGGTATTCTTTCCACACTGTATTTGAAAATTCTATAAAAGTAGATTAAAACTATAAGTTTAATTATTATTAACAAATTTTAAGCAATTAGATGAAGCAAAAGGTATAGCTATTTATTCATAAACTAATCTCGAATGCATACAAATTCGTCTTGCAAGTGTTTAACATGTGAGAATAGTTACCTACTAGATGAAAGTAAAAATGAACCACATTATCCTTTGTAACATGATAAAAGTTTGGGGGGGGGGGGGGGGGGAGAAAGAAACTATGGCTTTACTTCATATCTTATATACAACAAAACTAAGAGAACAATTTAGTACAATAAGCAAAGAGAGATTCCAAAGAGATTTGCATACATGATGAGATACTGTACTACCTCAAACAAACATACTAGCCAAGAAGGTTGCATATCAGCGAGCCATTAGAACTCAAAAGGACTATTGCCGTATTGCGCCTCTATTTGTCTTGGTTTGCCCTTCTTTTTACTTCTTGAATTTAATTACGCATTTACTATATAATTTGATCATACAAAATTATTTAATATTGCTGTTGACGTTTTCACTATCTTGGAGCTAAAAAGTCAAGCCATGTTCATCTTGAAAGTACAGTGGGCAGACTTCCTCTCTTAGTAAGGCAAAAGTGTGTTTGATTTTAATTTAGAAATCTGAATTGCCTCGTGAATTCTTCTGCTGTGTTAGTCTGTTGAACTAATTTTGGAAGGGTTGACTACTCACCATTGTTGTTGAAACCAAGCTTATAGTAGGACGCCTGCAACCTGTTCGATAAATTGCCTGAGAGATGATTTCATGCCATTTCGATATAACCCTCTTCTCACTAAAAGCCTAGCATCAACATCATCATTCTATGGCCTCAACGGCCGGCGGCCAGCCACCTCCGGTGGATGGTCAGCCTGCGACTCAACCATCATCACTAAGTGGTTATGCCACAGCCCTAAAAACATTCGCAAATACCCAAACATCAGAGCCTTTAAACATCAAACCTATTACATATTTACACGGAGAACCTACTTTAATGTGGACGAAGAAAGAATTTGAAATACTATGTGTGAGACAAAAACTGCAATATGCTTTGATTGCAAAATTCTCGTATGGCAGACCAGATATTCATGAATTGAGAAAATGTCTTCCAACTCAATTGGAGGTCAAAGGTGAGTGTGTTACCGGACTCCTTGAGGATAGGCATATACTGATTAGATTATCCTTACTTGAAGATTATGCTGCTTTGGCATCAAGTGCTTGGGAAATTAAATGCAGAAATAGAATTTTCCCAGTAAGATTTCAAATATGGGATCCATGGTTTAACCTGGAAGAGGAAACTACGATAGCTATTGCATGGATTTCTTTCCCTGGATTACCGACTAATTTGTTCGATAAGGAATCCGTGTTTTCCCTGGCCAATGCAGTAGGGAAACCATTAGTGATTGACAAGGCCACGAATAATCAAACGAGACCTAGTTGTGCTAGGGTAAAAGTGGAAGTTGATCTTCTTAAAGAATTACCAAAGAGAGTACAAATAAACTGTTTAGATGAGGAAACCGGGGAAATCAGATCAAAGTGGCAAACTATACAATATGATTACTTGCCAAAATACTGCAGTCATTGTAAACTGCAAGGACACGATATGCAAGGTTGTTGGGTACTACATCCTGAGCACAGACCAAAAAAGGAAGAGCAAAAGGACGGAGGAGAAGAAGACAACAACGGAAAACATAAACTCAAAAGGAATAACCAAAACATACAAGAAAATCTTAAAGACAGACCGGGAGAAGAGGGGCAAGCAACCAATCAAAGAGAGGATCAAAGACAGAAACAAAAAGATCAAGCAAATAAACAACCTACAGATCAGAGGCACAAACAAGTGCACAAATATGGGAAACCAACAAATCAAGCATGGAATGTGGTTCAAAATAAAAAAGGGACCAACAAACATAATGCTACAACTCAGGAAAACAAAGATGCAAGAGATGCAAATAAGACGAATGAACTTACAATCAACAATGATAAAAATGAAGGCACAAAAAATAAGTTTGATGCTTTGGTGAATTTAGAGGAGGAACATGAGCTTGAAACAAGCAAAACAATGGTTGGTTCCTCAGAAGCAATGAAAGAAACAACAAAACCATGGGTTGAAGCATCATTTGGAAAGTTGCAAGACAAAAACAACACAAATCAGTCACTGGACAAGAAATCAACACATGATACCAGTGAAAAAACACCACACAACAACGAGAAAAAGGGAAGCAAGGACATTATAAACAAGGAAAACCAATGTAATAAGTACGCACAAGAAAATGACACACACGAAAATGAGTGCACCAATATTCAGAGTACAAACAACAAAGCCAAAACTCAAAAATCTTCACAAGCAGTGCAGGAATCATTTGAAATACAGGACAATGATAAAATGCAGCCACAAGATATAAATGCAGATAATGTAGAGATGAATGTTGAGAACAAAATCACTGATAAGGAGCTAATTAAGGTACAAAACAGTGACAACTTATCTTCAATTCAACAAGAGGAGATGTTACGTCCCGTATTTTTATACATTGGGACAACCCGGATTAACTATGATAAATTAAGGCCAAGACTATTCCGGGATTTGAAGTCGGGACTTTTGACCTTTGATTTTATTTTGAGACATAAGTTGTGTATGAAATTGTTAGCTTGAACACTTAGGAAAAATTGGGACCATAATTCATAAATTTGGAAATTAAAACTCTTGCATAAAAAAAAAAAAAATGTGTGGATTGAAGTGGTCCCCACACATTGTTGTGGCCAATTTTAATTGGTCCAACACATGTGTGGGCCCAAAGACAATAAGAGATATTTTAAGGGGACTTAAAAGATGACCACTTAGTCATCTTTCTCTCATTTCACATTCCCACACTTAGAAAATAAAGCAAGAAGTTGAGGAACCAAAACCATGGCTCACGGCCAAGACCATGGAAAACCAAATCCAAATCAAGCCTCTCTAAAAATATTTCTTGGGTACAAATCAACTAATTAGAGGTCCCTAAGTAACTTGGAAGCATTGTTGGAGTGATCAAGTCTTTCATTTAAGAGATTTGCAAACCCTAGCCTATTGGTGGATTGAAGAAGAAAGGTGAGATCTAATCTTGTTTTTGAGTTATAAATGTTGTATGCATATTATAGTATGTCAGTATGGATGAAAAATCATGAAATGTAGTATGTTGGAAGTTGGGTCGTGTATGGTGTGTGAAGTTGTGTAAATGGGTGTTGTGACTAAGTGAAGAATTAACTCTATTTAGTATGTTGATTGTTGTAGGGTGAAGAAATGAATGAGAACTATCGATGTATGTATATAGGTGGGTATGTAGCCGTGTATATGGCCTCCAATTTGTAGCAAAGAATGAATTAATATCGCTTAGCGTCGAAATGGTTGTTGTGATGACTTTTGTGTTGGAAATGAGAGTTAAATACCCCGAAATTGATATGGTAAATGTGCGGACTGATTTGGAGAACTTTGTGCATTGAATGCAATCCTTATATATGAGAACCATTAATATATATGTATGTGTAGTGTGGACGAATGTGGGTCGTATAATATGTCAAAGATCGCATTAGTATCGCTTAACGTTTTAGTTGTCGTTGTTATGAATTTTAGTTGGAAATGAGCAATTAATAACTCAAGATTGATGTTGAGAATTTGTGGGTTGTTTTGAGGTTAGTTGTGCGTTTGACGTAAGTTGTATATTTTATGAAAATCATATCGTTCTATTGTGGATTGTGATACAAAACATGACTTGAAAATGAGGAAAGTGAAAAAAAAGGGGTTGCTCGGCTAAGGGGACTGTTTTCGGGCAACATAGAGAAAAATTCTTGGCTTGTTGGAAAAATTATGTGAATTGTTTAGAATGTTCTTGAAAGTTGTTAGTATGGATTTGGGTTAATAATCGAATGTACGAACGATATTGTGGCTTGAAAGTAAGCCGTTGAAACGAATATTTGGAAAGTTGTTGAAAGATGTAAAAGAGAGCTATTAATGTTGTTTTGCCTTTCGAATTGATTATTGATGTTGCTAGGTTGGTTATTGTGGTTTTTGTTGTTGATTTTGAGCGAGATAAATTCTCGGGATGGCCTATTTATAGGGGAAGTGCTGCCGAATTTTCTGTAGAATTTAATGATTAGTTGGAAAGAATGGCTCAAGTGCCCTTAACTAATGTTTGGTATTCGTTGGCGTATTTGTAGACCTTGGGGATCCCGAGGCGTGGATTGGAAATTTACTTTAGATTGGCTATTTTGGAAGTGCGTACGAGGTATGTAAAGCAACCTTCCTTCTTTTGGCATGCCTTAGTTTCACATAGGCTAGATTAGAGCTTTAAGGGAATTCCAAATTCGAGATCCGAGCATGTTATGATCCATATATATATTCTTTGGCACTCTTATGTATGTTTTTATGAAATATGAACCATGATGTATTTGAAGTAATCGCTTTCCGAAATTCGCATAGAAAATGTTCACTTTAAGGAATTTTGTAATCTCTGAATGCCATATTTTTCGCATAGAGGCTCGGATCGCTCCAATAATTTTTATAGGAGTTTGCTTGATGTATAATGGGTATGTTTTTCATAGGCGGGCTCAGTTCGGGTCTATACTCGTCCGTGGGTCCCGCGACGCCCTTTATGTAAATTTGACAACTTTGAATCAAAAAGTGATAATTATCATTTCGATTTCGAATATGACTATTTTACTTATCCTTCGGATTTATAATAATGATTTTATGCATATGATTCCTCACTACTCCGCTCGTGCCTACTATGATATCGTTCGCCGGTTCCCGGGCCGGTTCTGTTGTCGTGCGCTTTTTGATACATTCCGGTGTTATGCTGTGTTTATGGTTCACCGTGCTCCTCGCTCGAGGGCCGGGTTCCACTTATGTTTGGCGTTATGCTGTGTTTGGCGTTATGCTGTGTTGTGATGTGTGACGGGGATTCGGAGATTTGAAACTTTCTGGTGTTATGCTGTGTTGTGGCGCCATCGACAGGCGGGCGACCACATGTTCCAGTGCCCTATGCATAATTTATACTTTGGAAATAAACATTTTGATATTTTTTTTTGATATGTATTATTTTCTATATATCTGATTCGATTATTATTCAGATTTATTTCTGTACCTTCTGTTTTGCATACTCAGTACATATTTCGTACTGACCCCCTTCTCCGGGGGCTGCGTTTCATGCCCGCAGGTACAGACGCACAGCCTGGTGATCCACCTGTTTAGGACACCCTTTCTGCTATTCGGAGTGCTCCTCTCTTTCCGGAGCTTATACTTTTGGTATATATTTATTAGTGCATTTGTATATATTCGTTCATGGGTACGGCGGGGCCTTGTCCCGTCATATGATTCTGTCGGTCTGTTTAGAGGTCTGTGGACATGTTTGTGGGTTAGGGTCTTTCTGTATGGATGTATGTACATGTCGTTTGGGCGATCCCATACGCCGAGGCGGCCGGTCCGCATATGTTGTTTGGGCGATCCTATACGCCGAGGCGGCAGGTCCGCATATGTTTATATATTGCTTGGTTAGCCCTGTGTGGCTTTTGTTGGTATTTTCTGCGTGCAGGGTATATTGGATAGTCCGTAAAACAAAGGAAACTCTGCCGAAATTTTTCTGGAAATTACCTAAATTTGAAATAAAGCCTTGTCGGCTTCCGCCATATACTAGAATGAGTTGATAGAATTTGAGATAATATTTGATAGATGGGTTCGGGTGCCCAGATCGGGCACTAGTCACGGCCTACGGGGTTGGGTCGTGACAGAGATAACAAAGAATAGGGAAGTGCAGCAACTCAATGTCATTCCTGAGAAACCTCCTGATGGGATAGGCATAACAGATGAGACTTATGAGATGGAAGGTGGCACATTAGCAGGAACTCAAACAGGAGAACAACATATTGAAAAGGTTTAAAGTACTAACAAAGGAGAAAACAAAGATAGGGCAACATGCAGTAATCAACAACAGGAAGGTAAAATTAAGGATAATGAAAGAGAGGTTGCAGACTCAATATCCACCAATGCACCCGAGGAACAATCAGCAGAACCGGGCAAAGTGGATGACATAGGGGATGATGATGAAGTGGAAAAAAGCAGTGAATCAGTCACATTGTCAAACCAAGATATGCGAAATGTCTCTCCTAGACAAACAGCAAAAGCAAAGAGACAAGCAACACAAAATAGAGGAAGAAGTGTACCACCTAAGGCAATAGGTGGTGTGCTAACAAGGAAAGCTTATGCCAAAGGAAACTCTCAATGAATAGCACACTCATTTGGAATATTAGGTCTGTAAACACTCAACAGGCTTTTGAGAGAGTGGTTTTGATGCATAGACAAAATCAATTCAACTATATCGCACTAATGGAACCTTTTCAACATTCACGACACATTAACATGTATAAATTATGGCTGGGAATGGGAACTGCATGGCACAACATTAATGGAAAAATATGGGTCTTTGTACATGAGGATTTTCAGGCGGAGGTTACAAAAGATACTACGCAATTATTATCCATTGCACTGACTAACTTGGAATCTGGCCGAGTGTTCAATATTACACTGGTTTATGCAAGCACTGAAAGGGCTAATAGGATCAATTTGTGGGATGACTTATATGATCTATCAACAAACATGGTGACGCCATGGATGGTTGGGGGAGATTTTAATGTCATCCTAGATGCTACAGAGAAATTTGGTGGGTTACCTGTTAATTATCCAGAAGTAGAAGACTTTGCACATTGCTTGAGCATTGATCAGTCGTGAAATTACGCGATATTCGACGCTAATTCCTTAAGCTTTTGTGACTCCTTAAGCACTTTTGTTGTTACTTTTTGTGTTTTTATGTTGTTTTGTAGGAAAAGATGCCCGGAGAGCATAAAAGAGCAAAATGGATCAAAATGGACCAAAATGGAACAAAATAGAGCAAAACAAGCCAAGTAGCTGAAATGAGTGATCGGAAGAAACCAAGTGAAAAGAAAGTCAAAAAGAGGTCAAACTGGACATTTTTGCAAAACTGTCAAAACTGGACAGTTTTGCAAAAACGGGACAGATTTGCAAAACTGTCAAAAGTGGACAGTTTTGCAAAAACGGGCAGAATTGCAAAAACAGAAATATGGGGGCAGATTTTGACATTTTTTGGACTTGGAAAAATTGGGGGGAGCTACAAAAGAGAGGCTAGGGCAAAACATTTTCTATCTTTGGTCATTTTGCAAGTTTTGGAGGCTAGGGTTTTCACCTACACCATTGGAGGAGAAGATTGGAGCACTTTAATGAGATAATTCTTAAACCTTTCTTCAACTCCTTGTTTTGTATTGAATATTTTAGTGTGTAGTATTTCATTTCTAGACTTGAATCTCGTTTATGAAAGTATTCTTGATTAAAGTTTGGATTGAAACTCTTGTTTTGCTTATGTATTGAATGATTTTTATTGCTATTGAAGTGGGTCTCTGTTGATTTAATTAATCTCGTTCTTGAATGTTTCCAAAGGGATTAGCTAACCCTAGGACTCACCCATTTACTTAGATTGAGCTTGGAAGAGAAAATCTAGGTTGGGAAAGATTAATTAACAAGAATTTGGGTCATTAAACTCATCTAATAACTTGAGCTCGGAAGAGGATAGTTACTTGAGGTTAAATTGATTGTGCCTAATATCACACTCTAAGGCTTGGAAAAGCTTAGAGTGAAATTCATTGATTTGGTTGGAAGACTTTCAATGAGATTTTAGATATCATTATCTATTGACACAAACCCGCTCTTAGTTGTAAAATCATAAAATACGTTGGATAGTTACTTGAGTGTAATCTCCTATTATCCATGCTTGTGGCCATTGATCATTTTACTCGCTTTCTAGGTAATTTTACATTTTCGCATTAGTTATAATTTTCTCAAACAAAAACCAAAATATTATCTATCGTTTGGCTTTAGCGTAGTTGGTGAAAGTTCCTTACTTTCTTAATCGCCTAGCACATTGTTCCCTGTGGGATCGACCCCGACTCATAGTTGGGTAAATATATTGCATACGACCGTGTACACTTTCTCTTTGAGGAGTGTATTTTGGACGTTATCAAAAATGGCGCCGTTGCCGGGGAACAATTTGGCGTATTTAGGTTAGTTTGGGATTTAAGCTTGCTTGCTTTGGTCAAAATTCGTAAATATTAGTGTAGTTGTTTTCTTTGCTTGATTTTATTTTTATATAAAATAAAAAAATAAAAAAAAAACTGACCAGTTTTGCAGAATTGCAAAACTGTCCAGTTCTGAAAAACTGTCCAGTTTTTGCTTCTGCAGAAACTGTCCAGTTCTGAAAAAAAAAAAAAAAAAAAAACATGGCATCTTGGAATGAAAACGAAAATGGGTTTGATGGTTGCAATCCATATTTTGATGACCCATGTCCATATTGTGAAGGACCCCACTTTTGGCAAGATTGTGAATATGCTCCCGGGAGAGAGATGTGTGCACCGTCTCAATCCTATGATGAGAGTATTTGTAATGTATGTGGTGGCCAAGGTGGACATTGGGGTGATTGTCCCAATTATTTTACTTCCCCTCCCCCAAGTTGTTCTAACGAAAATGCGAGTTGTGCTTTTGAGTTTGACAGGGCCAACAACATGACAAGTGAAGGACAAAGTGCCGGATATGAAGGCATCATGGCAATGCTCCAAACATACTTAGATCGAGAAGCTAAAATGGAGGAAGAGCGAAAGCTCCTCCAACAATCCGTTTTAGAAAATGGAGAAGCCATGAAAAGAATGAATGATTCATTGGAGGATGCCAATTCCTCAATTGTCATGGAAGTGTCAACTCCTCAAAATGAAATGGTTGAAGAAGAGATTTCAAGTTTACAAGATGAGCCCGAAAATTCGTGTGACCACAACGAAAGTTGTGAAATTGAAGAAGTGGTTCAACTTGAAGAAGAAGAGCAAAATCTTGAAGAAGAAATCTCCAATTCTCAAAAAGAAGAAGTTGAGGAAATTTTGAAAAGCATAATGGGGAGGAACAAAAACTATGGGCAAGTCTTGACCAGATTGTGGGAAGAAGTTCAACATGGAGATGATGAAACTATCCAAAAGGTATATCTCACCATGGATGGATTTTTACAAGAGTTGGACGACTCTCACAATGAAGAAAATTTTGACAAAATGGAAATTTTGAGCCAAGATTGGCTAATGAATCAAGCTCAACAACTTGAAGCCTATGGAAATCACCGTGAAGGCATTTCGCGGATGATGGAAGAATTTCTGAAAATGCATGTTGAGCAAAGTCAAGAAGTGGAGCTACTTGAAATTACTATCCAAAAATTGGAGGCCGAATTGAATGCAAAGATTGAGGCATGTGATGCTCAATATCAAAGGGCCATGGATTGTAGTTTTGAGTTGGTTTCCAATGAAGAAGAGGTCAAGATTGATTTTGATGAGCTAATGGCGAATTGCCAACCTACCAACCCAAAATTAGTGAATGATGCCGAAGTTAAAGAAATGATACTAGAGTTGCATAAAAGAGTTCATAATATAATTTTTGAAGACTCTAGTTCATTTTTTGGTGAGGATGTCAAAACTCATGCAAATTTGGAATTTGAGCGCGCTGGACCACACTCTAACCATTTTTCAACATTGTGCTTGGTTGATGATATGGAAGTTGAACTAACCAAGCCAATGGAGAATTTTGGAGATGAAGAAGAAAGCGTTTTCATATTGAAGTTTGCTATGCCAAGAAGACAAAATGGCATGCCTCACTTACGGGCCAAGAAGTGCAAAATGCGACACCTGAGGGTTGGCCTCTTTGACTTCCTACCACCGCCTCACGAGCATCATCGGAACCTTGATTCAAAGTTGGGGCGCAAATTCATATCTTCCAAATGGAAGGAAAAGTGGTAAAGGTAACCGTCGTGCCGCGACGTTAAATCAAGCGCTTGGTGGGAGGTAACCCATCGTTTTAAAAGTTTTTAATCGTTTTTGAAATTTTATTTTTTAGAATAGTTTAGTTTATGGTTTTTGACTAATCTGCAAAGTTTCAGAACTTTTGGAGTTATTTTGAGCATATCGGATACCCGGACAGCCCCCAAAACCAGTAAAAGCTGCAAAAAAATATTTTCTGGTGTCACAACATGCGATTCGCATGTCATACATGCGAATCGCATGTTGCGTCGCATGTGGTGACAGACACTAAAAAAAAAAAAAAAAAAAAAAAAAAAAAAAAAAAAAAAACTTTTTTTTTCTCTGGTGACATCACATGCGACTCGCATGTCATACATGCGAATCGCATGTGGGGTCGCATGTCATGCCAGTAAAAAAAAAAAAAAAAAATTTTTTTTTTTTTTCTTCCTTTTCTATTTTTATGTTTTGTTTCGATTATGTGCAGCGAGGACACTGCAATGTTTATAGTTGGGGGTGGCACGTAGTAGCGCATTATATTTTGAAACTTGCTCAAAAATTTTTAAAAATTTTGTTCTTTTGACATGTTGTGGATTAGTCACTCTTATTATTTTATCTTCTTTCATTAGTCTTGTAAGTTTAGGCGTAGGTTCTCCATTGAGGAAAAATGTGAAAACTCTTGGCTTGTTTGGTACTAATAGAGTTAGTCTCTTGCATGTGAAATTGAAATGTGAATACCTCTCCAAATTGTTGTGAAAGTTAAAAAGCAAGGTGCATAGGAAAGAATGATCTTTGTGACAACTTTTTGGCTCATTTTGTGACTCTCTACCTACTAGTGTATTGACTTTGGATTATGAGATACTGAACTAGTTGTTCTTGCTTGGGAAGTGAAATTGATCCACCTTGAATAGTTCATATGCCATGTGTGTGAGTGTTTGTTGAATAAATCTTGTGTTTACTTTTATCATCTAGAACTTGCCCGGTTAGTCGTTCAATGCTAATTTTGATTATGTTGGTTGGAGAGATGACCTTGGGCTATCTTTGTGAAAAAGCCTCTTTAGCCTTTCTAGCCTACCATTGCATAAATAATATCACTAGTAACCCCATTTGAGCTTATGACCTTTTCTTTGATTGCCACATTACAAGCCTTTACCATGTTTGATGAAAAGTCTCTCTTTTGAACCTTTCCCTCCTTGAACATGAAATTGTGAATTTGAGGCCAAAAGCCTAAGTTGGGGGTGTTAGTGTTGCTTGAGAGCGGTGAAGGTTGGTGTTGTGAAAAAGTCAAAAGAAAGGAAGAAAATTTGAAAAATACAAAAAGGTTGCAAACTTTTTGTGCAAAAAAAAAAAAAAAAAAAAAAAAAAAAAATGCAGGTGACACCACCTGCGACTCGCAGGTCAGACCTGCGATTCGCATGTGTCGTCGCAGGTGGTGCCAGCAAAAAAAAAAAAAAAAAAAAAAAATTTTTTTTTTTCTTCCTTTTCTATTTTTATGTTTTGTTTTGATTATGTGCAGCGAGGACACTGCAACATTTATAGTTGGGGGTGGCATGTGCTAGCACATTATATTTTGGAACTTTATAAAGGAAGTTGGAATAATTGGGGAAACTAGTATGCAAAGGAAGGAGTGTTGTTTTGAAATGAAGAGGAAAGTGGACGAAAGGTTTTGTGTAGTGTTCAAGGAGGGCGTAGTCACTTGTATCCCAAATACTTATACTACCCTTCCCTAAGCCTACATTACAAGCTTAAAAAGTCCCTATGTGATCTCCAACTAAATGTTCTTGAGTTAGTGATGATTGAAAATAAGGGCAAGCTTATGGTGTGATATTTGTTAGCACTAGAATTTCTTTGTGAGTGTGAGTGACTTTGTGTATTTGTCCCTTGTGTTGTTGTTGTGAATACAGTGATTTTGGGACTTTCTTTCTTGTGAGGGCATATGGATTACGATAGATTGGTGATGTTGAAAAATCCAAAGTTGAGTCAACTGAACATATCTAGTAAGCTAGTAGTTTTGAGTCACTTATTGAAACTTGAGTGTTGTTGCTTGATAGTTTTATATCTTTATTGCATTCTTGAAATTGTATTTTGAAATGAGGGAGTTATTTGGTTGAAGCTTCACATGCTTGTAGTCTAATTATTGGTACCAACCAAAGTCATGTTTTTGTGCTTAAAGTAGTTCCTCATTGAGATTTTTGTTTTAGTTTGCTTGAGGACAAGCAAAGACTTTAAGTTGGGGGTGTTGATCAGTCGTGAAATTACGCGATATTCGACGCTAATTCCTTAAGCTTTTGTGACTCCTTAAGCACTTTTGTTGTTACTTTTTGTGTTTTTATGTTGTTTTGTAGGAAAAGATGCCCGGAGAGCATAAAAGAGCAAAATGGATCAAAATGGACCAAAATGGAACAAAATAGAGCAAAACAAGCCAAGTAGCTGAAATGAGTGATCGGAAGAAACCAAGTGAAAAGAAAGTCAAAAAGAGGTCAAACTGGACATTTTTGCAAAACTGTCAAAACTGGACAGTTTTGCAAAAACGGGACAGATTTGCAAAACTGTCAAAAGTGGACAGTTTTGCAAAAACGGGCAGAATTGCAAAAACAGAAATATGGGGGCAGATTTTGACATTTTTTGGACTTGGAAAAATTGGGGGGAGCTACAAAAGAGAGGCTAGGGCAAAACATTTTCTATCTTTGGTCATTTTGCAAGTTTTGGAGGCTAGGGTTTTCACCTACACCATTGGAGGAGAAGATTGGAGCACTTTAATGAGATAATTCTTAAACCTTTCTTCAACTCCTTGTTTTGTATTGAATATTTTAGTGTGTAGTATTTCATTTCTAGACTTGAATCTCGTTTATGAAAGTATTCTTGATTAAAGTTTGGATTGAAACTCTTGTTTTGCTTATGTATTGAATGATTTTATTGCTATTGAAGTGGGTCTCTGTTGATTTAATTAATCTCGTTCTTGAATGTTTCCAAAGGGATTAGCTAACCCTAGGACTCACCCATTTACTTAGATTGAGCTTGGAAGAGAAAATCTAGGTTGGGAAAGATTAATTAACAAGAATTTGGGTCATTAAACTCATCTAATAACTTGAGCTCGGAAGAGGATAGTTACTTGAGGTTAAATTGATTGTGCCTAATATCACACTCTAAGGCTTGGAAAAGCTTAGAGTGAAATTCATTGATTTGGTTGGAAGACTTTCAATGAGATTTTAGATATCATTATCTATTGACACAAACCCGCTCTTAGTTGTAAAATCATAAAATACGTTGGATAGTTACTTGAGTGTAATCTCCTATTATCCATGCTTGTGGCCATTGATCATTTTACTCGCTTTCTAGGTAATTTTACATTTTCGCATTAGTTATAATTTTCTCAAACAAAAACCAAAATATTATCTATCGTTTGGCTTTAGCGTAGTTGGTGAAAGTTCCTTACTTTCTTAATCGCCTAGCACATTGTTCCCTGTGGGATCGACCCCGACTCATAGTTGGGTAAATATATTGCATACGACCGTGTACACTTTCTCTTTGAGGAGTGTATTTTGGACGTTATCAAGCATCTGCCAATTAGAGGATCTTGGTTTTTCAGGAAGTACTTATACTTGGTGGAATGAAAGATCTGATGAAGCATGTATTTTTAAAAGATTGGATAGATGTCTTGGAAATCAGGCCTTTCATAATTCATTCCCCAATTTTGAAGTGGAACACTTAATCAAACAAGGGTCTGACCATTCTCCATTGAAGCTATCCCACAGAACTGACACTAGAATTATTAAGAAACCATTCAGGTTTCTTAACTTCTGGATCGAGGAAGATAGTTTTTTGGCCACTGTTAGGGAAAATTGGGAGGGGCATTATGGAGCTGATCCTTTTTTCAACATCCACAACAAAATGAAAAAGGTGAGTAGAGCATTGACTAAATGGAGCAAAAAAACATTTGGAGATATCTTTAAACAGGTGGCCACATTGGAAGAAGTGATTAAAGTCCATGAGGCAGAATTTGAACAACATCCTACAAAGGCGAATAGAGAGAGGTTGCAGAAAGTACAAGCAGATCTTATCAGGATTTATGCAGTGGAGGAAAAGTTCTGGAAACAGAAGGCAGGGTTACAATGGGTTAAAGACGGAGACAGAAATACAAAATTCTTTCATGCGCATGTGAATGGGAAAAGGAAGAGGTTACAAATCAAGAAAATTCAAGATCAAAATGGAGTGTGGCTGGAGCAGGAAGAGAGATAACTCAAGAAGATATTAGATTCTATTCTGATCAATTTTCTGAGGAGCAAATACCTACAAATTTTGAGTTATTGGATCACATACCCCACCTCATAACAACGGAGCAGAATACACAAATTAATGAACTACCAGAGGAGGAGGAAGTGAAGAAAGCAGTGTTTGGGCTAAATTCAAATAGTGCGGGTGGCCCTGATGGATACACGGGAAAATTCTTCCAATCTTGCTGGAGCATAATTGCAAAGGATGTGATGCAGATGGTGAGATCTTTCTTTTGTGGCCATGAACTTCCTAGATACATCACATGTACAAATCTGGTGCTTATTCCTAAAAAGAAGGAGATTGGTTCTTTCTCAGATCTGAGACCTATCAGTCTTAGTAATTTTACAAGTAAAATATTCTCCAGAATCATTCATGAAAGGCTAGTTCATATACTGCCCAGCTTAATTTCCCCCCAGCAGACAGGATTTGTGAAGGGAAGAAGTATTGTAGAAAATATCTTGCTTGTCCAGGAGATTGTACATGATATGAGGTTAAGAGGTAGGCCTGCTAATGTTGTTATCAAGTTGGATATGACAAAAGCATATGATAGAGTATCATGGTTGTTCTTAACTAAAGTGCTGAGGAAACTGAGTTTTGGAGAATTTCTAATAGACATGGTCTATAGAATCATCTCCAACAATTGGTATTCGGTTCTTATTAATGGTCAGCCTTGTGGCTTCTTCAAATCAACAAGGGGTGTTAAGCAGGGAGACCCTCTATCTCCTACTTTATTCATACTTGCTTCGGAATGTTTATCTAGGGCGCTGAATGCGTTGCACTATAACTCAAGGTTTTCGGGTTTTGGAATGCCTAAGTGGAGCCCCTATATAAATCACCTGGCATATGCAGATGACACCATCATCTTTACTTCTGCTGAGGAACAATCTCTACAAGTGGTAATGGAGACTTTAGCAGCATATGAGAAAGTGAGTGGGCAGAAGATCAATAAAGGAAAAAGTGCAGTATTTCTCCATCATAATGTTACGCAGGAGGTGGAAAGCTTGGTAAATAACGCTACCAGAATTCCTAGAAAGGAGTTTCCTTTCACCTACTTGGGAGTACCAATATATTATGGAAGAAGAATGATAGCACATTACAAGGAAATTACTGATAAGATCTTTAATAGGCTTTTAAATCTTGGACAGGAAAATTCTTATCGATTGGCGGAAGGGTTACACTTCTAAAGCATGTACTACAGAGTATGCCTATTCATTTGCTATCAGCTTGTGATCCTCCCTCAGGGGTATTGGCACAAATCCATAAAATGTTCGCTAAATTTTTTTGGAGTAATTCAGTTGGGAATTCTAGCAAGCATTGGGTTTCCTGGACTACTTTTTGTCATCCTCAAGAGGAAGGGGGGTTGGGTTTTAGAAGCTTACAAGATGTTTCCAAGGCACTCTTTTCAAAGTTATGGTGGAATTTCAGAACCAAACAATCATTGTGGAGGATGTACATGAGTAATAAGTATCTAAAAAAAGATCATGCAGTTACTGTCCACTGGAAGAGAGGAACATACATATGGAAGAAAATGCTGCAATGTAGAGATGAGATAGAATCAGAAATCTGGTGGCAAACTAAGCAAGGAAATTCTTACTTTTGGCTTGATAACTGGACAGGATGGGGAGCACTATACAAACTTATTCCTGAAAACTTCAGAAGGGGCAATACTGTGGTACTAATTAAAGAAGTGGTGACTGAAGGAAGATGGGAAGAAGACATGATAAGGGAGTTGCTACCAGAGAATCTAGTTGATCATATTATCCAGAAACTGCAGCCACCTAGTCAAGAGGAGGAACTGGACAAACCTCACTGGAAACCTGATTCTAGAGGCAAATTCACTGTTGGGACAGCTTTTAATTTAATTAGACAAAGGGTGGAACCTAATATACTTTACAAGAAGATGTGGGTAAAAGGTTTACCTATCAAAATCTCTTTCTTCTTGTGGAGATTATGGGGAGCAAAGGTACCACTGGATGATGTAGTGAAGAGATGGGGCTTTCAATTTCCTTCTAGGTGTTATTGTTGTGAGGAACCAGAAATAGAAACCATATCTCATGTGTTTCTTCAGTCACCAGTAGCACAATACACCTGGAAGTATTTTTGCAGACCTATAGGCATCAATATTCAAAACCTACATCTAAGTCAGCTTTTTAACTTATGGTGGGACACTCATGTTAATCATCATGTGAAGTACATCTTTCAGGTTGTTCCAGCTATTATTGTGTGGGAACTATGGAAGAGGAGAAATGCCATAAGACATGGAGGGAAAATGTCCAAGGTAAAGTTGATATATCAAATTATGCACAACATTATAATGTTCATGAAGGTAAGAAGAAGCAATTTCAAACAGGTAGCCTACAATTGGAATACACTGGTGCAGACTTTGCAATCTTATACCCCAAGAACTAAGGTGATTAGAGTTCTCTGGAAGCCCCCTGATACTGGTTGGGTGAAATGCAATACCGATGGGGCGTCTAGAGGAAATCCTGGAAGAGGATCATGGGGATTTTGTGTGAGAAATGAGACTGGAGACTTGATAGCTGCTAAGGCAAAGGAGATGGAAGAACCAACTTGTACTAATACTCAGGCAGAAGCTATGGCTATAGTACAAGCTCTGAGATATATGAAGGAAAGGCAGTATCAGCAGATTATAATTGAAACAGACTCTCTTTTATTAAAGAATATCATACTCAAAGTTTGGGAAATTCCCTGGAAGATAATTGAAATGGTGGAGGAAATCTGGAGATTAATGAATAATAAAACAGTTAGGGTGATACATATAATGAGAGAGGGTAATATGCTAGCGGATCACCTGGCTAATTTGGCACTAGATCATGGAGAAGTGGCTTCAGAATCTTTCCAGGAGTTGGGAATTCAAGGGAGGAGATGGATTAACAATGATAAGTTACAATTACCATACTTAAGGATCAGACCATGCAAGAGATGAATGGACACATTGAAGGAAGCAGGACAAGTCTTTTTTTTCCATGTTCAAATCCTGTTGTGGGAGGAGAACATGGGAAACAATTTTATCTAACATTAGTTCCTTGTTTTGCAGCTACCTCAACTATGAAAAGGAGTAAAGAAAGGGCCAAACAAGAAACACCAGCCAAGATACACCAGCACAACAATCTCAACATTGCATATTCAGGAAACCCAGAAATATAAAAATCAGCAAATTGCAAATATCTCACAATGGGTAATTTTGGAATAAAAATCAACAATTCATAAGCAGTTCAAATGAAGAAGACGGATGTTCAATACCGAAAATACAAAGCAAAAAGCAGAGGGATGGAAGCGATTTTTGAAGCTACACATAGCTAGCTTTCTTATTTTGCTTTTCTCTTTCTTAGTTTGCTTTTCTCGTTCTTTTTGGCAGACACTATCTTGTTTTGTGTAGTTTCTTTTTTATTATTAATAAAATAGTCACTAGGTGACAAAAAGCCTAGTGACCTTTAAAAAAAAAAAAAAAGTACTACCTCAAACAAGGTGAACCAAAAGACACTAACAAAAAATAATGTAATATAAATTTTAGTAACTCAATGAGGTAATTAAAATTATACAACTCATTTAAAATAACATTAATTGGTAGTAAAATAATAAATGCTTGAGTATCATTCTACATAAATTATATGTATTCTAAATAAAAATTATAATCTTCGTTACCGAATATAGTGGATAAGTAAAAGTAAATAAAATAATATATTTGAAGGAGATAAGATAATTATTTTTTATTATATAGATATATGATATATAATTTTTGTAATATAATAATAAATATTACAAAGAATTTTTTTAAGACAATTTATTGATAGTTGAAAATTACTCATGAAAGAATGGAACAAACAATATGTATTGAACGAATTTATATCATATACAATGTTAGTGTAAAGAGATTTCCACTTTTGCTCAAAAAAAAAAAAGATTTTGCACTATCAAATTTCATTTATTTATTGTGTGTAATTTATCTTATTTTTAATATTACGAATCTCACCTTATATTTTCAAATAATTTGGATAGATTAATACCTTTTAAATATTTATCAGTATCTTTTTTATTATGCTATTACAATAGTTATTTTGTATAGTAATTAAATGTGCAAATAAAAGTTAATTCTAACTTTTATGGAGGTGGACAATTCGTTTGAATAAAACAAAATTAAAAATGTCACCTCATTAAATATGGAACAGGAGTGAATATAATCAACACTGACACAAAGAATCTATAAAGAATTTAAGAGAAGTACTTGTGGGAAAATTTGGTACAAGCTCAACCAACAAAAAATTGTGTGAGGCTCCACCCTTTGCTTGACAAGTGGAATTTTTGGATCCCGCCAGTACTTTTGCTTACCCACACGTTTCTCTCTCTCTCTTTTATTCTTTCCAATTATCTTTTTGCTCTCTCTTTCTCATAGAATGTAAAGCTTTTTTTTTTACTCTTTCTCTTTGGAAAATACTAGTTAGTGTAAAAATATTTCGTTTCTATTTTTTTCACCAAAGTATGAAACTTTTGACTTCAATAATTCACAACTGTTATCAGAATTCTAAATATGCAAAATGTATATTAAAATGCATGTGATATACTATACATGTGTTTAAGTTAATTGAGGTAATAAAACGTTGAAAGACGGTATTTAGCTTCACTCAGATTTATAAAATATATTTATAAATCACATTTCTAAAATAAAAAAGGCGCCTGGAGCACTAAGCTCCCATATGAAAAATATAATTTATTAAAAGCAATTATTGAATAATTTATGTAGTTAACAAAGTGATTATTCCAAAATAATGTAATAAATGGTCAATCAATATTTTAGAAATGCATTAACTATTCATTATATGTTGTATGCCATTTACAAAATTCACACAATTATGTATTGATAATTGGTCAATTGTCAGTTTCGTACATTTTAGTAGATCAAGAGAACTCAAAAAGATCTATTTCTATCTTTATCCATTTATTTTGCTGATTTATGTTGGTTTATTCTTAGCATTAAAATAATGTAATACCTCCGATTCAAAATGAATGTCCACTTAGCCTTTTTCACACCCTTAAGAAAATATTAATTCCTAAAATAGGTATTTTGACTAAACTACCCTCTATTAATAAGACTCTTACCTATTTATTGCCTTGAGTAAATAGAGGCAAAACTGGAAAATAAAGTTAATTCTTTCTTGATTATGTAAGTAAACACTTATTTTGAACCAAAATAAAAAAGCTAAGTGGACATTTATTTTGAAGCAGAGAATATTCTGACATAAAGACTTTTAGTATTTTATTGATTTTTGTTGGTGCTTTACAAAGTGATTTTTAGATATATGATTATAAATTGCATCTCAGAAATGCAATTAGTAAATTTGATTTTTAGAATACGATTTAAGTTAACGTCATACACGTATACGTTTTGCATATTCTTAAAAACTTTGAAAAAAAAATCTTCCTTTTTTTTGTAGGAGCGAGTGAGAACTGGAAGACAAAATAACAATTAATTTACTCTTAAAAACAAAATATTTGTTGGTTGAACTATGAAATTGTATGGCTTAATTTAGAACAGAAAATTATAAAACTAAAATTTGTGCTAAGTTGTGTAGGGATAGTGGGCAAAATAATAGAGTGAATGATTAGAATAAAAGAGAGAGAAAGTTGTGGGACCCAAAATTTCACTTATCAAATAAAGGGTGGAGCCTCACACAACTTTTGTTGGTTTAGCCTCTACCATGGTAAAATTTTTCTACTTGTGGTGTGGTAACGTGGGGTCCACTGAGATATCACATCAAAATTGGGATACTCCTGGCTTTTAGAAAAAGGGGCTTGGTTCTTTCGTCATTATGAATTTATGTCCAAGCTTTGAGGCTTACTAGCACAAGTGAATAATGCAGAAATTTATGTAAAATGACTGTCATGCCCTTGGTCGTCCAAGGGATTCACTCTTCTATATAGTAGAACCTAAATGGCCTATGCACGGGCCCTACACTTCGAATTATAGTGTATCTATGTATATGTAGTTGTGTTTAGATAGTGATAATATATATATATATATATATATATATATATATATATATATATATATATATATATATACACACACACACACACACTATGTTCAAAATACGATTAATATAACATTATAGTTTGTGCTCCGTATCTAAAAGTTTATTATAATCGTGTTTGCCATGAAAATTTATTAATACTTTTAAAAGAGAAGACTTATTTAAAAGAAAACTATTTTCCTCTTTTTGAGATAAAATAATTGCAATATTTAAGCATCAGTTGATACTTTCAATTTTAATTCGATTAATTTAAAGGTGTAAAATACTTATTATTTTTTATCAAATTTTGATTTGGATAATTCTAATTCAAATTATTAAATTAATTTTACATGTTTAAAACGAAATAAAGTAGAAATTGATTTTCTATTAAACGAAGAAATGCTATTTTTTAATTTTTGATAAATATTCTCGGTTTAGCTCATTTTACTTGGCATGTTGTCTTTTGCGTGGTGTTTTAAGGAAACGTGAATTAGAATTATAATTTGACTAATTTACCTTATTCATTATTTGATCTTCATTTGATATTAATCTCTTTTCACATTTATTAGAGTAAGAATAAAAATAAAAAAGTAATTAAATTGTATCTTATTTTTTAAATATATATATTTTAAGTATATTTATTTTAGTAAACATAACAAATAAATGACATGGCGGAATAGCAAATACAACAATTAAATATTTTGAAGAAAAGTAATAATATGGGGTCTATGTTTTTTGCTGTGCAATAATTTCATTTGCTCCCACTAATGGGTTAATATGCATGTGGTAATAAATCCACTATTATTGACTTGATGAGGATACTTTGGGAATTACATGAATATTGTTTGATTTTTTAATATATGGGGTGCACGTTTTTTTTTTTTTGACGTTGCCTTTTTTTTTAATATGGGGTCCACTTTTTTTTCATGAGTTTGGAGAGGGTGGGGTCCACTTTTTTTTTTCATGAGTTTAGAGAGGGTAGGGTCCACTTTTTTTTTTTTTTTTTTTTTTTAAGAGTGACTGACGATGAAGTATGGGTAAACCGATGCTTCTATATAGTAGAAAAATAGAAATATAATAAAGTATTTCTATCTACTTTTTAGAAGAGTTGGTAATATAAAGTATAAAATGTCATTTTTTTGCCCTTAAATAAAAAAGTGAGTGGGACCACAAAGGATTTTTTTGCCCTTAAATAAAAAAGTGGGACCGAACACGGACGACGATCTTGCTTCTATAAACCGGCTCTTCTATATAGTAGTAATAGTAAAGTAATATATATATTATGTTCAAAACACGATTAATATAACATTGCATTTTGTGCTCTGTATCCAAAACTTTATTATATTAATGTTTGCTACGAATACAAAGTTGGCAAAAATTTATTAATACTTTTTAAAAGAGAAGACTTATTTAAAAGGAAACTAATTTTCTCTCTTTGATATAAAACAATAGCAATATTTAAGCATCAGTTGATACTTTGAATTTTGATTCGATTAATTTAAAGGTGTAAAATATTATATTGTTAATGTATGTAGATTGGGCCTAACCAATACCTATGATTTTTTTATCAAATTTTGATTTGGATAATTCTAATTCAAATTATTATATTAATTTTACATGTTTAAAATGAAACAAAGTAGAAATTTGATTTTCTATTTAAATGAAGAACTCATTTTACTTGTCATGTTGTCTTTTACACGATTTTTTAAGGAAACGTCAATTAGAATTAGAATTTCACTAAATGAATCCATCATTATTGATTTAATGAGATACTTTGGAAATTACATGAATATTGTTTGATTTATTAATATAGGATGCATTTTTTTTTGACATTGTTTGTTTTTTTAATATGAGATTCACTTTTTTTTTTTTTTAATATTGCTTGCTTTTGTTAATATGGGGTCCACTTTTTTAAAAAAAAATATTGGTTGGTGTTTAATATGGGGCCCCCAATTTTTTTTTAGACATTATTTGTTTTTTTAATATGGGATTCACTTTTTTTTTAAAATATTGCTTGATTTTGTAAATATGGGGTCCATTTTTTTTTCCGTGAGTTTGGAGGCAGTGGGTTCCACTTTTTTTTTTTTTTTTTAAATATTGGTTGGTGTTTAATATGGGGCCCGCAATTTTTTTTAATATTGGTTGGTGTATAATATGGGGCCCACAATTTTTTTTTTCTTCGTATCTAAAACTTTATTATATTAGTGTTTGCTACGAATACAAAGTCTGCACCACAATTTTTTTTTCTTCATAGCTAAAACTTTATTATATTAGTGTTTGCTACGAATACAAAATCTACACTTTTTTTTTTACATTGTTTGTTTTTTTAATATGGGATTCACTTTTTTTTTTATTTTTTTTTTATATTGCTTGATTTTGTCAATATGGGATACTATGTTCCAAACACGATTAATAGAACATTGTATTTTGTGTCCGTATCTAAAACTTTATTAAATTAGTATTTGCTACGAATACAAAGTCTATACGTTTTTTTTACATTGTTTGTTTTTTTAATATGGGATTCACTTTTTTTTATATTGCTTAATTTTGTTAATATGGAGTCCACTTTTTTTCCCCCCGTGAGTTTGGAGATGGTGGGTTCCACTTTTTTTTACTTTTTTTTCTTTTAATTGGTTGGTGTTTTTTTATTTTTTAATATTAGTTGGTGTTTAATATGGGGACCACACTTTTTTTTTTAATATTGGTTGGTGTTTAATATGGGGAATATGGGATTCACTTTTTTAATTTTTTATATTGCTTGATTTTGTCAATATGTGATACTATGTTCAAAACACGATTTATATAACATTGTAGTTTGTGCTCCGTATCTAAAACCTTATTATATTAGTGTTTTCTACGAATACAAAGTCTGCACATTTTTTTTGACATTGTTTGTTTTTTTAATATGGGATTCACTTTTTTTTTATATTGCTTGATTTTGTTAATATGGGATCCACTTTTTTTTTTCTCGTGAGTTTGGAGATGGTGAGTTTCACTTTTTTTACTTTTTTTTTTAATATGGTTGGTGTTTTTCTTTTTATTTTTTAATATTAGTTGGTATTTAATATGGGGACCACATTTTTTTTTTTAATATTGGTTAGTGTTTAATATTGGGATCATACTTTTTTTTTTTTAATGCTTAATGGACGACGAAGCATGGGTATAACCCATGCTTCTATATAGTAGTAAAATGTGCTTCTTCAAGTGTATGGAAAAGAAATTACGGAAATAGAGAAAAGAAATTATGAAAATGCAGCTTCACTTGGAAAATCTAATAAAATGCTGGTTTAGAGGATAGAGGTATTCGAAGAATCAACACTGTTAGGTGCAAGAACTTCTTTCATAACTATTACATTCGCCAAATTAAAATAACTCTGAAATTTGAGAGAATTAATAAGTGTCAAATAGATTACCACATCTTTCCCTCAGAAGAGAAAGATGAAAGGTTGTATTATTCCATTTTAGTTATTCACCTCATGAGTGAGATCAATAAATGCTCCATATGGAAAAATTGCGAGCTAAAAAGATAAGGTCAGTATATAGAATAGTATGACTAAATGAGCAAGCTCCAACCTACATTAACCTTGTAGTAATATTTCCAAAGTATTATTCACCATAATATTACAAAAAATGATTTACCAATGTTATACGATACGCCATTCTCTAAGCATGATTAACAATTTCGTTGACATTGTTAATTTATGGCTTCACCCCTTTCATACAATAGTACAACTCTTCTTCGGAAGTTTATAACAAACAACTATTTGCTGCAGATGTGGCATGTGCTACCTTGTCCTACAATATTTTGGTTGAGTATCATAGACACCCAAATTTACATAGATTCTTTGCGATTCCTATTTATTCATTTGAAGGACTAACCAGAAA
Organism: Lycium barbarum; assembly: GCF_019175385.1. Classification (NCBI taxonomy): domain Eukaryota; kingdom Viridiplantae; phylum Streptophyta; class Magnoliopsida; order Solanales; family Solanaceae; genus Lycium; species Lycium barbarum. The sequence continues at coordinate 78,320,421 of NC_083348.1, read as the reverse complement.
CTATAGCATAACTACCACTTTATTATATAGAATAATGGTCTAAAAGTTACAAATTTTCTCTATTTAAGATTAGAATTTCGTTCTAGCATTTCTCTGTTATTTCCTCTACCTCTGTCAAAAGGATGAGCAAGCATTCTCTAAGATGAAATTTCAGAGGAATCTAAGCATCATGAACTATTGTAGACCACAAAATATTGAGTTAAATTAGGAAGAAAAAAATTTCGAGAAGAGCTTAAATGTGATTAACTGACTCGAGAAAAATGTTAACTGGGCTTTAAAATCAAGCTCAAATTTGAATTTCAGAGAGGGATTATTTAGCAAATAACAAATCAAAAGATTTAGATTAAATTCATAACAAATCAATCAACATATATCCTTTCTCACTCTGACAATACAATCACAGGCAATTGAACAGACATAGAACAGCTTTTACTAACACATCCATTAAATTCCTTATCAACAAAAAATTTAGGAAGGGCTCAGTACTAACCAGAACCCAAAAATAAAGCGAAGGTCATTGTTTAAACCGAACCGAAGTAACCTACGAAATTGAGTGGAAGAGCACAACAAAACTAAGATTGAATGGGATGTACAGAGAAAGAAGAGAGAATGGATGCAAGAAAATTTTAGATAGCAAGGGAAAGCAGCTGATGCGGTGGCAGATTTTAGGATTAACACGTTATTATTTCCTTAGAATTCTCAAAGTCCAAAATACCCTTGAATATGAATTTAATGACTAATAGCAGCCATGTCGATCCGCTCCCCCTCTACTCACTCTTCTATAATAGTTAAAATTAAAAATTAGGAAGATTTTCTTGCCGCTGCCGCAGACCTTTTGAGTCTTAAACTTCACAAATTATGACCTTAACGATGAAAAATCAGACATAAAGAAACTACACTTATGATACAAAAATTTAACAAGTCGGTCAATTAGTTCTATATTTACAGGCTGAGAAAAGTAATATACTATTTTACACATAATTAATTAAAAATAGAAGAGTATAATGCATCGTTCTAATATTTGAAAAGCAACACAACAGACAACAACATCATAAAATTCACTCTTAACAGAAGTTCACACAACGACACATAGAGATAGAGTAGGCTAGCATTTGTGTCTTACAAGTTGTCTCTAAACTAAAATTTAAAGTATATTCAACCACGTTTGCGCAACATAAGCATTAGTTATCCTCAAGTACATTAACCTAAATTGGCTTGGACTTCCCGTTCTAAATTAAGTCAATGAAGTGTGACCGATCCAACCCATAGCGACTAATTGGGAATTAGGTTAGAATATATTCATTTAAGAATCAATTTATACAACCATTTAGCGGGAAAAAAAAAAACAATCCGAGTTAACTCTTCCAAAAGCTTGAGTTAATATGGACTACCTAAGAAGATCAAACTGATCAATTTAGAAAACATTGTAAATAGAAAACTTTTTGTTTCCACGTTCTTGTCGTTGCTTATTCGTGGTTGCAATTGTGTAGGTATGGCTCCATTGAGTTTATATTTTACATTCTTAATCGTTGGATTTTTGTAGCTTGAAAAAAAAAAAAAACTTGCTGAAGAAAACAAACGGATCTCTTCATTTTAGAAGGTCTAATTTAGATTGAATCTAGTATTTGACTATTGATGGGATTGATATTAGAAGGGTGTGCATCAAATTGGAGTCACTTGGAGTTGGTTTGAACAAATTCTGAAGCAAAAACAAGTTGATAATTTTTTATGCAGCATGTTCTGCCAACCCGTCAGGATTTTGTGACAAATTCTGTCGATTTGTCAAGATTTTTAGCCACAAAACTGAAAGGATCTGGCGATCAGTCAAGCTTTGACCAGAAATCCTGAAGACTGCCATTATTTGTTCCTACGGCAAATCTTGTGACCAAAAAGATGCTAGCGATTCGCCGGCGATAGCCATAACTTGCTATTAAAGCAAGTCTTGTCCAATATCAAATAAAAATCCTTAGGGACCCATTAGAATCTTACTTCAAATTCTAGCGAAACATTATTTTTGCATCATTTTTTAACGAGATAAAAATTTAAACGGTAAGACTGAAAAATTCTATTAGTGCAAATTCCACTTCAAGTCAAGAGTATGAAACCAGTGGTACGGAAATTAAAGTTCCAAATCATAATCTCCAATACCACCCAACACTTTGGGCTCTGTATGGCCCATTATGTCCTAAAGAATTTGACGCCGCATAACTGCTAACAAATTTCATGAAATATATAACTTTGGACCTGAATATACCAATGGATTGGGCTTCCACAAAAGTTGAGATTCAGTAGACTAAACTTAACTGTTTGGCCCGTCAAGCCCATTCTGTCTGTTATTTTTCCGCCTGTTTGGTTTGGATTATTTTGTCAAAACGGAAAAATTTTCAGATTAAATTCCTGCTATAATCAGAATTGGTTAGCATATGCAAGTGACTTTTGGTTAGTGATTTTTTCATCGAACATTTTCTGTAGGAGAATAAGTTCCTTAAAAATGAGAAAAATGATTTTCATAGTAAAGGTAGCGAAAATAAATCTCATAAGTGACATTCCACCTGGATCTCCCCATCCTCCAACACACCTCATCCCCCCACCCCCTCCCGCTGCGCACACACAAACCCACACCCCTACCCTCGATTTCCCATAGTATTTGTCTAGATAATATACTCATAAATTCAGTGTAAACACCGACTAAGTATAAAAAAAATTATAAAGAAAAAACAACAATAATGCATGCGCATCCCGTATAAACTGTTGTGTCGCGAAAAGTCCTCTACATAATAATTACGTCCCTCACGTAATAGAAAATTTTATTCGTTATTTGTCACTAATCGCTGCTTCTTAATTTGGTGAAGTTGGTTGCGGCCTCTAGTGGGGAAGGAACCTAACGACACTACTTTGATAGTATTGTACTGTATTAATCTTGCGCCTAAATGACAACGTAGTAGTTTGCAATAGTAGTATGCTGAATAAACTTAGCAACCACCAAGCTTAATCTTTTAAGTAATTTTTTTAAATAAGCATTTTCCTAAATGACAAAATAGTGTGTGTATATATATATAGTTTGCTTAATAAACTCAGCAACCGGGAAGCTTAATATTCTAAAAAATTTAAATAAGCATCTGGTATTTTGTATTTATTAGTATCCGTACCCGCGCAATGCGCGGAGGAATCAAAAGACCAATCCCATATAATTGTGATTTTGCTTACTTAATCACATCAGATTATATTGACTTTAAAAAAAATAATCAAACATTTTGTTTTTTTACTTAATATCCTTCTTATTACCGCCCCCCCCCCCCCCCCCCCCCCCACATACCACTAATATCAGAATGTATCAAATTTATTTATTTTGTTTTTAGCTTTATCTTTTACTACCTCAATTATGTGATCTTATCAATAGATAGAGTTTTTTTTAATCATAATTTCTTTATAAAAATTTCTCATCTCAAATTTAGATAGTCTATCCTTATTTATTTATTTTAAATAAATTAGTTAGTACCCCCACAAAATGCGCCGCCGATATTTAAAAAACAAAAACTAATCCTAGCTAATAAATTAATACTCATATCTAATTTATAATATCATATCAGATTTAATTGCTTCCATTTTTAACATTTCATTCTTGTGGAGATCATCTTTTTTTTCTTTATAAGTCAATTGCTAATATCTTTCTACACGTGAAAAAATAAATTAAAAATTGTTAAAATGACTCCACACTTTTTTAAGTTAGAAAAAACAGTTCTGATATCTAATTTTTATAATCACTATTCAAAAATATTATTTTCAATTAAATAAAAACATGCTATACTCAATTTAAAAAGTTTATATTTCAAAATCAAGTCCAAAGAATATGTTATAATTATTATCTGTTTTAGATCAGACACACCAATTCGCATTAACTTCACATTGCATTTTACTCTCTTAATTTTATCATCCTACAAATATTCAAATTGAATCAACTTGATAAAACCAAAACCAAAAAAATTAAATTTGAGAACCCCAGCCAATGAGCCCTATCTACTTGATTCCTTCGAATCAATCCAAAATTTTGAACAAATATATGCCTCTTCTCACAATGTAATGCACCACAATTCCAACAATATACAGTGCACATCAACGACATCGTACCTTTGCGTGCGACCCTTACCCCGATCCTTCTAATGCAGATGTTGTGTGCATTGGATTGTCCTTTTTATAGTACACATCAATAACGTGTGTGTATGTAATAAAAATTCTAAATAAATGAAGCAAAAAGAATATCTAATATTATGTGCATACGGTGATATTTGCCATATCTATCGAATAAAGGTAGGCCTCTAGAAAAATTCCTCCAAATGCTACCAAATAACTGAATGGCTCATATTTCAGAGGCTCATGTAATATTTGGTTTTGATTTCTTCAATCTCCATGCTTTTGCTTTTTCTTCTGATAACACATGATATTTTGAACTTGCAAATCATCTTCTTCACTTGATATGTATTTGCTCATGACCGGCTAGAACCTGCAACATAAAGTCCAATACAGAAAAACTTGATAATTATAAATAAATAGAGCTAATAATCATCAACAAAAAGAGGGAGAAGAAACAACTCTTGAAATAAGTATGCTGGCAAGAGCAGTAACATATATTGATTTATGTGTTATTGCAGGGGTGTATGTATAAGATGTAGAAATTCAAATTTGAAAACCATACCAATTGATAAGCTTATTTGAAAAGATATGGTTTTAAGATCATAGTAATCCTTATCTTATATCAAGGAATATGGCTAATTTTATCAAATAAAATATATATATATATATGGGGATAAAGAGCACCTACATGCGTATTTCACTAATTTGTTTAATTAATGAATAATAATTAGAATATTTCTTTACATAGAAAGAGAAAGAAAGAAACAGGAAATTAGGAAAAATTAATACTTATTTCTATTATTAGTCCTCTAGAGTCATAAGGTTACGTTGGGATTCTATATCTACCGAAAACATTTTGAGGTTTATCCTCTGAAAGATATTTTATCCTCAATTCAGATTCAAAATTATTTTAATTAATTCAAATTACAGATACTTTTTTATCAGTTTGTTCATTGTCAAATAATTATGTCACTTCATTCATCCAAACCACTGTTTAAATTATTATTATTATTATTATTATTATTATTTAAAAAAAAAGGAATTTAGTGCTGTTAGTTTTTATCTTTCAATTCGATTTCAAAAAATTTATCTTCTTATTCAAATTCATTTCTAGTCTCAATCGAGTATTTTTATCTTTCAAACTTAATTCAAGTTAAAACTCTTTTCTCTCGTTTCATCAAATATGTAATTAATCTTAATCGAATATTTTTTTTATCTTACAAACTTAATTCAAGTTAAAACTCTTTTCTCTGAATTCATCAAATATGTAATTCAACTTATAATTCATTCTTTTAATGATTTAAATTTAATGTTTTATTTTTTTCATAAATAACTATTTTTTAAAAAGATATCTTTGAGTTTGATTAGTCCCTTTATCACGATATTGCTACGGATAAGTTTAGCACATTTTTATTTTTCAATTTTATTTTAAATTAATGTGGATTGGTTTAATAAATAAACTTTTTCTTAACGGATATGTTTGAATTTGAAAAAGCCCGTTAATGTGATATTGTTAAGGATAAAGTATATGGCTTGCTAAATGCGGATGATTATAGCTTGCTTAAAAATTTCAAAAGTTTGTTTCTCATAAAATAATTTTTCAATTTTGGAATTTGATAAAAATTATTAGTAAAAGACTTGGTCCTAATTTTGATTAACTTTGTCCTAAAATTGCCAAGTGACTTGTTATTAGTTTGTCACTGAGTTTTACCACATTGCTTATACCTTTCCTATTTTATATATATAGAATATAGATATAGATAGATTGGCCCGAATAATTTAAGGTTTTGAAGTGTTGTTGAAGAGATTGTGATTTCTTTTAAGCCACAGATGCCATAGAGCAAAAGGAAAGAAATATTTCCATCGAATAAGATGATCGGGAGAGGTATAGTGAGTATTGGTGAAAACAGTCAGCCAATTAGTCTGAGAAGAAGGCGGAGCAATGTGACAATTATCCCGAAAGGTGGTTGCAATAGTACATTGACAGAAAATGTGGTAGGAAGTTTCTTCACCGTTCGTACAGATTGGGCAAATATTACTCTCAACAATATTAAGGCGATGGAGGTAAGAGTTTGTGGGCAGACGATCAAGAAAGCACAGCCAGAAGAAAAAATTTATTTCATTGAGAGTTTTGAGATCCCAAATCCACATGTAGTCAATGTCACTAGGGGTGGGGGGTTGAAGTTGATGGAATACAAGTATCAACAACTGCAGAACCAAATAGTCAGGATCAAACTTGCATATAATATAGACAATACATAATCGAGATTTTAATCAAACATTAAATCAGTACTTATCTCTTGAAGCGTGACCGCGACCGCAAATCGAACCTTCAAGCATCCACGCGATCTTCCTTCAGTTCCACGGTCTGCAATCTTTTGCTCCTTTGGACAATGAATACTTGTGTGGGCAAGCATTACAGCTCAGGAAAGAGTGTCGCTCTTGGCACTAAAAAGCATACTATATATAACCACGTTTTAGGGTGCACACCCTAGTCCAAAAACGTGTGGGCTTGCTTTTTCCCCAAGAATATTATTTTCCAAATCCAATAATAATTAGGCATAGCAGGGACTACAAATTTATTATCGGGGCTTCTAATTGTGGCATTAATTCGGAAATGAATGAATTAATCCTACCACAGTAAATTACATATTATTCCACTAAAAACCTGTAATTGCACTCCTCAGTTCAATTTCTAAATCTTTCATTAAATCTTATTTAACTCCCCATGTGAAGATTACAGATACCAATCAATTAAATTAATTACTGACAATTTAATTCATTGACCAATTAAATCCTTTATATTTCCGCTTAACTTATATCATGTGACGGATACAAAATCCACCTGCAGGAGTTTCACATGTGACTTATAAGCATCCAAATTTCTGATGAACATACCAAATTTCGGGTCAATCAAAGTTCGTCAAAAATCAAAATTCTGAAACCATGACCAAGTCAGATAAAAAAAATTAAAAAAATAAAATAAAATATATATATATATATACATTTGTTCTGTAATTTTTATCACATATCATCATTAGCGTACTAATATACATGAATCAAGAACAACGAACAAAATTTTAAAATATATTTACATAATCTTAGGGCTGTTTTCTGGAAATTAGCATGTTTATGTAATCATTGAATATAAAATTCAAAACATACCACATAGATATCCATGCATCTTGAACAAAAAAAATTCAATAGAAAAGAACAATTCATGCAACATATATGTAATGTCAGATATTCACTCTAATAAATTTAAACCTATAAATAACTCAGATGAAGAGTATATTGTTCATTTAAGCCAAGTGAATATCATTATCATCATCTCTAGTTCCATCGAAACTCAGATGGAGAGTTAATGCAAGTTATCAATAACTAGTGATTATGCCTAGTGACAACCTATAATAAATCTATACGAAATGTAGGAAGACCTAAAGCCAACACATAAATTTATTATGTCACTAGTATATAGTCATGAAAACCATAGAAAATAAGTTCTATCACCACTAGATCATAGCAGAATTGTTTTCCCTTATTTTATTTTTTCAAAAAATAAAAATTGCACTGAACACCATCTAAACAACCCCAAATAATCGAAAAATTACATGATTCACCGTAAAGCAGTGACTATTGCTTAGTGGGTGTTTCCGATAAACAGAATTTCAGATCAATTAGAGTTCATAAAATTTCAAATCTCTAAATCTATGACCAAATTCGAAAAATAACTTATTCAGGCAATTCGAGAAAAAATAATATGATCTATATCCTTAACTATGACATATCAATTCATGTTAAACATCATGTGTAATCATGTTCTATATTTAACACAAATGAAATCGATATAAAGATTATCTTTTTCATACTTAAAACAAATTTTAATCTGACAAACCACCTAAAACTCATCTAGACGATCTCGGAATGCCAAAAAACGACACCAATAACTGCAAATGCATCTTTTACCAAGCAAGAACAAATACATGTAAGTCTAGAACTAAATTAACATATACTTCATCTCCAAAACAATGACCAAATTCAGAAGATAGCCGTTTTACGTGTATTTAGAATCAAATATGATCCATACTTTAATTCTTCTTTTATAATTATCCCAAGAGCTCATGGCATACATTGTGTTCTTCCATTTAGTAAGGCACAAATCTTCTTACAGCAAATTGTCCTCTCGATTAATACACATGAGAATCCAAGATGCTACGTTTCCTCCTTTTGGGTGAAAACCTCGATATCTCTTTTCATGAATTAATTAAGAGTTACTAGTATCTAAAGGTATATATTCTATCAGTAGATAAAACACCACCACTAATATATGCTTATTCATGACAATTCATCACATTACATTAAGAATATTTTAACGACTCAAAAAAACAAACCATATTAATGGATCCTATTCATTAATCATAACTCTCCATCCATGTCTCAATATAATCCCATATGTATAAACCTATTAAGAATTTTTCATAATTCCAATTAAACAAATCTCTTTAATGGTAACCATTTATTAACTATAAAATTCTTAATTTATACATGTCAGGATACAAGTGCATCAAAATAATACTCATATAATTATAAAAGAGAAAAGAACTAAATTTCTCTAATGCAACAATGAACAGTGGCTGCCACAACCACTTATTATAAGACCACATGTTTCTCATCTCCTTGTGATTTAAGGATTACAACAAAGTATACCAAGACTTGCACAAGAGAATTCCTCCCCGTGGAAAAAAAAAGCGAACACTTGGTCAAGTCAACTTTTGCAGTTTACCACACTCCAAAACTTTTACTCTTCTTGTTTAAACTTGCCAACAAAAGCAAACAAGAAAAAAAAATTCTTTGCCGCTACAGAAAAATTGTGGTCAAATCTAATATCTCTATCAAATATTATTATTTTACAGCATATTGATTTCTCTGGCTTATCACTTAAAAGAAAAACCACTGGAATTCACGTTGCAGACCAACGTTTAGCGCCGCTAATTCTCAAAACCGGGGAAAAAGCGACAGCAGGTCAACGATATCAACACGGTAGCAGAATTTCTGGGCTACTTCGCCGTCGAATTAGAAACACGACAAGCAAAAAACCCTTTTCCTTTTAAAACATGAATCGTATAATATCATATATATATATATATATATATATATATATATATATATATATATATATATATACACTTCATCTAAGTTATCTATCTAGATACAAGCAAGCTTTCGATGCTAATTGATGGAATACAGGCATAAACGGCGAAAGCAAATAGTCATGATCAAACTTACATGTAATATCGACAACACATAATCGAAATTTTAATCAAACATAAAATCAGTACTTATCTCTTAAAGCATGATCACGACCGCAAATCGAACCTTCAAGCATCCTCGATCTTCCTTCAGTTCCACGGTCTGCAATTTTTTACTATGTAACCTAACTAGCCTTTGGACAGTGAATACTTGTGTGGGCAAGCATTACGACTCAAGAACGAGTGTCACTCTTGGGTTGAAAAGCATACTATATATAACCGCATTTTAGGTGCAAACCCTAGTTATTTTTCAAGTCCAAGAATAATTAGGCATAGCAGGTATCACTGATTTATTATCGAGGCTTACAATTGTGGCATTAATTCGGAATATGAATAAATTAATCCTATCATAATAAATTACAGATTATTCCACTAAAAACCTGTAATTGTACTCCTCAGTTTAATTTTTAAATCATTCATTAAATCTTATTTAACTCCCCGTGTTAAGATTACACATGTCAATCAATTAAATTAAATTACTGACAATTTAATTCATTGACTAATTAAATACTTTATATTTTCGCTTAACTTATATCATGTGACGAATACAAAATCCACCTATAGGGTTTTCACATGAGACTTATAAGCATCCATAAAGGGGTATTAACAATCTCGAAGTCGAGACATGGATTCTATCAACTAATTATTATTTGACAAATGTATTTTATCATTATCGAATTTATCAGGAATATATAGACCCGCAATTGTGTCATACCTTTCAATAAATCAAAATAATGAACAAATCACATTAATCGTAATAATTATATCAAGATTAAGTGTATAAGTACATTTAATGAACTGGAGAAATTGTTTTATATATTCAGTACAAAAACACTTATCTCTACGTGGTCCGTTTAATACGTACAAAATGTATTAGCACAAGAAGTCAGAACTATATAATTCTCATAATGAAGATAATTATATTTAATCTTGTGCTACAATTATACCGATAGCGTTATTCAATTTTCATCTTAGATTATGAACATAAATTATATTTTTAAAAAAATTAAGGTCAGTGAGCAGGGCCCACTGACTACTGACTATTTTATTGATTTAGTAAGAAAAGGCAAATAGTTCAAAAGTATAACAAAATCAAAAAACAAAAAACTTTCTGAAAGTCCTAGAAAATAAAAGAAAAGGAAAACACTTATAAGAATCGATGATTTAATCTTTCGTATTTAAGCTAAACTCTATACATTAAATCATTACTAAATAAGTAAAGAACAAACATACTAATACATGATGTATTTAATTTTTTATTAAAAATTAAATAAATAATTATTTTATGATAAATATTATATCCAAACACATGATACTAGTAAACTGAACACTGAAGAGGTAGTTAAAATACCACTGGTGTTTATGGACCAAATAAGAAAGCCAGTAGTTGAACAGTCCGGAGCAAAAGGGATGGGGATGGGTTTGATCTTATCCTTAATAATTCGAGGGAGGTCAAAAGATTAGCCTAAGTACTAACCATATACTGCACATATATTCCTCCTGCAATTTAATAGTGAATTGAATTTTTTTATTTAATATTTTCATCTTCGTAACTCTTTGTATCCTGTCTCATATGACGATATATTAGATTGAGTATGAAATTAAAAAAGAATCTTGTTTTTTAAAATTTAACGTCTAAAATATGTTATCAATATGATTATAACTATAAAATTATGTCGTTAAAGATAAAATATAAAAAATAAATTTAAATTATTTAAATATAAAAAAATTACTAGTATTGATATTTTTCTAAAACAAATTTTAAAAGTCAAGTGGGTAAGGTAAGAAAAAAATGGGAGGTCTATCGTACAAGACTTTGCCGTTTCAAATCAAAACACTACTTCCAACACCTTTTCCTTTTGTTGGTTTTGGTGGAGTTATATGCTTTATTTGTGATGATGAATGGGTCTTCCAATGTCGACACGCAAGTCAACCTATATAGTATGTGAACTACTCGTAAAATTCACATGATCGAATTCATATTTTAATTATACAGTCACAGTATTCAAGAAATCTTCTAGATTAATTTTGCTGAATTAAGGGGTATATTAAAATACTTAAGTAACGCCCACGATAATGAAATTCATTAAGAACTGATCATTTTATGCTTACGTTAATAGGACGACCTTGACTTTTGAGGATTCAGCAGTGATGCGAGACATTTATAGGGGAACAATATAATTGAGAAAATGGACAATAATATTCCCTTTTTATGTATTGGTTGTATTAGGGGGAAATCAGTTGTCCCAAATTTTTATACGCTGCATCTCGAATGCTTCCACCGTGAGTTCCGCATTATATGTTTAATTTTCAGAGTGGAATTTAAAAATGGATAAATCTTGTTTTATAATGAACCAGTGTTATTACATGCTATTGAATGTTATTAGCAATATCTTTTAAATCTACCATGTATAAGGTCTCAAATTTATATAGGGTAAAAATGTCTTGGACATGTATATGTTCCCCAACGTATTCTAATTGCTTTTAGTTCCTCAAAAGTCATAACAAAAGGAAATTTACTTCGATAATATTGCAAGCATTTCATAATACAAAATTCTTAAGTTTCAAGCATGCATGTTTTGTTCTTTTCTTAAATTTTTTTTAAAAATGTTTTAATTGAATTCCAAGAAATCAACCGTAGTTAGAGTTTGGTTTTAGAATTTACCATGAATTCTACCTTCTCCACCAACTCATCGTACGAATATGCTCTTACCCTACAAATCAGTGCACTATAACATATTTGTTTCTAACATTCAATAATGTATACTATTAGTTGAGTTCAATAATTATAGGCATAATTTCTAAGCTCACATTCCTAATCCAACTTGCTATACAGTGAAAAAGGCGACTTTCAAGTTTCAACCATCAAAGATGGTAGTAGAGTGATAAATATTTCTCCATCTTACTTATAGGTCTTGAGTTTGACCCCCGGATATCAATCATCTTTGATATGAAGCGCTTTACCTTCTAAATGAAAATTTTCATTAAGGTATATCTTCATAGGCTCTCAAATTTGTATCGATTAAAATTGTATTGGACATGCATATATCCACTTAAAAAGTACTCTAATTGCTTTAATTCCTACGAATAAAAAGATTAATTACCCGTTTGGATTGGCTTATAAGTTGCTTATAAGCTGTTTTAAGCTTTTTGGAGTGTTTGGCTGACCAACTTAAAGCCATTTTGTGCATAAAATAAATCCAAAAAAATAATTGGGCCTGTTTGGCTTAGCTTATCTAAAGCAACTTATAAGCTGAAAACAACTTATAAGCCAAAAAAAATAAGTTAGCCTACCCCAACTTTTTTTTTTTTACTTATAAGCTATTTCCAGCTTATAAGCTGCTTATTTTAAGCTCATCCAAACATAAACTAATCAAATATTTATCTTTTATTCTGTCTCTCTTTTTTTTTTTTTTAATAACAAAATTTGTTAGCGAGGAAAAACTGGAATATCCAAATTTTGTGGCTATATCCAAATAAGTACTCGAAAAAACGGAAAGAAAGTGTAACGAGGAAGAACCTCTTATGACAAATTTTACTCCTACAGATTTGTTGTATATGTGTATTTTTATTTTAGAATATATAGATACCTACCCATGAAGAACTCCTCCAAATCAGCAGGATAACATAGAATTTCTTTCTGACAGGCAATGCATAATTGTATGCTAGCCATTAGTTAAATCCAATAATTTAACAGATAAAATCAGTCAAGAATAACAAACACAGCTCACATTCAACGACGGCTAGCTTTACAGTGAAAAGTGAATAGACAATAATAGTGACATGAGAACAACCCGCATTTCATGATTGGCAATGGCAACAAATACTAGTAAATAATACTTATGCTCTGTTTGTGTATATTTTTATTGCTCATATTAACAATTCACACCTCCTCTACATCCCCCACCTACTCCAAACGCGGCTCACCTACCCCCTCCGTATATAAATAAACCCATACTTTCATATGATTTGCGTTACTGCATATTTCACAAATATTTAGACATTTAATACAAAGAAAGCGATAAAATCCATAGTCCTGTCGAATAACTTTGCTATATTTATCAATGGGAGAACCTCAAGAAAAGCAGCTCAACATACCTTGTAAGCTTAACTTGTCATATTTTCATGATTCTTCATCTTTATGTCTCCTAATTCTCTGAACTTATTAGAATTGCCACTAATTCATGTAGTTGAAGAGGAAGCTAGCAAAGAACCAGATAATATGGCGAATAATTTGACTTTGTGGCGTGCAAAATACAAGAGGTGGCTCGATATAGGGTTCAACGCGTTTCTAGTCCTAGCTTCCTTATCAACTGCTACACTTCTCGGCGAACTTTACTACAAAGAAGGTGGAAAAAGCACATGGTTGAATTCATTGGTCCAAACTGTGGGATTTCCGGTACTTCTCCCTATTCTCTTCTTGAAACAAAGACAAGAAAATCCAGGCTCCCAAAACGATGATGATAATTATACTCCATCTGTTTGGATATTTTTATCTGTTTATGTTTTTCTTGGCTTTCTATTGGGTGGAAGTGGCATGCTGCTAGCTGTGGGCTTATTACACCTCCCAGTCTCAACATTTTCCTTAATTTCCGCAAGCCAATTAGGATTCAATGCAGTATTCTCATATTTCCTCAATTCCCAAAAAATAACAACTTATATAGCCAATTCTATTATCCTACTCACCATCTCCTCAATTCTTCTTGTGTTTCAACCTGACGATTCGCCTTCAGGCAAAGGTGGATCGTCAAAAGGGAAGAATTACGTATTAATCGGGTTTGTGTGCACCCTGTTCGGTTCAGCAGGCTACGCGTTACTGTTATCTTCCACTGAGCGAATTTTCAGAAAGGTTATGAAAAAACGCACCATGAAACAAGTGATGAACGTCGTTATTTGGCAATCGTTTTTCGCCACGTGTGCGATTTTGATTGGCCTTTTCGCTAGTGGTGAATGGAGATGGGTGAAAACAGAGATGCAAGAGTACAAGCTAGGGAAAGTGTCATATGTTATGACATTAGTGTGGAATGCTTTGTGTTGGCAGATTTACACAATTGGTGTACTAAGTTTAATTATGAAGGTATCTGCATTATTTGCTAATGTGATTACTACAGTTTGTGTGCCTCTAGTTCCAGCTCTTGCTGTGATTATTTTCCATGACAAGATGAGTGGGGTGAAAGCTGTGTCTATGATTTTGGCTATTTGGGGATTTTTATCCTATGGTTATCAGCAATATCTTGATGAAGTTAAGCTCAAAGCTGATTTGTCAAAGGAAAAAGAAGAATCTGAAGTGTCACTTGTTGAAAGAGGATTGAGCCATAGAGCTTAATATTAATTGTAGAAAAGATTAATGGTATTGTTTTTTCATTTTCTTTAGGGTAAATGGAGACTTTCTTAGGCCTCATTTATTTCCATCAAAATTAAGACGTCTGAATCCGAATAGATATATGAATATTAAGAGGTGCATTATTAATATATAGATGTTTGAATTTGAATACACATCTGAATATTAAGTTGTTATCTCTAGATTTAAATACTGAATGATTAAGACCGTTTGTTTTCAATATCTGAATGTGCATATGAAATTCACCACTATATCAATAAAATACTATAAAAATCTCATTTTAACAAAATAAATTTATTTTTGATAGAAAATAATATTTTGAATATTCATATATAGTTGATTAAAAATTTGAACTATCTCATTTTTTCCTTCTATAAAGATAAAAATTGAACATTTGAATGAAGTTATATATCACTATAAAAAAATATTGTAACAAAAACATGATTTATTTTTAAGAATTTGTGCTTATAATTAAAATGGTAAATCTTTCTCTATCAACTGAAAGTGATTTAAAGAGAGTTGTTAGGTCTGAATCTCACCAGATATTTTCTAGTCAAAAACTTTATTAAAATATGATAAAAAGGAGAAAACTTTTCAATGCTTGATACAATTTGTGAGCGTTTTCTGTTGTTTCATGAAGCTTGGTATGATGTAGTTAGTTTCAACTTTGATTAGAGGGTTATGTAGTGTTCAAGTTTTTTTTTTTTTAATCCGTTGTTATTATCTCGAGAAACACTAATTTATAGAGTCATTGCTATCTTTTAAATGTTGAAAGGAAGATAGGGACTTTATTGATAATATGAATTTCCTATTTTTAAGTTTCTAGTGCAAAATTGATCAAGCTAAGAACTGGGTTTACACATAGGATTTCAAACTAAATTTTTGATGGATTCAAGAAAACAATTTTATTGATATAGTTAATCAATCAAGAGTTCTTAATAATATTTGGTAGAGAAAGGATAGCTAGAGGCGTGGAAATTTTGATGAAAAGAGAAATCTTGAAAGATTTTGTGAAATGAGACATTATTTTAAGGGCAAACTACATAAATGACAAATATTTGGACTTTAATCAAGCCACATAGCAAATGTCTCAATATTTACATTTTGTAGCAATAACCCAACTACCAATGGCTGTATATGTTTTTTTTTTCACCGTATTCATTTTTTTTCGTTGTATTCATGAATACAAAAAAAAAATGTTGTTTTTCACTGTATTCATGAAATGACTATCTGTATTCATAAATTAGCTTGTTGTATTCATAAATACAACGAGTAAAAAATGAATACATAAAAACATATGTACACCAAAAATTAACAAATGCCATATTTTTCGGCATGGATACAACAAATACAGGCATATACAACATAGATACACCAAAAATATTAACAAAAACAAGTGAAAAAACATTGTATACAACATATGTACACCACAAAAAAAAAAAACGAAGACACTCAAAATATTGAATTCAAAAAATAAAATTGATTGTATTCATTTGTATACAGGCGTTAATTCACTCTGTTCATTTGTATACAAAAAGATTTTTTTTTGGAAAAACGCGAAAAATATTATATACCATGTATGTATACACAAATCTAGGAAAAAAAAACTTTCGATCAAGTAAGCTCCGGCGACTTCTCCGGCGATGGCTGCTGCTGTTGTTGTTGGCAATGAAGAGGAGAAGAATGGTTGTGGTTAGTGTTGTTGTTGTGGTACGCCGGAGAAGTAACCTCCGGCGACATCTCCTGCGATGGCTGCAGCCATGGCGACATTAGTATTCTCTTTAGCTCTGTTCAAATAAAGCAAATCGATTTCGCCGGAGCTCCGGCAGTGGTGGCCGGTGGCGGAACAGTGGGGAAGAGTGGAGAGAGAGATGGGAGGGTTGGGTTGGAAGTGAATAGTGTGATGGGTATTCTACTTTGTGTGTGTATAGATATATAGTTACTAAATGTCATTAATATACAAATATTTGCTATGAGAAGTAATTAAGTTAAACTATAGCTACTAAATGTCAATACCCACTATATGTTTGTTATGTCACGTAGTTATCCCTTATTTTAAATGAGTCTGAATGGTGTTAAGACTCTGTTATAGATCTGATTCATTCAAACCCATTCAGACCCTTTAGAAGAAAACAAAACAAATGAACTGGATCTAAATAATTAAGATTCAGACTTGTAAAACAAATGCACTTAATGAGTTGAATCTGAATAATTAAGATTCAGACCTCCATTAAGTGCAAATAAATGAGGCATTAATTGTTTTCTTTCTTCGATCATCTACTTAGTTGCTGTGACAGGTCTTTTTTGTTTACTGGAACTTTGGTTTTCACTACAAGAAAGTATAGAAATGATAACAAAAAATTGAATATTTGGCAACAACTTAGTTTTATTGTTGGCAAATGAACTTTTTTGTTGCCAAAGAATTTAATTTTGTTGTCATAGTATTGATTATTGTTGCAAAAAGTACTTTCGGCAACAAAAAAAAAAAGTTGTTGCACGTTGATGCAATAACGGTCGTTGGGAAAAGTCTATGCAACAATTTTTTTTTATCAAAAGTACTTTTTGCAATAATAATCAATCTATGGCAATAAAAATAATTTTGTTGCCAAATATATATTTTCTTGTAGTATTTTGTTCTTCAAATTACACACACACACATATATATATATATATATATTCTTGTTTCATGCTTTGTTATAACCAAGTTAAGTGAAGTCAAATGGAATAGAGACTCGATCGATTGCTCAATATATATCATACTGATGGAGCTTAATTTTGCACAAGAGTAAAAATATTTACACGATCAGGTCATTTAAAAGGTACTCTTTCCAATTTATGTGGCACTATTTGACTTGGCAAGGAGTTTAAAAAAGAAATGAAGACTTTTGAAATTTGTGATCCAAAACAAGCCTTATATAAATGTGTGACTTGTAAATCATCTCATAAAGTTAAATTGTTTATAAATATAGAAGGGTGATATTCTTTTTAGGACAGACTAAAAAGGAAATGGTGTCACATAAATTGAGACGGAGGGAGTAGCAATTACAAGTAATGTTTTCAATTCTTCTTTTGCATTAATATATGTCCCTAAATATCCATTTTCCTTAAAAAGTTAAATTCACTTTTATTTGGGCAGGGTTAGGCATACCTTACCCCTTCTTAATATAACCTAATGCAACAAAAAATTTGATCCCTATGCTATAATGTTAGGAAATCGTACTATTTATCGAATTATTGAATGATGGAACATAGCGTGTTCATAAAAGATGTAATCCTTATCATAGATATTTCAGTAGACTTTAATGAGGGACCACGCGCCTCAATAATTTTAAATGAAATTTTCACAAGCATGTTTTGCACAACTCTAAGATAGGCACTTGGACGTACTTACTATTCGTCTATCATGACATATAATATATTATATATAGACTATAGTAATATTAGATCACCGTTAGTCTATCCAATCTTGAGCTGGAACTTCTTTTTTGGAAGGGTTTCTATTATACAATGGATCCAGACTGTCATGAATGCAGTGTGGACCGCATATTTTATAAGTTAGAAATCTTTTACCAACAATTATTGGCAGGAAGGGTTAACACAATTATTTACTAAGGATGTATCTTTTGTGACAAAAACTTATTCATAATTATTGTTTATATAAATCAATGAAATTAAAATGTGTCTCTCATATATACGTTTAAGTGATAAATAAGCTCATTTTTCAATAACATCAATTTAATATAAATATCGAATGCAAACAACTTTTTACTCTTATTTAACTATGCCCCCTGAAGCTAATAGTAATGGAACGAAGTTACAAGATTTAAAATTAATACTAGGGCTGCGAGGCCTTTTATATACTAGTATTAATTACCAAATACTTGTCTTTTCTGCGTGTACCAAGTACTCCATTATATGTATGAGATTTGGAGTACCAGTAGATCTTCCATTTTTATTTTCGGGATATGTCTTTACTATCATCACATTGACTTTTACGATATTCTATCGGAATGGTTCTGTACATTTGACATATAGTTTTATAAGCAATTAAAATTTAAGCCATGTGTCCACTTTTAGGAACAAAATCTTTAAGAATTAATGGTGCAATATCCATGCATCTGCACAAGATTTTCTCAACCACTGTATATACATACATATTTATACATTGATAAAATTAGAAATAGATCAATAAAATAATTGAAAATAATGCCTTCTTTATATGTCTCTCTTAGTTTTATGTTGTCTCACTAATTCATCCTTTTTCAACTAGGAAAACTTCAGATTCTTCATTGGCCTTTGACATATCAGCAGCTTTGAACTTAAGTTCATCAAGATATATATTGCTGATACCCATAGGATAGAAATCATAGAAACAGACTTCACCCCTCTCATCTTTTCATTGAAGAAAATAACAGCAAGAATTGGAATTAGGCGTATAGACGTAAAGTCAATGCAGTAATGACATTGGCAATAAGGTTTAAGCTGAGAGGAAAATTTGTGTAAATCTGCCAACACAAAGCACTACATGGCACATGCCAAAGTCATTACATAGGACAATTTGCCTGGCTTGTATTCTTGCATCTCTATTTTTAGGCCTTTTCCGTTCTCCGCTCGCGAAAAGGACAAATGGCCAATGAGAATGATACAAATGGCCAAAAAAAACGATTGGCAAATTAATACCTTCATCACTTCTTTCATGGTGTGTTTTAAACATTTTAATTATATGTCTTTTAAATTTTTTTAGATTGTTAATTACTGCCACTTATAGTACTTTTTATATAATTTCTAAATATGTAAAATTATTTAAGAAAACTTAAAAACTCTATGTCTGACTCACCATCAAATTTAAGAAATTTAACTCTCAAAATCCGAATTACGATACATAAATTCCTCTAAAAAATTCAGTTCAAGGTTTCTATTTTATGTTTTTCATTTTTCTAAATTTTTGAATGAAACAGGTGTTTGGGGTAAGTTCGGTCGTGACAAGTGGACTAATAGGGATCCAACACGTGAAAGTCTTAGTCGGTTAGATCTTGAGCTATAGAGGTGTTCCAGGTGGCATATCCTTGAATCGTCATTTCCAATATGTCGAAAACCGATGTCATCTCGGTGTGGAGTCGGACTGTTTTATGGCCAGGCAGGCAGTGGTGTCGTTCCCAGAGGATCTTCTCCCTTCGGTCACAACTCCCTTTCTAGCTAGAGCGCACTCCATCAACCTCGAGCCTATTATCAGTCCTAAGACACTTTTTGATGGAACTTTTGCATTGTTGAGTAGTCTTTACTTGCCTATAACCTCCTTTTATACAAATCTAATTGTTATCCTAAGTTAACATATTTAGTGATAAATAACAAGAAAGGTAGGCAATTTAAGACCAACAAGCACAAAAGTCGTCAACAAATCAGAGTGGCGCAGCGGAAGCGTGGTGGGCCCATAACCCACAGGTCCCAGGATCGAAACCTGGCTCTGATAAATGGAGTAGCTTCTGCCTCGTTTTTTTTTTTTTTTTCTTGGTTTCTTGAGATTTTAAGCGCTGCTAATCCGTTTAATCCATCTCCTGGATACTCTCTTTCCATTGTCTCATCTGTCCGTATCTACTTCTTTCTTTCCTTCTCCCCTGGCTATACACATTGAAAAGCAACTAATACCTCATTGTCTTCTGCCTCGTTTTTTTTTTTTTCGGTTTCTTGAGATTTTAAGCGCTGCTAATCCGTTTAATCCATCTCCTGGATACTCTCTTTCCATTGTCTCATCTGTCCGTATCTACTTCTTTCTTTCCTTCTCCCCTGGCTATACACATTGAAAAGCAACTAATACCTCATTGTCTTCTGCCTCGTTTTTTTTTTTTTTTCAGTTTCTTGAGATTTTAAGCGCTGCTAATCCGTTTAATCCATCTCCTGGATACTCCTCTTTTCATTGTCTCATCTGTCAGTATCTCCTTCTTTCGTTCCTTCTCCCCTGGCTATACACATTGAAAAGCAACTAATACCTCATTGTCTTCTGCCTCGTTTTTTTTTTTTTCGGTTTCTTGAGATTTTAAGCGCTGCTAATCCGTTTAATCCATCTCCTGGATACTCCTCTTTCCATTGTCTCATCTGTCAGTATCTCCTTCTTTCGTTCCTTCTCCCCTGGCTATACACATTGAAAAGCAACTAATACCTCACTGTCCTTTGTCATGCTCTGAGTTAAAGGGTAAAATTCTTAATTCTACAATCGATGGGGAAAAGGGATACCAATAGCACAAAATAATCCAAATGAAATAATTGAAATGAAGCACTCTAAAATATAAACAGAGAACAGATAAAGTACTTATGATTTTATCAGTAGTTTGTATCCATGCAGGGGCAGCTCAATAAAATTGGTGGCATAAAACCAAACCTTAACAAAAGGTCTCAAGTACATTCAATAAAATTAGCTCACACACGTGCATCCCATGAATTAAACTTAGTTGGAATATGACCAGTAATGCTTATTGAATGGAATTACTTGTGATTTAAATGCCTTGATGATTGTGTAAATATTCTTTACACGCATAGAGCTTAAACTTTTTTTTTTTTTTTTAAATCTTAAATTATACATACAGTGACATTGTAAAATACTTTTTAAGGCTATCAGTGCTATGTGCATTTTATTGTGCTTGTTTATTTATGTTGATGATATAAACAAAATTTGTGAAGAAGAGACGTTAACTTTTATCTTTTTGCTTATTCACAGTTCAAGAACAAACTGAGGAAATGAAGATCCAAAATGTTGAACCAGAATCATTGACTCGAAAGGCTGGTAGTAAATACATGAAATGGCTCGAAGTAGGCATCCGTATCTTTATTGCCCTGGCTAGCCAGTCAGTAGCCATAATACTAGGAAAGTTGTATTATGACAAAGGCGGTTTACATAATTGGTTTCACTTACTGAAACTATATGTTTCCCGTTCTCCTAATTTCCATGATCCCCAACAAGAAAACCCCTCAACAAGAAGAAATAACAATACAAAACAGTGATGTTAAATCTCCTTCTATAATGACCAAGTTATCAATCTATGTATCTCTTGGTTTTTTACTTGGTGGAGGCTGTGTTTTGTATTCAATTGGCCTTTTATATCTTCCAGCCTCAATTTTTTCTCTTATTTCCTCAAGTCAATTAGCCTTCAACGTCTTGCTTTTCCTCTTCATGAGACTAGAAAAAACAACACCTTTAGTGGCGAATTCTATTATTCTTGTCACCATTTCCTTTGTTCTTTTAGCGTTACAACCCGAACAATCTTCAAACGATGTCGTTTAAGCATTATTATGCAATAGGATTTGTATGCACGCTAATTGCTTCAGCTTTTCGATTTACTATTATCCACTACAAATCTCATGTTCAGAAAAATATTTTAAAAAATATATTAAGAGAAATCATGGACGTCATCATTTGTCATCGTTCTTCGCGACGTGTCTAATTTTCGTTGGCCTGTTTGTGAGTAAAGATTGGGAGAATTTGAAAGATGAGATGCATAATTTCGAGCTTTGGAAATTGTAGTATATTATGATACTCACTCTCGTCCAAAATAATTGAGGTTTTTTCTATTAAAAGTTGATCCAAGATAATTGATGTTTCACAAAATCAAGAATATATTTAATTTAAAAAAAAAAAAAATTGCCCTTGACACATTCCTATATCCTCACAATAATTGTGTCAACCTAAAAAGATAGAAAATCATAAATAAGGGTATTTAAGCCAAACACCTATGCATTTTTTGAAGTTTGTAAATTTCTCAATTCATGTGTCCAAATTTAACACCTCAATTATTTTGGACTAGTGGAAATATTATTTTGGATAAGTGTGTGTTGGTCTATATTGCTCGGACTCTCTAAAAATGATGCCACACCCGTGTCAGATTCTTCAAAAATGCATTACTTTTGGAGGATCCGACACGCATCCGTGTCCATTTCTAAAGAGTCCGAGTAACATAGGTAGTAGTGTTGGCAGCTTTATATATGTAGTGTTCTTCGTTTGATTGGTGCTTTGGGTGCGCCTCTAATTCCAATTATGTATGTGATTATCTTTAATGACAAGATGAGTGGGTGAGAGCAATTTCAATTGTTTTGGCTATTTGGGAATCACTGCCAGCTCTTAAGTAAGGCAAAAAAAAAAAAAAAACAAGCGTTTTAGGCCTCAAAATTTTAAGGGCCCCATTTTCACTAATATTAAATTTATGAATTAATTTTGGCAGAATAGATCGGATCCCCTTGAATTTGACGATTTTTATTTAGTGCACACCTAATATTTGAATTGGCCTAATTACCCCCTCAACTTGACAATATGATAGGTACGATCCTTAGGATGCTGACAACTCATGGAAGTGTGACACGCGGGCGATCACATGAATTTTTTTGTCCATGTGAAATTTTTTAAGGATAAAATATATATTTTTCACCATTTAAGTTCACCAATTATTTAAAAAGATAATGGACAAGAACACACTTCAAGTATCAATTTTTTTTTAGTTTCCGACCTGAACTATCTAAACTATCACCAATTAGTTTGCAAAATACACCTCAACTATCAGTTGTGAGAGTTTCCTACCTAAACTATTAACAACTAGTTTGCAAAACACACCTCAAAACTGATAGTTGAGGTGTATTTTGCAAACTAATTGGTGATAGTTCATGTAGGAAAAGTGAATAAGTGATAGTTGAGGTGTGTTTTGCAAACTAGTTCGTGATAGTTTAGGTAGAAAACTCTCACACTTGATAGTTCGGGTAGGAAACTAAAAAAAAAAAGTGATACTTGAGGATTGTTTTTTACCCTTAACCTTTATTTAAATCATCTTTTTTGAGCCAAATTTGTAAAACAAACCTGAAACAACAATATTTTGACAATAATTTTCTTATTTGGCTTAAGATAATGATATTCTAATCAAGTTATTTTTATATATTTGGCCAAGAAGAGAAGAAATACACATATGGAACAGATAATCATTGCATCTAAAAAAGAAATAAATAAAATCTCAGCCAAATAGTTTATGAATTTAACCCGCAAAAAAAATAATGCACAGTTGAAATAAATAGTCATTGCATGAAAAGAAAAATACACATTTTTTTTGGTAGAAAATACACCATCTAAACTTCATTACTTTGGCTAAACCTTCTTTTGAAAAATAGAGTTTCAACTGAGTTTTGCGGATTTGGATCCAAATATATATATATATATATATATGCTTTCTATTGAGCCGAGGGTCTTTCGGAAACAGTCGTCCTACCTTGATAGAAGTCAGGTCTGCGTACACTCTACCCTCCCCAGACCTCACGTTGTGGGATTACACTGGGTTGTTCTTGTATATATATATATATAGTTGAAATAAATAATTGTTGTATCTTAAAAGAATAAAACACAATTGAGATAAAATATGCAAGGTATGTTAAGAAAAAACAAAGAGAAATACAATTGGAACAAATAAATCATTCCATTATTTATGTGGCAATTAATAGATGAAAAATGCCTCACTTGGAAGCTGATTTTTTAATTTTTCATCCCATCCACGCCTGGTGGGGGGGGGGGGGGGGGGGGAGTCGAGGCTATCATATTACCAAGTTCATGGGGATAATTAAGCCAACGCATAATTTATGTGTGCACTAAATAAAAGATGACAAGTCAGGGGTCTGAAACCATTCTACCATTAATGTTCTTCAAAAAAAAAAATTGAGTATTATAAGTACAGATTATAAAATTTTAATAAAAAAGAAAAAGATGAGAATAGATTTGAACAACTCGAAACGTATGAAAATAATTTATTCTTTTCTAAATGTCAATGTTAACAATTCCTGTAACATTTGCACACGTGGAAAGAAGTAAAAAAAAAAATGATAAAAATCAAAATCTAAGATCAACAAAATATGTGATTTTTTAGAAATTTTTATTAGAGATGCACGTATGACGCACGAGATGCACGTGCGACACATAAGATGTACATTTTAGTTAATATATTTGAGACATTTTTTTTAAAAGTTTGGCTTTAGGCCATCAATTTCATTAAACCGCCCCCTTTGGGAATTTTCTTCTTATGCTTATCAGCAGTATCTTGATGAGAAAATGCACAAAGCTGAAATTTGAAGTGCAATGCATCATCTCAAGAGTTCCTTGGTACTGAAAGTGGTTGACGTGCAAAGAAAATTCTACAGAGATTAATTAGCTTAGCTAGCTAGGCTGTTTCTTCTTTAAATTTATCTCAGTATTTCTATTTAAAGGATGTTGCTTGTTGCTGTTGTTTTCTTTTTTGAAATATCATATGCTAACATGAGCACCGTTATTGAAGAATTATTGCATTTTTCCTTGAAGAATTTACCAGTCAAAAACATCGAATCAATCTTCAATATATATCACAGACTAACAACAAATAGAGTGGAGAAAAGTGTGCCTTCTTCAGTTTTTTCAAAAACTAAGCTAGCGTTTGGCCATAGATTCCCAAAAAAAATTTGAAAAAATTAATTTGGGTAAAGTTTTTCATGTTTTGAAAATGTGTTTGGCCATAATTTTTCAAAACATATTTCACTTTTTGTTTTAAAAAACATAAAACATTACTTATACTCATAAGTAGGGCCGGCCCAATGATAAGGCGGCTCAAGCGGCCGCGTTAGGCCCCAAAATTTTCTTGTAAGTAGTACTTGCATGTTATATAAAATAAAAATAAAAATTGAAAGTACAATTTTCATAAAAATTGAAAAGTGAAAGTATTTTTGGGAATCTTTCCCATAACCTTGCGTGTAAATTGGCTTTTTTTCTTCTTCATTTTTGCACAATCATCATTATTACCGGGCTCACATTATTTTTACCCTTTATTATTATTCTCTATTTGTACTTCACTTTTACTTTTATATTTCACTTTGACCTTTCTCCATGCTCCAATTCTCAAGATTTCAAGTCTTGTTTTTCATTGAAAAAAAGTCAATAGCCAATTCTTTTATTTTTCTTTCAAATTCTAGCATTGCATCAAGAGTACTCAAGTAGTGAAAATAATATCAAGATTTATGTTTGTCGATTGTTCTATATTTTAATATTTTGCATTTAAAATTTGTTATTTTTTATTTTTTCTTCATAGTATATATTATCTTTTTAGTTATCTTTTAACGTTTAAGTATGTCATCTAGAAAGTGAATCCGGATATTTAAAACTCCAGAAAAAAGAGAAAGATTGAAACTTGAATACAGTATCAAAAAGGAGCCCTCGATAAATTTTAATAAAGAACAAAAATTCTACAATCGAAAAATATGGGGGAACTTACCGTAGATGAGCAAATTGGTGATAAAGTTAAGTTAGACGATAAAATAAAATCCAAAAAGAAGAAGAAGTTGGTGAGAAAACGACAAGTTTCTTCAAGAAAATCAATGAATTAGCTACATTATCAATAGAAAACGAACTATTGGAAGAAATCGATTACAAACAAAATATTGTAATGATTTTGCATCTCAAAAACCTAGAAAAAATAATTTCAAATAAAATTATATATGAATTTTTTTCTCACCGAAAAACTTAAGGCCTCTCGTTGAAGTTTCGCTTTAGGCCACATACATCATTGAGCCGCCCCTGCCCATAAGGTCTAAAAACTATCAAGAATACCAACCATACAAAATAGTGGCGGAGCCATATGCATCCAGGGGTGTCAACCGACATCCCTTCACTGAAAGATTACACTGTGTAAATACGTAAAAAGAATTTTTTTATGTATATATACTATGTATTGAACCCCCTTAATTTCTTCGCATATTTACTTTTTTTATATTTTGATACCTCTTAGTAAAAATTCTAATTCTGCCACTGATACAAAACATCTATACTTGCTAATCTCAAATTATGCAGAACGTGATATTTTAATAACAATTGCTAATAACACACTTACTAGTATACTACAATTCAAATTACAATACAAAGATTCATCCGTGCAAGAAAAAAAAAACAAAGGTAGTAAATAGCTACTCTTTAATATACTTTCCCACATTGTATGAATAATCTTCACTTTATAGAAGAGACTGCTTTAATTGTGGAAACATGACAGATACGAATTTAACGGAGGAACAGATAGATAGAATTAGTTGGATCATAAATAGATGGTTTTTTTAATAAAATATAAAAGTTTAGGGTTGTTTTTAAAAGTTTTGAAAAGTCTAAAACATATATCTTGGCCCAAAAACATGTTTGAGCTAGAATTTGAGAATTTGAAGATGTGTTTTCAAAATATGTCAAAATTTTATGGCCAACTAAAGATTTAAAAACAAATCTTCAAAATATGCTCCCAAAATCTATGGTCAAACGGGAGCTAAATTTCAAGTGAAATTTCATGCTATTTTTCCAAATTGGTGATTAAAGTACAGAGTTCTTTGAGAAGTATCTTCATATGCTGTCAAGGGCGGAGCTACAGTGATATAGGGGGGTTTGGCCGAACCCAATAGCTTTTTCGTAGACCCTTTATTTGTACTAGAAAAATTAGTAAATATAGATAATATTTACTTGCGAACCCCCAAGTAAGCAAACGGTTCAGTGGCTGGGCAGTGCCTAGCGAAGTGCTATCCCACTCGTGATGCAGGTTCGAATCCCACCAACGCCCACTGCTTTCTTTTTTGTTTTCTTTGGTATAAAGCAAAATTTCCTTTTATAATTCTTTTTTAAAATTAGAAAAAATTAAACAATTGAACCGTGCAGTTTTTCCATTGGGATTTAGGGGTACAAAATATAAAATTAACAATCCAAACCCAAAAGCAAAAAGGCAAACGAAGCAGCTTTTTCCATTGGGATTTGGGGGTACAAAATATAAAATTAACAAATTCAACCCCAAAAGCAAAAAACCAAATGACTTGTACACAGTAGCTACCATTCTTTTTCATCTTTCTCTTTCACAACAAAGCCAAATCAAAAATAATTTTTCAAAAAAGCTGGGTTTTAACTTTTGCTTGAAGCCTGCAAATCACCACTTCGTTGCCCCCTTTCATTGGAGAACGGGACGCCGACGGGCCTCCGATTGCTGACTGCCGACTGGTATGTACAAGATAATGAGATATTCCTTCTTTTATGCTTCCTTCCCCCTTTCTTCTTCCTCATTTGTTTGCTTTATAATATTCAAGAATTGATTTTTAATCTTTGATTCTAGGGCTGTCCCACACTTTGACCTTCTATATTTATGAAATTTTCCTGTTTTGCTTCCCAAATTTCAATACCAAAATCCCCGACAAGCCGACAAGTATGTGGTCCTTTTCTTATTTCTAATTTTTATATAGAGTGCAATATGTTTCTCTTTAAATATGAGACTACACAATATACAAGCTTAAGATATTTTTTGCAAAATAAATTACTTTAAGATTGTGAACTATTATTAATTAAAGAAGTGCAAATGTTGTTTTTAGATGAGTCTACACTAAGATTATTTGATTGTTAAATGTTAATAGCCTTTAAAATCTATTGTGAACTACAACAGATTATATATTGCTTTTGTATGCTCTCCAAAATTTGAAGTGTAATTTGTGTTTTCTTGACTTTTAGGATCTTTAAGCAAAAGTCAAGATGATCACGAATTTCTTCAAGCCTCAAGCTCCTTCAAATACTACTCCTAGCTCTCCTTTGCCAAGTTCTCATTTGCGAAGTTCTTCGTCGCCTGTCAATCTTTTCAATGCATCGGATAATGACAAAGTGTTGGCCGATTTGGATCTTAAATCAGATCCTGCTAAAAGAAAACAAATGTCAAAATTTTCTCCTAATATACGTGACCGAGTGAGGAGATATTACATACTAAAGAAACCTTGTCAACCTCAAGAATTTGAATTTCCAAGTAGAGATATTGGAGGAGAATTGCGTCGTTTTAATCCCGATTGGTTTGACGATCCATATTCTCAATGGTTAGAATATAGTGTTAAAAAAGATGCAACATTTTTCTTATGTTGTTACTTGTTTAAAAATGAGCTTGGAGGATATGGAAAAAAAGTAAGTGATGCTTTCACAACGAAAGGTTTTCGAAGTTGGAATAAAGGTATAGAAAGGCTTAAAAAGCATGTGGGTGAAGTGAATAGTGTTCATACTCAATGTTTCATGATGATGCTAGATTTAATGAATCAAGAACAATTTATTCTAACTTCATTTGACAAGCCTTTCGAGAAATTTAAAGGTGATTATCAGGTTCGCTTGAATGCTTCGATTGATGTGATAAGGTATCTTTTAAAAGAAGGAATGCCTTTCCGGGGTCACAATGAGTGTATAACTTCTACAAGAAGGGGTCATTTTCTAGATCTCTTAAAGTGGTATGCAGATAAGAAGGAAGATGTGAAAAATGTGGTACTAGAAAAAGCTCCAAAAAATAACACCACGACTTCTCCCGATATCCAAAAAGACATTGTGAATTCTTGTGCAAAAGAAACAGTGAATGCAATTATTGAAGACTTGAACGAAGATTACTTTGGGATGTTGGTTGATGAGTCTAAGGATGTTTCTCATAAGGAACAAATGGCTCTCGTCTTGAGATATGTAAACAATGAGGGTAAATTTATTGAGCGATTTCTTGGTCTTGTTCATGTGAAAGATACATCTGCAAAGTCATTGAAAGAAGCGATCTATTCTTTGCTTTTAGACCATTCTTTGAGTCGATCTCAAATACGGGGACAAGGTTATGATGGAGCTAGTAACATGCAAGGAGAAATTAATGGTCTTAAAACTCTAATTCTGAAATATAATTATTCGGCATATTGCGTACATTGCTTTGCTCATCAATTGCAATTGACTCTTGTAGCCGTTGCAAAAAAACATCATGATGTGAATAATTTTTTTGACCTTCTTGCCAATGTTTTAAGTATCGTTGGAGGTTCTTTTAAGCGTAGGGAGATGCTTCGAGATGATCAAGCTAAAAAATTAGAGGAATTACTAATGCTCGGTGAAGTTCATACGGGAAGTGGATTAAATCAAGAACTTGGACTTCAAAGGCCTGGTGATACCTGTTGGGGATCTCATTTTAAGACGGTACGTAACTTCATTTCCTTATTCTCATCAATTGTGCATGTACTTGGAGTTCTTGTAAATGAGGGTGCAAATTATCATGAGAAAGCAATGGCAAAAAGTCTTGTGGAAGACATTAGATCTTATGAGTTTATCTACATGTTGCATTTGATGTTGAAAATTTTGGCGATTACATATGATTTGAATATGGCTTTGCAACGAAAAGATCAAGATATTGTTAGTGCTATGAAGCTTGTTGATTTCACAAAAAGAAAATTGCAATCGATGAGGGAATCTGAATGAAATTCTTTGGTAGAAAACGTCTCCTTATTTTGTGAAAAGAATGGTATTATGATCCCTGAAATGGATGAGAAGTATGGTCTTGGAAAGTCGAAGCGTAAAAGCTCAAGTGTTATCTATTCTCATCATTTGCGTGTGGAAGTTTTTTATGCTGTTATTGATTTGCAACTTTCAGAGCTTAACAATCGTTTTAGTGAAGTGAATACTGATCTACTTCTTGGCATGGCTAGCTTGAGTCCCGAGAATTCTTTTGCAAATTATGATAAAAACAAGATCATGAAGCTTGCTACTTATTATCCAAATGAGTTCGGTGCTTCCAAGCTTGATGATCTTAGTTTTGATCTTGACAATTATATTTACTATGTGAGAGAAGTGGACAAAGCTTTTTCAAATTTGAAAGGACTTGCAGATCTTTCGATGGCGTTGGTTAAATCAAATATGCACAAGACATGGGGACTTGTTTATTTGCTTGTGAAGTTAAGCTTGATATTACCCGTGGCTACTGCAACAGTGGAAAGAGCTTTTTCCTCAATGAAGTTTATTAAAAATGACTTGTGAAGTAGAATTAGTGATGCCTTTTTGAATGATTGTTTAGTTTGTTATATAGAGGATGAAGTATTTGAAAGTGTACCTAATGATGCGATCATTGATCGCTTTCAAAAGATGACAACTCGTCGAGTGCAATTGTAATGATAATGCTTATATTTATATAGTGTATAAGTAGTTTGTCGCCTTTTTGAATATATTAAATACCGATACTTGGTCGTTAGTTTAACGATTGTTATACATTAGCTTGAGGTCGTTGTCCTGTCTTATGATTCGAACTCCCAGACTTGAAATCCTAGCTCCGCCTCTGTATGTTGTATGCCAAACCAGTTGCATGCATAAAGTGGTGTAAATCTCATTATGTATGAGGAATCAACTTTACCAATCAAAAGTCAAGACCTTGTTTCAACTTCCTTTTCTGATTCATTTTTTTTATATATAATTTAGTTTCTAATTAATTTAATACCGGAGCTTATACAATAACCAGTGGCGGACCCATGTGCAAATTTTGGGTGCTCCAGCACCCATTAAACTCAGTCACGGAGTGTATAGCTGTATAAAAAATATAAAGGAAACAAATATAAATAGTTAATAAAGCACCCCCGAACTCAAAATCCTGGATCCGCCACTGACAATAACTGCTTTAGCAGTAATGCATGATACAACTTGAAGTCGTCCCAAAGCAGCAAAAAGGTATCGAATATAATAGGAAGTGTTATAAAATAAAAACTATGAAGTAAATACACAGAAGAAATATGTAGAGAGAATATGTAGAGAGATATCAGATTATATTACTTCTGCTCTTTCAACATTGCATCTGTGCATCCTATTTATAGGAGCAACAGGACATGAGATATTTTGAGATATTTTGGGATATTTTGGGATATTTATAACTTAATGGATATCCACTATTTAGGATATTTATAACACTCCCCCTTGGATGTCCATTAATAGATGATGTGCCTCGTTAAAACCTTATTAGGAAAAACCCTGTGGGAAAAAGTCCTAATGAAGGAAAAAGAGTACACATATCTAGTAATACGCTTTGAGAGCTGCCTCATTAAAAACCTTACCAAGAAAACCCAATGGGACAAAAACTTGGTTAAGGAAAAAAGAGTACAATGCGTATTTCACTTCCCCTGACGAAGACCAAGATTCAGATGTCGGAGTCTTCGCATTCCAATCTTGAATATCATTTTCTCAAGAGTTGAAGTTGGCAAAGATTTAGTGAACAAATCTGCAGGATTGTCACTTGAACGGATTTGTTGCACATAAATATCACCATTCTTCTGGAGATCATGTGTGAAAAATAACTTTGGTGAAATGTGCTTCGTTCTATCTCCTTTTATGAAACCTCCTTTTAATTGAGTTATGCATGCAGCATTATCTTCATGTAATACTGTGGGTATTTTTGTATCACACTTCAAGCCACATCTTTCTCTGATGAAATGTATCACTGATCTCAACTACACATATTCTCTACTTGCTTCATGAATAGCGATTATCTCAGCATGATTTGAAGAAGTAGCAACAATGGACTGCTTGGTCGATCGCCATGATATAGCAGTACCTCCGTATGTAAACAGATAGCCCGTTTGAGATCGAGCTTTATGTGGATCAGATAAATAACCTGCATCTGCATAACCAACAAGATCTGTACTACCTTTGTTAGTATAAAATAGACCCATATCGCTAGTTCCCTTTAGATATCGCAATATATGCTTAATCCCGTTCCAATGCCTCCGTGTAGGAGAAGAGCTATATCTTGCTAGCAAATTAACAGAAAATGCTATGTCAGGTCTTGTAGCATTAGCAAGATACATAAGTGCACCTATTGCACTAAGATATGGTACTTCAGGACCAAGTAGCTCTTCGTTTTCTTCCTGAGGTTGGAACGGATCTTTGCTCACTTCAAGTGAGCGAACAACCATATGAGTACTTAAAGGATGCGAATTGTCCATGTAAAACTGATTTAGAACTTTCTCAGTATAGGCAGATTGATGGATAAAGATCCCTTTTGCGAAATGTTCAATTTGCAGACCAAGACAGAGTTTTGTCTGTCCGAGATCTTTCATCTCAAATTCTTTCTTTAAATATTCAATCGCCTTTTGGAGCTCTTCTGGAGTTCCAATGAGGTTTATGTCATCAACATAAACAGCAAGTATAATGAACCCTGATTTTGTTTTCTTAAAAAACACATGGACAAATGATATCATTTGTATATCCTTCATTTATCAAGTACTCACTTAGGCGATTATACCACATACGCCCTGATTGTTTTAAACCATATAATGATCTTTGTAATCTGATTGAATATATTTCCCGAGACTTTAAACCAAATGCTTCAGGCATTTTATATCCTTCAGGAATTTTCATATAAATTTCATCAAGTAAGCCACATAGGGCCGTGACAGCATCCATCAGTATACATAATGTGACATCTTCTGTTGTTTGGACTGCTGGCCCTAATGTTTACCAAGATGCATCATTTTACTTGGTAATAATTCTACGTCAACATGCTTTAAGAGACGTAGAAATCAAATCCTCACAACCTTATACAATATTGCGCGCTATATTGTATATTGTCGACAAGATATCATGTTGTATCGGTTCGCAATTCGACATAACTTACTGAGATCTCATCACTTCATTATTTTCAGGTACCTGAACCTCCCATAAGGTTTATGAAGTGTTATGTCGTAGCTCTTCAAGAGCACATTGCCTCCTTATTATGATCATTTGCTCCTCCCTTTTTCAAGGATTATTATATTTGGAACCGATTGGTCTACCATGCTCCATGCACGCTGTAGACTTTGTCCTTCAGGGACATTAAGAGCATTATGCAGATGAAATATGAAATAGTTGGGTCAGCAAATGCTTCCAGCATTTGACTTGAATTATCTGGGGATCATACTGATGATAATTCACAACATATTTCTTAGCTGCTTATTCTCTCCCCCTTATTTTAGTGACATATGTCCCCATTTTCTTTGGGAAAATCCATCTGTGTGCATCATGGTATATCCATTAATCATGTACTGCACATCAAATGCTAAAAGATGAAAATATCTAGTTCCTGACCCTGAACCAAATATGAGGGGAGAATTTATCAAAATTTATTGATCTGAAGCATACAAGTGCTGGTGTATGCAATATATCATATCTCATACCAACATCTGAAACTCTGTTCTCATAAGCAATGGTTTAGCTGTATTATGGAGGCATCCAATGCCAAACCAACTTAGATATAAACCAGCATTATCAAGATGATTGTCTTGATTACATATTTTGAAAAATGTGCTTCCAACTCAATTATTTTGAGCAAGCAACTTTGTAAATGTCAAACTGCCAGTTGACAATAAACATACATGTGACTGTCTTAAATAGATGCATCTATTTAAGACATCACATTGCAGGTGAAGGGGCCCACATTCACCTTTTATATTTTTCAGAATTTTGGGGATTCAGTCCCAACATTAGCTGGTGTAATCAACTTATCATGAGAACAAGCAACACAAACAAATTCTTGAAGAATCTTCTAGTTCTTCAATATGTTTTTTAATACTCAATTAGCACATCAGATTTAAATCAGGACGATAAAAATGATCTTGTCAACTGATAAAATTATTTGTACCCGTAAACTTCAAGTTTACTATGACGAGTGCTATTTCTTTTAATAAACTTCTGGTTTACTATTGCATGAAATTTTATGTCAAAACTTCTGGTTTATTGTGACATGCGATCTCATCATGCTCGGGTAACGCTTTACACACGTGACCCTACCCGTAATAAGTTGGAGATATTCAATCTTCCAATCATCTGTAGTCTCAATATGATGACCATTTTTCTCACTAGTAAACTTCAAGTTTACTATAATTTATTTTCCGATTGAAATAATTATGATCTGAGATGAAGGGTACTATCATATATAAGCTCTTCGAGAGACATCAATTTGTTCACCATAATCATATATTATTTGGACACCGCTAGTGTCATGATACTTGTAAATAAATAATTAGCTCTTCTGGAGCCTTTGATCGTTAATTTCTATTACCAAATATTTCTTAAATACTTCTGGTACCATGAAAGCAAATTTCGACACTACTGGTGTCACGAAATAAACATTGAATTCTAAACTTCAATATTTCAAACATCTCCTTCAGGGAGATTCATCATTAACTGAGTATTTTGTATCTAAGCTCAAACACATAATAATCAAATCCTTCATAAAGAAATACATTAATTGTTATTTCCTTCAATGAAATCAATAACAACTAACCATAATATATTAATGTGGTTATAGGAGAAAGCATTCTACTCTACTTCCTTTTGCCTTAGAAATATGTTTCGACGTACGACAGGTACATGTAGCAATGTCTGAATTTCATACCACCAGAATATAACATCTACATTCGTTGTATTTTATCCCTCCAGGAGATAAGTTGTGGTATTTATTCATTCACTTCGGGAAATGAAACCTGATTATTTAAATGTGCTTGAAATACGACGCTTATCAATAGCTCGTTATTTTGCTCAAACACAAGAAGACATTGCTTCGGAGTATTTCTCATATATTTTGGTAATTCTTTCTGCTTCAGGAGTAAAGTTTCAGAGTTTTACTGCTTCGGGAGTAAAGTTTCAAGTTTTACCACTTCGGGAGTAAAGTTTAAAGGTTGACTAATTCAGGAGTAAATTTCTGAATTCTACTACTTCGGGAGTAGATTTCAGAGTTGTACTATTTCAGGAGTAAAATTAAAAGCCTTACTACTTCAGGAGTAAAATTCAGAGTCTTACTACTTCTGGAGTAGAATTCAGAGTCTTACTATTTTGTGAGTAGAGCTCAAAGTTCTACTACTTCGGGAGTAGAGTTCAAAGTTTGCTACTCTAGGTGCAAATTTATGAGTTTAGTACTTTAAGAGTAAAGCATATAATATTAAGAATATTTCTTCTCAATTATTCTATCTCTTTTGGAGATGGATCATGATATTTTCACAATCAAATGCACGTTTATATTTATAACATTTATCAAAAGTTTTAATTCTTCAGGAATAAAACATAATTATCTGAACGCGCCTTAAGCATATCAAATCGTGATAGCTTATAGCCTCTTTTAATATATTGCTACTTCAGGAGCAAATCGAGGCATACATATAATGTGGAGAATTTTTCTCTAACACATCTTCAATCATAAACACAATAAACCCGTAAAAATATTACCACTTCTGATGTTCACGGATATAAACTCATTTAATCAATTCATATTTGAGAACTAACCTTCCAGTAGAATATTGGCATAAGGCCTTCAGCAACTTCGAGGCTTTCAAAGTATTTGCTCAAGATGGTTGAGACTCGTGCTGATAACGTGTTATAAAATAAAAACTATGAAGTAAATACACAGAAGAAATATGTAGAGAGAATATGTAGAGAGATATCAGATTATATTACTTCTGCTCTTTCAACATTGCATCTGTGCATCCTATTTATAGGAGCAACAGGACATGAGATATTTTGAGATATTTTGGGATATTTTGGGATATTTATAACTTAATGGATATCCACTATTTAGGATATTTATAACAGGAAGAGCTTCCTTATCATTTTTTTGTTAATTAATTTATTTAGGCAATGTAATTGAAGAATAGAATATTTTATGAATTTGATTCTGCTCCTTTTGCTAGATTGCATTTAGAGGCAAGAATTACGTACTAATTTATTGTGAACATGGGAAGCGCAGCGCCTATATCGAGTATAATGCAGTTAGTCTATATTTAGAGCCCAAAAAGAAGAATAAATAAACAAAAAGAAATAAATATATAAGTAAATCAAATTACGACGATACGTCAAGGCCATGTGCGAATAGAAATGCACTCTCAACTGAATGATTAATAGCCTGGATTGGCTTATAAGTTGCTTATAAGCTATTTTCAGCTTTTTTGAGTATTTGGCTGACCAGCTTAAAGTCATTTTGTGCTTAAAATAAACTCAAAAAAATAATTAGGCTCATTTGACTTAGCTTATCTAAAACAGCTTACAGCTTATAAGCCAAAAAAAAAAAAAGTTAAGATTACTCAGCTTATTTTTTTTAGCTTATAAACTATTTGCAGCTTATAGGCATAAGCCCATCCAAGCAGGCGCTTAAGTCTTTTTCTGGACCGACTTTTGTTGCTCGGACCCACCTATCCAATTCCGATCTTCCCTATTTGACCATGCAATGGAATAGCTTATCCTACACCCTCGTACACCATAGTACTTCCATTTTCCTTAAGCAAATACCCCTTAAGGCTCTAACCACAAGTTCAGGATCGGATTTAGATAAGATTAATTTCAAGTTTCTATAGAAAAGAAAATTCTTGAGGGAACGGAGGGAGTAGTCCATTTTAAGCACTTCACTTTTGTCGGTTTGAACGACTAACTAGATTATCTCGATATTAAATTTAGGTTTAAATCTATCCTATAGTTGTTGATGATATAAATTAAAATTGCGGATGTATATTTCCATCCGCCGCATATCATCTCCGAGTTTCGTGAAGAGACACTCCATGTCATTTCTCAAGAGGAGTAAGTTGGTGGTGGTGATTGCGTTGTGGTCAGAGGCGAATCTAGGATTTGAAGGTGCTGGGTGTCATAATTTTCTTTAATGTACATCTTGTTAGGAACGTGTTAGGTCGGGTCCATCTCTTTTTAGTTTATTCGGATCAACTTAATAAGCCTTTTTTTATTTGCAAATATGAAAATTACATCTCAAAAATCAAGAAACAAACATAATTAACATCTTAAATAAGGAATCGCATCCATTAACAACAAGGTTAAATCAACATTTTCACCAAGGGATTTGCATCTTTTATGTATGTTAAAAAATGAACTTGCACAAGTAAAATAACATCTTCAATAAGAGAACTACACCAATCAAAATAAGAAAAATAATAGAAAAACTCCTCAATAGGTAATTACACCCCATAAGTAAATGTAGAATTAGATAAACTACAAGTTCTCAAAAATAAATCATAAATTTCATATTTTTCTAAGCAATGCTTGTGAAATTTCCATCACA
This sequence comes from Lycium barbarum, assembly GCF_019175385.1. Classification (NCBI taxonomy): domain Eukaryota; kingdom Viridiplantae; phylum Streptophyta; class Magnoliopsida; order Solanales; family Solanaceae; genus Lycium; species Lycium barbarum. The sequence goes on along the minus strand of NC_083348.1, from coordinate 78,282,796 downwards.
ATTTAAGTAGTAAAGTGATTTAAATTGAATTTAACAATTATAGAATAGTATAATTTTTTATAATACACTCCCTCCATCCATTTTTATTTGTCCACTATGCTAAAAATATATGTCCACTTTTACTTGTAAGTTGTATAGTTTGAAAAACCAAGACATAATTTACCATTTTATCCCTATTTGACCCTTATTATTAAGTATTTCAATTCATTTCTCATTTTATTTATTGCTTATTAAGAGTGTCCCAAGTCAAATATAGATAAGTAAACATGGACGGAGGGAGTAATAAACAAAAGAAATTATAAAAAATAAAAATAAATTGAATTTTGATCTCAATCCAAAATTCCCATTGAGACCCAAGTTTTTCGATTTAAATACTCACAGATTTGAGATTAAGAAAAATGCTAATTTAAGGGATTTTGAAGTTACTATTTGTGTGTTCTCGCTCGAGATCACGGATAAAATAATAGAATAGAGGAAATACAATATAAATAATAAAAAGATAAATAGAAAATTAGGAGAACCGAAAAGGGAATTATTGGTACAAAGGAACTAAAAAGCACAAAGAAAAACAAGAGTTGGAAATGTTCAAGATAGATTCAAATTTGTGTCTACCAACAATGACAACTTTATCTAATTTGCGACTGGGGGTGACAGGATCAAATATTTAACCTAGCTTAAGCAAATTGCAACATAGGTATATCAAAAATTTATCAATCTAGGGGGTGCCACGCCAGCCCCACCCCAAAGGGTGGATCCGCCCCTGGTTGTGGTCGAGCCTGAATCCTTCTCGTCATTTTCTTTTGTAGAGTGGCATGGTGGATCATTATCTTCAAGGACTTTCTCCTCTCTTCTTACCATTTTTTGTGATCTATATAAAAATAATAGAATGGTGTTGACCAACCACAATATAAAAATAATAATAATAGACGACAAGTCTAGTAATTGACCATGATAAATTTGTAGAAACATAAAAAGCAGTATCGGAACAAGTAACATAAGTAGAAATAACACATATTTCGAGAAAAAAAAGGCTAAAGTTTCAAGTCTAGTAATAGATCAAGATGAATTTGCAAAAACAAAAACAGAACAACACGATAAAACAAGCAAAATAAGTAGAAATAACACATATTTCGACAAAAAAAGGCTAAAGTTCCAAAAAGTTTAAAAAAACCCTAGAACTTTATGAACACTATGGTTTATCAAGTTTGAAAAAACAAGAACTTTTATATAGGCAATATGTAGCTCAAAATTCACCACTGATGCAAAATTAATTAACATACCTGAGGACGATGATTGGAGAGCTTCCGAGTTCCGAAGAGAAGAAAAATTGACTGAAAAGACTGAGATCTTGATAGAAAATATGTGCAGTCACTGAAAAGAGAGGGAGACTTATGCATATTTTAGAAGAAGCGAGGAGTTAATTCATTGGATGGTCACCCAAGTTTAGAAAATTTCCTACAAAAATCATTTTTGTTTCATTTAGGACAATAAGGTCACTGATGTATCACTAATTTTCTCAAAAAGTACCTAAACACCTCAAAAGCCTCATTCTCTCCCAGTTGGCATGCCATGTCACTAAAACCCTTTTTATTTTTTTATTTTTTTTAATAATAGACATATTTAATTCATCAAATTCATTTAGCCAAATTCATATTTTATACCCAATTAAATATGATCCGGTTAAAATGTGGCAGAAGAATCAAATCATACTTTTTATTATGCCACTTTTTCATTTTTTTTTTTAAATCTCGATTCAAATATATTATCTTTTAATTTAAATTACAATTCAAGTTATTTAATTTTTCTATTCAAATTCAAGTTTTTTTGAATAGCATATTTTTTCCACATTAAGCAACATATTCTTTTCACATTAAAATAGAATTACACAAATAACACAACGATTACATTCATGTCAGTTTAACTTCTAAAAAAGCTAGTTAAATTGTATATTTAAAAAAATAAATTTAGTGTAAATTTTTCCTCTTTATTTTTAGCTATTTATTTATTCTTAAATATGTAGTGTGCAATTTTTGGCATTTCCATTCCATACCATCGAAGTCTTTTTATTTCTCATCCAAAAGGTATAGAATTTTCATTACTATAATACTTGTTTCAAAATATTATATTATTAGTCTTATATGAAATGTAAATATAATCTTAATTTATTTCATGTTATGCTATAGATATTCCAACTTGTCATGTTAATATCTAGCAATATATTAAACTAAAGCTCTATAGTAACTCAATTTTTTTTATATTTTAATTTTAATTTTTAAACTTATCTATAGATTTAAAAAAATCATCTTTTAATTCTAATTCATTTAGATTACGTGCTAGTATGTTCCTTTGTCGCTTTTTAACCGGGTCATATTTGTTTGGATATAAAATACTCCTATGAATTCGATGAGTTAAATAAGTATTATTTCAAAAATATGGGGCTAAAATGTCGTGGCATGCCAATTAAGACAGAAGGAGACTTTTAAGGTGTTTAGGTACTTTTTAAGGAAAATAATGATACTTGAATGACTTTATAGTCCTAAATAAAACAAAAGTGACTTTTATAGGAAATTTTCTAAATTAGGTAACCATCTAGGCAATTAACTCAGAAGCTAGAGGTGTTATCTTGAATTATAATTCTAAGATTATACCTGTCCCACTATTTATATGAGTTAGATGATCAAGTGTTTAGTCTATACCGTTAATAGAAAAACATATACTACTACTTAAGTATTTTTTATTCCCAATTGTTTTTCAGTGGGATAACTCACTTAATCCCTCCAAACAAACCACCTTTCAAACTGAAAAACTCTTGTCCTGGACCGTAGCACAGTGAATCATCGTCTTTTCCCAAGTCCAAGATATTTTCCTCTCTTTTTCCGCCCGAGTCCGTACATATGTGCACTTTTTTCAGAGAAAAATTAAAAGAGGATATGTGTGCAGTTTAATTAACACACACACACACACACACACCCAAATAGTTGTTCAGGAGTCGGTTGGTTTGTTCGTTTCTTTCAGGTGAGCATACCTATAGATGGAGATGAAGGTCTCAAACTGCTTACCGAATCAACAGTGGTGTACTGGAGTAAATGTACGATTCTATCCACTTCCTTCTCAACGATTGCTTCCTGCTTCAGGCAAAATGCGCCGGCGCCGCAACTTCAGGTATTCCATTTCGAGATGAATTTAATAGTGTAGATTTGGTAAGGATCAGCTGATTGCATTTCTGATATATTTTCAACTGGTTTCGTTTACTGATTTGAGGAGAAATACTGGAACAGCTGATTACATTTCCTTTTCTGCAAAATCACATTTGGTATGGAACAGCTGATTACATTTCTGAAATATTTTGAGCTGGATGATTTGAGGTTTATATGTGAACAAAATACTGATTCTACTGGTTTATTGTTATTTGAGGTTTTGCGTTGTGGCAAATGCTTCTAGTTTATTTTTCTTTTCTTTCCTTTCCTGGAAAATCGACTAGTATAGATTTGGTAAGGATCAGTTGATTGCATTTCTGAAACATTAGAGCTGGTTTCGTTGAGTGATTTGAGGTTTATATGTGAAAAAATAATACTGATTCTACTTTTTTTTTTTAAAAAAAAATTATTGAGTTGTTTAATTAGGTTTTGGTGTTTTTGATTAATGGAGAGTTACGGAGAGTCGGTTGCTTTCATAGTAGTTGTTTTATTGTTTTTTGAGGTTTTGTGTTGTGCAAAATGCTTCTAGTTTTTCTTTTTCCCTTTTGTTTTTTCCTGTTTTAAATTAGGTTTAGTGGTTTATTTGAAATGCTTCCGGGATGAGTAGTTGAGTAGCTTTGAGTTGCCGAGAATCATTTGCGTTAGTTTCTGTTAGCAGAAGTTGGTTCTGTGATTTGAATATATTGTTTCGAATGAGTATCTAGACATTATCATTGAGATGGATTTGTCGTTGAAGCTCTGAATGTTGAGCAGAGTTTCGTTTAAGATGGTTTTTAAGTGATTAACTTCTGGTTAATGTGATACATGTCCATTCTCATATTATTGGGAAAAGTACATGGACCGGTACTTTATTGTGCATTATGCTCTATTTTAATTTTCCTTGATTAGGCACGGAATCATTGTAGTATTCGAGATAAGTTTCTATAGTTTATTGCTTTAAATATAGAACAAAAGGACCTATTCTTCATGTCTACAGCTTAGAACTATGTTCCATAGAGCGCATATTGACGTTAAACTTCATCCAGAAGTTAGTGAAGGGATGATGTGTCTCGAAAAGTAAGAAAAAGCTGATCAAACTTCCACAAAAGATGTGAGACTTCCAGTATTTATATAATTTTGTATAGAGGGTAAATTAATACCCTAATATTCAATGATGAACTCCCGCCTTTAATTCTATTCCTGTAAAGCATCTGTCAACATAGAATTCCAGGTCTTTTAAATCGGAGTTTTAGTGCCTCTCAAATTTTCTCTCGGAAGCTTCAGACTTCTTTCTTTCCTCTATTCATTTTTTTTTTTTATAAAGGGACTTCTTTCTTTCCTCTATTCATTGTCTTTCCTGGATATTAATTTGCTCGTATTTGGCAAGTTCAGTGGATGATAGAGAAAAGAAATAACAAGGAACAGAACTTGGTTTCAAATTTTAGCTTAGGTAATGTGCATATGGAAACATAGCGCTGATGATGAAGAAAGTGACATTTCATCATGGTAGTCTTTATAGCAAGGAAGAAAAATAAAATTTTAATTGGGGGATGGAGAAAACATTTATGATTGATTTAATAATGATTGTTGGAACTTGGGACTGCAAAAGACAAATAAGGATATTCTACAATTTATTAGCTGGAACTTTACTTAAATAGCTTGGTGAAAAATCAAGTTCTATAAGTCGAGTAGATCAACATTGTTTGGAACACAAAATTGATCTTCTTTTCTAGCTCCTGCTGCATTAATTGACTATGCTCTGAAATTTCCAGTTTGCAGAACAAGAGACAACAAACCAAGAAGATAAATATTGAACGCCCACCAAATGTTGATCTTCAGTCAAGTGATGATGTTGATTCCAATACGGGAAATATGTCCAAACAAAGCCTATCAAGTTCAAATCAGGAAATCTCAATCAAAGAAAATGTTGACACTTCGACAGTAGCTGAAAGTTCCGATGAGATCAGTTATTTGGTATGCTCTTTGAGAAATTGACAATGAGATACTTGTAGTCATTATTTACTGTATATATGTTGAATAAGGGTTTTCAAATGCGTCATCCAAATGACCCCCTTCATTGAATTCTCCGAGTGGAGCTTTTCAGAAATCTAGTACCCTGTTAAAGCTATATGAAAATCTCAGGCATGCAGCAAAGAGTGCCTTGAGGAGAGCATGCCCTTATTATGGCCCTTGACAAATCACTAAGCGCCTTTTAGCATTTAGACTAAATTGCTGTACCTTGTGCCCTTTTTATGTATCAGAATTCATATTATGAAGTATGAAGTATGAACTATGAACTATGAACTATATGCGGTGGGAGCTTCCATTAGATAAAGAGATTGCCTAATGTTTTCATATTTAATAAGCGTATACACTAGAGTTATGGTTTCCGTACACCAATAAATACTGTAAGAAAAACGGAGTTCCTAAAATGGTTTAACTAGTATGCTAAAACATTCCCCAAAAATAAACCAAAGAAAGCCAAATGCCCCTTCAAACCTTCATGCTGTATTTCTTTCTGCTGAGTATATAGGCCTTTGAGCTTTCGTGCCAATCAATATACTTAGTGCAGGAGAATAATTTTCATTCACCTCTCTTTGCTTCTTGTCTTTTGCAATCTACCAATACTTCCCTTACATTTTCTACTGACCTATGATCTCTACCATACCATTTACGTAAATGTGGAACCTGATCTATCATCAGTGTTTATGGACCTAACAACTTAGTTTACATCAAATAACATCTAATTTATTGTCGTGTTCGGAGCAGAAAGTTAGCAAATCGACAGACGTTTGATGCATGCCATACATCCTCAGAAATAAGCTCCACCTAATGGTCTTTGTCATTTTGTTCCTCGTTAATGAAGAAGTTGGAAAGATTCTTGTTTCATATGTACTCTTTAGGTAGTGATGTCTTTTCTATTTGTCTCTTTTGTTCACTTTATCCTAATGGTGCAAATTACTTGGGATCATAAATTGAATACCTCGTGATTGAAACAGTCTGTCAACTCAATTGAAGAGGGACAACCTTCAAGTGCTCATCTTCAGGATTTAATTGGCATGATAAGAAATGCGGAAAAGAGTAAGACAGTTCTGGTTTTCATTCTTTAAGTTCAATCTTTTTGCTATTTCATGGTTTTCTCGGAAAGTTTGTGTGAATTCATCAAAATCAAAATGATTGCTGTGTAACTTCATTACCTTCTGAATAACATCTGTAGATATTCATCTACTCAATGAAGCTCGTGTTCGTGCATTGGAAGATCTTCAAAAAATTCTTGGAGAGAATGAGGATTTGCATGGAGAGATCAACATTTTAGAAAAAAAGCTTGCAGAAACTGATGCACGGCTCAGAGTTGCTGCCCAAGAAAAAATGCATGTGGAACTTCTAGAAGACCAGTTGGAAAAGCTGAAAAATGAATTGTCTAGCAGCAGAAGCAGTGATGATAATGTGCTTCATGTGAATAATTCAGTTCATCTTTCACACACTGATTCTGTTAATTCACTGAGTGAGGAATTTGATTCCTTAAGGAAAGAAAATATATTGTTGAAGCAGGATCTTCAAGCAGTGAAATCAGAGCTTAGTAATGTCAAGGAAACAGATGAACGCATTTTAATGCTAGAGAAAGAACGATCAGTTCTTGAATCTTCTATAAGTGAGTTGGAATTTAAATTAGCTGCATCTCAGGAAGATATTCCCGAGCTCTCTGCCCTGAAATCTGAGTGCAATAGTTTATATGAAAAGGTGGAACACTTGCAAGAGTTGCTAGCTAAGGCAACCAAACAAGCAGATCAAGCAATATCAGTGCTACAGCAAAACCAAGAGCTACGAAAAAAAGTTGATAGGCTTGAAGAATCTCTTGAAGAGGCTAGCATCTATAAGCTTTCATCTGAAAAGTTGCAGCAGTATAATGAACAAATGCAGCAAAAGATAAAACTTCTTGATGACCGCCTTCAGAGGTCTGATGAAGAGATACAATCTTATGTCCAGCTGTATCAGGATTCTGTCAAGGAGTTTCAAGATACACTTGATAATTTGAAAGAGGAAACTAAAAAAAGAGTAGATGAACCTGTAAATGATATGCCTTTGGAATTTTGGAGTCGGTTGTTGTTGATGATTGACGGTTGGTCTATGGAAAAGAAAATCTCAAAGGATGACGCGAAGTTGTTAAGAGAACTGGTCTGGAAGAGAGATGGACGTATCTGTCATGCATATTTGTCATGCAAGGAAAATAATGAACGTGAAATTATGGCAGCATTTCTTAGATTTACGTCATCTCCAACACGGTATGTCTGGTTTTAATAATCCACATGAGAATATTCCTAGTTTAAGGATATAACTTGCAGTTTCTTTTCTGGTCAAACAACAGTCCAGGACTGCATGTTATCCATATTGCAGCCGAGATTGCGCCAGTTGCCAAGGTAATAATAGCTCACCTCTGTGGATTTTGGTCCTCTATTTGATGAAGAAAATGAATCTTGAGCTATATTTATTTGTGTAAGAATTTCTTAGAACACATTATTGGTTATGTTCTGTCTTTAGGACGAATTTGTTTTCTCCTTGCATCAATTTATAAAGGGAGGAAAGATAAGTTACTAAAAATAATTAAGATAATAGTACCTGGATTGAAAGATGAAGGCAATTATTATGATTAACTATGACGGATTTGTTTTCTCCTTATCGTATATGCACCTAATCCATAAAAAGGTTATGTGGCTGGTAGCCTGGTGCTAATGTTTGCTTGGTAAAAGTGTATACTTACTTTTTCTCAAAAAAATGTTTGTATAGGACAAGTGTAGCAAAGTAGGCTACAAATGATAGCTGGTCTCACAACCAGTATTTCTACTGTTAGGATCTCGTGTCTTTCTTTTATTTGTTCTCCCCCCACTTAGTCCCTCTGAAAGTTGCACATTCTGTTGTAAGATACTAATACTATTTGTCTTATTTAATTATAATGAGCTGTCAAGATAATGTTTTGGTAAATTAAGCAACTATGTACTTATATACTCAAAATCAAGCAACAACTGCATTGAAGGCATTTTAAATGTTTAAATTTATCTAAGAGGAGTTTCTTAATTGTCTCATAGGTAGGTGGTCTAGGGGATGTGGTGACAGGTCTTGGCAAGGCTCTGCAGAAGAAAGGACACCTTGTGGAAATTGTTCTTCCTAAATATGACTGTATGCAGTATGAGTCAATTAAAGACATGAAGGTATGCTTAAAAGTTAACATTCCGATCATCATCGTAGTAGCCTATTATGATTTTACATCACGTAAATGATTATGCTTCTACAGGTCTTAGATGTGGTGGTTGAGTCATACTTTGACGGTCAGTTATACAAAAATAAGATCTGGACGGGCACTGTTGAAGGTCAATAGTATTTACGGTCCACAAGGGTCCATTTCTTTGTTACAACTTTTGCGTTTGGGCTTGGCTATATCATTTTTTTTTTTTTTAAAATTTTTCAGGCCTTCCTGTCTATTTCATTGAGCCTCAGCATCCTGGTAAATTCTTCGGGAGAGGACAACTTTATGGGGAGCACGATGATTTCAAACGATTTTCATTCTTTAGCAGGGTTGCACTTGAGTTACTACTTCAGGCTGAAAAGAGACCAGATATAATCCATTGCCATGATTGGCAAACAGCTTTTGTTGTAAGATGGATTCCATTTAAGCTTTACGTTTAAGCTCCTATTTTTCATACATTCAGGATTCTATTATTTCATGAAGGCACCACTTTATTGGGATCTATATGTGCCAAAAGGATTGGACTCAGCGAGGATTTGCTTTACATGCCATAATTTTGAGTATCAAGGGACTGCACCAGCATCAGAATTAACGTCTTGCGGTCTTGATGTTTATCACTTGAACAGACCAGATAGGATGCAGGATAATTCAGCAAATGATAGAATAAATCCTGTGAAGGTAAGTTTTCCGATGATAAGTTGTTATAACGGATCTTGGTGGTTCCTTTCCTTCCATTTCAACTTTTTTAATATGCAGTGGATGTTGGTTCTTTCTTGGTCCAGGGTGCAATTGTGTTTTCTAACATTGTTACCACAGTTTCACCAACTTATGCTCAAGAGGTCCGCACCTCCCAGGTATGAAAATCATTTCCCTAAGCACCTTCTGTTTTCGTGCAGCATGCAGTCTTTTCTTTTTTATCTTATACTTAAGTATAGGTTTCTCTAGTGAGACACAATAGGTTTGTTTGAAATGCAACTTAAACGGGACTTTCGAACTATAGTTTCTGCAGGGCCTGAACTGACCTGTTGTTGCCCATCTTCATACAAAAGAAGATCTGTTGTTGCCAAAGAGTCTCGAGATATATGTCTTATTTTCCTTCTTCAATATTCTTTCCTTGTCTTTCTGGTCTTAAAGAGGCTGAATATTCCCCTATTGACTTCAAGGATTGATATGAAATCTATTGTCCTCTGTAAACAAGCGACTCAAGACATCCTTGATTTTATAGAACTATAGAAGGTCCAATGATCATGTCTTTGGGTCTTCATCGATGATTTAAGTTATCCAAATGGCCCAAATATTTTCAAGATGGTACAATTTTCTACTTTTGACAAAAAAATTTAAAGACCTTGAAACTTATTGGTAGTACACCTGATATTTGACTCGATCAAACTTATTTGAGATCTGACTAGTCCAAAGGTGGTTTGGAGGGAAGTATCAAGTTTTCATAATTGAGTGCACATGCATTTGAGTTCTAGGCTTTATTTCATATGATAGACGATGATGATCATTGAGTCTGTAGAATGATCCAATTTTCAAGATGATAATAAACATCACTTGTGCATGGTTCAAGTAAATAATCCCGTCCTACTGGGCGAGGAAAAAAGTTACTTTGATAATCTTTAGTACCAAGAAAGCACTGAAGACAATTTGACAGTTATCATGTTTAGACAATCCTTTTCCTCTTTCTATTACAATCATCACTTTACACCTTGCTTGATGAATTTCTGCCTCTCAGTAAATTTTCATTTATGATGGACAGGGAGGAAAAGGACTTCATGCAACAATTAACTCCCACTCTAAGAAGTTTGCTGGAATTCTGAATGGAATTGATACTGATGCTTGGAATCCTGCTTCTGATAATTTTCTTAAGGTCCAGTACAGTGCCAGTGACATAGAGGGAAAATTAGAAAATAAAGAAGCTTTAAGAAGACTTCTAGGGCTCTCTTCTTCTGAAATTAGACGACCATTGGTAAGAATTTCCATTTTTTTTAAAAAAAAAAAAAGTTATGGTTATGATCTCAGTAATTGTGTTTATCTGCAAATGATTATGATCTCAGTATTATACTGCCACGACACCACAATCTTTTAGTTAGTTTGTGACTGACCTTTTAGTTATGAGTTTCACTACAAAAATATTACTTCCTCCGTCCCATTTTATACGAAGGTATTTGAGTAGACTCGATTTTAAGAAACAAAGAAGACTTCTGACATGTAAGCCAAATATATGAAAAGTATCAAAATTACCCATTTAAATGAGTGGTGGAGAGAGTTCCACATGTCTTTTCATTTTCTTATAAACTTTAATATCAAGTGGGTTCCGATAAGTCATGTCATTAAGGGTAAAATTGGGATGCTAAGATTAAATTGTGGAAAAGAGAAATTTGTCATTCTTTTCGGGGTAGATTAAAAAGGAAAGTGTCACATAAATTGGGTAGCAGAGGGATTATCTACCTGCTATAGCAATAACTGCTTGCATTCCAGTGGAATTCAGGGACTCCAAGTTCGGCTTTGTGGGTATAAAATGTTTAAGGAAGTGAATGCTGCTGACACTACCATTTTTTCAGCGATCCACAAGTGTGAATTTTCTGCAGAAGAAAAAAAGAAACGCACTAAGTGATGACTCTGCTTATTTTTGAGTGAGTCCATGAACGTGAGACAGATTACGTGCAGTGACTGAAATTAGTTGGAAGTCCGCCTAACCTTAAAATCTGACTATGCATTCTCTGGAGTTGCAAAGCATGCTGGTGGGTCTTCCTACTCATTGTAGCTTGTGTAGTTGTCCACTCAATTAGTTAACATGGGATAATATTTCATCAAAGTTAACTCGAGAAACATTTCATTTCAAATAAAAACCTCTTGAATCAAGTCTAAGTTCTCTGAAAATGTTGGAATGTCATGAGTTATTACAGTCGTGATGTTTAGATTCCATGAGCCATCCCACTGCTTTTATTTTATCTTTTCTAATATTTAGATGACAATACACTACTGATTTTGTTGTATTAATCGACCATAATAAATTATACTTTTTGCTTATAACGGAAGTTGAAAAGCAAAGACAACAAGAAAGATATGGCGTAGGTTATGTTAAAATTTTCAAACACAATATTGGAGGATTAATAGTGAATGATTTTAGAAGAACATCAATTGGGCTGGATATACTAATTGACATTGCATTATGAGTTGCTGTGATTATTCTGTCATTTTGGATAAGAACTTGCCTATCACTTATATCTTAACATAAGATTGCTTGGTTACAGGTTGGTTGCATAACAAGACTGGTTCCTCAAAAGGGTGTGCATCTTATTAGACATGCCATATATAGGACCTTGGAGTTGGGAGGTCAATTTGTTCTTCTTGGTTCTAGCCCAGTGCCGCATATTCAGGTAGTGGTTTCCTTTTCTTTTGCAGCATCTGCTATATGCAAATACAATCATCATGACGTCTTAATGATGATAAAGAAGTGATATACTGTGCTGAAATTTTAGCACAAGGATAAGTCTCTTTAGCTCAAGCTCTTAAACTTTGTTTATCTATAAAGTGAGAAATACGGAAAGAAGAAAGAAAAAAGAAGGTTCCGCATTCCAGTTTAGTCAATGGGAATTCACACTTGTACGTGAAGAAACCTGTTGGATTTTCAATTTTATATGTTGGATCTTCTAGTTGGGTGTACATGAGAATGAAGAATTCAGCAACCAAATCCTTCTAGTCTAGCAGTTCTATCTTTTTGTCTCTGTGATTGTCAACTCAGAAATCCTGTCTTTATGGAGACACCTGAAACTTGGAAACCCTATAGCACCTCTTTCTGACTTTTCAAGAAAGGTTGGCATCAGTCACAGTTACATTCCTTATACAAGGTTGGCTTGTCTTTTCTTTGAGATGAAACGTTCTTTTGCTAAAGGTCAGGGGTTTCTTTAAATTTCGGGGTTTCTATGTACTATGGTAAATCTTCCTATTCGTACTTGTATTCTTTCTTATGGTACTTGAACAATAAATGAACTGAAGCTTGATTTTGATTCTTATTTCCCCTGACAGAGATGAAGAGGCTTGGGTTTTGTTATATTTTATTTTAGTGGCTTCTCTTCCATTGTTAATCATGGGAAGATAATAAAATTGTATGTGACGGAAATATAATGTATCTCTGCCATGATATTTTTGTCTCAACTTTAGTACAGTATGTTATATCGTTTTCCATGTATATATCTTGTCAAATGATTCATGTGAACTTGTTTGCACTTACTGTGGATTCCTCCACTGTTTGCTCTACCCTAGTGCATCCTATCATAATGTTTAGAACTCTGTCAACTCATACATCAATATTGGTGCAGAGGGAGTTTGAGGAGATTGGAAACCGTTTCCAAAATCACGAACATGCTCGGTTGGTATTGAAGTATGATGAGGCTCTTTCCCATTTGATTTATGCAGCATCTGATATGCTTATCATCCCATCCATCTTTGAACCTTGCGGCCTTACTCAGGTCATTCCACAATTGCTTGAATCTATTAAATCAAAAGCCTTATAAACTAACTCAATATTATTGGGGATCTAATGTTTGAATCCGAATTCTATTCCTGCAGATGATAGCAATGAGATATGGATCGATACCAATTGCTAGGAAAACAGGGGGCTTGAATGATAGGTTCGTCAATCCGACAAAGCAGGACTTCTTTATTAATCAGCATTCATGGTTATACTGTTTCATATTAATGTTAACCATCCAAATCTGTTTGCAGTGTTTTTGATGTTGATGATGATACAATCCCAGTTCAGTTTAGAAATGGATTTACGTTTGTGACTGCTGATGAACAGGTATCCTCAATTTAATGGCTAAGAGGCTAAAGCATTAGTAAAAAGTTGTCCAGGACTCGATTCTGGTACAGTTTTGCAGCTCATTAGCAAATTATTAATGTTTGGACTCGGCATCAACCATTGTTCTTTGTATCGATCAAGCATTGTTCTCTATCAAAAGTTTTATGTTGCACTGTTTCATGACCAGGGATTCAACAACGCCTTGGAACGTGCATTTAACTACTACATGAACAATGCTGAGACATGGAAAGAACTTGTTCATAATGACATGAGCATGGATTTTAGTTGGGATTCATCAGCCTCACAATATGAAGAACTTTACCAGAAGGCTGTGTTGAAAGCACGAACTGCAAGTCGTACTTGACCTCATTCTGACCACAATTTGTTAATTCATTGATCTATTAGCTGCTTGTCTATGCCATCATTGTGTGGCAATAGCATCCACTCTAGGGTAACAGGGCGAACAACCACTTGGCTGAACATTGTGATTTCGCAATTAGAGACTCGAAGGGATGAAATTGCTCCTTTAATGAACAATAGTATAATGCACGCACAACATCGTATCGTATATCATAGGTGAAAGGCAGAATTGGCAAACCATCTGCAAAGCTTTTCCGGCAAGAAAATGAGCAACTCAGTTTACAAATGTGTATAAATTTATATGTTGTTAGTACAATATATTCTTTTGGGCGAAATATGTTGTTAGTCTATACTTTTCATAGTGCTTTAAGCAAGAACATAGACAGTGTAGTCAACTTGTTTACGTAAGTGAGATCCTGTATAGATTTTAAAGAGAATTCATTAAATTCAAGAAGCTGCTCTAGATGTAAATTCAACTTTAAGCTTTCAACAGCCTCACAGTTTTTCTAGCTAGTTACTCACATGTGCAGTGGTCGTGGGTTCTTTTTTGTTTGTTTGTTTTAGTATAATCTATTAGTGCTTGGTTCATGGGTTTGGAAAATGAAACTCAGTACAGAACAGTCATTCAAACACAAACAAAATTTCATTATATTGTCAGGTAGCACACAACAGCTTTACACGGTCATCAAACAATCAGAAATTTGAGAATGTTTTAAGGTTTTCATTTTCCGGGGACAAAGTTTGTGGCGTAGGACCAGGCGTTGTTGTTAACGGGGTCTGCAAGGTGGTCAGCAAGGTTCTCCAATGGACCCTTTCCAGTAACAATGGCTTGAACGAAGAATCCAAACATAGAGAACATTGCAAGTCTGCCGTTCTTAATCTCCTTTACCTTGAGCTCAGCAAATGCCTCTGGATCATCAGCAAGGCCTAATGGGTCAAAGCTGCCACCAGGGTAGAGTGGGTCGACAACTTCACCAAGTGGCCCACCAGCAACACGGTAACCTTCAACTGCTCCCATCAAGACAACTTGGCAAGCCCAGATGGCCAAAATGCTCTGTGCATGGACTAAGCTTGGGTTGCCCAAGTAGTCAAGTCCACCCTCACTAAAGATCTGGGATCCAGCCTTGAACCACACGGCCTCACCAAACTTGACACCGTTACGAGCCAAGAGCTCGGGGAAGACACATCCAAGAGCACCAAGCATAGCCCATCTGCAGTGGATCACCTCAAGTTCACGGTTCTTGGCAAAGGTTTCTGGGTCAGCTGAAAGTCCAGCGGTGTCCCACCCGTAGTCACCTGGGAATTCACCGGTCAAGTAGCTTGGGGACTCACCGGAGAATGGGCCCAAGTACTTAACACGGTCTGGACCATACCATGGGCTGCTAGATGCGGCAGGCTTAGCGACAGCCTTTCTCATGGAGATCCTTCCATTTCCAGAAATTTCTGGGGCAGATGGTGAAAGTTTCACTGCCTGTCCAGCAAAAGAAGGGGAAGAAAGAGCCATTGCAGAAGCTGCCATAGTTTATCAAGAGAAAAGTAAGTGTTTGATGATTTGAAATATTGTTGAAGTTGGCTGTGATGAGATGAAGTTACAAGGGCTTCACCATATATTTTATAGGAATAAGAGGCAAAGAGTCCTTATCTAGTGATATCTATATCTTTGATGTTATTGGGTATCAAGATCCCGTGTGTAGCAATTAATGCACATTTGGCAATCTCTAGTCCATCAATTTTCCAAGATGTTTACCAAAGGGACCCATCCAATATTGTCCCCTCATATGTGGCTTGAACTGTATTCTGTGATTTGTTGAGCTTACAATCCGATATCTCTTATCAGTATCCATTGGGAATTTCTCCAGATTTTATCTGCGGGTAAAAGATACCATCAGTATAGCCCATTCAATGTAGAACTATGGTTTAGTGTTTCACTAAATAAATTGAGCAAAAAATGAAATTTATTACTACTTGATTTATAAATTGTGGGAAATTAATATTACATGCTTATGATTGGAAATCAATGCGATTGAAACTTTATTATATTAGTCCTTAACAAAGTTGTTTATGTTAGCCACGCAGGTTATCTTGTTTTATGCTTCCCTATATATACTACTCAAGATATATATAAGCAAGAGTCAATAGCATTGTTATTTAAGTTTCTATTCACAAAAAAGTGAAGATACTGGTTTCTTATATAAGATTTACAAGTGGAGGAAAATGGCAATGCAAGAATATATATCATACTTATTTTCAAAAAATAACTCTCAACATAGGTTCATGCTTGGATCTTTATTAATGTTAATTTTATGTTTAGAGATTTAACGACGGCTTACTTTCATATTAACTACTACATGAGCAATGGTGAGACTTGGAAAGTACTTGCTCATGAGCATAGATTTTTTTTTTTTGGGATTCATCAGCATCACAATATGAAGAACTTTACGAGAAGGTTGTGCTAAGAGCAAGAACATTTGCCAATAATGAGATCTAAGTTATTTTACACTGACGGTGTAAATATTTTTTTACACCATCAGTAAATTTTAACTTGTGATAGCAGGTTAGTCATCATTTTTACCAGATTACCAATTACTAATGTTTATCATGAAATTTACCAATATACCTAACAAATGATCTGATTATGTTAAATAATCCTTTTTACACTGTTAGTGCGTAGATTTAAACTCTTTGCTAATAGTTAGTGTCATATATGGCTTATTTGTGTTTTCTGCTTACTATGTGCCATGTTTGGAAGGATACCTGCCTCTGTTGAATAAGCTATCAGAGATGCTTTAAATCTAAAGATATAGTACCACATGTAAGGAAGGACTACAAGGAATTTATGAATTTGTTCAAAGATGCTAATTAAATTAAGAGCACATAATTATGATGACCTGGAAACTTATATATTACTTGCTACATTCAGACTAGAAAACATATAGTACTGGTTTTCCCTTATCACTGAAATGTCAATAGTTCAATAGTGAAATAATATTATGTCCTCTTTCACTTCTCGACAGAAAATGAGGAATCATATAATAATAACATCATAGCGTTCAACATTAATGCTTTACACTAATTTTGAGTATTGCTTCTCCAGAATTAATTGAATTCCTTAAGTTCCTCTGGTCTGCAAATTCAAGTTTTAAGCTTATAACAGCTTTACAAATTTTCTAGTTACCGCATCCCATATGTATCTTCAGACTTTTTTGCTCTTTTCCCCTTTGGTATGTAAGTGGCAATATTTGATTCATGGCATTGGAAAATGAAACTCGGAACTACACAATCGTAGAAGATAAACAAAAATTCATTCTATTGTCAACGATCATAACAACTTTACAGGGCCATAAAACAATCTAAGTTTAAGAATGTTTTATGATATTCATTTTCCGGGAACAAAGTTTGTGGCATAGGACCAGGCATTGTTGTTAACAGGGTCTGCAAGGTGGTCAGCAAGGTTCTCCAATGGACCCTTTCCAGTAACAATGGCTTGAACGAAGAATCCAAACATAGAGAACATAGCAAGTCTGCCGTTCTTAATCTCCTTTACTTTGAGCTCAGCAAATGCCTCAGGATCTTCAGCAAGGCCCAATGGGTCAAAGCTGCCACCAGGGTATAGTGGGTCAACAACCTCACCAAGAGGTCCACCAGCAACACGGTATCCCTCAACAGCTCCCATCAAGACAACTTGGCAAGCCCAAATGGCCAAGATACTCTGTGCGTGGACTAAGCTTGGGTTGCCCAAGTAGTCAAGTCCACCCTCGCTGAAGATTTGGGATCCAGCCTTGAACCACACAGCCTCGCCAAACTTAACACCGTTACGAGCCAAGAGCTCGGGGAAGACACATCCAAGAGCACCAAGCATAGCCCATCTGCAGTGGATCACCTCGAGTTCACGGTTCTTGGCAAAGGTTTCTGGGTCAGCTGAAAGTCCAGCGGTGTCCCACCCGTAGTCACCTGGGAATTCACCGGTCAAGTAGCTTGGGGACTCACCGGAGAATGGGCCCAAGTACTTAACACGGTCTGGACCGTACCATGGGCTGCTAGATGCGGCAGGCTTGGCGGCAGTCTTTCTCATAGAGATCCTTCCATTTCCAGAGATTTCTGAGGCAGATGGTGAGAGCTTCACCGCCTGTCCAGCAAAAGAAGGGGAAGAAAGAGCCATTGTAGCAGCTGCCATGGTTTATCAAGGGGAAAGTGAGTGTTTGATGGTTTGAAATATTGTTGAAGTTGGCTGTGATGAGATGAAGTTACAAGGGCTTCACCATATATAGGGAGTAAGAGGAAAGAGTCCTTATCTAGTTATATCTATATCTTTGATCTCATTGGGTATCAAGATCCCATAGGCAGCAATTAATGCACACTTGGCAATCTCTAATCCATCAATTCCAAGATCTTCATAAGGGGGACCCAACCAATGTTGTCCTCCTATGTGTGGCTACAAGGATTGCACTCTATCCCGTGAGTTATTGAGCTAACAATAAGATATCCCATTCATTATCCACTTGGCATTTCTCTAGATTTTGTCTACCAGGCCACCAGGGTAAAAGATGCCACAACTATCAGCTAATTCAATGTAGAACTATTGTTTGGCCTTCAACTAAATAAATTGAGGAAAACCTGTTTATCATACATGAAGAGGTATAGTCATAGAAAGTTTTAATATATGTTGCAATGTTCATTTCATGTTTAAGAGATTTAACCGTGGCTTTGTACGTGCACTTAACTACTACATGAGCAATGCTGAGACTTAGAAAGAGTTTGTTCAGAAGGACATGAGCATAGATTTTCATTTGTTGGGATTCATCAGCATCACTATAGACTTTAAGAGAAGGTTGTGTTAAGAGAAATAGAATTTACCAATTGTGGATTTAAGTTATATACACTAACGGTGTAAAGATGTTCTTACACTATCAGTAGTAAATTTTAACATGTGATAGCAGGTCAGTTCACATTTTTTACCAGATTACATACCAATTAATGTTTATCAAGCGATTTACCAATCAAGTGTCTTCTGCTAACTGTGTCCCTTGCTTCTGGTCAGTACTATGTGCCTTGTTTGGAAGGGTACCTGCCCCTGTTAAATAATATCAGAGGTGCTTTTAATCTAAAAATAGTACCAGATGTGAGGAAGGAGGATTGTACAAGAAATTTATGAATTTGTTCAAAGGTGCTAATTAAATTAAGGACGCATAATATAGGAACCTGAAAACTTATACAGTATGTTACTCCTTACTACGTTCAGACTAGAAAACAAATTGGTTTTCCCTTATCATTGAGATGTCAATGTCTGGTAGTAAAATGATGTTATGTACTTATGTCCTCTTAATTCCTCTTTCACTTCTCGACAGAAAATGAGGAATCATGTAATAACATCATGTTGTCCAACATTAATGCTTTACCCTAATTTTGAGTATTGCTTCTCCAGAATTAATTGAATTCCATGAGTTCCTCTGGTGTGCAAATTCAATTTTTAAGCTTATAAAAGCTTTATAAATTTTCTAGTTACCACATCCCATATGTATCCTCAGACTTTTTTGCTCTTTTCCCCTTTGGTATGTAAGTGGCAATATTTGATTCATGGCATTGGAAAATGAAACTTGGAACTACACAATCATAGAAGATAAACAAAAATTCATTCTATTGTCAACTCATAACAACTTTACAGGCCCATAAAACAATCTAAGTTTAAGAATGTTTTATGATATTCATTTTCCGGGAACAAAGTTTGTGGCGTAGGACCAGGCATTGTTGTTAACAGGGTCTGCAAGGTGGTCAGCAAGGTTCTCCAATGGACCCTTTCCGGTAACAATGGCTTGAACGAAGAATCCGAACATAGAGAACATAGCAAGTCTGCCGTTCTTAATCTCCTTTACTTTGAGCTCAGCAAATGCCTCTGGGTCTTCAGCAAGGCCCAATGGGTCAAAGCTGCCACCAGGGTATAGTGGGTCAACAACCTCACCAAGAGGTCCACCAGCAACACGGTATCCCTCAACAGCTCCCATCAAGACAACTTGGCAAGCCCAGATGGCCAAGATACTCTGTGCGTGGACCAAGCTCGGGTTGCCCAAGTAGTCAAGTCCACCCTCGCTGAAGATTTGGGATCCGGCCTTGAACCACACAGCCTCGCCAAACTTAACACCGTTACGGGCCAAGAGCTCGGGGAAGACACATCCAAGAGCACCAAGCATAGCCCATCTGCAGTGGATCACCTCGAGTTCACGGTTCTTGGCAAAGGTTTCTGGGTCAGCTGAAAGTCCAGCGGTGTCCCACCCGTAGTCACCTGGGAATTCACCGGTCAAGTAGCTTGGGGACTCACCGGAGAATGGGCCCAAGTACTTAACACGGTCTGGACCGTACCATGGGCTGCTAGATGCGGCAGGCTTGGCAGCAGTCTTTCTCATAGAGATCCTTCCATTTCCAGAGATTTCTGGGGCAGATGGCGAGAGCTTCACCGCCTGTCCAGCAAAAGAAGGGGAAGAAAGAGCCATTGTAGCAGCTGCCATGGTTTATCAAGGGGAAAGTGCGTGTTTGATGGTTTGAAATATTGTTGAAGTTGGCTGTGATGAGATGAAGTTACAAGACCATATATAGGGAGTAAGAGGGGAAGAGTCCTTATCCAGTGATATCTATATCTATGATCTCATTGGGTATCAAGATTACTCTTCATTGACACTTGGCGATCACAAATCCATCAATCTTCCAAGATTCTTCCTAGGGGGGGACCAAACCTACGTTGTGTGGCTACAAAGATTGCTCTCTGTCATGTGTGTTGTTGAGCTTACAGTAAGATGTCTTGTACTTTTCCCCATTGGGTAGTTCTTTAGATATTTTTCTTCCAGCAGGGTAAAAGACTATTGCAGGCATTTTCAAGTAATTACAGCCCGAATTTATCCCTTCTTAGTGTGAATCAGAAAGGAAAAGGAAAAATAGAAGAAGAATGAACTGTTTTATTAATCGTTGTCATGGTTGTGTAGACCTATTCACCACCACTCATACAAGTGGTCCTAAGTCTGGGCACACAGAAACAGTGCTATAATTTACTGTATGTTACACATGCCTTTTTCTCCTTTTAAATGAATTTCTTTTTACTCTTATCAGCATTTGTGGTCCACAACTGCTATTGGTTTCACGCAAACAAATAAATACACAATTCATGGACCTAATCAATAATATGGGAATAATAGATTCACCTGCTTTATAAGCCAAAGAACTTTCTTAGTTTCAAAAAGCTTACCTGCATATGTAAGTCGAACAGTTTCCACAAAACATCAGCAGCTACATCAGTTCCAAACAGACGAACAACCTGACTGCCTTGGATCAAGAAAAGAGAGGGATGCATGCCCATTTATGAAGGCCAGGGATCTTGACATACTACTTACATATTGTGTGTCAAGAGTGTCACTTGGAACTTCACCAGTATGTTTTTGCCCTGTGTCGTCTTTCAGAAACTCTTATTAGCAACTATACGATCCAAGGTATAAACGGACATAAGGGAATTCACTTGTATTGATAGGTCATCGTATAACCTTTTAAAATCAATTTTGGATGCTTAAGTTCATTGAGTAGTATGAAGTACAAAAGCTAGCATAGAAGAGAATCTGAAGAATAAATCGAGATAAAGGAATCAAATAAAAGATAGCTCAACGCTAAATTATTGTTTCAGCAGGGCATATAAATTATTGGATTTTTGAAGAACATTAGAACAAGGTGGATTCTAAATTTTGAAGGCATTAAGATTCTAGATTTTACGAGAGCATTTTCACAGTAGAAATAACTATTTCGGCAGTGGCTTGATAAATAAGCTGAATAGATTCTTGGAATTCAAGTGAAGTTGTAAAGTCTAGTATTTTCTTTTTTATGAAGTTCAGGGTATTTTTCACAAGCGTAGAATACCAAACATAAAATTTACTACATTCCTTGTGCTTTCATGTGAAATCGTCAAATAATCTAAACCTGTTCGTTTGGTTCGCGGTATAAGGTGGATATCACACGATTAAGTTTGGATTAAACTTACACAGTTTATACTCTCAACCAAACACAGTATAAATTTAATCTCAACCTTAATCCTGAATGTTCCACCTTATCCCATCAAACTTGGTATTATTTTATCCCACGGTGAGATAAATTAGTTAAGGATTATATTGCCAGGATTATAATCCCGGGATAATTTAGTGTTCGAACCAAACGGGACCTAAATAGTGTCTAACCAAAGCTTCACCAAACAGCCGTTTGATTCAACTATCCTTTTCAGTAGTTGGCGCTCTTTTTTCCTTTCCCTCTTCACTGTTCCATAACTTAAACCCTAAACCCCTATTCACTCTAATTCCCACCAAAAATAAAATGCAAAGACCTTCTCCACACTCCAATTTCTTCTCTTCTCTCAAACAATTAGAGAAAAGATTGAAACTTGACAAACCATCTCAACAAGAACCCATCAACACATCGACCCAATCTTTAATCAGCCCATTATACCTTAACTGTGATGATACTCCTGATAACTCCATTAACACAAACCTCAAAGAAAGTGAAACCCCACTTCAATTTCTCTCAAATTCCCCTCATTTCCCACAAACCCCACCTCAGATAAACCTTACACATGTTCAAGAAAGAGTTGATGATAATGGGGTTGATGAGATTGAACTGTTGATGGAACTATTAGGTTTATCGGATCGTAAAAGGGAAGGAGACAAAAGGGTGGAAGTGGATTTGGGTTGTGATGATGCATTTTATGGGAAGATTGTTGGGGTTAAAGGGCCAAAAAGTGAAAAAGAAGTGGAGAGATTAGAAGGCTGGATTGAGCATTTTTTGAATGGTGATATTGGAGAGAGAAGAGAATCATTTAAGTTGGCTCATTTGCTTTTAGGCAAAGCTGCTCTTATTCATTCGACAGAGGTTTTTGATGGTGTTGGAAGCTTTGAATTTCCCTCGACCATCGATGAGTTCTTGCATAATGATCCACCAATAGATGAGGTTGCTTCTTCGCTCTAGTAAATAGATTTCTGGAATGCAAATTTTAAGGTAAAATATGATGGATTGGATGATTGTAGGCTTATTAAGGCCTGTTTTTGAGTTTTCGTTTCACTTCTATATATTTTTGTTCAAAAGTGTGCTCATTCCCTGTAGACAATCTTTAGTGACAGAATGTGTTGGCTGTTTTGTCTTGCAATCAACTTCGTAAAGATCTAGTGTTTTTGCTCCGTAGTTGTTATTATGGTGAAGTATTCTTGAATATGCTGTTCAATTTTATGATGCAAGTCAACTTTAACTTAATCTAACGTGAGAGTTCAACTATATACCTCTAGTAATTTATTTGTAAAGCAGGAAAACCTGAGAGATCAGTTATGGCTTGAAAAACGTAAATTCTATTTAAATAGTTAAATAGTAACATACATTTAAAGTTGTGGACTAGTTCCATTGGCCACAAAGGGAAACTTAATGGTGGTTCACATTAAGATTGTCGATGCTCCAGTTTCGTCTACATCAAATTTAAGCTTTTACCAAACAAGCACGTGAATGCATGCACTCCATCTTACTTAGCTTTGTAAGGGAAGATAGAACTTGTTCCATGTCAGGTCTATCTTCCGGATCAGGAGAGGTGCAGGATAAAGCCAAGTTAAGAAGTCCCTCTACTACATCCTGTTTCTTGGAGACAGATGAAGCTAGATTAGGATCCACAATCTGGACTAGCTTGTTTATGCCATTTGCAAGGGCATTCTGAACAATTTGATGCAAAGTCATTGGTAATTCATCTGCTCCTGTAAGACTTGTTGGCCTTCTTTTTGTAATGATCTCCATTACTATCACACCAAAGCTGAATACATCTACTTTTGTGGTAACTTTCCTCATATATGCAAACTCTGTTTCATAGAGAAATATTTCATGTAAGTGAGGTCACAAATTAAACATGGAGCATGTAAAATGTCCATGAAATTCAAAACTCTAAAGCTAGGCCTAGCACGTTAGCATTCAAACATTACTTTTCAGATTATATGTTGAAAACATTGCATCATTTATATGCTTGTCCATTCTTCCACATGCAAGTTAATCAGCATTTTGTGATTCACAGAAAAAAAGAAAAAAAAAAAAAGATTCTGCTAAGCTGTGTATTGTGATTTACAAAAGTGATGTTGCTACTGAATGATGCTAAAATGGAATGTCCTTGAAACATTCACCATTGACCAAAATATGTGTTCGTGTTACCCACATAAGCTTGTCTACATTGTAGAAATCTTTTATTCATGTTAATTGTAACGTAAAATCTGGTATACTGTCGGTCAAGAAGTTGTAAGAATTATTACCTGGAGCCATGTAACCAATAGTTCCTTCAAATGCGGATGATATGCTGCTCCCATCCTGGAGATGAATACCCAACATCCTAGCTGTCCCAAAGTCGCTCACATGTGCTTCCATATTTTTATCCAGAAGAATATTTGAAGGCTTCAAATCACAGTGCACTATTGGAAAATCATAGCCTGAATGCAGGTATGACAGCCCACATGCAACTGAAACTAAAATATCAATCCTATTGGACAATGTCCAGTCATCCGCCATTCGACCATAAATAATGCTCTCCAAGTTCCCATTCTCCATGTATTCTAAAATTAAGGCCATTAGCTTCTTGCTTTCCCAAGCATAACCGAGCACCTTAACCAGGTTCCTGTGTCTGAGTTGGCTTAGAGTCTTGACTTCCCTATCAAAGCATTTACCAGATTCTGCTGAGAACTGGTGATTCAGTTTCTTAACTGCTACGATCTTCCCATCTTCCACCATACCTTTGTACACGGTACTTAAACTGCTGGCTCCAATAATCTTTTCTGGACTGAAATTATCGGTAGCATGTTCCAAATCCTTTTGATAAAATCTCTGGAGGCTCAGTGCTGAGGTATACTTTGGAAGTTTATCCTCCGCGTCTTTCACTTTTTGCTTCTTCATGTGACGATGAATCAAAAATATTACCAACACAAGAAGAATGAGACCAAAAACCGATCCAAATGCTGCAAATATGATCCAGGTTTTCTTGGAAAAAACATGAGAACTTGTTCGGCTGCTTTTGATGCTGCATGGCCTGAGAAACTTTGTTCCACATAGAGATGGATTTCCCAATAAATTTGCCGACCCTATATTGTTGAATACACCCCCCTTTGGAATATGACCTTCAAGTTGGTTGAAAGAAAGGTTGAGATATTTCAATGCAGGCATATTGGCAAATCTCTCGGGAATGGTTCCCTTGAACTTGTTTTGTGAGAGATCAAGAGAGCGAAGATGTATCGATCCTGCCATTTCAGGAAGTTCGCCTTCTAATCTGTTCCTTGAGAGGTTCAAGAACACAAGCTCACTTAATTTGGTGAGAACTTCACCTGGAGCAGAACCCGAGAGCACGTTTCCAGATAGGTCCAGTGAGAATAAGTTTTTGCAGCGTTCTAGCGTTCTGGGAATGCTGCCTGATATATTGTTGTTTGACATGTCAATCTCTTGAACCATTTCTAATACGCCAATCTCATCTGGGATCTCTCCATTTAACAAGTTGCTGGAAACATTCAAGTAAATTTGCATACTTCTCATGCTTGCAAGTACTGCTCTAGGAAGAGTTCCGGTAAGAAGGTTGTGTGAAAAATCTAAGGTCATCAGTCTGCGGAGACTCGCCATGCTCTCTGGGATTGTACCATTAAGCTTATTTCCACTCAGGTCCATTAGCGAAAGTGATTCTAGTTTGGATATATGGTGGGGTACTGGACCGAAGAAATTATTGTTCTGCAACTGGAGTTCATTGAGATGTTTAAGCTCAATAAGTTGCACAGGAAGTTCACCTTCCAGCTTGTTGTCAGACAGCGAAAGGCCCTGGAGGTTTGAAAGCATTGAAATTTCTGGTGGTATCACACCTGAGAAACTGTTTTTATGAAGCACTAAATCCATCAGTTGACTCAGTTTACCAATCTCTGGTGGGATTGGCCCAAGAAATGAATTGCTACGGGCTCTTAGAACTCGAAGTTTAGAGAGTCTGCCAATCATTGGTTTGAGTTTCCCGCTGAAATTGTTGTCACTCAGATCTAGAACTTCAAGCATTGAGCAGTTGAAAAGATCATCAGGAATCTCTCCCGACATCTTGTTTGATCCCAAAGACAAAAATGTAAGATTGGACAACTGCCCCAACCCATTTGGTATTTTCCCCGTTATTCTATTAAAAGAAATGGTTAAAACAAGAAGATGTGAACAATTTGTTATGCTAGGTGGAATAGGTCCCTCTAGGAAGTTATTGCTTGCAGTTAGATTCTTTAGATTATAGAGTAACCCAAATTCCGATGGAAGTGATCCGGTCAATAAATTAAAGCTCAAAGATAAATATGTTAAGTTTGCCAGGTTTGTTATAGTGGATGGAATCTCCCCAGACAACCTATTTGAGTGGAGGGTAAGCACTTGTAGCGACGTTGAAGATCCCAACTCGGGAGGAATTTTACCAGTTATCTCATTCTGTGAGAGTCCTAAATGAGTTAATGATTTCAGGTGGAACAATGAGGCAGGTATACTAGAGTTCAGCTTATTATTAAACAATCTAAGCGTTTGCAAGTTTTCTAAATTTCCCAGCTCAGGAGGTATGCTTCCAGTGAATTGATTAGTATACATGTTCAAGGTAACAAGATTGACACAGAGGCCAAGTTCAGATGGAATTTTTCCAGAAAGAGAGTTGAGATGTAACTGAAGAATTCCTAAACTTGACAAGTTGCCAATTTCTGGTGGTATAGGTCCAGATAACTGGTTTTCGCTCAGATCAAGGGTTTGCAAAGCTGTCAGCAATCCAATGGAGGTAGGAATAGAACCAACCAAATTGTTTTGATAAGCTACAAACAACTGAAGATTGGCCAAATTACCAATTTCAGACGGTAATTTGCCTGTGAGACTGTTATTAATGAGGCCTACTAACACCAAGTCAGTGCAGTTGCATATACTCTCAGGTATACTCCCATTCAGAAAGTTATTTCCAAAATCTATTAACTGCAGGTTTTTTAGGTTTCCAAGCTCAGCAGGAATTTCACCAGAAAGAGAGTTTTCATAAAAAATGAGCTCAACCAGGTCTGTGCAATGACCCAGCTGGGGTGGAATATTTCCAGTAAATGAATTCAAAGTTAGATCAAGAACCTGGAGTTTGGAGAGGTTTCCGAGAAACGGAGAGATTTCGCCTTTGAGCTCCGTCCCAATAAGCGAAATGTTGATGACATGTTTTGAAGAAGGATCACATATGATTCCAGACCAGTTGCAATAGTGATTTGCATCAGTCCAATCTACAAGTGCACCTAAAGGGTCATCAGAGATTAACTTCTTGAAAGCTTTCAAAGCAGCAACTTCAACTTCCAAGCTTGGAGTTTGCCCAGATGACAGAACTATGAAGAAGGTACTAGAGAATATGGCTAATGCATATACAGCTACTGTATTTGACATCATTGGTTCAAAAGAAAGAAGCTTCACTCACTGAAAAAACTTAAGCTGAAAATGAAAATTTATACACTTATTATAGAATCTTTATTCACTGCTTTCAGTAGAAGTTAACTAGTCTTCCATACTAATGAAAATGACTTGCATTCGATGAATTTGATAGAAAATACCAAACATGCCTCTAATCTAGGATGCCCCATGTTAGAGAACAAGTTGTCTGTAACCCCACACAGGAAAAGACAACAAAAACTACACCCCCTCAAAATCTAGGAGTACATTAAAAATATCAAGTTTGCTGACCACCAAATGAATAGTAAACTCAAATTGTGCATTCACATTACAGCAAGTCAACTGGGTTTTTCCCTTCTTTTCTAGAAGTGGCACATGGAGCAGAAACATCCGAGAAGTTCAATTCGGTTTGTTCTTTTCTTGAGAAGGAAAGTGGTTTATGAAGAAACAGCAGAGTTGACAAGCTGGATAGAATTGTGAGGAAAGGGGCAAGTTCACTTTGGTACAACTTAAATTGGTAGATGAACCATGTACTTGATAAGGTGCCAATAGGCTTTAACTAATGGTTTTGTATAGGTTTCAATGGTTAGTTCTTTTTCGTTTTTTTGTGCAAGTGTTTAAATGGGAAGGTACTGAAAAGTCATAAATAAAGAGAATATTTACTCTAGTAAACAAACGAAAAAAGGTGAATAAAAATTAAAGAAAAATTAAAGAAAAAAGAAGGAAAGATGATAATGTTACAACAAGAATGACAAGTTTGTGTGCCAAACGCGCATTGACTATAGTCCAAGGGATGGTCGCCAGCCAATATCTCAACTCACAAGTAAATGCAAGTTGGGCAGTATAGTCCAATATGAATATGATGAATTATTATATAAGCTATCCATTATTACGGTTACCCTGTCAAAAGTAGATCAAGTTGAAACACGTTATACGACCAAAGACTGGAGCGCATATTTTATCCACCCAAGAGGTTTCGGGTTCGAGCGCTTAGAAATATAATCACATTTGGTAGGGGACAGTCTTTGAGGTTTTCCAGCACGACTCTGAATTAGTCGGGCTCCAAATCAGGTATCAAACAAATGGTGGGAAACTAAAAAAGAAAAATTAAAAGACGACATTCAGGGGTGGTCTTTTCCTAATGGATAGAATATGGTGCTTTAGTTTTGGGGATGCCTTTGATATATTCCTATTCTAGAAATTATTGTCCAAAATGAAATCGTTGGTGAAATTTTCAGAGACATGATAGTTCACAAAAATGATACTATAGGTGCTCTGATGTATGCTTGACACATGAAAAGAATTATTATGATATTAGAGCCAGCAGGACAGGCTGCTTCAAATAAATATTAATCTTTTCGTAATATTACATAAACTTTGAGGGTGTGCAATGATGAATTCGTCAGTTTGGAGGTGTGACTATTAAGAACAAAAGAAATCTTGTATGGTTGAGCCTTTGAATCTTATGCCGCTAGGAAAAAGTCACACACACTATCTTTTCTAGAGTAAACATTGATTTTGATTTAAAATTATATGATTTGACATTAAATATATTACAATAAAATTTCTATATGAAATAATACTATAATTCATTTGTTTTATTTTATCATTTGTCATTTAGTCGGGTAAACTCACAACGTTCTTCAGAGAGTGACGACGAACAGCGACTATTTGCCAATTTAGTTGACAACTTGGCATGCATACTTGAATGCTGCAAAAAATATGCAAAAAATTAGATTATATCTTATAAAAACAAATTCGACTAACTCGGTAACTATTGATACATTATAAACCCTAATTATTAATTTAATAAAAATTACAACTTGTTCTGAAGTCAACACACTAATTGAGAGCCAGGTTTTTGTCTCATGTTATAAGTCGTCAAAACTCAGTCAATTTCCTGGATCCAGCTTAAATTTGGGATCCTTAAAGCCACTAGAACTAATATAGAAATGCTACTAGATACCATTTAAAAAAAATGTTTTATTACATCGGGAGTAGTGGAAGGGAAATTTTGGGGGGGGGGGATTGCAATATGGGGATTCGAACCCTCACCATGAAGGAAGTTGAGATAAAATGTTATGAGAAAATTTCTTATGTGTCTTTTTCATCATCTATGTTCGGGTATATATACAAAATCAGAATGAAAAAGAATAAAAAAGATGCTTCTGTTCTAACTAACTATCCAGTTGTCCTATACATCACTATCACTAATTATTCCTCTACAATGTATAAAAGGGCATAATAGGAAAATTAGGTACCATTTTACTAGGTATATAATCTGAATAGAATAAAGGACAGCTTTGTGAAATTGGGCTGTTGTGAGCTGAGTAGTTGGGCCTTCTGAACACTGTGCTGTCTGTTGTGAGAAAAGGCCCAATACCTCCTAAAGACCCAATGCTTTTTAAAAGCCCAATCAGTGAAAGAGGTTCAAAGCCTAAAGGCTTCATTTGTGTTGGTGTTGACACACAAACAGCCAAACACGACTTCTTCTCTTCCAGAACTTTCTTCTCTTCTAAAACGTTAATGGAGTCATTATCTTCAACACCCCCCCCCCCCCCCCAAGTTGGAGGGGTGTAATAGAACCCCCCAACTTGTTAATCAAGGTACGATGCGGAAGACCAAGCAACGGTTTGGTGAAAACATCGGCCAATTGAGAAGAGGAAGGAACAAAATGGAGAGAAATCAACCCAGCTAAGAATTGCTGACGAACAAAGTGGCAATCGAGTTCCACTGCTTCATCCTTTCATGGAAGACGGGATTCTTGGCGATATGCAAGGCAACTTGACTGTCGGAGTGCAGTGGTATTGGAAGCGATGGGGGAAATGGTGAGATCTGACAAAAAGCGAACCAACCAAGTTAACTTCGCAACTACACGACACATAGAACGATATTCAGCCTCTGCACTGGAGAAGGAAATCAAATATTGCTTCTTTGATTTCTAAGAAATCGGAGAACCACCGAGACTGATGAAAAACCCACTAACAGACCGTCTTGAGTCGAGGAAAGATCCCCAATCGGAGTCGCAGAAGGCGGCAATGTCGAAAGAAGTTCCTGATTGAAAGAAAAGCCCTAAACTAGGAGTGCCAACAAGGTAACGTAAACAATGTATTGCAACTTGATAATGTGGTACTCTTGGTGTCTGCATGTACTGACTTAAGTGTTGCACAGCAAAACTTAAGTCAGGACGAGTGTGAGTAAGAAAATTTAGTTTCCCTATTAATCTGCATTACATTGTAGGATCTGGTATGAGCTTTCCAATAACTGAACGAAGCTTGGTTGATGGCTCAAGAGGTGAAGGTGCTGACTTTTTATCAAGGCAGTCAAATTCAGAAAGTAATTCCGAGATAAACTTTCTCTGTGTGACGATTAGGCCTTATTTTTCTCTGATTAATTCCATACCCAAGAAAAAACTGGCCAGACATAGATCTTTGATTTGAAACTCAAAGTTAAGAAAAACTTTGATAGAATCAATCTCATCTTGATCATCACCTTTTATGAGAATATCGTCAACATAAACTGCAATGAGGCATACGCCATTAGGAGTCCTTTTGTAGAAAAGGGAATAATCATTAAAAGAATGAGAGAATCCCTTTAAAGTTAAGGCACCAGTGAGCCTTTCATACCATCGTCTCGAGGCTTGTTTAAGCCCATATAAAGATCTTTTTAGTCGACAAACCTTGTTAGGATCAGAAATTGACAAACCTGCTGGTAATTGCATATACACCTCCTCTTGTAAATCCCCGTGAAGAAAAGCGTTGTTAACGTCTAATTGGAAGATAGACCAATTTCTCTTCACAGCAACAGCCAGGAGACATCTCACAGTAGTCATTTTTACGACGGGTGAGAATGTCTCGTTATAATCAATTCCCTCTCTTTGTACATCACCCCTGATTACCAAACGGGCCTTATACCTCTCAATTGTGCCATCTGCTATGTATTTTATTTTATAAACCCATTTAGAGGGAAAAGCCTTTTTTCCTTGTGGGAGATCAACAATGTCCCAGGTTTGATTAGCTGCCAAAGTCTCAAACTCCTTTGTCATAGCTTCTTGCCAACAGGGGTATAAGGATGCTTTAGAGAAACTAGTGGGTTCAGGTTGTGTAAGGCAAACAGAATTGATGAGGGATTTATTTGATTGAGATAGAGCAGAGAAAGGCAAACCAGTAGGGGTAACGAGGGCTGTAAAACAAGAAGTCAGATCAGTTAAAAAAACAACATTACATATATAGTCAGCCAAATACTTAGGTTGTTTAGTCACTTTAGAAGATGTTCTAGTCTCAGAAATATGGTGCAAAGGAGAAGCAGGGTGAGTAATGGGAATAGCATCATTAGGGGACTGAGTAGGCGAAAGTAGAGGAAGGTGGACTAGGATCAGACTGTGGTGCAGGTGAAGTAGGTGTTGAATCAGGTGAATAGGAATAATCAAAAGGAGTAGAAGTAGGAAAAATAGGAGGTGATTTAAAATCAGGTGGGGAATCCGCAAAAGGGAAAATACCTTCATGAAATTTGACATCCCTTGAAACAAAAACCTTATTTGTAGAGAGATTTAAAAGCTTGTATCCTTTTTGGTTAAAAGGATAGCCAAGAAAAACGCATTTCACTGCCCTAGGGTCAAGCTTGGTTCGGAATTGAGATGGTGTGCTAGCAAAACATAGACATCCAAAAGTCCTTAGAGAGTCATAATTGGGTTTTCTGGAAAATAAAATCTCATGAGATGTTTTGAAGGCAAGAATCCTAGAAGACAGCATGTTGATTAGATGTGTAGCAGTCAAAAGACACTCCCCCCAATACACTATAGGCAAATTTAACTGAAAGAGAAGGGCCCTACAAGTTTCTAATAAGTGCTTGTGCTTTCTCTCAACAATTCCATTTTGTTGAGGGGTTGCTACACAACTAGTTTGGTG
The DNA here is from genome assembly GCF_019175385.1 of Lycium barbarum. Taxonomy (NCBI): domain Eukaryota; kingdom Viridiplantae; phylum Streptophyta; class Magnoliopsida; order Solanales; family Solanaceae; genus Lycium; species Lycium barbarum. Next base: position 78,250,870 of record NC_083348.1, on the reverse strand, counting down.
AATAATACCTTGAGAGGATAGGAATTCTGAATTAACCAAACTGGATCCTAGTTCTTTGGCATTGTCTGTTCTAAGGATCTTAACCTTTTTATTAAACTGTCTTTCAACAAAAGCTAAGAATTTATGTAAAGTAGGAAAGGCATTACACTTAGTTTTTAGAAGGAAAGTCCATGTTCCCCTACTAAAGTCATCAACAATTGTAAAAAAAAATACCTATTCCCATCATAAGTATTCACTTTATAGGGTCCCCAGGTGTCCACATGGATTAGGTCAAATATAGCTTTGGTGGAAATAGTGCTGTCTGGGAAAGAAAGTCTTGCTTGTCTTGCTTTTGCACACACATCACAAGGAATCAAAGTATGTAGAGAAGATAAAGAAAATTTAGACATATTTTTCATACTGGAAATGGACAAATGTCCCAACCTCTAATGCCATAGGCTTACATTTGGAATGGAAAAACTAGAAACATGATCAGACTGAGTATCACTGTTGCAAGAAAAAGAAACAAAACTAGACTTAATACTATCACTGGAAAACTGTTCACAAATTGACTTAGAAACTAATGTGCTATCAGGCACTTGATTATGTTGGCTTGACTTGACTGGATTGACTGATTTAGGCTTGACTGGATTGGACTTGAGTAGATAAAGCCCATCTCTAACCTCCCCAAGAACCACTGGCCTCTTCATTGAAGGGGCTTGGAAAATTGCACCACAAGAAAAGAAAAATAAGAAACAGTCAAATTGTGTGGTAAACTTGTGAATAGAAAGTAAGTTAAACCTGAAATCTGGTACAAAGAGTACATTATGCAAGACCAGATTTGGAAATATGGCAACACTCCCTTTAGGAGTGACTTTCAACCTTTGTGAATTAGGCAAACTAACATATAACACCACAAACAAAGGGGTAATGTTTGTTAAAAGGTTTAAGTCATATGTCATGTGCTCAGAAGCACCAGAGTTTAATATCCAAGAAGATGAATCTATTTGTAATAAAAAAGAAAAGGAGGCAGGGTTAAAATGAGGTGTAATTATACCAGCACAGTTGGCAGAAGTATTGACATCAGAGTTCTGATTGCTCTGTTGGCCAAGTTTCACCTCTTGAAGCAGTTGAAAAATCTGACCCATCATGTTCATATTTTCTGCATTATATGTTTCAATAGCACTGAATCCCGAAGCTTGCATATTATTCTTATAGTTGTTGTGGTATTGCTTTCCTCCCTGTGCTGCATTATGACCAGAGTACTGATTTGTGTGCTGAGAGTACTGATTGTTATGCTAAGTAGGATATTGATTTTGTGAATTTGAAATCTGCTAGATACCTTATCAGCTTATAACAATTTCCCTCAACATGATTTGTCATTTTACAATTAGTACAAAACAATCCTCCCTTCTGTTGATCATAGTTCCTGTCAAAATTCTGTTTGAATTTTCCAGCTGTTCCAAACCTCTGCGTCATTGAAGATTTCTGATTGTTGTTGTTGAACTTCTGGTGATTTCTGACCAAGAAGGCAACCTCAGAAGTATGAGCTGCAACATGTACCTCTCTCTGCTTCTCATCTTGCATGAGCAGAGAGTAGGCATGTCCAATTGAGGGAAGTGGATCTAGCATGAGAATGCTACTCTTAACCCCTGAATATGCATCATTAAGACCCATCAGAAACTGTATTAACCTCCCATCTTGATGAGATTTAACAGTTTTTATCTTTCCTCCACAAGTACAGTTACAGGAACAGTGATCAAAAGTATTTAGTGCATCTAACTCATCCCATATTTTCTTTACTTTAGTGAAATAACCAACTATATATGTCATTAGAACCTTGGACAACATCATTAAGTTCTTTTTGTAACTGGTATAATTTTGCACCATTACACTGTCCAAATCTAGTTGATAAATCTTTCCATATTTCTCATGCAGTTTTGGAATAAAGGACAGACTGTGCAATGTCTTTTGAAAGTGAGTTAAGGATCCATGATATGACCATATCATTGCACCTACACCAAGATTGATGCTGTGCAGATGATGAATCAGGTTCAGTGAGGTTACCATCTATCATTCCAAGTTTATTCTTGGCTGATAAAGCTATGATGATGGCCCTACTCCAACCTGCATACCCCTTACCATCAAAATCTGAATTCACCAATTGCATACCTGGTGAATCAGATGGATGTAGGTAATAGGGGTTTGAAATATCAGCAGTATTAGTCACAAACTGTTCTGAAATGTTACCTTCATTTGTTTGATTTGCATTCCCAGTCATGGTAAAGCCTGAGAATTACAAGTGATAAAATAGTGAAGCAAAAAACAAAAAAGAACAAAGGAAAATGTTCCTTAATGCTCTGATACCATGAAGGAAGTTGAGATAAAATGTTATGAGAAAATTTTTTGTGTGTCTTTTTCATCATCTATGTTCGGGTATATATACAAAATCAGAATGAAAAAGATGCTTCTGTTCTAACTAACTATCCAGCGGTCCTATACATCACTATCACTAATTATTCCTCTACAATGTATAAAATGACATAATAGGAAAATTAGGTATCATATTTACTAGGTATATAATCTGAATAGAATAAAGGATTGCTTTGTGAAATTGAGTTGTTGTGAGTTGAGTAGTTGGGCCTTCTGAACACTGTGCTGTCTGTTATGGGAAAAGGCCCAATACCTCCCAAAGACCTAATGCTTTTTAAAAGCCCAATCGGTGAAAGAGGGTCAAAGCCTAAAGGCTTCATTTGTGTTGGTGTTGACACACAAACAGCCAAACACGACTTCTTCTTTTCCAGAACTTTCTTCTCTTCTAAAACGTTAATGGAGTCATTATCTTCAACACACCAACAAAATGAAAGTTCAGATAACCAACCAACTAAGCTACTAGATCCTTACTATTAGATACCATTAGTTTGAGTAGAATAGAAAAATAAATAAAACGAGATGAACGACTTCAAGCAATTTCAAACTGACAGGTATATTAGAAACTTCAGGGGCAACAAATGAACAGGTTGACTCGAGAGGATTAAGCAAAATAAGCTAATAAACTAATCATAACACATTTCCTCCAAAGTTCGCTTGGATCAAATGAGTTATAATGCAAGCAGGTCTAAACCAACCCTCCTGGAACAATTTTTTTTTTGTTTTCGTATTTTTAGTTCTCTGATATACAAATTGATCTACTATAAGAGATAATTTAACGTAAGTACATTAATTGTAAAATTAAACTGTACGTCCAAAATCATTTTCCCCCTTTATTCTGACAAAATTATCTTTGGATTCCTTTGAGATAGTAATGCTGTCTAAGCTAACCTGACATTTTTCTGAGTTGATTAGGATAACACCCATCTAAATCTTTAAACAATTACATTGCCGACCGGTCCAAACTGGAAGGGTTTTAATTATCTTTTATGGGCCAAATTTAGCATCGATAATTTCATAATTGAGCAAAATTTAGGTGGTGTTTGGAGTTTGGACGTGTTACTTTTGAGAATTCAAAAAAAGAAAAAAAAAGATATGAAAGTTTTTTTCCAATTTTTTGGACTGAGCTGTGACTGTGGCACTTTTTGAACCTAAAAATAAGGCTTTTTCCGTATTCACAAATTTTCAATAAAAAAGAACATGTCTAAATATATCTTCTTTTGGATAATCTTTAATAAATCTTGAATTGGAAAAGGGTCAAATATACCCCTGTACTATTGGAAAAGGGACAAATATACCCCTCGTTATACTTTGGGTCCAAATATACCCCTATTGTTATACTTTGGGCACAAATATACCCCTCCACTGTTAAAGTTGACCAAAGTGGATATCTGGAATTGACATTTCGGTAGGGTGGACGCCACGTGGCATGCCACCTCACACCCCCTTCACATCTTCACTACCACTGTCACGACACCCCTCAGACTATCTTCACCATATCCGCCAGCGCTACCACCCTTCTCTGCCATGCAATGACAGCCATCGCCGCCATCATTAACCCTCATCGTGCGTTATATCTGCTATTTGAAATTTCTATCCGATTCATCCCAGACGAGTATTGGATGGCTTAGCGATAGCGGCGGCTGTTGTCATTGCATGGCAGAGAAAGGTGATAGCGCCGGCAAATATGGTGAAGATAGTTTTAGGGGTGTCGTGACAGTGGTAGTGAAGATGTGAAGGGGGTATAAGGTGGCATGCCACGTGGCATCCAACTCACCGAAATGTCAATGCCACATGTCCACTTTGGTCAACTTTAACGGTGGAGGGGTATATTTGTGCCCAAAATATAATGGTAGGGGTATATTTGGACCCAAAATACAACGAGGGGTATAATTGGCCTTTTTCCGATAGTACAGGGATATATTTGACCCTTTTCGATCTTGAATTGATATAAGGAAAAGATAGCGAATAATGAGTACTTACTGCAGGTTTAACATTTCCTCTTTTGAAGATAGTTTTCTAAAAATAGACTGTCGAGTCATAATCGGGCCGGGTCAACCCAAAGCAAGTGAAGCACTTGTTTTAAGCCTAAGGCCTGATGTAAAAATAATATCTCAAAAAGATAATGGGCAATTTGCACGATTGCCCTTATTCGGGGGTGATCTTTTTGCCCCTCAAATTGCTGGTCTTTAATTTTAGCCCTTCGCCTAAAAAGATTTCAGGTTCGAACCCCCGCTCAATTAAAAATCAAATTAAAAAAAATCACAATACAGGTTTTGCCTTAAGGTAGCAACTCTACCCTTAAACCGGAGTTTGCATGAGACTCTACCTTATAAGGCAGAATTTGCCTTGAGGTAGCAACTCCAGCCTTAAGGCAGAGTTTGCATGAAACTCTGTCTTATAAGGTAAAACTCTGTCTTGTGAATCCAACCTCTGCAAGGGCAATCTGCGAAAAAAATGAAAGATTATTATCACTTTGAAAGATTGTAACGTCTGTTTTGTTTGATAACAGACTATTGACTATTATTGATTATCCATTATTCTAATTCTATATGTTATAGCTTATTTGAATAGCATTGGTTATCCATTAAGTCTAATTCCAACGTTAACATTCAAATGAGACTAATTCATTTTCATCTGTTTTGACATTTGTTTCATTCCTTCATTTCCATTAATCTCATTTATTTTCATTAAATCTTCTTACCGTTGGAACCATTAACCATTCATATATTATGGATCCTCTATTTATATACACTCATCATGTCTTTTCCTTTTGGATGATCAATATAAAAAATCTTCCTATCATTTTTGTGTGCTGGGTTTTTTAGAAATAAATCTTTATTAGATTCTGGCTCCTAGTTTTATGCTAGAAGAACTTGTTGAACCCTGGGGGATACACCCCTACCGGGTGAAATATCTTTAAGGATGATGTCTTAATTGACATGCCTCAAGCTTTGAAGAGATCCCTACAGTGTTCATGATCGAGTATTTTCCGTAAGATTTCCAACAAGACCTACAAAAGTTATTATCGTTATATATATAATTTTTAATCTTCTATTAGTATATATTAATAGTAATAAGTTTCTTTTTCTCTCAACTGTTAATATAACCTAACTATCTTTTTACCAATCTTATCGTTTCCCTCTACAGAGCTAATCAACCATATTTATCTAATTATTTTCTTCTATTCATAAAATCAGTTAAGACTATTGTATATATATAAGTCAAACTAGTCTTGTTTATAAAATAATCTTTCTTCATAAGTTTATTTAAATAACACCAAATAATTTTGAGTCTAACTATCAAGTCATTGAAATAAGATCATCCTTCATTATTTCGAGCTTGTAATAATTTCATTCTAATTTTGTTGTATATCTCACACACATGCATGTTTTAACAATATATATGTGATTTTTTTAAAATTGCTAATTGATACGGGATGCACATACGTTGCAGGAGATGCACGTACGACGCACGCAGAAGCTAATTTTATTGTATATAGTTGAGACTTTTTATTAAGATTTGGCTTTAGGCATCAATTTCATTGAGCCGCCCATGATCGTAAAGGCAATTTTTATTCTATTTAAGTAGCTATTCTTCATATACGCTACCAAATTTAGATTTGTCTCTGTTCTCATAAGTAGAAAAAATTGTTCTTGCGTTATTAATTACTAGCTACTATATAATCATAGACGATTGTAACAGTGTTATATAATTGGCAATTAAAGTTGTAACTGATGCAATATGCATACCTATCTAGAAGCACAATTTATAATCATCTTTGCTTGAGGGATTTTTATCAACTCAAGCACCCTCGAGAACTTTGTCGAGTAGTCAAAAACTGAGGGTATTTCAAATCACAGCTTTGTTCTGATTAGGCAAGATGATATAATGGATGGGGTAACACTAAAGTTTTCTATAAGTACTAGTGTCATTTGGCCCGTGTTAAGCCCCGGCCCAAACCGACATTAAATTAAATTTGTAGATTTATTTTAAACATCTTTTTTTTTTTTACTTCTTTGTTTTTGTAATATCAGTTTGACATTTTCTAAGAATTCTAAGATATTAAAATACAAAAAAGGTATCTGAACGAAAATATTTTTATTAGTTTATATATTAGACTTCTTTAAAATAAAAAATCAAACAAATGAAGGCTGTTCTAATTTCTATTTTACTGAAATTTGTTGAGATAATAGTATCCGATAATCCAAATTGAGCTTTTCATATGTCAATTAATTTCATTTATTTCCCTGGATTGATTTTTTGAGATTATAGTATCCGATAATCCAAATTAACATATATTTTAATTCAATAATTAAGCATATATAAAATTGTTAAGGCAAAATATAATTTGAAACAAGTTTAATAGACTAATATTTTCACATAAAAGAAAGATTCAAATATGTATAAGTATGTTTTGTGAGGCCACTATGACCTTTTTCATGACATCTCTATAAATAAAGTCACTCTTCCTTTCCCATTCTCATCCTCTTATCTTCTTCTCTTTCCATTCCCCTATGGAACATTTCTCCCTTCAATTGTGTATGAGATTATAAAAATCAATGGTTTAATTAATTAGCTTATCATAATTTCCAACTCTTTTTTTGTTGTTGCATTCTCTGCTGGTCATATATTTATATAGCTTCATGGCATAGGAGTCATATTCCAGTGGTTCCTTCACCAAAACGACTTATTCCTTTTTTTTCATTTGAAAAATATAAAAACATAAATTTAGCCTCATATATTAAGCTTCAATATGTTCTATATGTAGGAACTTCAAAACCAGCGAATGCACAAGCAGTTGGACAGGTAACTTAATTTTCTGTTAATTAAATATTATGTACGAGTTTGGACAATATTTTGTTGAAATTGAAGAAACAATACGAGTAGGGAGACTCAATGAAATTGATGGCCTAAAGCCAAATCTTAATAAAAGTCTCAGGTATATTCTAAAAAATTAGCTTGTGGGTGCATCGTACGAGCATCTCGTGCGTCACGCGTGCATCCCGTGTGTCACACATGCATCTCGTGTCAATTAGTAATTTTAAATTTTTTAATTCACATATATATTGCTAAAACTTGTGTGTGAGCTATAAAATAAAATTAAAAGTAAATATTATGATATGTATAGAGTTAATTAGTTTGCATTTTGCAGTGGTGGGTTCCAAAACCTTCAACTATAGAAGAGCAACTGAAGGACAACATCCACTATGTGTGTGGTTAAGTGGGGTTGGCTGGCTGCTCCTTCATTCAAACTGGTGGATCATGCTTTTACCCTAACACTACCATCAACCATGCCTCTGTGGTAATGAATATATATTACCAGGCTCATGTTGGTTCAGAAACAATGGTCTTATCGCCATTACTGATCCAAGTAACTCATATTTTCTTCTTCCGTGACCTATATATCTAACTTCAGTAAGAGAGTTTTCCATTTGTTTTTATTGACTTTTTCTTTTCATATTTTGTGTTTGCAGGCTATGGTAATTGCAAATTTGGGGTTTGATCGGTGGATATATGGAAGCTGAAGCAGTATCGTGAAATTAACACAGTTTCTTCCAATTTCAAAAATGTTATTTGTCTTGATATGTCCAACAATACTCCCTCCATGTTAAAATAAGTATTAACTTAGCAAAAAAAAAAAAAAAAATCCAAAATAAGTGTCATCTTAGGAATTCAAGACAAAAATTGACAGGTGTTTCCAACTATGCCCTTAGCATTAAAGAAATAATGCTCTTTAATATTGCTCAATTCTCAAAAAGCATCTAATAATTAGAGGTAGTTTAGTAAACTTCACATTGTATTTATTGATTTCTCATGAACGTGATTTTTGCTAAGATGACACTTATTTTAGTCATCTTTACTTTCCTGTTATGTTTGTTTCCTTTAAAGTTGTTCATGTACCATAATGCAAAAAAGGAAAACGGAACTGTTCGAATTCTCAATTTTTCTTACCCTTATATATATATTGTTGAGGTTTTCCTAAAATCTTTGCTGCTTGTTATATTTGTTAGGATTTGAATCCCAAATCCGACCTTTGTAAGCAGGTTCCCAGGAAAGATTGGAGGGTCACAGCTGGACCACTTAAATACCAACCTCCTTAGACAGAACCTACTTACGCCGTGATGTAAGCGAAGAATAAATAGCACACACAGATTTATAGTGGTTCACCCTCAATGTGAGAGCTACGTCCACGTTGCTGCTGCAGATCTTATTAAAGAAGAAATATTACAAGTGTTTACAACACTCAACCTCACAACCCCAATCCCAATTACACTCAAGAATTTTACCACAGAAAATTCTCTCAAAGACCTTCTCTTACTTAGGCCTTTCACTAAGAGTATTTCTCTTAGATTTTTCTCTCTCTTTGGGATGTGTTGTCTTCTTCAATTTGGTGTGTTTACAAATGAACCATAAGCTACCTATTTATAGGAATGAATTTCCTATGATGAGGTAAGCGCTTACATCACGACTATCATGAGGTAAGCGCTTACATCACGACTATGTGAACAAAAGAATTGACTTGTTTGGCCAATTCCACACCTAACAAATCTCCCACTTGAAGACTAATTTTAATTTGTCTTCACACTTTGATCGATGCAACAGCTCTTTCCTACTTTCATACTTCGTGCAGGCCAACTGAAGTTGAGCATAGCTTCAGTTTGTCTATCGTCACTGCCTTTGTCAGCATGTCTGCTGGATTCTGACTCCCTGCGATCTTCTCAAGCACTAGCGCTCCATCTTCCAAAGCTGATCTAATGAAATGGTACCGGAGTTGTATGTGCTTCGTTCGAGCATGGTAAACCGGGTTCTTTGCCAAATGAATGGCGCTTTGGCTATCACAATATAGCACACTTCCCTCGTGGTCCTGATCCAATTCCCGCAGAAAAGATTGTAGCCACATCATTTCCTTTGTGGCCTCCGTCACAGCAACGTACTCAGCCTCACAACTAGAGAGAGCTACTATCTTTTGCAACTTGGAAACCCAAGAGATTGCAGTACCTCCGAAGGTGTAAACATACCCGGATGTGCTCTTTCTGCTATCAATATCACCACCGTTGTCAGCATCAACATACCCTTGCAATCCTGTTTTTGATTTTCGGAAATACAGAGCTGAACTCGAGCTGCCTTTCAGATATCTGAATATCCACTTCACAGCCTCCCAGTGTTGCTTTCCCGGATTGCTCATAAATCGGCTGACAACTCCCACTGCATGTGCAATGTCTGGCCTTGTACATATCATTGCATACATAAGACTACCGATTGCAGATGCATAAGGTATCTTGTCCATCTGCTTCTTCTCATCCTCGGTTGTCGGCGACTGATCCTTTGACAACCGAAAGTGTCCAGCCAAGGGAGTGCTGACTGGCTTGGCATCATGCATGTTAAACCTTTTGATAACTTTCCTCACATATTCTTCTTGTGAGAGTTTGATGCCCTCCTTGCTTCGGTCGATTCTCATCCCAAGGATTTGCTTTGCAGCTCCCAAATCCTTCATTGCAAACTCTTCCGATAACCCTTTTTTCAACCGATCAATCTCCTGTAGGTTTGCTCCTACGATTAGCATGTCGTCGACATAGAGTAGCAGTATCATGTACGAGTCTTCAAATTTTTTTGAAGTAACAGCAGTGATCTGCCTCACACCTTGAAAAATCAGCTTTCTTCATAAAGCTGTCAAACTTTAAATACCACTGTCTTGGAGCCCGTTTTAGTCCGTACAGACTCTTTTGAAGTTTGCACACCAGATTCTCCTTTCCTTTGATTTTGAATCCCTCCGGTTGTCGCATGTAGATTTCCTCGTCTAGATCACCGTGAAGAAATGCAGTTTTCACGTCCATCTGTTGCAGATGTAGATTTTCCTTTGCTACCAGCCCAAGAACAGTTCTGATAGTCACCATCTTGACTACGGGAGAGAAGATCTCCGTATAGTCAATGCCTTCTTTCTGTTGAAATCCCTTTGCAACCAGCCTTGCTTTATAATGCTTGCTTCCATTGGGTTCTTCCTTTATCCGATAAACCCATTTGTTTTGCAATGCCTTTTTATCCTTTGGCAACTCGGATAATTCCCATGTATGATTTGCCGATAGTGAATCCATTTCATCCTTCATTGCCAGCTCCCACTTAGTCGATTCATCGACTTGCATTGCTTCTTCATAACATTTCGGCTCCCCTCTATCAGTGAGTAGAATGTAGTTGAGGGATGGAGAGTACCTGTGAAGCGGCTTCCTGATCCTGGATGATCTACGCAGCTCTGTGATTGGCGTCTGTTCATTTGTTTCAGAATCAGCACTTTCATCAGCACCTTCTCGGATTGTTTGTTCCTCTGCCTCGGTTGTACCTGGCTGCGGCTCAGGTGCCGGAAAGTCCTTCAAATCGACTATTTCCGATTCCTTGTCCTGACATTCTGAATTCTTTTGCAGCTTGTCTTTGTACAGTACCTCTTCGTTAAAGACAACATTCCTGCTTCGGATGATCTTCCGATTTTGTTCATCCCAAAATCGGTACCCAAGCTCGGTGTCACCATAGCCAATAAAGTAACACTTCTTTGATTTTGGATCAAGCTTGCTTCTAGCCGTATCATCATTATGAACATATGATAAGCAACCGAACACTTTCAGAAATGAAAGATTTACCTTCTTGCCACTCCAGACTTCTTCTGGAATTCTGAAATCCAAGGGAACTGACGGTCCTCGGTTAATTAAGAAGGTCGCGGTATTGACTGCATCTGCCCAGAATGTCTTGGGCAGTCCAGAGTGTATTCTCATACTCCGAGCACGCTCGTTCAACGTTCGGTTCATTCTTTCGGCTACTCCATTCTGTTGCGGCGTTCCAGGAATAGTCTTCATCATCTTGATCCCATTATCGGCACAGTACCGTTTGAAATCACCATCAGTGTATTCTCCGCCGTTGTCGGACCTCAAACACTTCAACTTGAGGTTTGTTTCATTCTCGACCATGGCTTTCCATCTTTTGAATACACTAAACACATCGGATTTATTTTTCATAAAATAAACCCATACCTTCCTGGTTGAATCATCAATGAAGGTCACGTAGTAGTGTGATCCTCCAAGGGAGGGTACAGTGGTAGGTCCCCACACGTCTGTGTGCACCAATTCCAGCTTTTCGACCTTCAACTCTCTGCCTGCACTTGAGAAGCTTACTCGCTTTTGTTTTCCGAGAATGCAGCTCTCACACGTATGAAGGTCCACCGTCTTCAGCTCCGGAATTAAGCCATTTGTCACCAACAGCTTCATCCCCTTCTGGCTGATATGCCCAAGCCGACAATGCCACAAATCTGTCTTCTTTGTGTTGTCAACCACAGCAACAATATCACGACAGCTATCCGTCATGTAGAGAGTGTCAATCTTCTTTCCTCGGCCAACTACCATAGCACCTTTCGCCACCTTCCAAGACCCATTACCAAAGTTGAGATCATATCCCTCATCATCAAGCTGACCTACTGAAATCAGGTTTCGCATCAGCTTTGGAACATGTCTAACTTTTGTAATCTTCCACGAGGATCCATTTGACATCTTCAAATTAATGTCTCCCGTGCCAACAACGTCTAGCGGCTCTCCATCGGCTAAATAAACTTTGCCGAGATTCCCAGCCACGTAGTTTGTCATTATATCATGATGTGGGGTGGTATGAAAGGACGCTCCTGAGTCAAGCACCCAAGAGTCTATCGGGCTGTCAACCGATAGCAACAACGCATCGCCAATGTCTTCCGTAGCAGCGTTGATTCCAGCCCCCTTGTTGTCCTCCTTCTTTGGCGCCCTGCAGTTTTTCTTGAAGTGACCTGGTTTTCCACAGTTCCAACACTCAAATGTTCGTCCTGGTCTGGATTGACCCCTGCCATTTCTTGACTTCGATCTGCCCCTATTTCGGTTGTAGTTTCTGTCAAAATTTCTGCTTCTGTTTTCAACATTAAAAGCAGAACTCGTCGATGCCTCTCCAGAATCTGTCCTGCGCACCTCCTCAGCAAGGATACGATCCCTAACATCGTTGAACTTTAGTTTGTCACTACCGACAGAATTACTAACCGCTGCTCTCATTGGCTCCCTTCTATTTGGTAGGGATGCCAACAAAATTAGAGCTTGCACTTCATCATCGAAATCAATTTTTACCGATGACAATTGATTTACAATGGTATTGAATTCATTTACGTGTGCAGCAACATGAGCATTTTCCATCATCTTTAGATGAAATAGTTTCTTCATGAGAAATACCTTATTATTTGCCGAAGGTTTCTCATACATGTCAGACAATACCTTCATCATATCTGCGGTGGTCTTCTCCTTTGCCACGTTGTGAGCAACGTTCTTCGACAACGTCAGCCGAATGACTCCCAGAACTTGTCTGTCGAGGAGATTCCAATCTGCTTGCTTCATCTCCTCTGGTTTCGGACTCAGAGGTTCATGAAGCTTTCTGCCATATAAATAATCTTCAATTTGCATTCTCCAGAACGCAAAGTCTGTACCATCGAATTTACCGATGCCGTGCGTCGTACCATCTTCGCCTCCCATCGTTTCTAAATCACAACACAACCTGTTGCTCTGATACCAGTTGTTAGGATTTGAATCCCAAATCCGACCTTTGTAAGCAGGTTCCCAGGAAAGATTGGAGGGTCACAGCTGGACCACTTAAATACCAACCTCCTTAGACAGAACCTACTTACGCCGTGATGTAAGCGAAGAATAAATAGCACACACAGATTTATAGTGGTTCACCCTCAATGTGAGAGCTACGTCCACGTTGCTGCTGCAGATCTTATTAAAGAAGAAATATTACAAGTGTTTACAACACTCAACCTCACAACCCCAATCCCAATTACACTCAAGAATTTTACCACAGAAAATTCTCTCAAAGACCTTCTCTTACTTAGGCCTTTCACTAAGAGTATTTCTCTTAGATTTTTCTCTCTCTTTGGGATGTGTTGTCTTCTTCAATTTGGTGTGTTTACAAATGAACCATAAGCTACCTATTTATAGGAATGAATTTCCTATGATGAGGTAAGCGCTTACATCACGACTATCATGAGGTAAGCGCTTACATCACGACTATGTGAACAAAAGAATTGACTTGTTTGGCCAATTCCACACCTAACAATATTTGCATGGTAGCGGCATTTGGGAACCACGTCAAAAAATTCCACATTGTCCTGCGTGTTTCTTAGTATTATATTTCTTCGTGTCCATGATACATAAATCCAATTAGAGAGCAGTCTTTAAGACCTTAGTCTTACAGGGTAGACATACTTACGAAAGAAAAGAGACTGACCCAATATTGACATAATAATGGTGATCTTGAGGCATGCTCCATATTTTATGTGACTATGAAACATTCTTTGTTCACTACAATTTGGTTTGACTTGCACTTGACATTGAAGTCATATATGTCCAAATTGATCGCCAAAAAATTGAAGTGCTTAACCTTCTTTTTCCTAGCTCTTTCACGTAAACGAGGAGTAAAAAAGTTACCGTGCTGTTATTATCCAGAAAAAAAGGTATACAACATACAGAGTAAGAGAAAGAGTGTTACACCTCGGAAAATTTTCCGTTCATGCACAGTGAATTGACTGACGAAGGGCATGATGCATATGATGTTTTGATAAGTAAGATATAATATTTAATGATTCTAAATGAGATTTCAAAGACATTGGAGGTAGGAGACGAAAGTTGTTAAGGAAAGCAAGGTATATGTTGTGTATCGGGAAAGAATTTCGAGTATCGAATTAATGATGGCTTAATGACATTTTGGAGAAGAGTTATAATGTCCCTTATATTGGTAATGAAGTACCAAGTAAGTTTCAAGAAGAACCCATAAGCCAAACATGAGCATAGGTCATCCAAAAGGGCGAGTTAAGGAAACATCTTCGTAATGATCTGGTTTGGAGGGGCCAAAACGCTATTATAAAGTTGGAATTTGGGAAAAATACCAGGATGAAAGTTGTAGATAATTGAAAGAGCTTTCTAACCATAGGTCGTGGGCCCTCACATCATATCGGGATCAAAAGTTATGTCCATTATACGACAGACTGTCTGAGCAGAGAAGTTCTACGGACCATTTGACGGTCCGTAGAAATTTTTGACGAACCGTAAAACATTTTTACGGTCCGTAAAATGGACCCATACCAGCGTAAAACGGTCACAGAAACCCATTTTTTGCTGGGAAATTTTACGGTCCATTTTGACGGTCCGTCAAACAGTTTGACGGTCCGTAAAAATGGGCGTAGAATTGTCCGAAGGATCAGATTTCAAGCCATTAAAAAGAGGACCCAAGTTCATAAATTCATTTCATTTTCCACACCACTTCTCTCTAATAACCCTCTAGAACCCACTCCAATATTCATCCACAAGAAAAATCAAAGGTAAATCAAGATCAACAACACAAAATTCATGGAACAAGGTGTATAAAACTTGATTGAAAGTTCATCTCTTTCAAGAAATCCCAAGGAAAGTGAAGAAGGGTTTTGGTGCAAAAGGAGGAATTCTACTCCAAGCTTGTTCCACTATCATTTGAGGTAAATTTCATGACTTTCTCATATTATTTAAGGTATTGGAAAACTAGTATACTTGAATTGTAGAAAAGCATGGGAAGTGGGTCTTGAATGGATGAATAGTGTCACAATTGGATGGTAGTTAAATGAAATCATGAAAATGGATATGTTGAGATTACAAACACGTTATAAATGATATTTAGACCACGAAATAAGTATTAGATATGCGAAAACGCGATGATGAGCCATAGTCATAAATATGAAGAAATTGGAGAAAATGTTAGATTTTGCCAAATGTAGATGAATGAAGATTATTGATATGATATTGTGAGTAGTATTGTGAGTGTTGGGAGTTGAAATATGACATGGGAAAAGTAGTAGAAACAAAGGAAATGCTGCCCAATTTTCCCTAAAAATAGCAGTCCGTTCTTATAATTGCTTAGCTAATGACGGCATGAATTCTCTTGAAGGTATATATGAGTGCATCATAGGGAAAGCAAGCAAGCGATAAGAATAGTAAACGTCAAAGGTATGTGAGGCTAGTCCTTTCTTTCTATGGCATGAATCCGATGGTATGATTCTCCTTTCTCTACATGAATTCTCTATATATATCCCAGAAAGTCAAAAATCTATGATCATGAATAGCTATATGAGACAAGAGATATGCGATGAGTACAATGATGATAAGCTTGAGTCTAAAGAATCTAGAGTTCATGTTATTACATTCCTATAACGCTAATGATGTCGTATGTTGTATACACTCACCTCATACATTGTTTCCTCCGAGGTGAAGCAGAATACCATTAAGTTAAGTATGTCATGTATTGTATACACTCACCTTATGTATTGTCCCTTCAAGGTGAGGCAGAACACTATTAAGTTACAGATGTCTGTTATGGCATACACTCACCTTATACACTACTTCCTTCATGGTGAGGCAGAATACTTATAGATGTCCATAATAAAGTCGGGAGATCACGACCCTACGTCACCCCGACAAAGTATAGTTGTCCTTGAGTTCTTATGCATGTATTATGATGAGTATATAATGATGAGCATATTATGATGATGATGATAGTACACCGCTCCTATATGGACGGGCAGACATACACACCACTATAGTGGGCAGCTTATACCCCGGACGCGGGAGGCCTGGACGCAGGCTATGATTATCACACCGATCCGATATGGACGGGCAGCTTATACATTATCACACCGTACCTATATGGACGGGCAACTTATACATTATTGCATACATGAGATGATGATGATTATGAGTAAGTCAGCATGTGCTATTTCTTCTATAAGTTACAGTCATATACAGTTGCGTCCTTATTGATGCTTCATTCATCTCATTGACGTATTTTCATTGTTATTCTTCTCATACTCAGTACAATGTTCGTACTGACGGCCGTTTTCTTTGGACGCTGTGTTCATGCCCACAGGTAGGCAGGGAGGAGAGCTCGACCCAGATTCGTAGTAGCTGCCAGCTGTTTTGAGAGCACTCCATTGTTCCGGAGGTGCTCATGATTATCTTTTTGTGTATATATTCACGTATATGTATTTTGGGCATGACGGGGTCTTGTCCCGTCCTTATGTTTAGTACTCCAGTAGAGACTCGTAGATACGCAGTGTGGGTTAGATGGTCTCACGAGATGCTATTTAGTATAAATGTTATTTTGATGGCCAAGAGGCATATATATAAGTATTTATGTTTTATATGAAATATGATTTTCCTACGATTTGAGTATAAAAGTAATAAAAGAGCATGAAATGAGTATGATGAGACATAGAACGAGTGGTGCTCGGTGGTTAGCCCCGGGTACCCGTCGCGGCCCCTAGCTGGGTCGTGACAAAGAGGACAAACAGGGAAAACGTAGTAAATCAATAGTGAAATGTTCTGTAGGACTGGGTGTCAAAACAGAAGCTTTGTAAAATTAGAACATTTCATTCTAAAAAGAAAACGTAAAACTTTGAAAACATAAAATTTTGAGGGCCTAATCATATCATTCAAATTATAGGCCAAAGAAATCCAAAAGGGACAGTAACACCACTAGCCAAGTGGAGCAGCAAAATGGCAAAGGCAAAGACTCTGACATGATCACACACCACGACACATAATCCCCATATCTCATGATTCCCAACAGACAAAAAAAAAGTAACAAAGAGATCAAAGCATGCAAATATTAAAATAAAAGGACACTCAACACACTAAGTTAGCGTTTGACCACAGATTTTGGATCAGATTTTAATATTTTATCTGCAAATATTTGTTTGGCCATGAAATTTGATAGGATTTTAGAATTTTATCTTCAAAATATTTTCAAATTTCAAAAATCACAACTTCAAAAACTCAAATTTTCAAGTTTCAATAAATTACTCCAAAATAGACTTATTGTCCTATCATCGGACAAAGGACCATAAGACAAAGGACCGTATTCTACGTTACGTTCTCCAATCCAGAGCAGTAACTCCTGAACAGTAGGTGATGAACGCATAAGAAGTTCTTTATGTATTTTGCTTTATTTTCTTCTGGTTTTTAATTTTATTAATTTTCATTACATATTTCATAATATTATTACCTGACTTATTAATTCTCTTCTTTGGTGTCATAATTGTTTTTTTTTAAGGTTTAAAAAAGGGACAACTTTCCACTTAATGAGAAGGGAAAGGATCTTATTGATAATTTTTTTTTTTTTTTTTTTTTTTTTTGTTAACAACATATAGCATTGACTTAAAGAACTTCAGGAAGGCTTTTGGCTTTAGGGAAAAAATATGGGTCAGCACTTTTCTACCCAATCCGTTTTTCTACCCGTATTAATGTGGGCTGGTTGTAACCCAAACTGTTTTCAACCCGTTCAAGTCTAACTAACCCGCCTCTTTGCCCCCACTAGTTGTGTACATATATGTGGATTGTTTGAATATTGCCAATTAGTTAATTTTTTTAATCGTTTTAGAGGGGAAGAGTAAGTATCTACGATTCCGCAAATATGTGTAATGTTTATTATTGATACTAATTTACTATGGAGGTGGCTGAAATCTGCTATTTGATCACAACATTAACTTACAAACCGATCTACTATGAAGCAGGAAGCAAGCAGAATCTTGCAAAATTAAATATAAGTAGATTATACTTAAATTATTTTATCCACTAAAGTCCTGCAGGCTTTAATTACATAGCTATCTCAACATATTCATCAATTGGAGGACACCTATATAAAGTGCTTATGACAACACAAAGTTATGAAACAAAAACATTTGACCATTTAAAATGGCACTCTCATATAACTCCCTCATTTATGATAATTTCTCTCCTATCAATCCCTTCACGTTAACAAGCGTGACAGCCGATCTGATAGATGATGTCTGCTCGAAAACACCAAAAAGGGACGTATGTTTATCCTCTTTAAGGGTTGATCCTCGATCCAAAGGTGCAAATCTTGAAGACCTTATGATGATCTCAACAAACTTATCACAAAATAACACACAATCTGTTTGTAATCTTGTTGAAAAGTTGTTTAAACAGGCGATCCAAAATTAAAGACACAATACGCTTTATGTTGGGAGAATTATAACGATGCCATTGCTAATCTTGAAAAATTGCCAGATTTATTGAAGACTAAAGACTATGACGGTTTGAATACTCATGCTTCCACTGCTCAACATAATCCTTCTAAGTGTGATGACAATTTTTCAGGACCACTCGATGAACCGCCACAACTCAAAGATGCTAATGACAAGCTTCAAGGACTTATTGATATTATTTTGGCTATTATCAAACTATTGAAAGGGTGATATACAGAGATTTATAGATTTATGCAAGACATTGTAATCAACTTGAAATATGAAAGTTATCAAATCATAGAGTTATGTTTCCCTTTTCGAATTTAGTTCAAGCACTTATGTTTATTTTAGTAACGGCTATTAGACACTATGTCTAGTGGCATAAATTCATTGAGAAAAAAGATTGCTAATTTTTATTTTAGGGGAACGATCTATTTTTTTAATATTCTTTTTGGGGTTGGGTTGGTATAAACGGGTTGATTTATATAAAAGAATGCCCGCGTTGCATGATAATTTAGTAGTATAAATTACAGGTAAAATTACTCAAATGACTACCTTATGACAGTTTTCTATCATTTATAGCTACCCTTTTAAATATTACCATTTGTAGCTATGTTTTCCCAAATTAAGGTATTTTTTCGGATGTATTTGATGCGTGTAAATTCATAGAAACACAATAAAAAAGAAAACATATACCTTGACTTTAGGTCATAACGGTGGGATCATTTAATTAGTTATTTTTTGGTATTTTTTACCATACTCTTTCACAAAATCAGATTTTAGATTTCTTTTCCATAACCGCTTTCTATTCCTTCATCCAATCTTCAACATTCAAACGTAAAAAATCAAAAATTCAAAATTTGAAAACATTCAACAGCCAATGTATTTGAAGTTTTCAATATTGATTTCGTTTTTTATTTACCCATGTATTTGATAGCATAACTATTGTATTTGAAGTTTCCAATCAAACTCCATGTATTTTATATTAAATATCATGTATTTGTGTGAGTAACAATTTGCATCACCCATGTATTTAGTGGTAATGTATTTGAAGTTTTCAATATTGATTTTGTTTTTTATTTACCCATGTATTTGATAGCATAACTAATGTATTTGAAGTTTGCAATCAAACCCCATGGATTTTATATTAAATCTCATGTATTTGTGTAATTAACAATTGGCATCACCCATATATTTGGTGGGATTAATTTGAACAAAATACATAAATATATAGAAACTTACCATGTATTTGTGTCACCCGTGTATTTGAAACTAGATTAACTGATGGAATTAATTTGAACAAAATACATAAATATATAGAAAAACTTACAAAAATACACCACCAACCACAACAATTAGTAGTTATATCATAGAACATATACAAATACATATATTTTTCATCTTCTCAAAACCCTAAAAAACTTTCTCTCTCCCCTTCTCTCGTGTGCGCCGCCATAACCACCACCACGGCCTGGAGCAAAAACAATCACTTCCACCAAGTTGATTTTGTGGAAGAATCATAAAACAAATAGCAAAAAGTTCACGAAACAAAGGAGATGGGATAGAACGTGAAAGAGACCCACTTTGACCACATATGCCTTGAATCAAAATAACCATACTGAAAATACCGTTTCGGATTGCAATACCTCAAAATGGAAAATCGAATTACTGTGATTTTTAATAATTCACAAGGCAATAGAATCTGAGGTGACGACCGATATACTGGAACTTTAAAAGAAGAAAGAAGAGTACTTTAAGGCTTTTTTTTTTTTTGAATAATGTATATTAAGTGATTAATATTGTTAGGTTGTTACCATTAAAAGGGGATATGAGATTGGGGGTGCTAATTTTTAGGTGTATTGGTGAAATGGTAATTGAAAATTATTGTGTAGCTATAATAGTTAAATTAGAAAAGTATTTAGTTATTATTAGTAATTAAAATAAAAGGTAGTTATTACCACTAATTATGTATTAGAAGTAGCTACAACGCGTCAAAATTCCTAAATTAAATGGAATACCCATGTCACTTTTTCGGTGGATGAAAATCCATTTTCAGGTACCTATTACTAAGTTATAAGAGACACTTTAAAAGTTAGATGACTTTATGTCAAAAAATACATAAAGAATTTCGATAAGTTTTGAATGACGAGCTGAGGAATTAACTTAAAAAAGTAGAGTATCGATAATTAATATCCAGTTTTGACCCTCTACATCTTTAATTAATTGACCCAACTTCTTGAATTATAAATAGAGTAAACCAAAAATATATTTTTAATTAGTTTCGGTGTTATTTTGTCATTTATTAGTGTGTGTTGGCGCGCGCGCATATTTGCATAATATTTTCTTAATTAAATAAAGTGTTTGTCATATTATCCCAAAAAAATAATGTGTTTAGTCATGTACATATTTTAAATTGTCAGTTTAAAGTGATTCACGGCTTAATTATTACAATTAGTCTACTTTTGCAAATAAATATTTTACTTTGTTAAGTTCAAGAAGCATAATTAATTAATAAGATAATTATTTCATCTCAATTTTACCTCAATTTTTTTATATTTTAAAGAGCGGTTCGATTTCAAATCAATCAATTGGGTATTTCGTTAACGTTTTGACTACAATTGAGATGAGGCTATCTTTTAAACTCATTGCTGACCCTTTAAAGAGCCTCCAAAATCAGCTCCTTTTAAGCTCAATCCAACTCAAATCAGCCAGTTCGAGCCCCTTGGATACGGAGTCACCATTGTTAGAAAGTGTTTTGCCCCCAATGTGGGACTACCCGGCACGAATCCGGATTTAGTCGGACCCCAATGTGGGTACCGGACACCGGATGGGAAACCAAAAAAAAAAAAAAATCAAATCAGCCCAATGTCTAACCCGATACCTGAATGCGACCCGGTCCAACAATCCCGAAAGAGCTAAAAAAAAATAAGGTAACGACGTGATAACACCAAATTGGTCGTTACATAAAATGGGACTTTTCGTCGTTAACTAACGATGAATTTAACAATATGATACATTAAAATTTAAGTAACAATCAAAACAAACATTGTATTTGAACTAACAGCACGGTACAATACAATTGGTAACAACCATCCAAACAAGCTGTTAGTTCTGCTATTTCAAATTTCACAGAGATTAGTTTAGTTTAAATTTTGATCGAGTTAGATAATTAGTGATATTCTAAATCTCCATATGTGTTAAGCATATGATTAAATGTGTTTGGAATTTAAGTAAAGAATTAGACTTTGTATTCCCCTTCATTGTTCTTCATGGTTCATTAATTCTCTGTATGAAATGTGAACCACATCCATTCTGCTAACATGTTAAAGAATCTTTATTTCTCATTCATTGTAGAACACTTAATTTAATTTTGGATCAAAAGGTGTTGTTTGATCTGGGTTAGGAATATCATTGTCTTTAAATGATGAAACAAAGTTCTGAAAAGCTTTGCTGCTTATTATCATTTGCATGGCACCATTGGCAGCCACGTCAAAATCCACATTGCCATGTTTCTTATTACTGCTAGACAGCACACGGACCCAACACTTTAGATTATAGTGTATCTATGCGTATGTAGTTGTGTTTGGGTAGTGATAATATATATATATATACTATGTTCAAAACACGATTAATATAACATTGTAGTTTGTGCTCCGTATCCAAAACTTTATTATATTAGTGTTTGCTACGAATACAAAGTTTGCAAAAATTTATTAATACTTTTTAAAAGAGAAGCTTGTTAAAAGGAAACTATTTTCCTTTCTTTGGGACAAAATAATAGCAATATTTAAGCATAAGTTGATACTTTGAATTTTAATTTGATTAATTTAAAGGTGTAAAATATTCTATTGTTAACATATGTAGATTGGACCTAAACAATACTTATTATTTTTTATCAAATTTTGATTTGGATAATTCTAATTCAAATTAAAATTATTAAATTAATTTTACATGTTTAAAACGAAACAAAGTAGAAATTTGATTTCTCTTTGAGATAAAACAATAGCAATATTTAAGCATTAGTTGATACTTTAAATTTTAATTCGATTAATTTAAAGGTGTAAAATATTCTATTGTTCATGTATGTAGATTGGACCTAAACAATACTTATTATTTTTTATCCAATTTTGATTTGGATAATTCTAATTCAAATTATTAAATTAATTTTACATGTTTAAAACGAAACGAAGTAGAAATTTGATTTTCTATTTAAAAGAAAAACTGCTATTTTTTAATTTTTGATAAATATTCTTGGTTTAGCTCATTTTACTTGCTATGTTGTCGTTTGCACGATTTTTTAAGGAAACAGAATTATTATTTGACTAATTTACCTTATTAATTATTTGATCTCCATTTAATATTATTTTTCCTTTTACGACATTAATCTCTTTTCACAATTATTAGAGTAAGGAAAAAATGAAAATGTAATTAAATTCTATCTTATTTTAAAATATAAATAAATAAACATAACAAATAAATGACATGGCGGAATAGCAAATACAACAATTAAATATCTAGATTAGATCTCAGGCTAATATAAGAAAAGAAAGGAAATTGTATGGTTTGGCTACTTAACCTTTTGAAGAAAAACAATAATATGGGGTCCATATTTTTTGCTGTACAATAATTTCATTTGCTCTCACTAATGGGTTGATACGCATGTGACAATGAATCCACCATTATTGACTTAATGGAGATACTTTTGAAATTACATGAATATTGTTTGATTTTTTAATATGGGGTGCACGTTTTTTTTTTTTTTTGACATTGTTTGTTTTTTTAATATGGGGTCCACTTTTTTTTTACATTAGTTTGGAGATGATGGGGTCCACTTTTTTTTTAATATTACTTGGTGTTTTTAGTATGGACCCACCCTTTTTTTTCTTTTTTCTTTTTTTCTTCTTTTTAAAGAGTGACTGACGACGAAGCATGGGTAAAACCCATGCTTCTATATAGTAGTAAAGTAATATTTTTTTCATACCATGACACATAAATCCAACTCTCTTCCATTTCCTATATTTCTTGATAAATTTTCTTTTCTCAGTTGTCCAATTATTAGACTGGTAATTTACCTTAAGCGAACATACTTTGTACATTTCCATTTAAGATGATTAACGAAACAAGAAAGCTGGCCCAAGTATGTACATTTCATTTTATCGCATAAATAGCTGTCTTTTAGACTAGAACTTACACAGTAGACATACTAGCGAAAGAAAAGAGACCGACCCAATATTGACATAATAATGGTCTTAAGGCATGCTCCATTTTATGTGGCTATGAAACCTTCTTTTTTCACTACAACTTGGTTTGGTTTGCAATTGACATTGAACTCATATATGTCCAAATTGATCGCCAAAAAATTTAAGTGCTTTAACCCTCTTTTTCCTAGCTCTTTCACGTAAAATGAGGAGTAAAAAAGTTATTCTTTGCTGTTATTATCCATGAAAGGATATAGATTAAGGGCTCGTTTGATACGAGAGATAGGGATAAATAATCCCGAAATTATATATGAGATGAATTTATCCTACGTTTGGTTGAAATAAAATGGTGGTATAACTAATCCCGAGATTAGTTATCCCGAAAATGTAGTGTTATTTTATCCCTATGGGAGGATGAAATAACTAATCCCGAGATAAGTTATCCTGGAATAACTTGTTTCCAACCAAACGACCCCTAAGAGAAAGAGGACAAGAGGGGAAAACGACGCAAATCAACAGTAAACTGTCCTTTAGGAGTGGGTGTCAAATCAGTAACTTCGTAAAATTAGAGCATTTCATTCTAAAAAGAAAAGGTAAAACTTTGAAAAGATAAAATTCTGAGGGCCTAATCATATCATTCAAATCGTAGCCCAAAGCAAATCCAAAGGGACTAAAGTGGTGTACTTTACAGTAACACCACTAGCCAAGTGGAGCTGCAGAAATGGCAAAAGGCAGAGACTCAGACAGGATCACACACCACAACACATAATCCCAATGTCTCATGATTTCCAACAGACAAAAAAGTAATAAAGAGATAACAGCATGCAAAGATTAAAATAAAAGGACACAAAGGACACTCAACACACTAAAGATTCGACCATAACACGCTTGCATAAAGTGTGATCATCATCCCATTATCTATTAAACAAATCATTTCTCTTAAACCATCAGACTCGTATTAATAAAACCAAAAACAAATAGCTCCAATAGGTGAAAGTTTCAGAAAGCGGACATACTGGAGAATTATTCAAATACAATAATAAAGTTTGCAACTAGTGGAAACATATGCTAGGACGAGAAATTAGATAGAGCAGCTAGCTACTTCAGCAGACTGGTTAAAATAGACTTATTGTCCTATCATCAGACAAAGGACCGTATTCTACGTTATGTTCTCCCCTCCAGAGCAGCAACTGAGCAGTACGGCATAGGTGATGAATGCATAAGAAGTTCTTCACATATGCAAAAGATATAACTAAGAGTTCATATCGACTTCAACTGAGACGGTGGTGATAAAGGAAGCCAAGTTACTCATACCAAATAGCAGATCAAGCAAATGTCTTCAAATTTTCAACTCCAAGCTTCTGAACTTCCACCTTAAGTGACTTGAGGTATCTGACAGCTTCATCAAGAACGGTGACAGTATTCATCCTGCTGGCACCAGGGACAATTCCCTTTAAGGCCTTGACCATCTTCTTAAGTTTCCGGCGTTTTCTCTCACTGCAATTGCTAGTACTACTGCCAGAAGACTTCCTGAAAGAAGAAGAGGTCCTGCTCTTTTTGGATTGACAATCGTAGTTGGAGTACGATTCAGGGGAACTGCTTCCATAGTTTGCATCGGTGCGTGCGGTGCTGACCTCTTCATCGTCATATTCCTCGTGTTCTTCCTCTTCCAAGCTGAGTAATGCATTTATATCAGCTGAATCTTCCTTCAGATACGAAGAAGAAACTTCTGTATTCTCATTATTTGCAATTGCAATTTTTTTCTCCATCCCGTGTTGGAAGCAAGTTGCATTATAATTCAAATCAGGATATGGAAACTTGGAAGCCATGGCAGGGTGGTACATGATCTGGCTCCGGTAATCAGTCTGATCAAAGATGATGAAATTCTTTGGACATGCCTCAGAGGACTGAAATTCGAAACCATGAAAGGGCACAGAAGATCTCAAACCAGTGGGAAGTTCCATTGTACCAAAGACTGATGGAGCAGGAATATCGAATATGTTACCACCAGCTGCTTGGTCTTCCAGAGAGACAAAAGGCTTTTCAGGGGAAAATTGATAGTTACTCTGCATGAGTAACTAAGCTGGACTAGAAATGTGTTTTCCAATTGGAAATTTTTAACTACGAAAATGACTAAAATTTACAAAAAGCACAGAAAAAACAGAGTAAGTTCAAGGTGTATTAGTTGTAGTAAAAGCGCACTGAGAATTCCAATCAACAGTAACCACACTCAGTGCTTAATGAGGTCATTCTGATTTCTTATACACTGAAGAGAGCCAACAAATCCCAACTTCCACAGGCTTTGCTGAATAAGAGCAACAAGAAGCAAGCAATCCCAACCTCCCCAAGCTTTCACTTGACCAGACTACGTTACAGGTTTAAGCAACTGACGGAAATACTCAGCCTGTAATTTCACAAAAAAAAAAAAAAAAAAAAAAACCAAAAATACATATCATTGCGTGGTGATGAATTTGGAACAGAAACTTGAAACGAAAAACAAGATAAAATAAAACAAGGAAACCATATGCCCAGAAAATAATCCAACTACTTTACTTTTCTTGAGGTTGAATTGAACCACTATACACAAGTGGGTAGGAGGAGCATATATAGAAGGGATACAAAAGTTAAATCTCAATACATTACTATGAGGCGGTCATTTGTATGGATCTCAAGATGCGTATGGAATATATAGCAATATACTACATTGAGGATATACAATAATCTGTACTTTACCTTAGTGATGACGTCAATATTGATAAAAAGAGGCAATAATGTTAACATTTTTATAAAGGTTTAAACCAAGTCTTTATAAATCCTATGAGTAGGAGATCATGCACCCAGCGCAGAATACCAGTCAGAACATAACAGAAAACTGTAAGACGAAAAAGCATCTTCCTGTATTGCATTCAATTAAGTTATAGACTTATAGTTGCTTGGTTTCTATCTTCTTTTAACAGTACAACTTTAGTTGGATACCAGTGCAGTAGAGTGAATACCAATATAATCGACAAAACTTGAGTTCAAGCTAAAAGAACAATTACCTGACAAACTAGCATCAATTGGTAATAAGCAACACTCCCCACATGCATTTTAATCTCACCAGCTTCTTTGACTGCTCTGTATCTCTTCAAGGTAATCGCAACGTACATTCTCACCCTCCAAATGGACTTTAGTTTCAAGAAATATCACAAGACAGAAAATATAGAGATCTCGCAATCTGTCATACCAAACAAGCAAAAATGAATAAAACATTAAAGAACATCAATACAAGCACTAGCTAATTTCTCAAGTGACAAATGCAAAACCACTGAAAGAATAATGAGTTTGTCACCAGAGTAACACTAGAGGTATACAACTTTAATATCCATTTCTCTATTATCAAATCAACTAAAATTATCTTAATTCTACATATTTACAAATAAAATCTTAGGGCTTACATGAAGAAACAGATAGAGATTTAGGAAATAAAAGAGGCTATACTCACCAAGTAAAACGGGTTACAGAATTACGCGAAAGAATACCACCAAGCGCACACACTTCACAATGTAACTCAAAGAAGAAAATGCCCACGGCATGTTGATCGGTCCAGTGCAATGTATTGTAGTCTTCAATCCAAGCCACTGTCAGGAAGCAA